>NW_026969618.1:0-600000 GCF_028390025.1 Pseudophryne corroboree
ATGTTATAGTTGCATCGGTCCTGCACTGATGCTATGTTGTTTTTTCATACTGATAACTGGGTAGTTTATCACAAGTTATACGGTGTGATTGGTGTGGCTGGTATGAATCTTGCCCTGGATTAACAAAATCCTTTCCTCATACTGTCCGTCTCCTCTGGGCACAGTTTCTCTAACTGTGGCATAGAGGGAGGAGCCAGTGCACACCCAGAACTAAAGTCTTTCTTAAAGTGCCCATGTCTCCTGTGGAGCCCGTCTATCCCCATGGTCCTTACGGAGTCCCCAGCATCCTCTACGGACTACGAGAAAAAGATTTACCGGTAGGTTTAAAATCTTATTTTCTACTTTATTCTTTTCTATCCTAGTTTATTACGACCAACTCTCATCCAAGGAGTTTGATATTCTACTACCTGCATGCAATATAAATTGCTTAAATTGTTTATATGGTTGATTTGTCCTTCACAATCCATAATCTGCAACTTGGATGTACTTGTGTCATTGAAAATCTTATAATAAAAATGTATATACAGATACTCAACCTGTATATTGAAAAAAAAAAAAGTTATAAGACATATGCATTCAATATTTGAAGAAACAAAATAAAATAAAGCTATCTATTGGGTTTCACTAACAAGCACATTGGAAGACTTGACTACTGTTAAAAGACATGCATTACATGGTATAGAGCCACAAACCACAATGTAGTAAAATAAAAACAAACTTACATGTGTATCAAACCTATGTGAGGCTTACATTGATAGTGCAAGATCAACACTCTATCAACTAGAGATGAGCGGGTTCGGTTTCTCTGAAACCGAACCCGCACGAACTTCATGTTTTTTTCACGGGTCCGAGCAGACTCGGATCCTCCCGCCTTGCTCGGTTAACCCGAGCGCGCCCGAACGTCATCATGACGCTGTCGGATTCTCGCGAGACTCGGATTCTATATAAGGAGCCGCGCGTCGCCGCCATTTTCACACGTGCATTGAGATTGATAGGGAGAGGACGTGGCTGGCGTCCTCTCCATTAGAAATTAGATTAGAAGAGAGAGAGAGATTGTGCAGAGTCAGACAGAGTTTACCACAGTGACCAGTGCAGTTGTTGTTAGTTAACTTTTATTTATTTTAATATATATCCGTTCTCTGCTATATCCGTTCTCTGCCTGAAAAAAAACGATACACAGCAGCAGCCAGTCACACAGTGTGACTCAGTCTGTGTGCACTCAGCTCAGCCCAGTGTGCTGCACATCAATGTATAAAAGGCAAAGCTTATAATAATTGTGGGGGAGACTGGGGAGCACTGCAGGTTGTTATAGCAGGAGCCCCCAGGAGTACATAATATTATATTAATTTAAAATTAAACAGTGCACACTTTTGCTGCAGGAGTGCCACTGCCAGTGTGACTAGTGGTGACCAGTGCCTGACCACCAGTATAGTAGTATATTGTTGTATGTATTGTATACTATCTCTTTATCAACCAGTCTATATTAGCAGCAGACACAGTACAGTGCGGTAGTTCACGGCTGTGGCTACCTCTGTGTCGGCACTCGGCAGCCCGTCCATAATTGTATATACCACCTAACCGTGGTTTTTTTTTCTTTCTTTATACATACATACTAGTTACGAGTATACTATCTCTTTATCAACCAGTCTATATATTAGCAGCAGACACAGTACAGTGCGGTAGTTCACGGCTGTGGCTACCTCTGTGTCGGCAGTCGGAACTCGGCAGGCAGTCCGTCCATCCATAATTGTATTACAATATATACCACCTAACCGTGGTATTTTTTTTTCTTTCTTTATACCGTCATAGTGTCATACTAGTTGTTACGAGTATACTACTATCTCTTTATCAACCAGTGTACAGTGCGGTAGTTCACGGCTGTGGCTACCTCTGTGTCGGCAGTCGGCAGGCAGTCCGTCCATCCATAATTGTATTATTATTATAATATATACCACCTAACCGTGGTTTTTTTTCCATTCTTTATACCGTCGTCATAGTGTCATACTAGTTGTTACGAGTATACTACTATCTCTTTATCAACCAGTGTACAGTGCGGTAGTTCACGGCTGTGGCTACCTCTGTGTCGGCAGTCGGCAGGCAGTCCGTCCATCCATAATTGTATTATTATTATAATATATACCACCTAACCGTGGTTTTTTTTCCATTCTTTATACCGTCGTCATAGTGTCATACTAGTTGTTACGAGTATACTACTATCTCTTTATCAACCAGTGTACAGTGCGGTAGTTCACGGCTGTGGCTACCTCTGTGTCGGCAGTCGGCAGGCAGTCCGTCCATCCATAATTGTATTATTATTATAATATATACCACCTAACCGTGGTTTTTTTTTCATTCTTTATACCGTCGTCATAGTGTCATACTAGTTGTTACGAGTATACTACTATCTCTTTATCAACCAGTGTACAGTGCGGTAGTTCACGGCTGTGGCTACCTCTGTGTCGGCAGTCGGCAGGCAGTCCGTCCATCCATAATTGTATTATTATTATAATATATACCACCTAACCGTGGTTTTTTTTTCATTCTTTATACCGTCGTCATAGTGTCATACTAGTTGTTACGAGTATACTACTATCTCTTTATCAACCAGTGTACAGTGCGGTAGTTCACGGCTGTGGCTACCTCTGTGTCGGCAGTCGGCAGGCAGTCCGTCCATCCATAATTGTATTATTATTATAATATATACCACCTAACCGTGGTTTTTTTTCCATTCTTTATACCGTCGTCATAGTGTCATACTAGTTGTTACGAGTATACTACTATCTCTTTATCAACCAGTGTACAGTGCGGTAGTTCACGGCTGTGGCTACCTCTGTGTCGGCAGTCGGCAGGCAGTCCGTCCATCCATAATTGTATTATTATTATAATATATACCACCTAACCGTGGTTTTTTTATACCACCTAACCGTGGCAGTCCGTCCATAATTGTATACTAGTATCCAATCCATCCATCTCCATTGCCTATAAAATATGGAGAACAAAAAAGTTGAGGTTCCAAAATTAGGGAAAGATCAAGATCCACTTCCACCTCGTGCTGAAGCTGCTGCCACTAGTCATGGCCGAGACGATGAAATGCCAGCAACGTCGTCTGCCAAGGCCGATGCCCAATGTCATAGTACAGAGCATGTCAAATCCAAAACACCAAATATCAGAAAAAAAAGGACTCCAAAACCTAAAATAAAATTGTCGGAGGAGAAGCGTAAACTTGCCAATATGCCATTTACCACACGGAGTGGCAAGGAACGGCTGAGGCCCTGGCCTATGTTCATGGCTAGTGGTTCAGCTTCACATGAGGATGGAAGCACTCAGCCTCTCGCTAGAAAACTGAAAAGACTCAAGCTGGCAAAAGCACCGCAAAGAACTGTGCGTTCTTTGAAATCCCAAATCCACAAGGAGAGTCCAATTGTGTCGTTTGCGATGCCTGACCTTCCCAACACTGGACGTGAAGAGCATGCGCCTTCCACTATTTGCATGCCCCCTGCAAGTGCTGGAAGGAGCACCCGCAGTCCAGTTCCTGATAGTCAGATTGAAGATGTCAGTGTTGAAGTACACCAGGATGAGGAGGATATGGGTGTTGCTGGCGCTGGGGAGGAAATTGACCAGGAGGATTCTGATGGTGAGGTGGTTTGTTTAAGTCAGGCACCCGGGGAGACACCTGTTGTCCGTGGGAGGAATATGGCCGTTGACATGCCAGGTGAAAATACCAAAAAAATCAGCTCTTCGGTGTGGAGGTATTTCACCAGAAATGCGGACAACAGGTGTCAAGCCGTGTGTTCCCTTTGTCAAGCTGTAATAAGTAGGGGTAAGGACGTTAACCACCTTGGAACATCCTCCCTTATACGTCACCTGCAGCGCATTCATAATAAGTCAGTGACAAGTTCAAAAACTTTGGGTGACAGCGGAAGCAGTCCACTGACCAGTAAATCCCTTCCTCTTGTAACCAAGCTCACGCAAACCACCCCACCAACTCCCTCAGTGTCAATTTCCTCCTTCCCCAGGAATGCCAATAGTCCTGCAGGCCATGTCACTGGCAAGTCTGATGAGTCCTCTCCTGCCTGGGATTCCTCCGATGCATCCTTGCGTGTAACGCCTACTGCTGCTGGCGCTGCTGTTGTTGCCGCTGGGAGTCGATGGTCATCCCAGAGGGGAAGTCTTAAGCCCACTTGTACTACTTCCAGTAAGCAATTGACTGTTCAACAGTCCTTTGCGAGGAAGATGAAATATCACAGCAGTCATCCTACTGCAAAGCGGATAACTGAGTCCTTGACAACTATGTTGGTGTTAGACGTGCGTCCGGTATCCGCCGTTAGTTCACAGGGAACTAGACAATTTATTGAGGCAGTGTGCCCCCGTTACCAAATACCATCTAGGTTCCACTTCTCTAGGCAGGCGATACCGAGAATGTACACGGACGTCAGAAAAAGACTCACCAGTGTCCTAAAAAATGCAGTTGTACCCAATGTCCACTTAACCACGGACATGTGGACAAGTGGAGCAGGGCAGGGTCAGGACTATATGACTGTGACAGCCCACTGGGTAGATGTATGGACTCCCGCCGCAAGAACAGCAGCGGCGGCACCAGTAGCAGCATCTCGCAAACGCCAACTCTTTCCTAGGCAGGCTACGCTTTGTATCACCGCTTTCCAGAATACGCACACAGCTGAAAACCTCTTACGGCAACTGAGGAAGATCATCGCGGAATGGCTTACCCCAATTGGACTCTCCTGTGGATTTGTGGCATCGGACAACGCCAGCAATATTGTGTGTGCATTAAATATGGGCAAATTCCAGCACGTCCCATGTTTTGCACATACCTTGAATTTGGTGGTGCAGAATTTTTTAAAAAACGACAGGGGCGTGCAAGAGATGCTGTCGGTGGCCAGAAAAATTGCGGGACACTTTCGGCGTACAGGCACCACGTACAGAAGACTGGAGCACCACCAAAAACTACTGAACCTGCCCTGCCATCATCTGAAGCAAGAAGTGGTAACGAGGTGGAATTCAACCCTCTATATGCTTCAGAGGTTGGAGGAGCAGCAAAAGGCCATTCAAGCCTATACAATTGAGCACGATATAGGAGATGGAATGCACCTGTCTCAAGTGCAGTGGAGAATGATTTCAACGTTGTGCAAGGTTCTGATGCCCTTTGAACTTGCCACACGTGAAGTCAGTTCAGACACTGCCAGCCTGAGTCAGGTCATTCCCCTCATCAGGCTTTTGCAGAAGAAGCTGGAGGCATTGAAGAAGGAGCTAACACGGAGCGATTCCGCTAGGCATGTGGGACTTGTGGATGCAGCCCTTAATTCGCTTAACAAGGATTCACGGGTGGTCAATCTGTTGAAATCAGAGCACTACATTTTGGCCACCGTGCTCGATCCTAGATTTAAAGCCTACCTTGGATCTCTCTTTCCGGCAGACACAGGTCTGCTGGGGTTGAAAGACCTGCTGGTGACAAAATTGTCAAGTCAAGCGGAACGCGACCTGTCAACACCTCCTCCTTCACATTCTCCCGCAACTGGGGGTGCGAGGAAAAGGCTCAGAATTCCGAGCCCACCCGCTGGCGGTGATGCAGGGCAGTCTGGAGCGACTGCTGATGCTGACATCTGGTCCGGACTGAAGGACCTGACAACGATTACGGACATGTCGTCTACTGTCACTGCATATGATTCTCTCAACATTGATAGAATGGTGGAGGATTATATGAGTGACCGCATCCAAGTAGGCACGTCACACAGTCCGTACTTATACTGGCAGGAAAAAGAGGCAATTTGGAGGCCCTTGCACAAACTGGCTTTATTCTACCTAAGTTGCCCTCCCACAAGTGTGTACTCCGAAAGAGTGTTTAGTGCCGCCGCTCACCTTGTCAGCAATCGGCGTACGAGGTTACATCCAGAAAATGTGGAGAAGATGATGTTCATTAAAATGAATTATAATCAATTCCTCCGCGGAGACATTGACCAGCAGCAATTGCCTCCACAAAGTACACAGGGAGCTGAGATGGTGGATTCCAGTGGGGACGAATTGATAATCTGTGAGGAGGGGGATGTACACGGTGATATATCGGAGGGTGAAGATGAGGTGGACATCTTGCCTCTGTAGAGCCAGTTTGTGCAAGGAGAGATTAATTGCTTCTTTTTTGGGGGGGGTCCAAACCAACCCGTCATATCAGTCACAGTCGTGTGGCAGACCCTGTCACTGAAATGATGGGTTGGTTAAAGTGTGCATGTCCTGTTTTGTTTATACAACATAAGGGTGGGTGGGAGGGCCCAAGGATAATTCCATCTTGCACCTCTTTTTTCTTTTCTTTTTCTTTGCATCATGTGCTGATTGGGGAGGGTTTTTTGGAAGGGACATCCTGCGTGACACTGCAGTGCCACTCCTAGATGGGCCCGGTGTTTGTGTCGGCCACTAGGGTCGCTAATCTTACTCACACAGCTACCTCATTGCGCCTCTTTTTTTCTTTGCGTCATGTGCTGTTTGGGGAGGGTTTTTTGGAAGGGACATCCTGCGTGACACTGCAGTGCCACTCCTAGATGTGCCCGGTGTTTGTGTCGGCCACTAGGGTCGCTAATCTTACTCACACAGTCAGCTACCTCATTGCGCCTCTTTTTTTCTTTGCGTCATGTGCTGTTTGGGGAGGGTTTTTTGGAAGGGCCATCCTGCGTGACACTGCAGTGCCACTCCTAGATGGGCCCGGTGTTTGTGTCGGCCACTAGGGTCGCTAATCTTACTCACACAGCTACCTCATTGCGCCTCTTTTTTTCTTTGCGTCATGTGCTGTTTGGGGAGGGTTTTTTGGAAGGGACATCCTGCGTGACACTGCAGTGCCACTCCTAGATGGGCCCGGTGTTTGTGTCGGCCACTAGGGTCGCTTATCTTTCTCACACAGCTACCTCATTGCGCCTCTTTTTTTCTTTGCGTCATGTGCTGTTTGGGGAGGGTTTTTTGGAAGGGACATCCTGCGTGACACTGCAGTGCCACTCCTAGATGGGCCCGGTGTTTGTGTCGGCCACTAGGGTCGCTTATCTTTCTCACTCAGTCAGCTACCTCATTGCGCCTTTTTTTCTTTGCGTCATGTGCTGTTTGGGGAGGGTTTTTTGGAAGGGACATCCTGCGTGACACTGCAGTGCCACTCCTAGATGGGCCCGGTGTTTGTGTCGGCCACTAGGGTCGCTTATCTTACTCACACAGCGACCTCGGTGCAAATTTTAGGACTAAAAATAATATTGTGAGGTGTGATGTGTTCAGAATAGGCTGAAAATGAGTGTAAATTATGTTTTTTGAGGTTAATAATACTTTGGGATCAAAATTACCCCCAAATTCTATGATTTAAGCTGTTTTTTAGGGTTTTTTGAAAAAAACACCCGAATCCAAAACACACCCGAATCCGACAAAAATAATTCGGTGAGGTTTTGCCAAAACGCGTTCGAACCCAAAACACGGCCGCGGAACCGAACCCAAAACCAAAACACAAAACCCGAAAAATTTCAGGCGCTCATCTCTACTATCAACTGTGCAAACTAGACTGCACATAAATGCCATAAAATTTATCTGAGATTTTAGTAAATAAGGCCCGTTGCTGTCCGGGTCACGCAGCCGTCACGGCCCGCCCCCATACGGTCCGGTCATGTCTGCGTTGTCCTGACTGTGCCCCCAAAATGGCGGCACAACACCGCTGGCCCGACTCCTCCTGCCCAGTGACCGCCTCTGCCTGTCAATCAGGCAGAGGCGCTCACTGGGCAGAGATGCTGATCGCATCTCTGGCATGTGCCGGTGCACTGCGGCACTAGCACACAAGCACTTCAGACCTGATCTCCTGTTGTGTGAATATGCACAGCAGGGATCAGGTCTGAATTAGGCCCTATATACAGCTGTCAGTAAGGCAGGGATGTGCTGCTGCCAGTGAGGCAGGGATGTGCTGCTGGTAGTGAAGCAGTGATGTGCTGCTGTCAGCGAAGCAGTGCTGTGCTGCTGTCAGCGAGACAGGGATGTGCTGCTGTCAGCGAGGCAGGGATGTGCTGCTGTCAGCGAAGCAGGGATGTGCTGCTGTCAGCGAAGCAGGGATATGCTGCTGTCAGCGAAGCAGGGATGTGCTGCTGTCAGCGAGGCAGGGATGTGCTGCTGTCAGCGAGGCAGGGATGTGCTGCTGTCAGCGAGGCAGGGATGTGCTGCTATGTGAGGTAGGGATGTGCTGCTGTCATTGAAGCAGGAATGTGCTGCTGCAGTGAGGCAGAGATATGCAGCCCACTATCTCCCTATCACCCCTGCCTGAGTCACACACTTTCCCTGTCACCCCTGCCTCAGTTACCCACTATCTCCCAGTCACCGCTGCCTCAGTCAACCACTATATCTGCGATCCCTGCCTCAGTCACCCACTATACCAGTCACCCCTGCTTTAGTCACCCACTGTCACCCTATCACCCCTGCTTCAGTCACCCACTATCCCTGTCAACCCTGCCTCAGTCACCCACTATCTCCCAGTCACCCCTGCCTCAGTCAGCCACTATCCCTGTCACCCCTGCCTCAGTCTCTTACTGTCCCTGTCACCCCTGCCACAGTCATCCACTATCTCCCTATCACCCCTGCCTTAGTCATTTATTATACCTGTCACCCACTTTCTTCCCATACTTACCCAACCCCTTCCTATCACCCCTCCCTCAGTAACCCACTATCTCCCTGTCACCCACTATCTCCCAGTCACCCCGGCCTCAGTCACCCACTATCTCCCACTCATACATGCTTCAGTCACCCACTATCTCCCAGTCATCCCTGCCTCAGTCACCTACTGACACCAGTGCAGACATTTCTGCTGCGGCCTCTCCACTCTCCAGCGTGAACGTCCTGACGACTGAGGAAATCCGCTTCCTAGTTGAGGACTCCGGGAATGAACACTGCCGATATTGCTGTCAGATGACTTTCTACCCAACTGAGGATTTTTGATACTTCCAGCTTTGCCATGCAGTTTCGAGTGCCGCCTTGATGATTTGTGTACACTACCGTGGTGGCGTTGTCAGATTGTACTTGAACAGGCCTGTTCTGTACTAGAGGCAGGGCCAGTGTCAATTAATTGAACACTGCCTGCAATTCCAGAATGTATATCAGGAGGAGAGATTCCTCCCTGGTCCACCGACCCTGTAGAAAGTGTTGCTCCAACACCATGGCCCAGCCCAAAAGACTGGCATCCATTGTCAGGAGGACACAGTTGGAGATCCAGAAGGGATGGCCCCTGCTCAACTGTTGGTCCTGTAGCCACCAGCTCAGTGTCAGACGAACCTCCGGAGTCAAGGAGATCATTTGAGACATCATCCGATGAGGCAGGCCGTCCCACTTGGAGAGGATTAACCTCTGCAGAGGGCGGTAATGAAATTGAGCGTACTCTACCATATCGAAAGCCGACACCATGAGGTCTAGTACTTGCATCGCCGTGTGTATCAACACTCTTGGGCGAGAGAGGACGATACTGTCCTGAATTTTCAGGACTTTCTCTGGAGACAGAAACAATTGTTGGCTGTGTGTGTCCAGCAGTGCCCCTAGGTGCACAATGTTCCGAGCAGGGACCAGCGAGGACTTTTTTCAGTTGATGAGCCACCCGTGGACTTTTAGGAATTGGACCGCCAGTTCCAGATAACTGTGGAGAACCTCTTGGGAGTTCACCAGGATCAGCAAGTCGTCCAGATTTGGCAGGATCCTGATTCTCTGATGGTGAAGGTTCGTCATCACGGCCATGACCTTGGTGAATATCCGAGGTGCCGTGGCCAAACCAGAAGGCAGGACTTGAAATCCAAAAACAAACCAGGCACAACACTGCTTAGCTTCCATCATCAGATGAGATTGGACCAGTGGCGTAACTACTGCCCCCGCAGTCCTCGCGGTGGCTTGGGGGTGAGGGGCTGCGGGGGCGCCACTGATTTACAGCAGACTGACATGCGGACGAGCGTCCGCATGTCAGTCTGCAGTCTCCTTCCCTCCGCCGCTTTTTGGAGGGACACGGAGGGCACACAGCGCGCCTCCCTGTGTCCCTCCTGCTGCATCATCTCCGGCGGCCGCGGGTCTAATAGGGGGAAGTGCCGTCCGTGAGCTCTAATTGGCTCACGAACCGGCACTTCCCCCTATTAGACCCGCGGCCGCCGGAGATGATGCAGCAGGAGGGACACAGGAGAGACGAGCTGTGCCCTCCGTGTCCCTCCAAAAAGCGACGGCGGGGGGGGGGGGTAAATATCTGGCACTGGGGGCATATATGGCACGGGGGGGGGAGGGAGGAATATCTGGCACTGGGGCATTTCTGGCACTGGGGGGAATATCTGGCACTGGGGGCATATCTGGCACTGGGGGGGATATCTGGCACTGGGGCATATTTGGCACTGGGGGGAAATATCTGGCACTGGGGGCATATATGGCACTGGGGGGGGGTATCTGGCACTGGGGGCATATATGGCACGGGGGGCATATATGGCACTGGGGGGAATATCTGGCACTGGGGGCATATATGGCACTGGGGGGGAATATCTGGCACTGGGGGCATATGTGTACCTGGCACGTGGGGGGACGACTATATTTGGCACTGGGGCATGTAAGTACCTGGCACAGTGGGGGAATATCTGGCACTGGGGACATATGTGGCACTGGGAGCACAGCCTTAGCAACAAGGACTACCTCCTAGCAACGAGCATGACACCCAGTGCATGAAACATCTGGCAACGAGCATGACACCCAGTGCATGAAACACCTGGCAACGAGCATGACACCCAGTGCATGAAACCCCTGACAACGAGCATGACACCCTGAGCATGAAAACCCCTGGCACCGTGCATGGAACCAAGAGCATGAAACCCCTGGCAACGAGCATGACACCCAGTGCATGAAACCCCTGACAACGAGCAGGTAATTGAAAAGTAATTAGAAGCCTTACTGTAGGACTTAATGTGTAATGGGCATTACGGTGTGTGGCATAATGTATCACGGACATTGCGGTGTGTGTCATAATGTGTCGCAGGCATTACGGTGTATGGTATACTATATCGCGGGCATTGTGATATGTGGTATAATGTCTCAGGGTCATTGCAGTGTGTGGCATAATGTATCACGGACATTGCGGTGTGTGTCATAATGTGTCAGGCATTACGGTGTGTGGTATACCATATCACGGGCATTGTGGTATGTGGTATAATGTCTCAGGGTCATTGCAGTGTGGCATAATACATAACGGGCATTGCGATGTGTGGCATAGGGTATAACGGGCAGGGCATTGTGGTATGTGTCACAGGCATTACGGTGTATGGTATACTATATCACGGGCATTGTGGTATAATGTCTCAAGGTCATTGCAGTGTGTGGCATAATGTGTCACAGGCATTGTATGTGCTATAATGTATCGGGCATTGCAGTGTGTGGCATAATGTATCACGGACATTGCGGTGTGTGTCATAATGTGTCACAGACATTGTATGTGCTATAATGTATCAGGGGCATTGCAGTGTGTAGCATAATGTATAACGGGCATTGCGATTCCTGTCATAATGTGTCACAGGCATTACGGTGTGTGGCATAATGTGTCACAGACATTACGGTGTGTGGCATAATGTGTCGGGGGCATTACAGTGTGTGCATATTGTGTCGTGCATTATTGTGTGCGGCATAATGTCTAAGGGCCATTGCAGTATGTGGCATAATGTATACTGGGCATTACTATAAGGAGGAAAAATGACAAATAATGTAAGGGGCATGAATCAGGATTATTTTTCTTTCCTGTGGTGGCCAACGTATGGGCGTGCAGGTTGCAAAACTGGGGTATAAGGTAGTCTTTTCCTGCAATGCCACGCCCCTTTATGCGAAACCACACCCACTCCAACAAAACCACGCCCCTTTTTTGACGCGCGCGCCTTAGGCGCGCGCATATTTATCCCTTTCTTGCTCCCAATTATGGAGCATGAAGGGGGGGGGGGGGGCGCCGAAGAATTTTTTGGCTTGGGGGAGAAAAATTTCTAGTTACGCCACTGGATTGGACATATCCAGTGTGATGCGGCTGTAGATGATTTTTGCTGTTTCTAACTTCTACATCAATGAATAAGTTTAAAAATAGAATGCATCAAGAGAACGGTGTTGGTAGTATAAAACTACCTACAGCACCTGGTATTCCCAGGTGGTCTCACATCCAAGAACAAACCAGGCCTAAGATCAGGTGATATTGGGCATATACAGTGTGGTGTGGCTGTAGATGAGCTTAGTGGTTTCTGTTAGAGTTCTTCTACTTCTAACTACTCGTACATAAATGAATAAGCGGACGATTTATTAAACCTGGTGAAATGATAATTTGCATGGTGATAAAGTACCAGCCAATCAGCTCCTAATTGCCATGTCACAGGCTGGGTTTGAAAAATGACAGTTAGGAGCTGACTGGCTGGTACAGATGTAGCCACCTTTATCTTGACTGTTTCTCCGCCGAGACGGGCGTTTAGTCACGCTAATGCGATAGCTGAGTTTAATCACAGGCAGGCGCGTTGAGGCGATCTAGATACTCATCATGCATTACACATCTCCACCACTGTGTGGCTAATGCTCCACTAATCCAGTACTTTCGATCGTACAGTATAGCGGCGGATTGATCTACAGCTCTGGCAATACTGTAGGCGTAACGGGAGGCGGTGGAAAAAGTATGGAGTACTGTATGTGTATGGAGACGCAACTACAGTAATTGTGTAAAAGGAAGAATGTACCGTACAATGTATAAACACCGTGCTTTTAAAATATATGAGCGTCTGAGTTCGCTAATGCATAATGGGAATGGAGGACTAGCAGAAGGCGGAGGAAAACACCGTGCTTTACAAATGCGAGCGTCCGAGTCCTCTAAGGCATAAACCAACAGCAATGGGGCGGGGGCCGGGCGCTGTTTGCAGTACTTTCACACATGAAATTGGAAATCTCTCATGAGGCGTCGTGGGCTAGGGGTGAAGGCTCCCACCTCCCTCGCTGGGGGTCCAGGGTTCGAGACCTGATGTGCTTTCTTTCTTTTTTTTTTTTCTGTAATAATGCACTGTATTATTTTATTTACATTGTAAGACAGTCAATGGAAGGATGCACACAGGTTTCACATAAATCAAAGTACATCTGCAGGAGCGATTCTTTACGCTAAATGCAACCTACAGTACAGTACTGTAAGTGAGCAAAACAGTACTACAGTGGGCATTTGTGTATTGCACATGACCTGCATTCCCTCCCTGTCTACTGCATGATCTGTGCAGGCTCCCATGGGGGAAGGGCAACAGGCTAGCAGGAGGCGGAGGAAAACACCGTGCTTTACAAATGCGAGCGTCCGAGTCCTCTAAGGCATAAACCAACAGCAATGGGGCGGGGGCCGGGCGCTGTTTGCAGTACTTTCACACATGAAATTGGAAATCTCTCATGAGGCGTCGTGGGCTAGGGGTGAAGGCTCCCACCTCCCTCGCTGGGGGTCCAGGGTTCGAGACCTGATGTGCTTTCTTTCTTTTTTTTTTTTTTTGCTGTAATAATGCACTGTATTATTTTATTTACATTGTAAGACAGTCAATGGAAGGATGCACACAGGTTTCACATAAATCAAAGTACATCTGCAGGAGCGATTCTTTACGCTAAATGCACCTAAACAGCGGGAATGAAATGAGTGTATTCTGACGCTACCAACTGAGCAAAACAGTACTGTAGATCTTCAGCGTTTGTGTATTGCACAGGACCTGAATTTCCTCCCTGTGCAGGCCCCCAGGGGGGAAGGGCGATGGGGGTAGGGGGGAGACGATGGAAAATACTGTGCCTTTGAAATGCAATTACATGAGCGTCCGAGTACACTACGGCATACTGTAAACCAACACCAATGGGAAGGAAGTGCCAACCTTATTTTTAATGTGTTCCCGTGACATTCACTGTAACATTTTTTTTTTCTCTCCAATACAGTACATCCAATGGAAGGATGCACACAGGTTTCACATAAATCAAAGTACATCTGCAGGAGCGATTCTTTACGCTAAATGCAACCTACAGTACAGTACTGTAAGTGAGCAAAACAGTACTACAGTGGGCGTTTGTGTATTGCACATGACCTGCATTCCCTCCCTGTCTACTGCATGATCTGTGCAGGCTCCCATGGGGGAAGGGCAACAGGCTAGCAGGAGGCGGAGGAAAACACCGTGCTTTACAAATGCGAGCGTCCGAGTCCTCTAAGGCATAAACCAACAGCAATGGGGCGGGGGCCGGGCGCTGTTTGCAGTACTTTCACACATGAAATTGGAAATCTCTCATGAGGCGTCGTGGGCTAGGGGTGAAGGCTCCCACCTCCCTCGCTGGGGGTCCTGGGTTCGAGACCTGATGTGCTTTCTTTCTTTTTTTTTTTTTTTTCTGTAATAATGCACTGTATTATTTTATTTACATTGTAAGACAGTCAATGGAAGGATGCACACAGGTTTCACATAAATCAAAGTACATCTGCAGGAGCGATTCTTTACGCTAAATGCACCTAAACAGCGGGAATGAAATGAGTGTATTCTGACGGACTGTGCATCTTCGGTATTTGTGTATTGCATAAGACCTGTGAAGGCTCCCAGGAGGGAAGGGCGTAGGGCAAGACAGTGGAAAATACTGTGGTCAAAGAAAGGGCATATTTAAAACTAAGGGAAACTGTCACAAAGTACAGTAACTACAGTACTGTACGTTGAATGCCTGGAACGCACGACGTCTGAGACGCACGACGTCTGAGGCGCACGACGTCTGAGACGCTCATTGAGCATAAGGACGGTCATGGCTGCTGTACGGGACCGTCCCTATGCTCTGGGTGAGCTGCGTCTCCTCGTTCGCTGGCGGGACAGAACTCTCGCCAGCAACGAGGAGAAGGTGAGAGCTTATAGGAGGGCCAGCAGGGATATCCTCCGGACTTACAACCGGAGGAGAACGGTGAGGTCACTCCAGAGGAGATGGAGTGACCTCGTGAGGAGGACCCCACGACGCCTGCAGGCCATAAGGGATTGTAAGTACAGTACATTACTGTAGATTACTGTACTTTAAGTTACTGTAGTTACAGGTACAGTACATTATAGCAGGGGCTGCTGTAGCAGCAGGTATCCGGTCTATACAGCACTGTACAGTATTTGTGGTAAACAAATGGTTAAACAAGGACCAAACATTAACCCGGGTCAAAAGGTCAATTTGTTTTTTTGCGTCGACCTAGATGGTGCGGCTTTTGAAATTGGTTGACACCAGTTACTGTAGGTTGACATGGTCGTTAAGTTGACATGGAAAAAGATCGACATGCGTTTTACAAAAACAATTGTTATTTTTTTAAACTTGTGTATATACAGTAGTTCTTTACAATCCACGTGGTCTACGATTGTGCAGTGTACAGTATCATGCAGTGTACAGTATATGCAATGTATCACAGTGTATCGTGCTGCGTAATTGCAGCGTGTCATGCAGTGTACATTCAGTATATGGTATTGTGCAGTGAGTGTAATGCATAGTGAATCACATCGTGCAGCAGAGCCGGCCTTAGGCATAGGCAAACTACAATAGGCAAATGCCTAGGGCATTTGCTATGCTTAGGGGCACCAGCAGCTTCTGCTGATTAAAATGATATGCGGCATGCCTATATTTTGCGTGACTGCGGCTGTATCTGTATCTGGCTAGGGCCAGCACTGTCGTGCAGTGTACTGTATACACATGTGGTAATTGCAGTTTTTTGTGCAGTGTACATTGTATCATATTTTGCAGGGAAATGTGCAGTGTAATGTGCAGTTTGTCATATCACGCAGTGCATACACTATGCAGTGTCGTGCAGTGCATTGTGTGGTTTAATTGCAGTGTGTCGTGCAGTGTGCAGAAATTTGTGTTTCAGATAGTACAGTGTTCTAAGGGATGTTACTTTGGCAGAAATTATTCTAAGGGATGTTACAGTGGCCTAATGTGTTCTGACGTGCATTACTCTTGCATAATGTGTTATAAGGTTCATGACTGTGGCAGATCTCTACTTTGTGACGTAATGTGGATATACTACTGCACTACTGTGACGTACAGTACAGTAACGTGAATAAGGTGCTCTACTGTGTGACACAACGTGAATCAAGGACAGTACTGTGACGTGAATACGGTGCTCTACTGTGTGACACAACGTGAATCAAGGACAGTACTGTGACGTGAATAAACTGCACTACTGTGACATGACGTGAATAAGATGAATTCAGGTGAGTGCTGCATCATCTGTCATGGAATCAATTTATACTGTAATGAACAGTACTGAGATGGTTAAGGGTGGGAGGGCTGCATGCTGATGTGTGTCATAATGTTTATAAGGGCAATGCTAATGTGTGTTACAATGTCTATAAAGTAGTGATGAGCGAGGTTCGGTTTTACTCGGTTTTACTCGGTTTTACTCGGTTCTCAAAACGGCATCTTATTGGCTATCCAAAACACGTGACATCCGTGAGCCAATAAGATGCCGTTTTGAGAACCGAGTAAAACCGAGTAAAACCGAGTAAAACCGAGTCCGCTCATCACTACTATAAAGGTAGTGTTCTGTCTAATACCCTGGACCTACTGTACTGTAGCGATACTGTAAGTGTACTGTATGTCACATTTAGAAATGTCCCCCTTAAGTTTTGAAAACAGTACAGTACACTATGCCCTCCTGAGTGATTAGGTGCAGGGTACTAGAATGAACAATTCCATTGATTGTGATGTCATAAAGATGCTGTCAATGTTGAATTTCATTGACTGTACAGTATGCTGCCATTATACTGTATATATATTTTTACAGGGCTGGTAGCACGACGGCACAGGAGGCGGAACAGGCGCCGCCAAGCTGGTAAGTATTGTCAAATACAGTAGTGTACAGTACATAGTGATTTCTATAGTCCCACCCCCCTGTCCTGACCATCACAGATAACTCGCTGCAATCCGGATGGGAGAGAGGGTGGGACACTTCCTGTGAGATCTGGTTGCCCGTGATGTTAAGAATGTCTGTTTACAAAACTAACTGTAAATATTAAACACACAGTATAAATAACATTGTAGATAGCTGAATACCCGTGCTGCGCTACGGGATGAGGATGGTAAATTACAGTGATAGTTGTTTGTTAATTTACGTTTGACAGCTTCACTTACAGCACTGTTATTTTTTTTCTCGCAGTACCACCACCACCACCACCACCACCACCACCACCACCTGCGCTGCCAGGTATTGTGTAACGAGAATTCTGGTGCGACTGTCATCATTACACTACTGTACATGTGTCCTGGATACTGTATAGTACATGTTACAAATTGACAGCTTCACTTACAGCACTGTTGTTTTTTTTCTCACAGTACCACCACCACCACCACCACCACCACCACCACCACCACCACCTGCGCTTCCAGGTATTGTGTAACGAGAATTCTGGTGCGACTGTCATCGTTACACTACTGTACATGTGTCCTGGATACTGTATAGTACATGTTACAAATTGACAGCTTCACTTACAGCACTGTTGTTTTTTTTCTCACAGTACCACCACCACCACCACCACCACCACCACCACCACCACCACCTGCGCTTCCAGGTATTGTGTAACGAGAATTCTGGTGCGACTGTCATCGTTACACTACTGTACATGTGTCCTGGATACTGTATAGTACATGTTACAAATTGACAGCTTCACTTACAGCACTGTTGTTTTTTTTCTCACAGTACCACCACCACCACCACCACCACCACCTGCACTGCCAGGTATTGTGTAACGAGAATTCTGGTGCGACTGTCATCGTTACACTACTGTACATGTGTCCTGGATACTGTATAGTACATGTTACAAATTGACAGCTTCACTTACAGCACTGTTGTTTTTTTTCTCACAGTACCACCACCACCACCACCACCACCACCTGCACTGCCAGGTATTGTGTAACGAGAATTCTGGTGCGACTGTCATCATTACACTACTGTACATGTGTCCTGGATACTGTATAGTACATGTTACAAATTGACAGCTTCACTTACAGCACTGTTGTTTTTTCTCACAGTACCACCACCACCACCACCACCACCGTCTGACCAGCAGAGCTCCGGAAGTGGTAATCATTATTTTTGTTACAGACACACTAGTTTCCTACAGTATTACTGTAATTTTTTTATTTTACAATACTTGTTATCTTGTACACACAGACCGCCTCGTTATTGATACGGAGCCAGAGGAGGAGGAGGAGGAAATGTGGGAGCCTTCAGGCCAGCCTGGTAAGAATTGTAATCTACTGTACAGTACTCTACATTCTACATTCATTGATTTATTAACAGTACCAATGGCTTGGGTTTGCGTGACCAGTGGTCAGGATTCCAGCAGTCAAGTGACCGACAGCGGTATCCTGATTGCAGAAATCCCTTTGACTTTTCTTTTTGTTTTTTTTATATTCAACACAGATGTCACTTACGTGGACTCTGAGTCGGAGGAGCCACAGTATAGTAAGTACAGTAGGATTTTCTCAAGCCCATTCTTAAAAGTATTGACCAAGTCCACTTTTATTACTTTTCAGGCAGGGAATTCCAAACATGTACTGTACAGTATTTCCCTCACTGTGAAGACCCCTTTTCGCCTCTGTGTGCGAAATCGCCTCTCCTCCAACACGAGTTAAATACAGGCACAGTACAGTACTGTATGTCCCCTACCACTGGACAGTCATTCTGCTCCTACTGTATTATGAATATATCTCTGCCTCCTGTAGCACTGTACTACTGTGCAATTTTGTAGTAACTGTACTCTACTGTATTTTGTTTATAATATTTTTTTATTTTCCACTCAGTAATTATTGACAGTGAGGAGGAAGGGGAGAAGAAGCCCTCTCCCCAACTTGGTAAGTAAACTAAAGTATTGTACTGTACTGTACATTGTGTTAAACCAATGGGTTGGGTTTGCATGACCAGCAGTCAGGATTCTAGCGGTCAGGTGACCGACAGTGGCATCCTGATTGCAGCAATCCCAACAGGGTGAGGTACGGTATCCTAACCCTCCTCCACTACCCCCTGATTCTGGCCTCGACATTCTCGTCTCTGTGTGCGAAATCTACTCTCCTCCTCCAATTCCTGACTGAATTTTTGCTTTACTGTATTCAACACAGAATACAAAAGTATATTTCATGGAATTTTTGCTTTCACAGGCCCTACACTGTCACAGGCGGTGGCGGAGGAGGAGGACCAGGACTCTCTGTCCCTCACCACACTGCACCCATTAAGTAAGTCCAGTCCGGTACATCTTGCCTCTGTAGAGCCAGTTTGAGCAAGGAGAGATTGATTGCTTCTTTTTTAGGTGGGAGCCCAAACCAACCAGTCATTTCAGCCACAGTCGTGTGGCAGACCCTGTTTATACAACATAAGGGTGGGTGGGAGGGCCCAAGCACAATTCCATCTTGCACCACTTGGGTCACTTAGCTTAGTCATCCAGCGACCTCGGTGTTCAGAATAGACTGGAAATGAGTAGAAATGATGGTCATTGAGGTTAATAACACTATACAGTAGGATCAAAAATACCCCTAAATTCTTCGATTTAAGCTGTTTTTGAGAGGTTTTTGAAAAAAAGCACCAGGATCCAAAACAAGTCCGAATCCAAAAGCAAAACACAAAACCCGAAAAATTTCCGGTGCACATCTCCAGTTTTAATAAAGTCCAGGAGGGAAACATTCTCCTGATGAAGACACTGTACTGCAAGCAATAGGACACGAGGATGTGCACTGAGACTGGAGGGGGGAAGGTTCAGGGGGAATTTTAAGAAAAAATACTTCACAGAAAGTGCAGTGGACAAGTGGAATAGCCTCCCATCAGAGGTGGTAGAGCCTAAAACAGTAGAGCTACAGTATTTAAACATGCATGGAAGAGACATAAGGATATCCTTACAAAGAAATAAAGATCAAATAAGCTTTGATGTAAAAAATGGTTAAAAAAAAAGAGGCAGATTAGATGGGCAAAGTGGTTCTTACAGTATTTGTCGTCAAATTCAATGTTTCTGTATGTACAGTACAGTACAACATTGTGTTTAAAATAGTAAAGTAGTGTATTTCCTGGAATGAACCTTTTTTTTCTCATTAATGTTTTTTCACAGGCCCTACACTGGAACAGGCCGCCGAGGAGGAGGATGATGAGGATGATGAGGCGGCATTTAGTGGTAAGAATTATCACTGACATTGATTTGATTCCACCAGAGTAGCACTTTTCATCAGATTTTTCTGGAAAATGCGTAGAAATCGGATAAAAATTGCACAAATCGGAATAGTGGATGGGGGACTTTAGATGATTGTTTTTGTTTGAACTGGTGATATTGCCCATACAGTAGCAACCAATCACATTCCACATTAACATTTATCTACAGTAGTTACACTTACAGACGATAATGCAGTACAGTAGGTAATATTTGTAATTGTCAGAGAAGTATCTTCATATACTGTAGTTAGAATTCTCATATTTGCTATACAGGAGCAAAACGCTTCATCAGTGAGGTTCCTGCTTCCAGTGTAATAGGTTGTGGTTTCTAATCCTGGGTGTGATACTTGTAAAATGTGTATATTCAGTATAATAAAGAGGGTGTGACTTGTAAGGTGCGTGGACCAGTGAGGAAGTCTGCCACTAAAAAGACAGCGACAGCTATCAATTAACTTAATTCAATGGTGTCACAGAATAGGAGGAGAGGTTCCCCTCCTTCAGAGCAGGAGCCCGGCGGCAGATGACTCCGTTGCCTCCCAGAGTTCTGCCTCTGTGGATAACATCACCTGTTCTAAAAAAAACTCCCATCTTACTAAATCTCTCTCTCTCTCTCTCTCCCCCCATGTCACTGTCTCTCCATTCATCTCTCTCTCTAGATACTGTCAGTGATGAATTTCCCATTAGGCACGAGAGGCACGTACTGTACCTAGGGGCGGCATCTGTTTGGGGGCCGCAGTTGGATGCTTACAGTATGCTGATACTGTCATCCCAAAAATTACCACTACAGTAACTGCTAAATATTTTAAGTGTACTGTACAATATGCACATACAGTACAGTACTGTACAGTATGCATAATTCAAAGCAAAAAAGAGTTGCTACCTTAGTCTAGTCATAATCACCGGCATACGGGCCACTCACAAATTTTCTGATGGCCTCGGTGGGGTCCCTTGGAATCACCATGCCTGTCACAAGCATACCTTTTTTTACCCACCTGTCACTAGGCCTGGACACTAGTGTACTATTACTATACTTTTTACTGTATACTGTATTTTATAATATTCTTCTCTTTTACCCACAGACGACGAGCCAGAATACCATTTTGGTAAATAAATATACTGTACAGTAGCAATAGTTGGTACTGCAATTACAGTATTTTTTTTCTCCAACATTACTTTAAGTCCAACTGATATGACTAACTGTATTTTATCTTTTTACAGTCCGTCGCCAACCAGTGGAGGAGACACCTGGTAATAAAATAGAAATACATAATGCACTGTACTGTATTCTAACTTACTGTAACATGTATAACACTGAGCTGATCATCTTCACACCCTCTGACATAACCTTACAGTACATACTGTACTTTCTCTCCTTTTTCACCCTCTTCACTACACAAATGCATGCTGCGTTTCCTGACTACTGATATAATAGTGTGTAGAGCGTAGCGAGGCACCGTGCCCACCGCGTGGCGAGCGAAGCAAGCATGCAAGGGGCTGCTTTCCGCTCGCCGCCCCTGTCGGGATTGTGTGGTCGGGATTCCGGCGTCTGTATTTTGACTGCCGGGATCCCGTCCAGCGGGATTACGTACTGATCTCCAGTCTGAGCCTGCCCTAGGCATAGGCATACTTGCCAAATGCCTAGGGGCACAAGCAGCTTCTGCTGATTAATATGATATGCAGCATGCCTACAGTATATTCTGTGCATACAAAATGCATTACTAATGTGCAGCATTGTGTAACATATACTGTAGCAAGGGCACTACTGTGTGGTCTAATGTGAACAAAGAGCAATATGATGTGATGCAATGTGAATAAGTGGGAATACTTTGAGGAGTAATGTGGTACTATCATATGATGTAACGAGAATAAGAGACACTATTGCATGATATGTTGTGAATAAAGTTGCAGTACTGTGTGGCGTCATTTCAGATTGGGGAATTACTGTGTGGCCATGCCCCTTCCCAGCAAGAACATGCACCGTTTTGGGATGCACACCGAATGTGCACACTGTTGCTATTTTAAACATACAGTAGGTTGGAGGAGCACCAAAATGAGGACTGCTATGGTTGAGGGGTGATGGTGCTGGGAAAGGGGTACAGGGTCAGAGGCGGAAATAGCATCTGTGCAAGGGGGCAGCATCCAAAAACTTGACTAGGGAATCATATTATTTATGGCTGGCTCTGAGTACAGTCCACTATTATTGATAGTACTCCCTACAACACCACCTACAGTACTGTAACCCTCTTTTTTCTGAAGCGGTCATGAAATGTCATGACTGCTAATACATAAATGTCTACAGTATTTGTACTGTGGTGTTTTATTCCTTTGACAATTTGTTTATGACCTATTGAAGCTAAACTCTTGTACAGTACTTTATATTTTGAATACCAGCAATACAGTATAATACTGTACCTACAGTATACAGTAATAATTGTTTAGTATTTGAATGTGACTAAATGTTTTTTTTTTCTCCAATATAGTGCCAATGATTTATGGGGGCCCCAGACAGGGGCAAGATAGGTGGGCTGGCCCAGAAGCGGGCAGGCAGCAGCCCACTTATACAAGAGGTAAACTAAAGCAATGTTTAAATTACCTCGACAGCATACAGTAGTGTTTGATTTACTGTACTGACAATTAGAGATGAGCGCCGGAAATTTTTCGGGTTTTGTGTTTTGGTTTTGGGTTCGGTTCCGCGGCCGTGTTTTGGGTTCGACCGCGTTTTGGCAAAACCTCACCGAATTTTTTTTGTCGGATTCGGGTGTGTTTTGGATTCGGGTGTTTTTTTCCAAAAAACCTAAAAAACAGCTTAAATCATAGAATTTGGCGGTCATTTTGATCCCAAAGTATTATTAACCTCAAAAACCATAATTTCCACTCATTTTCAGTCTATTCTGAATACCTCACACCTCACAATATTATTTTTAGTCCTAAAATTTGCACCGAGGTCGCTGTGTGAGTAAGATAAGCGACCCTAGTGGCCGACACAAACACCGGGCCCATCTAGGAGTGGCACTGCAGTGTCACGCAGGATGGCCCTTCCAAAAAACCCTCCCCAAACAGCACATGACGCAAAGAAAAAAAGAGGCACAATGAGGTAGCTGTGTGAGTAAGATTAGCGACCCTAGTGGCCGACACAAACACCGGGCCCATCTAGGAGTGGCACTGCAGTGTCACGCAGGATGTCCCTTCCAAAAAACCCTCCCCAAACAGCACATGACGCAAAGAAAAAAAGAGGCGCAATGAGGTAGCTGTGTGAGTAAGATAAGCGACCCTAGTGGCCGACACAAACACCGGGCCCATCTAGGAGTGTCACTGCAGTGTCACGCAGGATGTCCCTTCCAAAAAACCCTCCCCAAACAGCACATGACGCAAAGAAAAAAAGAGGCGCAATGAGGTAGCTGTGTGAGTAAGATAAGCGACCCTAGTGGCCGACACAAACACCGGGCCCATCTAGGAGTGGCACTGCAGTGTCACGCAGGATGTCCCTTCCAAAAAACCCTCCCCAAACAGCACATGACGCAAAGAAAAAGAAAAGAAAAAAGAGGTGCAAGATGGAATTGTCCTTGGGCCCTCCCACCCACCCTTATGTTGTATAAACAAAACAGGACATGCACACTTTAACCAACCCATCATTTCAGTGACAGGGTCTGCCACACGACTGTGACTGATATGACGGGTTGGTTTGGACCCCCCCCAAAAAAGAAGCAATTAATCTCTCCTTGCACAAACTGGCTCTACAGAGGCAAGATGTCCACCTCATCATCACCCTCCGATATATCACCGTGTACATCCCCCTCCTCACAGATTATCAATTCGTCCCCACTGGAATCCACCATCTCAGCTCCCTGTGTACTTTGTGGAGGCAATTGCTGCTGGTCAATGTCTCCGCGGAGGAATTGATTATAATTCATTTTAATGAACATCATCTTCTCCACATTTTCTGGATGTAACCTCGTACGCCGATTGCTGACAAGGTGAGCGGCGGCACTAAACACTCTTTCGGAGTACACACTTGTGGGAGGGCAACTTAGGTAGAATAAAGCCAGTTTGTGCAAGGGCCTCCAAATTGCCTCTTTTTCCTGCCAGTATAAGTACGGACTGTGTGACGTGCCTACTTGGATGCGGTCACTCATATAATCCTCCACCATTCTATCAATGTTGAGAGAATCATATGCAGTGACAGTAGACGACATGTCCGTAATCGTTGTCAGGTCCTTCAGTCCGGACCAGATGTCAGCATCAGCAGTCGCTCCAGACTGCCCTGCATCACCGCCAGCGGGTGGGCTCGGAATTCTGAGCCTATTCCTCGCACCCCCAGTTGCGGGAGAATGTGAAGGAGGAGATGTTGACAGGTCGCGTTCCGCTTGACTTGACAATTTTGTCACCAGCAGGTCTTTCAACCCCAGCAGACTTGTGTCTGCCGGAAAGAGAGATCCAAGGTAGGCTTTAAATCTAGGATCGAGCACGGTGGCCAAAATGTAGTGCTCTGATTTCAACAGATTGACCACCCGTGAATCCTTGTTAAGCGAATTAAGGGCTCCATCCACAAGTCCCACATGCCTAGCGGAATCGCTCCGTGTTAGCTCCTCCTTCAATGTCTCCAGCTTCTTCTGCAAAAGCCTGATGAGGGGAATGACCTGACTCAGGCTGGCAGTGTCTGAACTGACTTCACGTGTGGCAAGTTCAAAGGGCATCAGAACCTTGCACAACGTTGAAATCATTCTCCACTGCGCTTGAGACAGGTGCATTCCACCTACTATATCGTGCTCAATTGTATAGGCTTGAATGGCCTTTTGCTGCTCCTCCAACCTCTGAAGCATATAGAGGGTTGAATTCCACCTCGTTACCACTTCTTGCTTCAGATGATGGCAGGGCAGGTTCAGTAGTTTTTGGTGGTGCTCCAGTCTTCTGTACGTGGTGCCTGTACGCCGAAAGTGTCCCGCAATTCTTCTGGCCACCGACAGCATCTCTTGCACGCCCCTGTCGTTTTTTTAAAAATTCTGCACCACCAAATTCAAGGTATGTGCAAAACATGGGACGTGCTGGAATTTGCCCATATTTAATGCACACACAATATTGCTGGCGTTGTCCGATGCCACAAATCCACAGGAGAGTCCAATTTGGGTAAGCCATTCCGCGATGATCTTCCTCAGTTGCCGTAAGAGGTTTTCAGCTGTGTGCGTATTCTGGAAAGCGGTGATACAAAGCGTAGCCTGCCTAGGAAAGAGTTGGCGTTTGCGAGATGCTGCTACTGGTGCCGCCGCTGCTGTTCTTGCGGCGGGAGTCCATACATCTACCCAGTGGGCTGTCACAGTCATATAGTCCTCAGTCTGCCCTGCTCCACTTGTCCACATGTCCGTGGTTAAGTGGACATTGGGTACAACTGCATTTTTTAGGACACTGGTGAGTCTTTTTCTGACGTCCGTGTACATTCTCGGTATCGCCTGCCTAGAGAAGTGGAACCTAGATGGTATTTGGTAACGGGGGCACACTGCCTCAATAAATTGTCTAGTTCCCTGTGAACTAACGGCGGATACCGGACGCACGTCTAACACCAACATAGTTGTCAAGGCCTCAGTTATCCGCTTTGCAGCAGGATGACTGCTGTGATATTTCATCTTCCTCGCAAAGGACTGTTGAACAGTCAATTGCTTACTGGAAGTAGTACAAGTGGGCTTACGACTTCCCCTCTGGGATGACCATCGACTCCCAGCAGCAACAACAGCAGCGCCAGCAGCAGTAGGCGTTACACGCAAGGATGCATCGGAGAAATCCCAGGCAGGAGAGGACTCGTCAGAATTGCCAGTGACATTGCCTGCAGGACTATTGGCATTCCTGGGGAAGGAGGAAATTGACACTGAGGGAGTTGGTGGGGTGGTTTGCGTGAGCTTGGTTACAAGAGGAATGGATTTACTGGTCAGTGGACTGCTTCCGCTGTCACCCAAAGTTTTTGAACTTGTCACTGACTTATTATGAATGCGCTGCAGGTGACGTATAAGGGAGGATGTTCCGAGGTGGTTAACGTCCTTACCCCTACTTATTACAGCTTGACAAAGGGAACACACGGCTTGACACCTGTTGTCCGCATTTCTGGTGAAATACTTCCACACCGAAGAGCTGATTTTTTTGGTATTTTCACCAGGCATGTCAACGGCCATATTCCTACCACGGACAACAGGTGTCTCCCCGGGTGCCTGACTTAAACAAACCACCTCACCATCAGAATCCTCCTGGTCAATTTCCTCCCCAGCGCCAGCAACACCCATATCCTCCTCATGTGTACTTCAACACTGACATCTTCAATCTGACTATCAGGAACTGGACTGCGGGTGCTCCTTCCATCACTTGCAGGGGGCGTGCAAATGGTGGAAGGCGCATGCTCTTCACGTCCAGTGTTGGGAAGGTCAGGCATCGCAACCGACACAATTGGAGTCGGACTCTCCTTGTGGATTTGGGATTTCGAAGAACGCACAGTTCTTTGCGGTGCTACTGCTTTTGCCAGCTTTAGTCTTTTCATTTTTCTAGCGAGAGGCTGAGTGCTTCCATCCTCATGTGAAGCTGAACCACTAGCCATGAACATAGGCCAGGGCCTCAGCCGTTCCTTGCCACTCCGTGTGGTAAATGGCATATTGGCAAGTTTACGCTTCTCCTCCGACAATTTTATTTTAGGTTTTGGAGTCCTTTTTTTACTGATATTTGGTGTTTTGGATTTGACATGCTCTGTACTATGACATTGGGCATCGGCCTTGGCAGACGACGTTGCTGGCATTTCATCGTCTCGGCCATGACTAGTGGCAGCAGCTTCAGCACGAGGTGGAAGTGGATCTTGATCTTTCCCTAATTTTGGAACCTCAACATTTTTGTTCTCCATATTTTAATAGGCACAACTAAAAGGCACCTCAGGTAAACAATGGAGATGGATGGATTGGATACTAGTATACAATTATGGACGGGCTGCCGAGTGCCGACACAGAGGTAGCCACAGCCGTGAACTACCGCACTGTACTGTGTCTGCTGCTAATATATAGACTGGTTGATAAAGAGATAGTATACTCGTAACTAGTATGTATGTATAAAGAAAGAAAAAAAAAACACGGTTAGGTGGTATATACAATTATGGACGGGCTGCCGAGTGCCGACACAGAGGTAGCCACAGCCGTGAACTACCGCACTGTACTGTGTCTGCTGCTAATATATATACTGGTTGATAAAGAGATAGTATACTCGTAACTAGTATGTATGTATAAAGAAAGAAAAAAAAAACACGGTTAGGTGGTATATACAATTATGGACGGGCTGCCGAGTGCCGACACAGAGGTAGCCACAGCCGTGAACTACCGCACTGTACTGTGTCTGCTGCTAATATATAGACTGGTTGATAAAGAGATAGTATACTCGTAACTAGTATGTATGTATAAAGAAAGAAAAAAAAACCACGGTTAGGTGGTATATACAATTATGGACGGGCTGCCGAGTTCCGACACAGAGGTAGCCACAGCCGTGAACTACCGCACTGTACTGTGTCTGCTGCTAATATAGACTGGTTGATAAAGAGATAGTATACTCGTAACTAGTATGTATGTATAAAGAAAGAAAAAAAAACCACGGTTAGGTGGTATATACAATTATGGACGGGCTGCCGAGTGCCGACACAGAGGTAGCCACAGCCGTGAACTACCGCACTGTACTGTGTCTGCTGCTAATATAGACTGGTTGATAAAGAGATAGTATACTCGTAACTAGTATGTATGTATAAAGAAAGAAAAAAAAACCACGGTTAGGTGGTATATACAATTATGGACGGGCTGCCGAGTGCCGACACAGAGGTAGCCACAGCCGTGAACTACCGCACTGTACTGTGTCTGCTGCTAATATAGACTGGTTGATAAAGAGATAGTATACTCGTAACTAGTATGACTATAAAGAAAGAAAAAAAAACCACGGTTAGGTGGTATATACAATTATGGACGGGCTGCCGAGTGCCAAAACAGAGGTAGCCACAGCCGTGAACTACCGCACTGTACTGTGTCTGCTGCTAATATATAGACTGGTTGATAAAGAGATAGTATACTCGTAACTAGTATGTATGTATAAAGAAAGAAAAAAAAACCACGGTTAGGTGGTATATACAATTATGGACGGGCTGCCGAGTGCCGACACAGAGGTAGCCACAGCCGTGAACTACCGCACTGTACTGTGTCTGCTGCTAATATATAGACTGGTTGATAAAGAGATAGTATACTCGTAACTAGTATGTATGTATAAAGAAAGAAAAAAAAACCACGGTTAGGTGGTATATACAATTATGGACGGGCTGCCGAGTGCCGACACAGAGGTAGCCACAGCCGTGAACTACCGCACTGTACTGTGTCTGCTGCTAATATAGACTGGTTGATAAAGAGATAGTATACTCGTAACTAGTATGTATGTATAAAGAAAGAAAAAAAAACCACGGTTAGGTGGTATATACAATTATGGACGGGCTGCCGAGTGCCGACACAGAGGTAGCCACAGCCGTGAACTACCGCACTGTACTGTGTCTGCTGCTAATATATAGACTGGTTGATAAAGAGATAGTATACTCGTAACTAGTATGTATGTATAAAGAAAGAAAAAAAAACCACGGTTAGGTGGTATATACAATTATGGACGGGCTGCCGAGTGCCGACACAGAGGTAGCCACAGCCGTGAACTACCGCACTGTACTGTGTCTGCTGCTAATATAGACTGGTTGATAAAGAGATAGTATACTCGTAACTAGTATGTATGTATAAAGAAAGAAAAAAAAAACCACGGTTAGGTGGTATATACAATTATGGACGGGCTGCCGAGTGCCGACACAGAGGTAGCCACAGCCGTGAACTACCGCACTGTACTGTGTCTGCTGTATAATATAGACTGGTTGATAAAGAGATAGTATACTCGTAACTAGTATGTATGTATAAAGAAAGAAAAAAAAACCACGTTTAGGTGGTATATACAATTATGGACGGGCTGCCGAGTGCCGACACAGAGGTAGCCACAGCCGTGAACTACCGCACTGTACTGTGTCTGCTGCTAATATAGACTGGTTGATAAAGAGATAGTATACTCGTAACTAGTATGACTATAAAGAAAGAAAAAAAAAAACACGGTTAGGTGGTATATACAATTATGGACGGGCTGCCGAGTGCCGACACAGAGGTAGCCACAGCCGTGAACTACCGCACTGTACTGTGTCTGCTGCTAATATATAGACTGGTTGATAAAGAGATAGTATACTCGTAACTAGTATGTATGTATAAAGAAAGAAAAAAAAACCACGGTTAGGTGGTATATACAATTATGGACGGGCTGCCGAGTGCCGACACAGAGGTAGCCACAGCCGTGAACTACCGCACTGTACTGTGTCTGCTGCTAATATAGACTGGTTGATAAAGAGATAGTATACTCGTAACTAGTATGTATGTATAAAGAAAGAAAAAAAACCCACGGTTAGGTGGTATATACAATTATGGACGGGCTGCCGAGTGCCGACACAGAGGTAGCCACAGCCGTGAACTACCGCACTGTACTGTGTCTGCTGCTAATATAGACTGGTTGATAAAGAGATAGTATACTCGTAACTAGTATGACTATAAAGAAAGAAAAAAAAAACACGGTTAGGTGGTATATACAATTATGGACGGGCTGCCGAGTGCCGACACAGAGGTAGCCACAGCCGTGAACTACCGCACTGTACTGTGTCTGCTGCTAATATAGACTGGTTGATAAAGAGATAGTATACTACTAATATTATATATACTGGTGGTCAGGTCACTGGTCACTAGTCACACTGGCAGTGGCACTCCTGCAGCAAAAGTGTGCACTGTTTAATTTTAATATAATATTATGTACTCCTGGCTCCTGCTATAACCTATAACTGGCACTGCAGTGCTCCCCAGTCTCCCCCACAATTATAAGCTGTGTGAGCTGAGCACAGTCAGATATATATATACATTGATGCAGCACACTGGGCTGAGCAGTGCACACAGATATGGTATGTGACTGAGTCACTGTGTGTATCGTTTTTTTCAGGCAGAGAACGGATATATTAAATAAAACAAACAACTGCACTGTCTGGTGGTCACTGTGGTCGTCAGTCACTAAACTCTGCACTCTCTTCTACAGTATCACAGCCTCAGGTCAATCTCTCTCTCTCTCTCTCAACCCTAATCTAAATGGAGAGGACGCCAGCCACGTCCTCTCCCTATCAATCTCAATGCACGTGTGAAAATGGCGGCGACGCGCGGCTCCTTATATAGAATCCGAGTCTCGCGATAGAATCCGAGCCTCGCGAGAATCCGACAGCGTCATGATGACGTTCGGGCGCGCTCGGGTTAACCGAGCAAGGCGGGAAGATCCGAGTCGCTCGGACCCGTGAAAAAAAACATGAAGTTCGTGCGGGTTCGGATTCAGAGAAACCGAACCCGCTCATCTCTACTGACAATACAGTACTGTACATTGTAAATAACAAGATTGTCTAATATAGAGTAAAGTACTGTATTGCCATTACTACACTGTAAAGTATTCAGTATTTGTTTTGTAATACTGTCCTTTTTTTCCCCACAGAACAGTTGCAGCGTGCCATCCAGCTCCTGCGGGTGGTGGTCCACCTCTTAGTGGACCACTTTTTTAATTTGTTATTAAGAGCATTTTAATTTTTTTTTTTTTTTAAATAAATATGTTTGTTATTGTACTCCATTGTATAGTATCTTTTTCTACTGTATAAGATAGGCATACTGTACACCATACAATTATCTGGCAGATAATCTGCAAGATCTGGCTGTTTGTAATGAAATTCTCTCCTAATTTAGCTGTGGTGTACCTCCTGAGTGTGCTGGGGTGCTTTCTGGCCAGTTTGGGGTGATTTGGAGCAAGTTTGGTCGGCCATCTGGCCGACATGTGCTGTCGACTGTTTGGCAAACATGTGTTTTCCCTCCAGCATGTGTGTGTCAGGCATTTTGTGTGTGTCAGGCATTTTGTGTGTGTCAGGCATTGCTGTGTGGTTCCACAAATGTTAGCGTGTCAAAGTGCTGACCACTGACACCACTACAGTATTTCACTTTGGACCGCATGCCTTTTGTGGAACCACACAGCCCAGCATGACTTATTGCTGGGCTGTGTGGTTCCACAAATGTTAGCGTGTCAAAGTGCTGACCACTGACACCACTATTTCACTTTGGACCGCATGCCTTTTGTGGAACCACACAGCCCAGCATGACTTATTGCTGGGCTGTGTGGTTCCACAAATTTTCTTGGAAAACAAATGAACATGAGTGTCTTTACTTTAATACTTTTTTTTTTTTCCCCCACAGATATCTATATACACAAGAAAAGAATGTAACGAAGAACAAACTACTTTTTTGTTTTAATTAACTTTCAAACTTTATTTAAAAAAAACACCTTTTTTTTCTTCAATAAACTTTTAAAAATAGAAGTTTCCTGTGGTTTTTATTAAAATATGAAATGCAAGATGCCTAACCAAGTTGTTTTACATACAGTATACCACTCTTAATTGAATTCCCATCATACAGTAGTACTAATTTATACAGTACAGGAAGTTGGGAATACAGACATTGGAAACCACGTCATGTTTATTTTAAGAAACACTTTATTTACGGACAAAATCATTTGGAACATGTAACATCACACATACTGTATTGTAATAAGAAAGCCAACATCACACATACTGTACGGTACTTTAATCAAAAGGTAACAGCACAAATACAGTAACAATATCAACTTTAACATTTTTATAATTTATTTTTTTGTGGTGGTGGTGCGGGGTAATGGTTTTTGTACTTTATTTTTAGGTTTTGCTTTTTTGAATTATTTTTCGTTTTTGTCTTTTGCTTTTTAACACTGTCGCATACGGACACCAGAATAGAGGACTGACAACAGCAGCCCCTGGATGGAAACGCAGCCCAAGGCCCCAGATGGACACAGCACAATGGACTCGGCTGCTACTGGATAGATACAGCAGCGCCCAAAAAATCAACAGGAATAAAAGGGGCAACTTGTACCAGGCCCTTACATTACCAGGAATGTGGTGAGCCAAGTTCATGCACTCCCCTCTGAGTAACCGAGCTGCTCCAAGTGGATTCAGCACAGTGCATGCAGCCCCAGAAAATGTACAGGTCATACAGGTACATTGACACAATTTTTTAGCTTCAGCTGTGTGAAGCTGATGTGCTGAAGCTAGGAGGTAGGTAATGATCTGGTTTCATCATAGTGGAGCTTCCAAGTCATTTTCCTCTTCGTTCTCAGCGCAGCGTTTATGGTATCCCTTATCTTCCTCTTTTCTGGATCACCAATCCTCACGCGGCGTTCACACCTAGCCATGATGTCATGTACCAGATTTTTGGGCAGCGGAAGTTTGCCCTTGGAACCATCAAAGTTCACACGATTGGCCCACGTCAAGTATTTGTCGTACTGTACATGGTGCTGGAACAGAGAATATGCGTATTTCTGAATATGTCCATTTGAAGCTCTGTACAGATGGTCGTCCAGGGAAGTTGAGATGACAGCCAGGGCAATATTGTTCAGAGAGCCTCCGAATGTATTGAGAAGTGGCCTGTGAGCAGGTGTGCTGGTCATCATTGGTGTTCCTGGCAACAGCACACTTGAATCCAGGCCTCTGCGGTCGTCCAGCCCGCTGCGGTCGTCCAGCCCTCTGCGGTCCTCCAGGCCTCCTCTGCGGTCCTCCAGGCCTCCTCTGCGGTCCTACAGGCCTCCTCTGCGGTCCTCCAGGCCTCCTCTGCGGTCCTCCAGGCCTCCTCTGCGGTCGTCCAGGCCTCCTCTGCGGTCGTCCAGGCCTCCTCTGCGGTCGTCCAGGCCTCTTCTGCGGTCCTCCAGGCCTCCTCTGTGGTCGTCCAAGCCGCTGACTTCGTCCAGTCCGCTGCTGTGGTCCAGGCCTCTGCGGTCCTCCAGGGCTCCTCTACGGTCGTCCAGGCCTCCTCTACGGTCGTCCAGGCCTCCTCTGCGGTCCTCCAGGTTTCCTCTGCGGTCCTCCAGGTTTCCTCTGCGGTCCTCCAGGTTTCCTCTGCGGTCCTCCAGGTCTCTTCTGCGGTCCTCCAGGCCTCCTCTGCGGTCGTCCAAGTCGCTGACTTCGTCCAGTCCGCTGCTGTGGTCCAGTCCGCTGCTGTGGTCCAGGCCTCTGCGGTCCTCCAGGTTTCCTCTGCGGTCCTCCAGGTTTCCTCTGCGGTCCTCCAGGTTTCCTCTGCGGTCCTCCAGGTTTCCTCTGCGGTCCTCCAGGTTTCCTCTGCGGTCCTCCAGGTTTCCTCTGCGGTCGTCCAGGCCTCCTCTGCGGTCGTCCAGGCCTCCTCTGCGGTCGTCCAGGCCTCCTCTGCGGTCGTCCAGGCCTCTTCTGCGGTCCTCCAGGCCTCCTCTGCGGTCGTCCAAGCCGCTGACTTCGTCCAGTCCGCTGCTGTGGTCCAGGCCTCTGCGGTCCTCCAGGGCTCCTCTACGGTCGTCCAGGCCTCCTCTACGGTCGTCCAGGCCTCCTCTACGGTCCTCCAGGTTTCCTCTGCGGTCCTCCAGGTTTCCTCTGCGGTCCTCCAGGTCTCTTCTGCGGTCCTCCAGGTCTCTTCTGCGGTCCTCCAGGCCTCCTCTGCGGTCGTCCAAGTCGCTGACTTCGTCCAGTCCGCTGCTGTGGTCCAGTCCGCTGCTGTGGTCCAGGCCTCTGCGGTCCTCCAGGTTTCCTCTGCGGTCCTCCAGGTTTCCTCTGCGGTCCTCCAGGTTTCCTCTGCGGTCGTCCAGGTTTCCTCTGCGGTCCTCCAGGTTTCCTCTGCGGTCGTCCAGGTTTCCTCTGCGGTCCTCCAGGCCTCCTCTGCGGTCGTCCAAGCCGCTGACTGCGTCCAGTCTGCTGCTGTGGTCCAGGCCTCTGCGGTCCTCCAGGCCTCCTCTACGGTCGTCCAGGCCTCCTCTACGGTCCTCCAGGTTTCCTCTGCGGTCCTCCAGGTCTCTTCTGCGGTCCTCCAGGCCTCCTCTGCGGTCGTCCAAGTCGCTGACTTCGTCCAGTCCGCTGCTGTGGTCCAGGCCTCCTCTACGGTCGTCCAGGCCTCCTCTGCGGTCCTCCAGGTTTCCTCTGCGGTCGTCCAGGTTTCCTCTGCGGTCCTCCAGGTCTCTTCTGCGGTCCTCCAGGCCTCCTCTGCGGTCGTCCAAGCCGCTGACTTCGTCCAGTCCGCTGCTGTGGTCCAGGCCTCTGCGGTCCTCCAGGGCTCCTCTACGGTCATCCAGGTCTCCTCTGCGGTCGTCCAGGTCTCCTCTGCGGTCCTCCAGGCCTCCTCTGCGGTCGTCCAAGCCGCTGACTTCGTCCAGTCCGCTGCGGTCCTCCAGGCCTCCTCTGCGGTCCTCCAGGCCTCCTCTGCGGTCCTCCAGGCCTCGGTCGTCCAGGCCGCTGACTTGAACCGCTTGGTGGTGTGTTGCAATTATGGTGCGGCAAACTCCAACTTGCCATTCTTCCCTCGTTTGTTCAATGACTTTCTTCATGGCTTCTACCATCTGTTCCTTTATGCCTTCTTTAAGGCCAGCCACATCGGTCTGCAGCTGATTGACCTGTCCACCAACTTCTGACTCCATATTGGTCACCTTACTGAGTAGCTCCTTTAGTAAAACAGGACAGGTACACTGGCAGTCCTGCACTTTGGTGTTCACATCTGTGAAATGCAACCTTCTTCGTGGTGAATGTGTCATGTCTTCTTGTCCAGGGGTGGCTACATGGTCCAAAAAAGAAGCTTCCTGATGCAGCGTGTTTGTCACGTCCTCTAGCACCGGTATTTCCAGATTCATTGGCTGAACACTGTGATCTGCAGGAGATGGAACAATTACATCATTTGCCACACCACATATCAGCTCCAACTTATTATTCTTTGCCTTGGCATTTTTTCGTGGTTTCACCACATTTTCTTTCTGAGCCGCCTTGGCAGTTTTCTTCTTCTTTTGTGGGACTACTGCAGCAAGTTTCTGTGCCACTGATGGGTGGGTTTTGGCACTCCCGTAAAATCTGGTAGTCTGTATTCTTTGTCTTTTGTCTAAAAATATAAAAACCACAATAAGAAAACATGTAAAGCACAGCATGCTAAAAATAGCAAACAACTGTACATTTTCAAATAAAGTGCACAACAGTAAAGTGCAAATACTGTACAGTATTATACTTTTTTCCCTGTGCCTCCCAACATGAACCTCTGCAGGAGGGACAGAATGCTCTGTTACGGACTTCAGTTTAAATATACAGTATGATTACCATCACCTGTGCGAACAACTATACTGTACAGTAGTTACTGTATTTGATAAGATAGGTGTTTCACCACAAGTGATAGCAATCATTCAGTACTACTGCACATAGTACACCGGGATAAGCGAGGTCTATGTACATTACGTTATACCGAGCTGGATCGCTTAGCAACCTGACAAAATGGCCGCCGACCGTGAACTCCCAGCACGTGGCAGCGCTTGGATATGGAGTGAGATACAGTATGGTACAGTCCAGGGGGCAATGCTGAAGGAGCGTCACAATCCCCTAGCTCAATTACCAGAGCCATCTTAACAGCAGTGTGGGCCCCTGGACACAGCAATGCACTGGGGCCCCTACCCACCCACCAGCGGAAGGGGTGGGGGGAGCTATCAGCGGCAGCTTTGATGTTCCGCGGGGGATAGGGGGGGTTCTATCTTTCGCTCAGTATGTACAGTAGGACCTGGAGAAATAATTTCTGCTAATTATTCCTTTACTGCACAGATGGGGCAGGAAGGAGAACACTAAACTGTAGAAGGGGGCATTGTGCTGAATGAAGGGGCCCTGGTACATGACTTCCAGGGTGGTAGGGGGTGTTTAATACACAGGGGAGGAGTGGATAATGGAGTGGGCTTAATATTCATCATTTTCCGGGGGTCAGGGCAGCGTGCTTTACTGCAGATATCTCCAGTTCCTGGAAATACTGTAGATTTCTTAGCTCCAATGGGGAAAAAAAAAACTAGAGTCCCACCTGTCAGGAGGTACTGGGGACACTTGTCAGGAGATACTGGGGACACCTGTCAGGACGTACTGGGGACTTGGGGATCAGACTTTAGAAGCCAGAGCAATCCACCGACAAAAATATAAAACTGCATATTACAGTAGGAGTGTGGAGCTGGAGCAGGGAACAGCTGCTTGAAGGCTGATATCTCTGGTTCTGGGCATAGTAGAGGCAAGCTGCCAGTGTCCACTGAAAGGGGGGAGTCACAGCTTTTAGAGTATACCCTCCGAAAAACTCTAAGGCAAAAAGAAACCTAGATATCTGGCTGTGAAAAACAATTAACAGGTTTGGATGGGGACCACTGCTTTGAAGCCTGCTATCTCTGGTTCCCCAGGGCCGATTTTCAAAAACCTGGTACCCCTGGAAAGAGGGGACCCTCAGCTATCAGACTAGGTCCCTTTTACTCCTGGGGCCCTTGGGCAAGAGCCCATTGAGCCCATATGAAAAGACGGCCCTGTCAATTACACCGGCGAGGTCTATGCACATTACGGTATACCGAGCTGGATCGCTTAGCAACCTGACAAAATGGCCGCCGACCGTGAACTCCCAGCACGTGGCAGCGCTCGGATATGTAGTGAGATACAGTATGGCATACATTTCACACTCCAGGGGGCAATGCTGAAGGAGCGTCACAATCCCCTAGCTCAATTACACCGGGATAAGCGAGGTCTATGCACATTACGGTATACCGAGCTGGATCGCTTAGCAACCTGACAAAATGGCCACCGACCGTGAACTCCCAGCACGTGGCAGCGCTCGGATATGTAGTGAGATACAGTATGGCATACATTTCACACTCCAGGGGGCAATGCTGAAGGAGCGTCACAATCCCCTAGCTCAATTACACTGGGATAAGCGAGGTCTATGCACATTACGGTATACCGAGCTGGATCGCTTAGCAACCTGACAAAATGGCCGCCGACCGTGAACTCCCAGCACGTGGCAGCGCTCGGATATGTAGTGAGATACAGTATGGCATACATTTCACACTCCAGGGGGCAATGCTGAAGGAGCGTCACAATCCCCTAGCTCAATTACACTGGGATAAGCGAGGTCTATGCACATTACGGTATACCGAGCTGGATCGCTTAGCAACCTGACAAAATGGCCGCCGACCGTGAACTCCCAGCACGTGGCAGCGCTCGGATATGTAGTGAGATACAGTATGGCATACATTTCACACTCCAGGGGGCAATGCTGAAGGAGCGTCACAATCCCCTAGCTCAATTACACTGGGATAAGCGAGGTCTATGCACATTACGGTATACCGAGCTGGATCGCTTAGCAACCTGACAAAATGGCCGCCGACCGTGAACTCCCAGCACGTGGCAGCGCTCAAATATGGAGTGAGAGATGGTATACATTTTAAAATACACCGGGATAAGTTGTACAGGCCAGGGAGCAATGCACAGGGACATTCATCATTTACGTATATAAATAATTGTAAACCGTAAATGAAAGAATTACCGGTCAAATACTGTATGACGAAACTGTGTCAATGAGCTGGAACACGTGAGTCTAGCAGAAGTTTTCGAAGGCAGAAACAGAGAGCAAATTATCAGGAGATTTCTGAAAGGTCGGAGAAGATCCAGACAGCAAGTCTGCCTACGAGGAAACAGCTTTGCAAAGTGGGTAGCGGGCGGTGACTGAGACGCTCTTTTATTCACATTCAAAAGTACAGTATGCTCTGTGATTGGTGTAAGGATGAATGCGCCTATATTGGCACCAATCAAAGCGGTAAGAATTCCTTTTGTGTGAATGTGAATAAAAGAGCGTCTCAGTCACCGCCCCGCTACCCACTTTGCAAAGCTGTTTCCTCGTAAGCAGACTTGCTGTGTGGATCTTCTCCGACCTTTCAGAAATCTCCTCATAATTTGCTCTCTGTTTCTGCCTTCGAAAACTTCTGCTAGGCTCACGTGTTCCAGCTCATTGACACAGTTTCGTCATACAGTATTTGACCGGTAATTCTTTCATTTACGGTTTACAATTATTTATATACGTAAATGATGAATGTCCCTGTGCATTGCTCCCTGGCCTGTACAACTTATCCCGGTGTATTTTAAAATGTATACCATCTCTCACTCCATATTTGAGCGCTGCCACGTGCTGGGAGTTCATGGTCGGCGGCCATTTTGTCAGGTTGCTAAGCGATCCAGCTCGGTATACCGTAATGTGCATAGACCTCGCTTATCCCAGTGTAATTGAGCTAGGGGATTGTGACGCTCCTTCAGCATTGCCCCCTGGAGTGTGAAATGTATGCCATACTGTATCTCACTACATATCCGAGCGCTGCCACGTGCTGGGAGTTCACGGTCGGCGGCCATTTTGTCAGGTTGCTAAGCGATCCAGCTTGGTATACCGTAATGTGCATAGACCTCGCTTATCCCAGTGTAATTGAGCTAGGGGATTGTGACGCTCCTTCAGCATTGCCCCCTGGAGTGTGAAATGTATGCCATACTGTATCTCACTACATATCCGAGCGCTGCCACGTGCTGGGAGTTCACGGTCGGCGGCCATTTTGTCAGGTTGCTAAGCGATCCAGCTCGGTATACCGTAATGTGCATAGACCTCGCTTATCCCAGTGTAATTGAGCTAGGGGATTGTGACGCTCCTTCAGCATTGCCCCCTGGACTGTGAAATGTATGTCATACTGTATCTCACTACATATCCGAGCGCTGCCACCTGCTGGGAGTTCACGGTCGGCGGCCATTTTGTCAGGTTGCTAAGCGATCCAGCTTGGTATACCGTAATGTGCATAGACCTCGCTTATCCCGGTGTAATTGAGCTAGGGGATTGTGACGCTCCTTCAGCATTGCCCCCTGGACTGTGAAATGTATGCTATACTGTATCTCACTACATATCCGAGCGCTGCCACGTGCTGGGGGTTCACGGTCGGTGGCCATTTTTAGTGTGCATAGAACTCGCTTATCCACATAGGCCCCTGTGTTTTTAACTACTATATTGAGATGCACATTTCTAGGCCTACAGTATTTAATATACAGTAAGCAGCATTGTTGTTAGGCAATAATTGAAGAATTTACATACAGTACTGACATGTACTGTATGTAATGCTTGCACATCATGTCAGTCGACCCTTATGCTGTACACTACTGTAAGTCTCACAGGGCCCATGCACTTCCAAGGAGGGTTATTTACTGTACTGTAGCTGTTTCATACAGGAAACTAATTGCAGTCCATAACACTGAAGTGGTATTTTCAGTACTGTACAGTATACAATACTTAAATTTGAACATCAGGTACTGGATAGTAAACATGTACAGTATTAACTTCTATCATAAAACTCTTATGCATTTTCAGATGTGTAAATTTTAGACTACAGTATTCACAAATGTTTTTTCTCCATACAGGAATTATAGTTGGACAACATGCCAGTAACTATCAACAAAACGATGAGCAAGATAATCGCCAACATGAAAAAAGAAAATAAAACCATCAAAGCGATCCATGCATGGCTCAAGGAAAGTGGCATTATAGTCACTTTAGAAACGGTGCGCTATCATGCATTCGAGAGAACAACGCCCAGATTTGTATTTCCTACAAAATGCACATGGTACGTACACTACTGTAATGTTTAAATGACTTGCTTTATACCATAAACAATTTTTTTGAAATAAAATAAAAACTTCATCAATTGTAACTGTGATTGTGCTGTTCATGAATTCATATTTTTCATACTGTATTGTACTGTAGGAGAGTGCAACAAATTGTGGAGGAACTAACTCGTGAGGATGATGAGCGTACTGCTCTGCAAATAAAACGAATTCTCCATTCCAAGTATGACCTGGACATATCGGCCACCAGCATCAGAAGGATGCGACGGAAAATGGGATGGACCTTTGGCGCAACAAGGTAAAATACTGAAAGCAGTATAAACCATACAGTAAATGCACTGTTAATAATCCCTTGATACGTGATATAATAATGCCATAAATCATTATACAGAGTGTGTACTTTATACTATATACAGTATGTGTGTGTGTATATACTGTATATATTCTATCCCAAAAGAGATACCTACTGTATAGGCACTCAGAGACAGCAATGAAGCATTGCCGGCTTATTGTGATGATTACATACTGTATACTGTGTGTGTGTGTGTGTGTGTGTGTGTGTATGTACAGTATGTATATATATATTACTCTGTATGTACCTTAATGTACTGTATGTACAGTTTAATGTATACAGTAGGTATATAATACAGTATACTGCACATACAGTCTACTGTATATACAGTAATCTGTAAATCTGTAATTTCATAACTGTATCTGATTTCATTATTTTTGGCTCTTCACAGGATATCTCCAATGATAAGAGATGTGAATAAAGAAAAGAGAGTGGAACAGGCACGGCGATGGATTGAGAGTGGTGAAACATTTGATGATGTCATTTTCACAGATGAATCGTCTGTTGCCCTTGAGCGGTTCTCCAGAATGTTATTCAGGAAACGTAACCATATCTCTTTAAAACCACGCCCAAAGCATCCATTGAAAGTCCATGTATGGGGAGGCATATCACGATTAGGAGCTGGTCCCCTATTATTTTTCGAAGGTACAGTACTATACTTTATTCTGTGCCTGTGTTCTGTAAAAATACATGCTGTACTGTAGAGTACGTGTAACTGCACAATAAAAGGAGTTGCTTATTAATGAACAACATTTTTTGATTTCTGTAGGAATCATGGATAAGAAATTTTTCCAAGAAACAATAGTAGAGGAATGTATGGTGCCATTTGTGAATAAATATTACCCAACTCACCATAGGATATTCCAAGACAATGATCCTAAACACTCCGCCTCAGCCAAATTTATGGAAGAGAAAGGTATGAATTGGGAACGCACACCACCAGAGTGAGTATTCTTTCAACAGTGTACAAGTAAAATTTTGGATAGCACTCTAGTACTGTAAAAAAAAAATTTGTTTAATAAACAGTACAATATTGTATGTTTAATTTTCTCTATTTACTGTAATGTAATTAATTTTTTCTATACGCTTTTTTTTTATTTTTATATAGATCACCAGACATGAACCCAATCGAATTAGTGTGGGCTCAATTGAAGAGGTACGTTAGGAGTGTTGCAAAGCCAACAACAAAACAGCAACTGGTGGATGGGATAAAGAAATTTTGGCTAGAAGTACTCACACCTGAACATTGTAATAATTATATAAATCACCTGTATAAAGTATTACCTGTTGTAGTCGAAAGAAATGGTCAAGCCACAAATATGTAGTTCTGTACTGTATTTTCTGTTTAAAATTTTAAATTGGTGCATTATTAAAAAAAATTATAAAATTGCCTTTGTCTGATTATTGCATAAACTAATGTAGAATATTATACAGTAGTAATGTTATTGATGTGTATGAACAGTTATTTTCAGTTTTATAAGTCCTGAATAAGAGTACTGTACATTTTGATCAGTGCAGTACATGGAATCGGATGAGCGCCTTATCCACCCTAAGGGGTGTTTCCCAACGCGCCCTAACTTATGGCGGGAAAGGGTATACCGCCAATAATTTTCTATCGGGGGAAACCCACGCATCATCACACACTTCATTTAATTTATCTGATTCAGGAAAAACTACAGGTAGTTTTTTCACATCCCACATAATACCCTTTTTTGTGGTACTTGTAGTATCAGAAATATGTAACACCTCCTTCATTGCCCTTAACGTGTGGCCCTAAAGGAAAATACGTTTGTTTCTTCACCGTCGACACTGAAATCAGTGTCCGTGTCTGGGTCTGTGTCGACCGACTGAGGTAAATGGGCGTTTTACAGCCCCTGACGGTGTTTGAGACGCCTGGACAGGTACTAATTTGATCGCCGGCCGTCTCATGTCGTCAACCGGCTTGCAGCGTGTTGACATTATCACGTAATTCCATAAATAAGCCATCCATTCCGGTGTCGACTCCCTAGAGAGTGACATCACCATTACAGGCAATTTGCTCCGCCTCCTCACCAACATTTTCCTCATACATGTCGACACACACGTACCGACATACAGCACACACATAGGGAATGCTCTGATAGAGGACAGGACCCACTAGCCCTTTGGGGAGACAGAGGGAGAGTTTGCCAGCACACACCAAAATGCTATAATTATACAGGGACAACCTTTATATAAGTGTTCCTCCCTTATAGCATTTAATATATATTCATATCGCCAAATCAGTGCCCCCCCTCTCTGTTTTAACCCTGTTTCTGTAGTGCAGTGCAGGGGAGAGCATGGGAGCCTTCCCACCAGCATTTCTGTGAGGGAAAATGGCGCTGTGTGCTGAGGAGAATAGGCCCCGCCCCCTTTTCGGCTGGCTTCTTCTCCGGAGTTTGTGATATCTGGCAGGGGTTAAATACATCCATATAGCCTCAAGGGCTATATGTGATGTATTTTTCGCCATACAGGTATTATACATTGCTGCCCAGGGCGCCCCCCCCCCCCCGCGCCCTGCACCCTCCGTGACCGCTGTGTGAAGTGTGCTGACAACAATGGCGCACAGCTGCAGTGCTGTGCGCTACCTGATGAAGACTGAAAGTCTTCTGCCGCCTGGTTCCGGACCTCTTCAATCTTCAGCATCTGCAAGGGGGGTCGGCGGCGCGGCTCCGGGACGAACCCCAGGGCGAGACCTGTGTTCCGACTCCCTCTGGAGCTAATGGTGTCCAGTAGCCTAAGAAGCCAATCCATCCTGCACGCAGGTGAGTTCACTTCTCTCCCCTAAGTCCCTCGATGCAGTGAGCCTGTTGCCAGCAGGACTCACTGAAAATAAAGAACCTAAAAACTTTTTCTAAGCAACTCTTTTAGAGAGCCACCTAGATTGCACCCTGCTCGGACGGGCACAAAAACCTAACTGAGGCTTGGAGGAGGGTCATAGGGGGAGGAGCCAGTACACACCATGTGATCCTAAAAGCTTGCTTTTGTGCCCTGTCTCCTGCGGAGCCGCTAATCCCCATGGTCCTGACGGAGTCCCCAGCATCCACTAGGACGTTAGAGAAACTGCTAGCGAGCAATCAACTCAGAATGACCCCCATAGTGTATTGCAAGAAAATATCTGTAAATCCAATGGTACCGTAAGTGCGGTATATACTCGCACTTCTTTGCGGGGTGAGAACATCTCCCCTAAGTGAAGTCAGCCCTATGAATAGAGTTTGTGTGATCCCTGTGCAGCAGTCACAGAAAGGGTTCATCTCTGCAGTTTGTCACTCAAATTACATTGCTGCATTTTTTCTAGAAGTGGATCTGAGAGCTGTTACCCGCAGACCAGCTACAATAATTATCCTGGGTACTCACTAGACCAGTGGTTCTCAAACTGCACCCTGGGGTGCCTCAGGACACTTGCAGGGGTGCCTTGGATTGGTGGTCCAGGACCAATTCAAAATATTTATAGTTAGTGTTATAGGCAAAACCAGTGCTGTTGGCTGGCAATCATAACATATGTGCACAAGCAGAAGCAAATCCTGTCCCCTACCAAAGGGCCAGTGCTAGGGTGTTTGGCGCCTCCCTGCAAACTATTAATTTGGGCCCTCTCTCCAATACTTAATAAAGGGACAGTGCGCTCCTTAAAAAAAGAAGGTGTGGTATCACAAGGAAGGGGCATGGCCACACAATAGCACCCCAAATCAAAATACGCCACACAGTAGCACTATCTTATTGTCATTACACCGCATGTAATAATAATAATAATAATAATACCCACAGTCGCAGTGCCCTTTATACACATAACCACCATATCAGTGCAGCTTACACACATAATGCCAACAGTAGCAGTGCCCCTTCTACACATGCCCACGGTGGCAATCCTTTACATGGCAAATATCAACCTGGTTTTGCCATGTAAAGGATTGCCACTTTAAAAACAAACAATCAAACAAAAACAAAAAAAACAACAGGAAAAAACACAAAATCTCTCACTTTCTGATTCTCACACCCTATTACATTCCTCCCTATATATTTAAATGTTTCTATTACTGTATGTTCCCTCTTCCCTTCTCCAAACTATACACATCAACATTTTTTAGTATTTCCAGGTAAGTTTTGTGATGTAGGCCATGCACAATTTTAGTTGCCCTAATGTATTTACAGCCTTCTGGAGATATGGCTTCTGGAACTGAACACAGGATTCTAAATGTGGCTGTACCAAGGACCTATACAGTGGCATTACAGGTTGAGTATCCCTTATCCAAAATGCTTGGGACCAGAGGAATTTTGGATATCGGATTTTTCTGTATTTTGGAATAATTGCATACCATAACGAGATATTATGGTGATGGGACCTAAATCTAAGCACAGAAGGCATTTATGTTTCACACCTTATACACACAGCCTGAAGGTCATTTTAGCCAATATTTTTTATAACTTTGTGCATTAAACAAAGTGTGTGTACATTCACAGAATTCATTTATGTTTCATATACACCTTATACACACAGTCTGAAGTTCATTTAATACAATATTTTTAATAACTTTGAGTATTAAACAAAGTTTGTGTACACTGAGCCATCAAAACACAAAGGTTTCACTATCTCAGTCTCACTCAAAAAAGTCCGTATTTCGGAATATTCCGTATTTCGGAATATTTGGATATGGGATACTCAACCTGTATTACTTTTTTCTGCTACTGGTTCTTTAACCTATGCAAACAAGCATCTGACTTGCCTTTCCTATTGCTTTGTTACATTGCTTACCTGAAATAGTAATACTTAGATAGCTTTCCTCTTGCCATTATAATGCCCTTAATATTATAGTTAGCCTTTGCATTTTTGAGACGTGTATGATTTTGCATTTTTTGGCATTAAATGTTGCCATGTTCTTGACCATTCCTCTAGTCCAGGGGCGGAACTGCCAGAGACAACGGAGTCAGTTGCCGCCGGGCTCCAGCCCTGAAGGGGCTTCCTCCATTGCCCCCCGGCTGTTACGTGCCCTTCCTACTAAATAGACAAAGGCGCTACCAGCAGGGTCTCGCAGTTTGTACATTCCATGCCGTAACACCCTTCTTTCCACCTTCACAATGAAGCTATTGGTACTTTGCAAAAAAAAAAAATTATTAGCATTGCAACTCAGCAGATCAATGCATTGTGCAGCCACACACTCCATATATCTGCTCAGCCACAAAGCTGATTATTTCTTCACAAAGTACAAGGTGAGCTCCAAATAGAATTCTCTAGCTTAGATTATACCTTTCTATGCAAGGGTAAATAGCTCAATTGTTTGACTGCAATGCCACAGGAAATGGTTTGGATCCAAGACAGTGTGACTGAATAATAAAGAAACCTTAAGATGAGTTCATGAATGTTGTATAAGTATTAGTGAGAGAAGGGGTCAGGAGCATGCTAGGCTGCAAAAAATAAGGTAGGCTGCAAGTGAAAGTAATGATCTCCTATATATTTTCCCAGATCTGTCACTCTGTGTGGCTAACTCTGGGGGAAGTCACAGCAATGGGCGGAGACTGCAACTGCAGGACGATACACCAGTGCCAGCAGCAGACCGTAACAAAGTGACAGATCAGGGAGAATATATAGGAGGTAGGGAGGTGGCCATGGTACATGGCTGGCCAAGGAACACTAGCTCATGTACCCCTTTACCACTGAGGCTGGCCACCAAGGATGGACCTGTCACCAGTGCACATGCAATAACCTCTTCTGCTGCCCTCTTTGCAACTCAGATTGCCCAGTGCTCCCCTTTGCTAACAGTCCACAAAGTTTCCCCATCTCACGATCTGCCTCCTCACCCCTACTTTCAGCTCTACAGCACACGCGCATATCATACAAGATCCCATCATGCGTACGTAGGTCTGAAATGCAAGAGGGAGGTTTGGGGGAGATTGGCATGCGCCAGCAACACCACACAGCTCACTGTGACCACAGTGGAGAGGCGCTGCAACAGGACAATACACCAACCTCGGAGCAAGGAACTGCGTCGGTCAGGAGGAGAACTATTTCAATAGCATAAAAAGGTTAATGCGTCCCACCCTATGGACACCAGACTCATCAAGTCACTGTTGCCAGAGTCTCATACAATGACTCTGAACCTCTAAGCACACTATTTGACTGTCCACACCCTGCTGTGCCTATTACCCATCTCCTCCACCACCCTCAACACTGACCCACACATCATTCACCCACAAAGATACAATAAAGGTAGTTTGGATAAATTAGCTAAATGAAATGGATTTAACCAATTTATCTAAATGACCATTTTTGGATGTTTTCCTGTGTTTGTGAGCAAATGGTCAATTGTCATTTGCTGCCACATATTAGCATAATTTTGTTTCAACTAGAAAAAAAAATTGGACAGATAATCTAAGTGTGGATCCAGTTTAAAGGTCCGTATTCACGGCCCGATTTTGGGGAGAGATGTGTGCTGAGCGAACTGCTCAGCACACATCTCTCCCCCCGCTCAGCACAGCGTGATGTGTGCTGAGCGTACGGGGGGTGGGGGGGCGCTCATTTCACCCCCTGTGTAGGGCATTCTGTGTGTATCCAGCTTAACAGGTGTGAGCATCATACAACTACTGACTTGCGAGTAACTATACAGCAGCTCCATACCTTGTGACTTGAAGAAACACCAGTTAACCCCGGGAATGCTGCAGTCAAAGCAACAATTCCTCTTCTTACATTCCGCTGCACTTATTGTGGGGTAGCCGCAATCCCTTCTGCTGTACGGTTCCACATTACATTGTTTCTTGTCACTTCCTGTTGATGCAGTAAGGAAACATCCAGGAATTACAGCAGCTTAGTTTTTTTTTTTTTTTTAACTGGGGCAATTTAGCTAGATCACAGGGCAATTTAGCTCCTTTGGTCCTTTTTTAGGACCAGTTAATCAGACAGTTGAGCAAACTGAAAAACAGCTAACAGGAAATTTCCACTTAAATGGTATTTTCTAATCTTATCTGACCATGACTAAGAATAAAGGATACACAAGATAAACTCTTAGAGCCATGGACCTTATCCATGTTTAAGCTCCATCAAATCTGTAATCAATAGCACTACATGCTCCCACTTTACCACTGTACTATATACTCTACCTGTGTTTTTAAGGTAAAAACACCATTTAACCCCAGTGACACTTGAATTAAAGCAGCAGCCTCTGGAATAGCATTCCTTAGCATTAATCCCAGGAAATCTGCAATCTTCACGCTCTTTGATAGCCATGCTACATTGCTGTTTACTTGGATGGAGCAGAGAGCACAACATCAGGACATAGGAAATATTACAATGCATGATAAGAAAGGTGTGAGCTCTACAGCAAGGCCTCTAACCCTTTGCCAGTGCCAAATACATAGGGCTTAACTCAGATCTGATCACAGCAGCAAATTTATTAGCTAAAACCATGTACACTGCAGGGGGGGGGGGTGTATAATATGTGCAAAGAGAGTTAGATTTTGGTGCGGTGTGTTCAAACTGAAATCTAAATTGCAGTGTAAAAACAAAACAGCCAGTATTTACCCTGCACACAAACAATATAACCCACCTAAATCTCTCTGCAAATGTTATATCTGCCCCCCCCCCCCCCCCATCCCTGCAGTGCACATGATTTTGCCCACTAGCTAACAAATTTGCTGCATCTGGGAATTACAGCAGCTTAATATTTCTTTTTACAGAAGGTTCAGCAAATTAAATTATTTAGTGAAATACTGTAATCATAACAGTTACAGGGATATTGTAGGTAGATTTATTGTCAGTGGATAAATGTAAAAATTAAACCCTTAGGCATAGTTCCAAAATGCTGTCATTGCAATCCAGATTTTAAGGATATCATGCTTGAGCACAGGTGACTTAATTAGAACTTCGGTCAATGTGAATTAACCATTGGACTCAACCATGGTTATCCTTAAAACCCAGGGGTCTATTTAAGATCGATCTTAATCGATGTTGGGCTTCCAGGTTGAAAAAAACACACACATTTACTAACATTTTAAAATTTATATAAAAAAATCATCTGTTCGTAAATGCAGTGCACATGGTTTTGCCCAACTGCTAACAAAAATCCTGCTGCGATCAACTCAGAATTACCCCCCATGGCCCTCATTCCGAGTTGTTCGCTCGCAAGCTGCTTTTAGCTGCATTGCACACGCTAAGCTGCCGCCTACTGGGAGTGAATCTTAGCATCTTAAAATTGCGAACGAAAGATTTGCAATATTGCGATAAGACATCTCTGTGCAGTTTCTGAGTAGCTCGAGACTTACTCTGCCAGTGCGATCAGTTCAGTGCTTGTCGTTCCTGGTTTGACGTCACAAACACACCCAGCGTTCGCCCAGACACTCCTCCGTTTCTCCAGCCACTCCCGCGTTTTTCCCAGAAACGGTAGCATTTTTTCCCACACGCCCCTAAAGCGGCCTGTTTCCGCCCAGAAACACCCACTTCCTGTCAATCACATTACGATCACCAGAACGATGAAAAAACCGTGAGTAATATTCCTAACTGCATAGCAAATTTACTTGGCGCAGTCGCAGTGTGAACATTGCGCATGCGCATTAAGCGGAAAATCGCTGCGATGCGAAGAAAATTACCGAGCAAACAACTCGGAATGACCACCTATGTGCACTGCAGGGAAGGCAGATTTAACATGTGCAGAGAGAGTTAGATTTGGGTGTGGTGTGTTCAATCTGCAATCTAATTTGCAGTGTAAAAATAAAGCAGTCAGTATTTACCCTGCACAGAAACAAAATAACTCACCCAAATCTAACTCTTTCTGCACATGTTATATCTGCCTCCCCTGCAGTACACATGGTTTTGCCCAACTGCTAACAAAATTCCTGCTGCGATCATCTTGGAATTACCCCCATCGATTGATGTTTTCACACTGCTCGTGTATATAAGACATAGGGCCTAATTCAGTTTGGATCGTAATACGCGTTCCAACCGCAAAAACTATGAAGAGGATGGGGGCATATACGCAGGGTCCATCCTGTGCGTGTGCCTACATTTTCTCCGGGTGCCCCGCAGAAAATGCGAATGCCTCTGCCTGTCAATCAGTAGAGGGCGTACCTTCGCAGGTATATCGCGATCATGAGCCATGTCTCCCATTTTTGTCATTATAGGTGCTCTGTGAGCTGCTGGCCATGCCCCAGCCCCTCTGTCTCCCGTGAATAGACATTGAGGCTTATTCAGACCAGATCGCTTCAATTTATTTTCACCCAGCGGGCAATCTGGTCTGCACTGCACATGCGTATGCACCACAATGCGTAAGTGCGACGGTCCGGAGATCACAAGAAGATTGACAAGAAGAGGGTGTTTGTGTGGGTGGCAACTGAATGTTTCTAGGGAGTGTCCGGAAAAACACTGGAGGGACCCGGCGTTTTGTGGGAGGATTTGTGACGTCACCTCAATGGCTGAGTAAGTGCTGAGCTGTGCAGCTCTTGTGCACATGTGATCACACACCTGCACAGCAAATTTTCCTTTCCGCTGTAGGCGGCAACTACCTGATTACAGGGATGCAAAAAACACACCCTAGCGATCAGGTCTGAATTACCCACAATGTGCATATTTGCAGAGCAACAAACTACAGGGAGCCTTCCACCCCCCCCCCTTCCCCATGGGAAGGGGGGGGGGGGTTGTTTGGGTTAGCTGGACATTCCCCAAAAAAGTGACTGTCCTGCAAAAATTGGGATAGTTGGGAGGTATGTTCAAATACATTTATTGTTTTGCATGCAGGGTAAATACTGGCTTCTTTGACATTTAGCCACAAATGCTGCACAGCTGAATTACAGTATTACACTGCAATTAACAGTTATGCTAGGACATTCCCCCTCCCAAATCTACCTCTCTCTGCATGTTACATCTGTCCCACAGTGGCGTGCGGTGAGGTCAGTGGCTAGTGAGGCACTACAGCCATAATGTCCGCCGAATCCTGCCGATGACCCTTAGCCAATGCCCGCTACTGCCTCTGAGCCGATACCCGCTGCCACCGCCAATGGCTTACAAACTCGCCCACAATCAACTGACCCAGCCCTCCACCACTAATTTCTATCTCAGTCCGATGCCGCCAATGCCCGCTGCCTGCCTGCTCATTGTTCTCGTTATATATTATAAATTTTTAAAGAAAAAAAAAATGAGTGTTTGGGACTGGGAAGGGTGAGGGAGGAGGACATGAATGCAATTTTGTTGTCCAGGGCTTCCATTAACTTAAAGGAGAAGGGTCTGAATGGGTTAAAAAAAATGCGTGAGGTCCCCCCTCCTTAGTATAACCAGCCTCGGGCTCTTTGAGCCGGTCCTGGTTATTTAAATACTGGGGGAAAAATTGGACAGGGGTTCCCCGTATTTAGACAACTAGCACCGGGCTCTTAGACCGGTCCAGGTTCCAAAAATACGTGGGACAATAGATGTAGGGGTCCCCCATATTTTTAAAACCAGCACCGGGCTCCACTAGCCAGAGAGATAATGCCACAGCCGGGGGACACTTTTATGTAGGTCCCTGCGGCCCTGGCATTACCCCTCCAACTAGTCACCCCTGGCCGGGGTTCCCTGGAGGAGTGGGGACCCCTTAAATCAAGAGGTTCCTCCCCTCGAGGCACCCAAGGGCCAGGGGTGAAGCCCGAGGCTGTCCCCAGCACCCCTGTGTGGTGGGTGCCGGGCTGATAGCCATGTGTGTAAAAAAAGAATCTTGTTTTTTCGTTGTGGTACTACAAGGCCCAGCAAGCCTCCCCCGCTTGCTGGTACTTGGAGAACCTCAAGTACCAGCAGGCGGGGAAATAACGGGCTTGCTGGTACCTGTAGTTCTACAACAACAAAAAATACCCAAATAAAAACACAAACACACACAGCGTGACAGTAAAATTATTGAGACAGGCTGTAGCATGTGGGTGCATGTAACCCTATAAAAGTGATGGATTGGGTGACTATTACAATACCCACTGTTGCTGTCTGAAAAATGATGGATTTATAGATTGCTCTGCCGAGACATGTTTTTTTCTAAAATGCACCACAGGTATGGATGGATAGTATACTTGACGACACAGAGGTAGGTAGAGCAGTGGCCTACTGTACCGTACTGCTATATATTATATTATTTATTATTATTATCCTTTATTTATATGGCGCCACAAGGGTTCCGCAGTGCCCAATTACAGAGTACATAAACAAATAATCAAACAGGAAAACAGCAACTTACAGTTGACGACAATATAGGACAAGTACAGGGTAAATAAACATAGCTACATCAGCAGATGACACTGGAATAAGTATCAGGTGGCAGAAGACTGCTGGATTTGGTGCAGCTGAAGATTATTAAAGTAAGAAAAGAGTAAGCACATGAGGGAAGAGGGCCCTGCTCGTGAGAGCTTACATTCTAAAAGGGAGGGGTAGACAGACAGGGGTGAGACAGATGGGGTACATAGAGAGCATGGAACAGAGGTTTAGGATGAGATTTGGCTGGGTTTGGTGAAGAAGTGGGTCTTGAGAGCCCGTTTGAAGTTTTGTAGAGAGGTGGAGAGTCTGAGGGGGAGTGGTAGGGAATTCCAGAGAAGTGGTGCAGCACATGAAAAATCTTGGAGGTAGGAGTGGGAGGAAGTAATCCGTAGGCAGGAGAGTCGGTGTGCATTAGCAGAGCGAAGAGGACGGGTGGGAGTGTAAAGCGAGATAAGATCAGAGATGTAGATGGGAGAGGAGTGGGTGAGGGCTTTGTAAGCAAGTGTGAGAAGCTTGAAATGGATTCTGAAAGGGAAGGGGAGCCAGTGAAGGACTAGTAAGAGAGGAGAGGTGGACGTAGTGCGTTTGGTGAGGAAAATGAGCCGGGCAGCAGCATTGAGGATAGATTGGAGTGGAGAGAGGTATTTGTCAGGAATGCCAGTCAGGAAGAGATTACAGCAGTCCAGTCTGGAGATGACTAGTGAGTGGATAAGAGTCTTAGTAGCATCCTGGGTCAGAAAGGGTCTGATCCTGGAAATATTTTTTAGATGAAAACGGCAGGTTTGTGAGAGGTGCTGAATGTGTGGTTTGAAGGAGAGGGAGAAGTCAAGGATTACTCCAAGACAGCGCGCTTGGGGGGTAGAGGAGATAGTAGTGCGATTGTAGGAGGTGAGATTATGCGGGAGGGAGGGAAGATGATCAGCTCGGTCTTAGACATGTTAAGTTTAAGAAAGCGCTGGGACATCCAGGAAGAGATAGCAGAGAGACAGTTGGAGATACGAGTGAGGAGAGTAGGGGAGAGGTCTGGAGAGGAAAGATAGATTTGAGTGTCATCAGCATAGAGATGATATTGGAAACCAAAAGAACTAATGAGCTTACCTAGTGAGGACGTATAGAGAGAGAAGAGAAGAGGACCAAGGACAGAACCTTGGGGTACCCCTACAGTTAGTGGAAGTGAGGGGGAGGTGGAGTCATGAGAGGAGACAGAGAATGAACGGTCAGAAAGGTAGGACGACAACCAAGAGAGGGCAGTGTTACGCAGACCAATGGAGTGAAGGATTTGCAGTAGGAGAGGATGGTCCACAGTGTCAAAAGCAGCAGAGAGATCAAGTAGAATAAGTAGAGAGTAGTGTCCCTTAGATTTAGCAGCATGGAGGTCATTGCATACTTTTGTAAGGGCAGTTTCAGTGGAGTGGAGAGGACGGAAGCCAGACTGGAATGGGTCAAGCAGTGAGTGTGAGGAAAGAAAGGAAGTAAGGCGGTTGTAGACAATACGCTCAAGGAGTTTGGAGGCAAAAGGGAGGAGAGAGATGGGTCGGTAGTTGGAGAGAGTGTTTGGATCAAGGGTAGGTTTTTTAAGAATAGGAGAGATGAGAGCGTGCTTGAAGGCAGAGGGGACAGTGCCTGATGAGAGGGAGAGATTGAGAAGGTGGGAAAGATGGGAACAAGCAGAAGAAGAGAGGTGGCAAAGGAGGTGGGAGGGGATAGGGTCAAGTGGGGAGGTGGTGAGGGGACAGGAACGAATGAGGGCCATGACTTCCTCTCCAGATGCATGGGAGAAAGATGACAGAGTTGGTACGAGGGATGGGGAGGGTTGGTAAGGGATGGGAGAAGGCTGGTTACTGATAGTCTGGTGTGATGTGATGTCCTGACGTATGGAGTCAATTTTGGATGTGAAGTAAGTGGCAAAGTCAAGAGCAGAGAGTGAGGAAGGGAGACGAGGTGGAGGTGGGCAGAGGAGTGAGTTGAGAGTGGCAAAGAGGCGCCGGGGGTTGGAAGACTGGGAGGAGATGAGGTTCTTGAAGTATGACTGTTTAGCAAGAGAAAGGGCAGCACTGAAGGATGAGAGCATAAGTTTGAAATGGAGGAAGTCTGCCTTAGAGCGTGATTTCCTCCAGTGTCGCTCAGCAGTACATGAGCATTTTTGCAGATATCTGGTGCATTTGGTGTGCCAGGGTTGAGGTGTTAATTTGCAAGGGTGAATAGTGGTTGGTGGAGCAACAGAGTCAAGAGCAGAAGTAAGGGAAGCATTGTATGTGGAAGTGGCTTGTTCAGGGCATGAGAGAGAGAGAATAGGAGAGAGAAGTGAGTCAAACAGGGAGGAAAGGAATGTGGTGTCAATAGCTTCAATGTTACGCTTAGTGATGGTAGCCTTAGGAGGTAGAGATGGGGAAGTCGAGAGAGATAGGTTGAAGGAGAGCAGGTGGTGGTCAGAGAGGGGAAATGGGGAGTTGGAAAAATCAGAAATATCACAGCGGTGAGTGAAGACCAGATCCAGTGAGCTCCCATTCACATGGGAGGGTGAGGAGGTCCACTGGGAGAGACCAAGTGAAGAGGTGAGGTTAAGGAGTTTAGAGGCAGGGGATTGTGTGGGGATGTCAATAGGGATGTTGAAATCGCCTAGGATAATGGTGGGAATGTCAGAAGAGAGGAAGTGAGGAAGCCAGGAAGCAAAGTTGTCGATGAATTTGGAAGCAGTGCCAGGGGGGCGGTAAATGACAGCTACTCTAAGATGGACTGGTTGGAAGAGGCATATGGCGTGGACCTCAAATGTAGAGAATATAAGGGATGGTTCTGGTGGTATGAGTTGGTAGGAGTAACTAGAAGGTAAAAGGACCCCAACACCACCCCCATGGCGACCCCCAGGTCGGGGTGTGTGTGTGAATGTAAGGCCCCCAGCAGAGAGAGCAGCAGCAGAAGTAGTGTCAGAGGGCGTAATCCAAGTTTCAGTAATGGCTAGTAGGTGTAGGGAGTTGGAAATGAAAAGGTCATGAGTGGGGACCAGTTTGTTACAAACAGATCTGGCATTCCAGAGGGCACAGGATAGGGGGTATGAGTTTGTGGGAGAGATGTGAATTAGATTTTCAGGGTTGCTGTAGCGATGAGGTGGGATTAACTTTGAGGGCAGGGATGATGAGAGAGTAGTGATGGTACGGGTGCCTGAGCTAGGAGGGGAAACTGCAGGAGGTGGGCAGGGAGGGAGGTCAGTGTGATGTGGATGGGGGTGTGGGGAGGTGACAGGGAAGGGAGAGAGGGAGCAGGGCTGAGTTGTGGGGTAGCAGGACCATGGGGCAGAGGTGAATGAAAGTGGGGTAACAGGAAAGGTGGGGGAAGGAAACAGAGGGATGGAGGGGAGACAGAGGAGGGGAGAGAGGAGGAGGTGGAGGAGACTAGTGGGGAAGGATAAAGATACATTATTAGGTAGACACTGAGTGATGTGGGGAGTATAAGAAAACCTTGACATAGTGTTAAGTAGGTAAATAGGTTGAAGTAGTGGAAGTAGGAGAGGAGACTGTAAGGCAATCCGAGCAGAAGAATTGCAGAAATGCAGGTGAGAAAAGCAGTGTAGGCTCAAGGGGTGTAGATTTAGTATGAAATGAGTCAAAAGCGTAGATAAAGTGGGTGCAGAAATGTATTTGGAGTGTAAGAAATGAAAGGATTGTGAGAGGTTTAAGAAGCAATGGTAATTATGTTAGATGTTTTAAGTGTTTGCAGGTAAAATTGCATTGGTGCAGCTGTGCTTAAAAAACAAAATTACAATAATACAGATACAGGCATTTGTAGGTGAAATGGATGGTTTATGAAATGTCCAAGTAAGGTAGTTCTGTGCTATGTAATCAGATGCAACAATCAGGAGGTGAGTGATCTGAGGAGTAAGTGTTATGATTCCTGTACTCCAGACCGGAGAAGATCTTATGGCAGGGATCTGAGTACAGGAACAATATGCTGGTAGTGGGAGCTGGAGAGCCTAGTAACCCCTGGCGCCCTAACTCCGTTGTCTCGCCCGTGTTATCAGAAATCCCCTGCGAGACTATGGTTGCTTGAGCCCATGGCAGCCGCGTTCGAAGGGCGGATTATGTCTGCCCAACCCCGATGCCCCCGCAGGTCTTAATGGGAGACAAGGGGAAATCCGAGACAGGGTGATAACAAGGGGCCCTCTGACTAAGCAACCAGGCCAGGGGTTACAAGCTAACTAACTTAAATCTAAAGCTATGTGCGGACTAGCCGCCAGGGAAAAGGACAACCAAAGATCCACTGATCCTACACTCCTATCCGGCACCGCTGGACACCAGAGTGGATCTGTGGAAGCGGAATCCTCCGCAAAAGCTCCAGAACACAATTAAACAAAATAATAAACAGTAAGCGGACAAGCCGCAACACACGGCTGCGCCGCGACTCACGAACACCACCAGATGTTAAAGGTGCTCGGTCAGACTCCAGGAACAGATGGTAAACTTCCGAGTACAGGATCTCTGAGGACAGGAACAACTGAATAGACCGGGACTGGGAACTCTCTGCAGCAGACACAGGCAAACAGGAAGCTCAGGAACTAGCAGGAACCAAGCTCAGAACTCAAGCAGACTGAAAACCCAGAAATATCACCAGCGTCTGTGAACTGCAATCAGCCAGCATATAACAGAGAGGCCTAATTAATAATCCAGAGCAGCTGGCCTATTGCATGATTCCAGCTGACAAGATGCAATTAGCAGCCAGGTGAGGCTGAACACATGGAACAAGCTGCAATTACACAGACTAACCAGCGGCAGCAGACAAGAGCATACTAAAACAGAGCAACAGGAAATCCTGGCATGCAAGACAACTTAATAAACATAAAATAGAAATGAACCACTACCTGTGGTTCATAACAGTATCCCCTCCTTAAGGGTGAGCTCCGAGCACCCCATGATACCCACGGGGAACATAAACAGAAGTATAACATAAAATACAGAACCAAAATGCAAAACAGGAATGAGCCACAGCCGTGGCTCATAACATTACCCCCCTCTTGAGGAGGGGTCAAAAGACCCCAAAATTCAGACTATCCAGAACAAGGGATACAAAAAAAAACCTGACACATTGGTCAAACAGACACGAAAACAGAAACAAGCTGCAACCACAGCTTGTAACAGTGCCCTCCCCCTGACGGTGGCCACTGGACACAAGATAAGGAAAAAAAAATCTTTTTTTTTTTTTTTTTTATCAAGGCAAGAGTCAAAAATTATTTCTTTTTCTTCTTCTTCTTTTTACAAAGCTCTTTAGGTCTGACCAAGGTAATTCCCCAAACATTGTCTGAACTGATGGTACCACCCAACAAGGCTGCGTTCAAATCAGAGACAGGTTTCTTACCCTTGGGAGCTGAACTTTCTGGCAAAGTACTATTATTAGAAGAAGAAGAAGTCAGAAAAGCACATCCTGCAGTCAAAACAACGGGCTGGGACTCTTGTGCCGAGTTTACAGTATTTGGTGGAATCTCAGCAGACAAGACGGGTGACTTAGAGGAACCTGAACCAATTTCTTTGGAACCATATCTTTTAATAATTGCATTACTGAATGCTGGGGGATCCTGAAGAATGGGATCTTCAGCTTTCATTAGGCTAGTCGCCCACTCAAAAGGCTCTCTTTTAAAAGAATAAATAAGATAGAGCACAAGGTTCTCTGGAGTGATGCCCAGAAATGGTCTAGACAACATAATAATGTAATAGTGTTTGTAAAGCGCCAGAAATTGGGCTAAGTCCCCATCAAAGATTATGGATGTTGAGATATCAGAGTCAGGATCTGTTTCCTTCCCATCTGACTGACTGAAGTGCTTTGCTAGGACCTGGTCACTATTGCCCTTACTTGAGGCTGAGACTCTCTGAACCCCACCCGGGGCAGTGACTTTCTGAACCCCACCCGGGGCAGTGACTTTCTGAACCCCACACGGGGCAGTGACTTTCTGAACCCCACACGGGGCAGTGACTTTCTGAACCCCACCCGGGGCAGTGACTTTCTGAACCCCACACGGGGCAGTGACTTTCTGAACCCCACACGGGGCAGTGACTTTCTGAACCCCACACGGGGCAGTGACTTTCTGAAGCCCACACGGGGCAGTGACTTTCTGAACCCCACCCGGGGCAGTGACTTTCTGAACCCCACCCGGGGCAGTGACTTTCTGAACCCCACCCGGGGCAGTGACTTTCTGAACCCCACCCGGGGCAGTGACTTCCTGAACCCCACCTGGGGCAGTGGCCTCCGGGAACCCCGCTGGGGCAGTGGCCTCCGGGAACCCCGCTGGGGCAGTGGCCTCCGGGAACCCCGCTGGGGCAGTGGCCTCCGGGAACCCCGCTGGGGCCGTGGCCTCCGGGAACCCCGCTGGGGTCAGCACCTCGGATTCTTTTACTGGGACCGGGCCGTTGGCCTCCCTGACTGGGATCGGGCCATCGGCCTCCCTCTCTGAGTCGATAATTATCGAAAGTTCTCCCGGGACTATGACTTCCGGGACTTTTGCTGAAGCAATAACGTTCAGATCCTCCACTAATGCTATGCTTCTTAAGTTCTTTCCTGGGGAAGCGACTTCTAGACCCTTCTTTGGGGCTGCGTCTCTCGAGACCCCACTTGGGGATATTACTTCAAAGATCCCTTCTGGGGTTTTGCTTCTCGAGTTCCCTTCAAGAACTATGGTTTTAGATACCCTTTCTGGGATTGCGCTTTTCAAAGCCCTACCTGGGGTAACAGCTTCTGAGACCCCTTCCGGTATGGACACCTGAACTATAATATTTGATGTCCCTCTATAAGCTAGGGCATCGGGTACCGCTCCAGCACTCTGGGCATCGGGTACCGCTCCAGCACTCTGGGCATCGGGTACCGCTCCAGCACTCTGGGCATCGGGCACCGCTCCAGCACTCTGGGCATCGGGCACCGCTCCAGCACTCTGGGCATCGGGCACCGCTCCAGCACTCTGGGCATCGGGCACCGCTCCAGGACCCTGGGCATCGGGCACCGCTCCAGGACCCTGGGCATCGGGCACCGCTCCAGGAACCTGGGCATCGGGCACCACTCTAGGAACCTGGGCATCGGGCACCACTCTAGGAACCTGGGCATCGGGCACCACTCTAGGAACCTGGGCATCGGGCACCCCTCCAGGGACTTGCAACTCCGCTTCCACAGGAACCCCAAGAGAGGAGAGAAACATTCCCCTTTGATTCCTGAATCTATAATGGGGCTCCCTTGCCCAAGGACCCCAATTATAGGACAGAGAGCTTTTTTGTGTGGGTTGTGTGACAAGTACCTCTGCCACAGTAGAGACAGGAGTAGGTCTTGTATCATGACTCAACTTGGCCAGAGGGCAAGACTCGTCACCACACTTTGGCTTGCGCAACTCACAGGTCTGCAGATAATGGCCTAAACCCCCACAATATAGGCATAAGTTTAAGTTTCTGCGACGCAGACGCTCCTCTTCTGAGAGCCTGGGCCGCAGAAAACTTTTAAACCTTTTCTCTTCAATTAAACCAGAGGATTCTCTTGTCACCATACTGTGAACAAGAGTCTCTTTAGAGATAGATGTACTCTCAACGACTTCTGGCAAAATGAGCAAGATTTTAGTCAGAAGGTTTTGCAGTTGCTTTAGGGATTGCTGCCAAACTTGTAGTCGCTCTGGTCTCAAAGCACTGAATACAGAGTTCAGGGCTTCGAGAGATGCCTGCAGGGCTTGCATAGTAGACATAGGAGGATTTAAGACAAGGCAAGACAAGACAAGACAAGACAAGACAAGGCAAGACTAAATTTTGCTAAACAAATCAAGATTTTTTTTTTTTATTTTTTTTTAAACACCGGACTGGATTCTAAACACCGGACTGGATTCTAAACTCCGGACTGGATTCTAAACACCGGACTGGATTCTAAACACCGGACTGGAATCTGCACACTGAATTCTAGACAGGACTGGATTCTAGACTAGACACTGGACTGGGCCAAAAAAGAAAAAAAGTTTTATTTCTTTTTTGTGGTATGGCTGGTGATAATGTTATGATTCCTGTACTCCAGACCGGAGAAGATCTTATGGCAGGGATCTGAGTACAGGAACAATATGCTGGTAGTGGGAGCTGGAGAGCCTAGTAACCCCTGGCGCCCTAACTCCGTTGTCTCGCCCGTGTTATCAGAAATCCCCTGCGAGACTATGGTTGCTTGAGCCCATGGCAGCCGCGTTCGAAGGGCGGATTATGTCTGCCCAACCCCGATGCCCCCGCAGGTCTTAATGGGAGACAAGGGGAAATCCGAGACAGGGTGATAACAAGGGGCCCTCTGACTAAGCAACCAGGCCAGGGGTTACAAGCTAACTAACTTAAATCTAAAGGTATGTGCGGACTAGCCGCCAGGGAAAAGGACAACCAAAGATCCACTGATCCTACACTCCTATCCGGCACCGCTGGACACCAGAGTGGATCTGTGGAAGCGGAATCCTCCGCAAAAGCTCCAGAACACAATTAAACAAAATAATAAACAGTAAGCGGACAAGCCGCAACACACGGCTGCGCCGCGACTCACGAACACCACCAGATGTTAAAGGTCCTCGGTCAGACTCCAGGAACAGATGGTAAACTTCCGAGTACAGGATCTCTGAGGACAGGAACAACTGAATAGACCGGGACTGGGAACTCTCTGCAGCAGACACAGGCAAACAGGAAGCTCAGGAACTAGCAGGAACCAAGCTCAGAACTCAAGCAGACTGAAAACCCAGAAATATCACCAGCGTCTGTGAACTGCAATCAGCCAGCATATAACAGAGAGGCCTAATTAATAATCCAGAGCAGCTGGCCTATTGCATGATTCCAGCTGACAAGATGCAATTAGCAGCCAGGTGAGGCTGAACACATGGAACAAGCTGCAATTACACAGACTAACCAGCGGCAGCAGACAAGAGCATACTAAAACAGAGCAACAGGAAATCCTGGCATGCAAGACAACTTAATAAACATAAAATAGAAATGAACCACTACCTGTGGTTCATAACAGTATCCCCTCCTTAAGGGTGAGCTCCGAGCACCCCATGATACCCACGGGGAACATAAACAGAAGTATAACATAAAATACAGAACCAAAATGCAAAACAGGAATGAGCCACAGCCGTGGCTCATAACAGTAAGTGACTCACATTTGTTATTAGTTCTTCAGTTTTCTTTGTTTTGTTAGATTGGTGTGCTTCTGTTTTCCTTCTTTTTCACTTCGATTGAACGCTGATTGAACACTGCTGTTATGTGTCAATTTTATCACGCTTTGATAAAAATGCACGCTTAGATCAATAAATGCACAGCCAAATGGCTTTGCACAGCCTACACCATTGGACTTAAGTAGAAGACTATTACAAGTGAAACCAATAATTGAAATCTGTAACCACACCCCACCCCCTCAAATGCCAGGCAATAAATTACCTTAAAAACAACAACCAGGCATTCCACAAAGATTAAACTGGGTCTATATCATTCAAAACTTTAAAAAAGTACTTCAAAATCACATACTATGCAATAATGTTTCAATTTGCATAACCCAGCAGAATTAGCTTTGCATATATAGATATAGTGCAGCAGAATATATTGGTGGTTGTAGTCAATTGTAATTAACTGTAGGTGACAAGAAGAGAAGAAACGTTAATTCACAATCGATATCAGCTGAAGATAAATTAACGCTGATTGAACGCTGCTGTTATGTGTCAATTTTATCACGCTTTGATAAAAATGCACGCTTAGATCAATAAATGCACAGCCAAACGGCTTTGCACAGCCTACACCATTGGACTTAAGTAGAAGACTATTACAAGTGAAACCAATAATTGAAATCTGTAACCACACCCCACCCCCTCAAATGCCAGGCAATAAATTACCTTAAAAACAACAACCAGGCATTCAACAAAGATTAAACTGGGTCTATATCATTCAAAACTTTAAAAAAGTACTTCAAAATCACATACTATGCAATAATGTTTCAATTTGCATTACCCAGCAGAATTAGCTTTGCATATATAGATATAGTGCAGCAGAATATATTGGTGGTTGTAGTCAATTGTAATTAACTGTAGGTGACAAGAAGAGAAGAAACGTCAATTCACAATCGATATCAGCTGAAGATAAATTAACGCTGATTGAACGCTGCTGTTATGTGTCAATTTTATCACGCTTTGATAAAAATGCACGCTTGGATCAATAAATGCACAGCCAAACGGCTTTGCACAGCCTACACCATTGGACTTAAGTAGAAGACTATTACAAGTAAAACCAATAATTGAAATCTGTAACCAAACCCCCCCCACCTCAAATGCCAGGCAATAAATTACCTTAAAAACAACAACCAGGCATTCCACAAAGATTAAACTGGGTCTTTATCATTCAAAACTTTAAAAAAGTACTTAAAAATCACATACTATGCAATAATGTTTCAATTTGCATTACCCAGCAGAATTAGCTTTGCATATATAGATATAGTGCAGCAGAATATATTGGTGGTTGTAGTCAATTGTAATTACTCAGCAGAATTAGCTTTGCATATATAGATATAGTGCAGCAGAATATATTGGTGGTTGTAGTCAATTGTAATTACCCAGCAGAATTAGCTTTGCAAATATAGATATAGTGCAGCAGAATATATTGGTGGTTGTAGTCAATTGTAATTACCCAGCAGAATTAGCTTTGCATATATATAGTGCAGCAGAATATATTGGTGGTTGTAGTAAATTGTAATTACCCAGCAGCAGCTCTACTGCACTCAACATCACCAGTGCTCACAATATATATAATGCTATATACTATGCCATAGTGGTGCTTACTATATAACACCTCCTACTGCGTTCCCCCTGGCAATGAGCATGACACCCAGAGAGTGAAACCCCTGGCAATGAGCATGACACCCAGCACGTGAAACTCTTGGCGTTGAGCAGTTTTTGTAAAAGTAATTAGAAGCTTTACTGTTGGGCATAGTGTATCACAGATATTGTGGTGTGTGACATAATATGTTCCAAAGGGCATTAATGTGTGGGGCTTAACATGGTGGAAATTACTGTACTTTTTTCCCTGTGGTGGCCGAGGTCTGTTGGTGCAGGGTCAAGAACTAGGGTGTAAGGTAGTCTTTGCCTGCAAGGCTACGCTCATTTTATGGAGACCATACCCATACATTTAAGTGTGGCATATACCTGCGCTTGCTCGCGGGGTGAGAACATCTCCCTAATTGAATTCAGCGATATGAATAGAGGTTGTGCAGCAGCCACAGAAAGGGTTAATCTCTGCAGCTTGTCACTAAATTACATTGTTGCAATTTTAGCTGGGAGCTGCAATAATTACTCTAATACATAACACAGCCAACACTTCTATATTCACACAATATACTGCATGGTGAATATAGAAGTGGTGCTTGCTAAACAGCACCTCCTACTGCATTCCTCATCACCGCTGGTCACACTCATATCAGGCCCATAATGCTGTCTACTATGCCATAGTGGTGCTTACTATATAACACCAGGTGCTGTGCAGTGGTCAAAACACACTAACTGGTCCCATGCTGTTGTTGAACTAAAGGCCTATACACACGATGAGATTCGGTCTATGCTAATAGGTTTAAAAAGGTTACATAAAAGCTACTTTATGTATTTATTCATTAAAATTTTTAAGTTGTATTTTACAACCATACAATGATATGATATATAATGTATCGTATAATCATTACATAATGTTGATGGCATTGAATTGTCTCTGCCTTGACTAGTGGCAGCAGCTTCAGCACTAGGTGGAAGTGGATCTTGATCTTTCCCTATTTTACCCTCCACCTTTTTGTTCTCCATTTTTTAATGTGTGGAATTATATGCCAGTAATATATCTGGAATTAGACGGTGGTAATGTCTGGAATTAGATACCACTAGATAGATACCAGATATCACTGTGACTGGAATGATGACATATGCACAGTGACAGGACACTACCACAGCACCCTACAGCAGCCATATGCGGCACAAGACACTGGAGTATTAGTAATGTACTGTAGTATACTGAGCACCACAAGACAATGAGCAGTGATACGGAGCACTGATGAGATTACTAGAACTGACACTGAGCAGCCAGATGCAGCACTGGACTATTAGTAATGTTCTGTAGTATACTGAGCACCACAATGCAGCACAAGACAATGAGCAGTGATACTGAGCACTGATGAGGATACTAGAACTGACACTGAGCAGCAAGATGCAGCACTGGACTATTAGTAATGTACTCTAGTATACTGAGCACCACATTGCAGCACAAGACAATGAGCAGTGATACTGAGCACTGATGAGGATACTACTGAGAACTGACACTGAGCAGGAGAGACACACTACAATTTCATCTTGCGCCTCTTTTTTTATTTATCTTTGCATCATGTGCTGTTTGGGGCTATTTTTTTAAGTGCCATCCTGTCTGACACTGCAGTGCCACTCCTAGATGGGCCAGGTGTTTGTGCTGCCCACTTGGGTCGCTTAGCTTAGTCATCCAGGGACCTTGGTGCAAATTTTAGGACTAAAAATAATATTGGGAGGTGTGAGGTGTTCAGAATAGACTGGAAAGGAGTAGAAATTATGGTTATTGAGCTTAATACTATAGGATCAAAATTACCCCCAAATTCTATGATTTTAGCTGTTTGAGGTTTTAAAAAAAAATCACCCGAATACAAAACCCGAAAGGGTGGTTTTGCCAAAACGCGTCCGTATCCAAAACACAACTGCGGATCCGAAACCAAAACCAAAACATGAAACACGAAAAATGCCCGCTGCACATCTCTAGTTAGGGGAGAAGCATGTAGCCTTGTAGACTATGCACAGCTATATCTAGAAAAATATACGATCTAATCTTTAACCAACCAATGCAAGAAAGTATTTAATGTGAAAATACGAAACACTAGACTAATTGGAGGTGCGCCCTAAAGCAAATTACAATGTTAGGATTAGGGGGTTCGGAAAGACCTCTAGTGTAAACACTACTATATACATTTTAAGATAGGAAGGTACAAATTACATATTCACATTGCATCTATGGGCTGGATTCAAATGTCCCTTTCCTCCCTCAATCGTGCCCGTCAGCAGCTATTCTAATGTTGCTGCCAACGGGTGCGACATGTTTATTTCAGCTCGCTACCCCCAGGGGAAACAAGCTGAAATGTGTGCAAAGAGACCCATTTGGGCAACCAAACGGTGTCTTTTCATGATCGCGCCCATTACTTTATTCAGGTTTAGGTGCTTTGTGCACCTAAACCAGAGTGTAATGGGCGCAATAATTGAGGGCATTTGAATTTCCCTTATATGTGTGTGTGTGTGTGATATACACACAGACACACATACTGTATTTCTTTATATAATGGACACCTCAGTTTCTATTCATTCGTGTCCTGCCCCCTACTCTGTCAGACCCCTTCCCCTCTACTTTTCTGACCCCAAACGCCACTCATTCTTGTTGAGTGCTGGTGGGCCCATTCAGAATTTTGCTATGGGGCCCACAAAGGTCTAGTTACGCCACTGGGCAGGGTTGTAGAGGAGGCGGTGCAAGGCATCCTGTGAACAGTCAAAGCTTTAGCCTGTTGGTGCCTTGGATCAAGATCCAACTCTACACCCCGATGTTAGTGTAGTGCCTTTTGGGGTTAAGGTTTTACAGAAAGTTACAGGTTTTTTTAATTTAGTAAAATATGCCCCATTTTAAAGATAGGGCATTTACATTTGTTGCACCTATGCAGTACATAGCAGCCTGCAGGGCATGTACAGTGGCTTCATTTGGGTGCACATACATTGCCGGCTCCTGGTCGCAAACTGAAATTATTGTGTGTAAGTGGAATTAGCGGTGTTTATGTCATACAGGGGGTGGGGGAGGTTTGTGGTTGGTGGGGGGCACGCTGTGTGATTATTATCCTGCATCTATACATACATGCGCTAACACCTGGACATACACTGATGTACCCACACCTAATATCCATACATACACGCCCTGACACCTGGACATACACCAACATTCCCACACCTGCATCTATACATACACATGCTGACACCTGGACATACACCAACATACAAGCACCTGCATCTATATATACACGCGCTGACAAATGGACATACACCGACGTACCCACACTTGCATCTATACATACATGCACTGACATCTGGACATACAAGCACCTGCATCTATACATACACGCGCTGACACCTGAACCTACACTGACGTTCCCACACCTGCATCTATACATACACATTCTGACACCTGGACATACACAGACGTACCCACACCTGCATCTATACATACACGCGTTGACACCTGGACGTACACTGACGTACACACACCTACATCTATATATGCATGGATGCAAATGTGGGTACGTCTGTATACGTCCAGGTGTTAGCATGTGTATGTATAGATGTTAGGTGTGGGTACATCAGTGTATGTCCAGGTGTCAGCACATGTATGTATAGATTCACATGTGGGTAAGCCGGTGTACGTCCACGTGTCAGCATGTGTAGGTATAGATGCAGGTGTGGGTACGTTGGTGTACGTTTAGGGGTCAGCGTGTTTATGTATAGATGTTGGTGTGTGTATGTCAGTGTACGTACAGATATAGGTGTGTGTATGTATGTATGTATGTATATGTATAGAGGAAGGTGTGATACATACATATAACACATACATGATAGATAGATACATACATATATCACACACACGATAGATAGATAGATAGATAGATAGATAGATAGATAGAACACATACATACAAGATAGATACATACATACATACATGATAGATACATATATATACACACACATACGATAGATAGATAGATAGATAGATAGATAGATAGATATATCACAAACATATATGATTCATACATATATCACACACACATACATGATACATACATGAGAAAGACCTGGGATGGTGATGAGGCCAGGGCCCCCTGCTGATGTTGCGTTGAGGAAGGCAGTGTTCCAGGGCGGATGCCAGTCGGGGAGAGCGCCGCGCAGCCCGGGAAAAATACTGCTGAGGAGCTACATCTGGAAGAGCCCCTGGGAGGGAGAGTGCCACATGCCCCATCCTGCGTGGCAGACTCTGCAGGCCTGCACATGACAAGGGAGGTCTCTGGCCACACATACTCACCCTTCTGCTGAAGCCCCGCTGCTGTCCCCATCAGCGCTCTCCAGCGGGGAGCGGGGCCAGGATGAACCTCAACCTGTGAGAACTATCTTCATGATCAAGAGATCTCATATGCAAGATAAGTATGTGTTGGGATAGGGCTGGGGAGGGCGGCTGCTCGGGCACCCCCCCGTCAAGTTAAGGAGATTTAACTGAGGAAGCAAAAGGGAACTCTCGTCTGGGGACAACAACTGCAGGGAGACCACATCTTTTCAGATGAACATGGGAGGGCGGAAGGCTGCCTAATACTGAAGCACCCTCAGACATTAAACCATATGCAACAACTATTGCAAGCATTCCTGGGGGAAGGTCTGCAGCAGACGGATTTGCATACGGTGATGTCATCCAAGCAGTGGGCCAAAGTTGGCTGGAACCCTCATCTGTATATGAAAAGAGAAAAGGGGCATGCAGGGCATGGCGGCCTTTTGCGGCGCTTGTATAACCCCAAGTTTGCATTAAACACCCCCACCCTCCTTCGGTGTGGGGCTCATGTTGGCCATGCCCAAGCCCCTGAAGCATTCAAGCTGATTTCTTGCAGCAGCTGGGCACTGTAACAGCTTCAGAGCTGCTCTACAAGACAAGTAAAAGGGTGTGGGCCCTGCAGCACCACCAGTAGTTTGCATACACACATATATAGGACAGCATCTCTTATATGCCCCAGGGTCAATAAAATAGTATCCTTGTCTAGACTATCCATCCCCTCAGATAAGGTATTTGTCCATGCCGCTACAGCACTACACACCCAGGCCGACGCAATTGCCGGTCTGAGTAAGGTACCTGAATGTGTATAAATGGACTTCAGGGTAATCTCCTGTTTGTGGTCAGCACACTCTTTGAGTGCAGCCGTATCCTGGGACGGGAGGGCTACCTTCTTGGATAAGCGTGTTAATGCTTTGTCCACCCTAGGGGAGGATTCCCATCGTAACCTATCCGTTGATGGGAAAGGATACGCCATAAGAATCCTTTTTGAAATCTGCAGTCTTTTATCTGGAGATTCCCAAGCTTTTTCACATAACTCGTTCAGCTCGTGTGAGGGGGGAAAGGTTACCTCAGGCTTCTTTCCCTTGTACATATGTACCCTCTTGTCAGCGACAGGGGGTTCCTCTGTGATGTGCAAAACATCTTTTATTGCCATAATCATAAATCGAATGGATTTTGCCAATTTTGGCTGTAACTTTGCATCATCGTAATCGACACTGGAGTCAGAATCCGTGTCGGTATCTGTGTCAACAATCTGGGATAGTGGGCGCTTATGAGACCCTGACAGTCCCTGCAACATAGGATCAGGCATGGGTTGAAACCCTGACTGTCCCAAAGCTTCTGCCTTGTCTAATCTTTTGTGCAATGAGTTTACACTAGCATTTAAAACATTCCACATATCCATCCAATCAGCTGTCGGCGGAGACACCACATTCATTTGCTCCCGCTCCTCTCTAATATAGCCTTCTTCCTCAGACATGTCGACACACGTGTACCGACACACTACACACACAGGGAATGCTTTTTCTGAAGACAGTTTCCCCACAAGGCCCTTTGGAGAGACAGAGAGAGAGTATGCCAGCACACCCCCCAGCGCTATATAACCCAGGAATAAAACAGTAACTTAATGTTTGCCCAGTAGTGCTGCTGTATGTAATTTGCGAATTATGTGCCCCCCCCACCCCTCTTTTCAACCCTCTTGTCTAACGTGGTATAAGCAGGGTAGAGTCCGGGGAGCTTCCTCTCAGCGGTGCTGTGGAGAAAAAATGGCGCTGGTGAGTGCTGAGGGAGAAGCCCCGCCCCCTCGGAGGCGGGCTTCTGTCCCGCTTAAACTGTAAAATTGGTGGGGGCTTATACATATATAAAGTGCCCAGCTGTATATATGTTATATTTTTGCGAAAGAGGTTTATATTGCTGCCCAGGGCGCCCCCCCTGCGCCCTGCACCATTACAGTGACCGGAGTATGTGAGGTGTATGGGAGCAAAGGCGCACAGCTGCAGTGCTATGCGTTACCTCAGTGAAGATCATGAAGTCTTCTGCCGCCTCTGAAGTCTTCTTTTTTTCTCATACTCACCCGGCTTCTATCTTCCGGCTCTGCGAGGGGGACGGCGGCGCGGCTCTGGGACGGACGGCGAGGGTGAGATCCTGCGTACCAATCCCACTGGAGCTAATGGTGTCCAGTAGCCTAAGAAGCAGGACCTTGCAACTCAGAGAGTAGGGCTGCTTCTCTCCCCTCAGTCCCTCGATGAGGGAGTCTGTTGCCAGCAGTGCTCCCTGAAAATTAAAAACCTAACAAAATACTTTCTGTCAGAAAGCTCAGGAGAGCTCCTGAAAAGCACCCAGTCTCCACTGGGTACAGTATCAAACTGAGTTCTGGAGGAGGGGCATAGAGGGAGGAGCCAGTGCACACCCAGAACTAAAGTCTTTCTTAAAGTGCCCATGTTTCCTGCGGAGCCCGTCTATCCCCATGGTCCTTACGGAGTCCACAGCATCCTCTAGGACGTTAGAGAAAATAGGATTTTAATACCTACCGGTAAATCCTTTTCTCTTAGTCCGTAGAGGATGCTGGGCACCCGTCCCAGTGCGTACTGTGTCTGCAGTTATTAAATGGCCCTTAACTCCAGAACATTTATGTGGAGATGAAAACATCCAAGGAAGACTTGACCATCTTCCTTGGATGTTTTCCCCCTGTGTGACTGCTCTCCAGCCTCGGAGGGTGGCATCCGTGGTCCCTAGGATCCCGTCCTGGATCCCGAACCATCGCCCCTCTAGGTGGTGAGAACTGTGCAGCCACCAATGGAGTGAGATTCTGGTCTTGGAAGACAGGATTATCCTCCGGTGCATGTGTAGGTGGGATCCGGACCACTTGTCCAACAGGTCCCACTGGAACACTCTGGCATGGAACCTGCCAAACTGAATGGCCTCGTAGGCCGCAACCATCTTCCCCAGCAACTGAATGCATTGATGGATTAACACTCTTGCTGGTTTCAGAATTTGTTTGACCAGACTCTGGATCTCCAGAGCCTTTCCACTAGAAGAAAACCTCTTCTGTGTCCAGTATCACTCCCAAAAACAACAACCGCGTCATTGGGACCAACTGCGATTTTGGCAAGTTTAGGAGCCAACCATGTTGTTGAAGAACTGTCAGGGAGAGTAGATGTTTTGCACCAACTGGTCCCTGGATCTCGCCTTTATCAGGAGATCATCCAAGTACGGGATAATTGTGACTCCTTGCTTGCGAAGGAGAACCATCATTTCCGCCATCACCCTGGTGAAAATCCTCGGAGCCGTGGACAGACCAAACGGCAACGTCTGAAATTGGTAATGACAATCCTGAATTGCAAACCTCAGGTAGCTTGATGCAGTGGCTAAATGGGAACATATAAGTAGGCATCCTTTATGTCTACCAAAACCATGAAATCTCCTTTATCCCCCGGACTGGAGATCACTACCCTGAGAGATTCCATCTTGAAATTGAATTTCTTTAGGTAGAAATTAAGGGATTTCAGATTTAAGATTGGTCTGACTGAGCCGTCCGGCTTCGGGACCACGAAGAGGCTTGAATAAAAACCTTCTCCCTGCTGACTAAGGCTGATTTGAACAATCGGTGAGGGGGAACGTCTTGAAACCCCAGTTTGTACCCTTGGGACACTATTTGTAAAACCCACGAGTCCAGGTCCGAATGAATCCAGAACTGACTGAAGAGTTTTAGACGTGCCCCCCACTGGTGCGGGCTCCTGTAAGAGAGCCCCAGCGTCATGCAGTGGATTTGGCAGAAGCAGAGGACGATCTCTGCTCCTGCGATCTTGAAGAGGCTACAGACCTCTTCCCTCTTTTCCTTCCTCTACCTGCAAAGAAAGGGGAATCTTAACTTCTTGCATATCTATTGGGCCGAAATGACTGCGTCAGATAATGATGCATCTTCATCCGTTGAGAGGGAACATAGGGCAAGAAGGATGACTTACCTGCGGGAGCTGCCGAGATCAAATTAACTAGGCCGTCGCCAAACAAGGCTTCACCTTCATAGGGAAGAGACTCCCTTTCTTCTTGGAGTCAGCATCAGCATTCCCTTGGTGAATCCACAATGCCCTCCTATCCGAGACTGCCATGAAATTGGCCCGTGAGCACTTGTGCCCGGTGTAGGATTTTTAAATATGTGTAGTTTACTGTATGCAAGGGTTTAAAACCTTTTAGGAACTGAGCTCTAAGGTGTATTACATGTAGTTTAAAAAAAACAAAAAAGGTTTATTTTATGGCAGTAGTTTCCAAACTGGGGTTCTTGCACTGGTAGCATAGTTTGGTGGTCCAGGACCAATTAAAATTATTTATACTTTATTAAATTGGCAAAACCATTCCCTCACAACATAACTGAACCTGAGGATGACATGCTATAAACACAATTTACTTAATTTTATATTTTTTTCTGAATTTCTCAATAAAAAAAACTTTGGCCTAGGGGTGCCGTGAAACAAATTTTGATACTCTAGGGCAGGGGTGTCAAACCCATGGGCCGCATGCCGCCCCCAATGCATCCTTTTGTGGCCCACAGGCCGGGGTCCGGCAGGGGTCCTTTTGTGGCCCGATCACCTTGCTTAGAGCGAGGGCAGGAGAGTGCAGCCAGAGTCTTTGCTTTCTATGTGCGGCACCATCTTCCCGAAGAGATCACCGGGAAGATAGTGCCCCTTCCACTGGCTACAGCACAGGTATACTGGGGTGGGGTAGCAAACTGGGGGCCCCAATGGGCCCCTCCAGCAGTCCCTCTACCAAAACACGTCTTTTGGTGGTTTTGCGGTGTTGTTATAACTACATGGTGACGATACTGTAGCACAGAGATTTTCAACCATTTACAACTCACGTCACACAGAACAAGATTTAAATATTGACAAGGCACACTGAAATATAATGGTGATGCATGGTGCAGTATCGTGTCCTAGGATGTCATGTCGCAGCTTCTCCATAGGTAACGCCTGAACAGGCCCGGTGACAGGGGGGACAAAGGGGACACTTGTTCAGGGCTCCAAGTATTAAGAACAGAAATAATGGGGCCACAGTGCCAATATTGCTTTTTAAAGTGTATCCACCAACTGCTCAATTTAAGCAGGAAAACAATTAACAGGCCAACTAAACCCTCCCCCCTCCTTTTACCCCATCACTTTGTCCAGTCCCTGTGGTCCATACTGTATTGCCATTATTATGCATGTTGCTGTGCTGGCCCTTTTCTGAATGTCCCTGCCACCGCCACCGAAGAGCTGGATAGCCCAGTATGAAAACCACCTGCCGGCCTCACTGACGGTCCGAGTCAAAGGCTCCATTTTTTTTTAAAGATCCCTCTGCCAAGTTAAGGGGGGGTTGAGGGGGCCCCAGAGATATCAGTGTACTGGGCCCCGAGATTTCTGTTGCTGGCCCTGACCCTCAGGGCGTATCTACCCCTTGGCCAGGATGGCACTTGCCAGGGGCACCATCCAGCTGTGCCAACCGTGGCTAAGGGATAGAGTTCTGCAGTCTCGAAAGGGCGCTATGGCAATCAGCGTGGGACTGACCAATTAGACGGTGAGGGAAGGATACTGAAATTGTCCCAACCCTGTTACAGTTTGAAACGCCCCTCAACTGCTGTCCACTGCTTCACTCCTAGCTCTGCCCCTTTGAAATTATTAATCCCTACCCCCCGGTAGGCGGAGTTCTCCAGGCCCATACTCAGGAGTCACCACTGCTGTACATTATGTGCCGGTTGTAGAGGCAGAGCGGGGAACATCAGAGAACGCCACAAATTACACAGTGGGCAAGGAGATGGCTGGAGACAGCTGCACAGCCATGCCTTGCAAGTTCGAGAGAGCTGTTGAATTTCAGCACTTCAAGTCAGAGCCTGCCCCCTGCTGCCCAAGCAGTCCGTGACAGTTAGTGTCGAGGAGGGGGGGATTTGTGCATGTGTGCTATCAGTGTGTGTGTGGGGGGGGTGGGGGGGTGGAGGATGTGTGTGACTGTGAGGGAGCTGTCAGTGTCAGTGGGGAGAGGAGCAGGAGGGAGTTGTCAGTGTGTGGAAGTGATGAGAGTTGTCAGTACTGGGGAAATATGTGTGTGTGTGTGTGTGTGTACTAGATTTAGGAGTGTGTGTTTGTGAGAGGTTTCAGTTGGGGAATTAGAGTTCATACAGTAATTAAATGTTTTCATATTGAGAACTACATCTCCCAGCATATACAGTGTGCTGGGGATGCTAACAAGCTTTATTTAAAAGTTTAAAAAACATTGCTTTTATGACTGCAATGGTTAAAAAGGGAGAGCTATAAATCAATTTATCAGTGAATGATCGCAGTTTGAGCTGTTACATTTTACTGAACCACCTATCCCTCCACACTCACTACCTGTCCTCAGGATACATTTACCATCCCGGCAGACGGTATACCGGCGGTCATTTGACCGATGTTGGAATCCTGACACCACTTGGGAGACTGGTGCCGGCACACAGACAGCCGACATCCCGAAGGCGAGTATTGGAGGGAGGGTTAGGACCGGGGGAGGGGGTGTTAGGGAAGGCACTAGGAGGGGGGGGGTTAGTCCTAGCTGCCACCCCCTGAGGGTTAGCCCTATCCGCCACCCCCCCAGAGGGTTAGGATTAGGTATCATGTGACTGCTGGAATCCCAAGCGCCGGATGCCATACCCAACCCCCTTTACTTTTTCAGGCATTTCTATCTCTCCTCTCTCTATGGTGTTCCGATTGCCCACTTTCCCTTGTGCTTTTCTCTCTCTCTCCTTTGTTTAGAGCATCAGTTTCTGTAGTCCACTTTATCCTTATTTTTTCCAGTGTTTCACTATCTCTCTGATGTAATGAGGATGTATGGTCTAGAGGGATCAGTAATGCATTGTACTGTATAGAGGCGTCAGGGATGTAGCGTAGGGTATAGAGGCGTCAGGGATGTAGCGTAGGTTATAGAGGCATCAGGAATGTAGCGTAGGGAATAGAGGCATCAGGGATGTAGCGTAGGGTATAGAGGCGTCAGGGATGTAGCATAGGGAATAGAGGCGTCAGGGATTTAGTTTAGGGAATATAGGCATCAGGGATGTACTAGCAGGTATATAGGGGTCAGTGTACTGTATAGAGGGGTCAGTAATGCAGTGATGGTTATAGAAAGGTCAGTGATGTAGTGTAGGGTATAGAGGGGTCAGTTATGTAGTGTGGGGTAAAGAGGGGTCAGTAAAGATACTAAACTGAAGTACTTAGAACACTTCTTGAATTAAGACACAACCTGCAAGAAAAAGTATGCAATATGGGTGAAAAGGCAAATGTCAGAGGTCTGATACAAGTGACCAGCTCCACACCTTGCACCACATAGCGTTATGTTAAACTGGGATATGTTCTTTTTTGGTGTGTGTGTGTGTGTGTGTGTGTGTGTGTGTGTGTGTGTGTGGGGGGGGGGGTGCCAAAGGAAATTTTTGCCATTGGCTCCTTTGGTCTAGAACCAGCCCTGATCACAAAATATTTTTGTCTGAGCAGACTGGACACTGATCAGCGTTGGCTCATTCTCAGCCCCCCGCCCAGCCTCTGCTGCCAACAGACTGCTATTAGCTAGTTAACCTTCTACCTTCCCTATCTATGACACAGACTGCTGCTAATGCTACCAGAATGTTCCCAGTGGCTTCACACCAACAGTGAATCCCAGCCGATGATGTAGGGCAGCGTGTGGGGGAGGGGGTCAGTTGCTGTGGCTCCAACATGGTAACCGCCAATGGACTGCAATGCTTTATCAAATGGGGGGGCGCCAGTCCCTTACTTTGCCAGGGGCGCTTGGACCCCTAGCTACACCACTGTTGACCCTAACCGATACCCCTAAACTAACCATAACTCCTGCAGTAAAAATCCATGTTTCTATGTATATAGGGGGTCATTCCGAGTTGATCGCTTGCTGCCGTTGTTCGCTGCGTAGCAATCAGTTGAAAAAAAATGGCTAATCTGTGCATGCGCATGCTCCGTAATGTGCATGCGCATCGTACGGGTACAAAGTCCATTGTGGTTTTGCACTAGTTCTAGCGATTATTCCAATCACAGAACAGGCCACAAGGAGATTGACAGAAAGAGGGCGTTTCTGGGTGTCAACTGACCGTTTTCAGGGAGTGCTTGGAAAAATGCAGGCGTGGCCGAAGAAATGCAGACGTGGCTGGGCATTCGCTGGATGGGTGTGTGACATCAAAAGCCGTCCCTCGGTTGTTAGAATCAACGCACACGAAGTGTAACTACAGTGCTGGTCTTATTTTGAAACGATTTTGCAGGCGCTCTGCTGCTCAAGTGTTCGCACTTCTCCAAAGTGAATATACACTCTCCAGTGGGCAGCGACAATGCGTTTGCATGGCTGCTAAAAACTGCTAGCGAGCAATCAACTCAGAATGACCCCCATAGTGTATTGCAAGAAAATATCTGTAAATCCAATGGTACCGTAAGTGCGGTATATACTCGCACTTCTTTGCGGGGTGAGAACATCTCCCCTAAGTGAAGTCAGCCCTATGAATAGAGTTTGTGTGATCCCTGTGCAGCAGTCACAGAAAGGGTTCATCTCTGCAGTTTGTCACTCAAATTACATTGCTGCATTTTTTCTAGAAGTGGATCTGAGAGCTGTTACCCGCAGACCAGCTACAATAATTATCCTGGGTACTCACTAGACCAGTGGTTCTCAAACTGCACCCTGGGGTGCCTCAGGACACTTGCAGGGGTGCCTTGGATTGGTGGTCCAGGACCAATTCAAAATATTTATAGTTAGTGTTATAGGCAAAACCAGTGCTGTTGGCTGGCAATCATAACATATGTGCACAAGCAGAAGCAAATCCTGTCCCCTACCAAAGGGCCAGTGCTAGGGTGTTTGGCGCCTCCCTGCAAACTATTAATTTGGGCCCTCTCTCCAATACTTAATAAAGGGACAGTGCGCTCCTTAAAAAAAGAAGGTGTGGTATCACAAGGAAGGGGCATGGCCACACAATAGCACCCCAAATCAAAATACGCCACACAGTAGCACTATCTTATTGTCATTACACCGCATGTAATAATAATAATAATAATAATAATAATAATACCCACAGTCGCAGTGCCCTTTATACACATAACCACCATATCAGTGCAGCTTACACACATAATGCCAACAGTAGCAGTGCCCCTTCTACACATGCCCACGGTGGCAATCCTTTACATGGCAAATATCAACCTGGTTTTGCCATGTAAAGGATTGCCACTTTAAAAAACAAACAATTAAAAAAAAAAAAACAACAGGAAAAAACACAAAATCTCTCACTTTCTGATTCTCACACCCTATTACATTCCTCCCTATATATTTAACTGTTTCTATTACTGTATGTTCCCTCTTCCCTTCTCCAAACTATACACATAATCTTTTAGTATTTCCAGGTAAATTTTGTGATGTAGGCCATGCACAATTTAAGTTGCCCTAATGTATTTACAGCCTTCTGGAGATATGGCTTCTGGAACTGAACACAGGATTCTAAATGTGGCTGTACCAAGGACCTATACAGTGGCATTACAGGTTGAGTATCCCTTATCCAAAATGCTTGGGACCAGAGGAATTTTGGATATCGGATTTTTCTGTATTTTGGAATAATTGCATACCATAACGAGATATTATGGTGATGGGACCTAAATCTAAGCACAGAATGCATTTATGTTTCATATACACCTTATACACACAGCCTGAAGGTCATTTTAGCCAATATTTTTTATAACTTTGTGCATTAAACAAAGTGTGTGTACATTCACAGAATTCATTCATGTGTCATATACACCTTATACACACAGTCTGAAGTTCATTTAATACAATATTTTTAATAACTTTGAGTATTAAACAAAGTTTGTGTACACTGAGCCATCAAAAAACAAAGGTTTCACTATCTCAGTCTCACTCAAAAAAGTCCGTATTTCGGAATATTCCGTATTTCGGAATATTTGCATATGGGATACTCAACCTGTATTACTTTTTTCTGCTACTGGTTCTTTAACCTATGCAAACAAGCATCTGACTTGCCTTTCCTATTGCTTTGTTACATTGCTCACCTGAAATAGTAATACTTAGATAGCTTTCCTCTTGCCATTATAATGCCCTTAATATTATAGTTAGCCTTTGCATTTTTGAGACGTGTATGATTTTGCATTTTTTGGCATTAAATGTTGCCATGTTCTTGACCATTCCTCTAGTCCAGGGGCAGAACTGCCAGAGACAACGGAGTCAGTTGCCGCCGGGCTCCAGCCCTGAAGGGGCTCCAGCCCTAAAGGGGCTTCCTCCATTGCCCCCCGGCTGTTACGTGCCCTTCCTACTAAATAGACAAAGGCGCTACCAGCAGGGTCTCGCAGTTTGTACATTCCATGCCATAACACCCTTCTTTCCACCTTTTTCAAGACCCAGCCCAGCAGCCTCGCCGCTGCCACCACCGCTAGCTGCAGCACTGCCAGCGGTGGGGTGCCCCTGCTTCTTCTCACACCACAGATAGCTGGGCAGCACTGCAACTGCCTGCCTGATTGCTCCGCCCCCTTCCGGCTCCCAAGCACCTCTGCTGCCCAGTGATCCAGGAGCCTGCTGCTAGGAAGAAGTGGCCGAGCTTCAGCAAGCGAGTCTGGACACTGGCGGAGGAAGCCATGATAACCAGATAATGGGGAGTGGAGAGCCAGTTCCAAGGTAATACTTTATACAGCTGGTTGAGATCCTGGTCGGTGGATATGGATTCCAAGAAAACCCTGGAGGTGCTTCCTTTCAAGGGAGACACTCTCTTTGGAGAAGACCTCAATAAGATTGTAGCTGATCTGGCTACTGCTAAAACAGCTTGCCTACCTCGTATGACTCCTACCACGCAGAAGGCTAAAAGTACTTTCCCTTGGCCCTTTCATCCCTCAGGTAAAGCGTACCCAAGGTCAGGCATACCCAAAGCAAGCTCATGCTTCCAGACCTGCCAAGCCCAGACTGAAGCAAGCCTGGGCTGCCCATCAGCCTGCTTCCAAAACGGACAAGCCTGCCGCATGACGGTGCAGGCCTCCCTCTGGGGGATCCCAGGGTGGGGGGCCCGACTTCTAGGTTTGGCATAGAAAGGTATAATTCTAAGCTAGAGAATTCTGTTTGGAGCTCACCTTGTACTTTGTGAAGAAATAATCAGCATTGTGGCTGAGCAGATACATGTAGTGTGTGGCTGCAAACTGCATGGATCTGCTGCGTTGTAATGCTGATACTTTTTTTTTGCAAAGTACCAATAGCTTCATATAATGTTCACGATTTTTATGCAGGATCAAATAGCTCAATAGGTAGGGTGTTTGATTAGAATTCAACAGGTTATAGGTTTGAATCCTGGGTATGGTAGTTTGAGATGTGTTATTTAATAAAGTATGTTGTTCTGACTGCTGGGATATCATACTAAATAAATGGAGTTGATCAATTTTTTTTTTATTTTTTTTTTTAAACTAGGGACAATTTCCAGATACTTTTCTTTATAACTGAGATTGCCCCCTGGAACTTCACATCAGTTGACAACTATGCATGAGTGGGCAGTGCTTGCTCTGGATCTGCCCACCCATTTATGTGCCGTCATAAAAGAAAGCACAACTGACAGTTATCCTGGGCGTACACTACACAATTACCTGTCAGGCTATCTATCCAGTCTGGATGGATGGAATGAAAATCTGGTAATGTATAGTAGCAAATGTCAATTAACCATTTGCTCCCAAACACTAGAAAAGTGGTCAAAAATGGTCATTACACAAATTGGTTAAACCCAAAATTTAACCAATTTGTTTAGGGGACCATGTTTGTCCATTTTCTAGTGTTTGAGAGTAAATCGTTGATGGTCATTTGCTCATATAGATAACCGGATTTCTATTCCAACCAGCCAGTGTTGGAGATATGGTCTGCCAGATTACATAATGCATACCAGAGCCATAACTAGACTTTTTGGTGCCCTGTGACAGAGAATTATATGCCCCCCCCTCCCCTCCCCATTTTTGCAATATGGACAAAAGGCGCATGCCTTGTGGGGAAGGGGCATAACAAGATTGGTCTCAGAGAAAGCACATGAGATATGAAGATATATCTAGTATACTTGACACTCAATGGTTTGTGGTATTGCCGGGGTGCCCTCCTTAAATGCATATACAGTCACACATGGCGTGTTTGTGCAAATGGCATATCAGCAGTCAGCACTAACTGGTGACATGCCATTTGTACAAGTAAGCCATGTGTGACTAATATATAAACATACTTTATTAAATAACACCTCAAACTATCATACCCAGGATTCAAATCTATAACCTGTTGAATTCTAATCAAACACCCTACCCATTGAGCTACTTGATCCTGCATCTATTCTAACCTCCAAAAACAGATTCAGTTGCATTTTCCAGCGTGTTTTGTTTGCGCCTTTGCAAATGTCTTACATCGACAAACTTATTTAGTACTATTTTGCAAATAGGGTTACATTGTCGCAACATTGTGTGAAAACAAGGTGATATCTAATTAGCACACAGGTAAGGAATTAAGAAAATCTTTATTTAAGGGTGAAGATGTTTCTCACAAAATCGTTGCCCCAATGCATCATTGAAATTCAAGCTGGAAAGATGATTTTAATATATCACTTGTACATTTTGTATTGCTCTTCTGGTGACAATGTAGTTTGTTTTTGTCAATTACCATTTTAATAATAGGGTAAAGAAAATTAAGTGGATTTTTGAAAGAAAACAATACTGTCAATATACTATTATAACAAATTAAAATGGTAAAAGTTATTGTACTTTAAGTAAAAATAAAAGAGCAAAAATATCAATCCCAGTTTTGGATTACTTTAATTAACAAAAAAAATGCATATAGCAAAGGATAGTTTCAATCTGCCGATCTCTGGGTTATGGGCCCAGCATGCTTCCATTGCAGTACTCTGCTGCACATGTAAGTGCAAGAGATCCTGAAGCACTCACTCATCATGGGAAAGTACCAATGTGTTTCTTCATTGGTTGATGGAAGAAACATCTTACAAAAACTCTCCAGATTATTGACTTTTTAAAGTTTTTCTAGGAAACGTTCTTGATGAATGCTTATTAGCCTTTGTCAGTATGTACTTCTTGCAAAGTGTCTCTGTGGTGCAATTGGTTAGTGTGTAAGGTTATTATCCAAAAGGTTGGTGGTTCAATCCCACCCAGGAACGTAATTGACCTTGTGATCAGATTTTGGTGATATTTAAGTAGACAAGTCAAAATTTCAAACCCCCTCTTATTGTGTAGGGTACCTGGCCTTCTCTGATGTAATCAGAGTTAGATTTGATTCAGTGATTTTATAAAAAACAGCTAGGAAGCACAATTTAGCAGTGGGTTGCAGAGAAAAAAAATATGCTGGCAAAAAAATCAAATTGCGTGATTAAACAGCTCTTCATTTTCTGGCTTTATTTTTATGCTAACAAATTTGTTCTCTGAAAAGTGTCCACAAAGCCAAGTCTCTGATTAACACCTTTGTAGGGATGGTTTTTCACCTATTACTAAATTAAACTTGCTTCTTTGGAAAGGCAGCAAGATGCATCCTCATTTCAATGTCTACTGAAATAATACAGGTTGACACCAGGAAACATTAACGCCACTGCATCCTTGCTGCTTTCTCATGTGGAAGTCTGTTTAATGTGAAAACAAGGTGATATCTAATTAGCACACAGGTAAGGAATTAAGAAAATCTTTATTTAAGGGTGAAGATGTTTCTCACAAAATCGTTGCCCCAATGCATCATTGAAATTCAAGCTGGAAAGATGATTTTAATATATCACTTGTACATTTTGTATTGCTCTTCTGGTGACAATGTAGTTAGTTTTTGTCAATTACCATTTTAATAATAAGGTAAAGAAAATTAAGTGGATTTTTGAAAGAAAACAATACTGTCAATATACTATTAAAACAAATTAAAATGGTAAAAGTTATTGTACTTTAAGTAAAAATAAAAGAGCCAAAATATCAATCCCAGTTTTGGATTACTTTAATTAACAAAAAAAAAAGCATACAGCAGAGGATAGTTTCAATCTGCCTACCTCTGGGTTATGAGCCCAGCATGCTTCCATTGCTGTACTCTGCTGCACATGTAAGTGCAAGAGATCCTGAAGCACTCACTCATCATGGGAAAGTACCAATGTGTTTCTTCGTTGGTTGATGGAAGAAACATCTTACAAAAACTCTCCAGATTATTGACTTTTTAAAGTTTTTCTAGGAAACGTTTTAGATGAATGCTTATTAGCCCTTGTCAGTATATACTTTTGCAATGTGTCTCTGTGGAGCAATCAGTTAGTGTGTACGGCTATTAACCAAAAGGTTGGTGGTTCAATCCCACCCAGGTACGTAATTGACATTGTTATCAGATTTTGGTGATCTTTAAGTAGACAAGTCAAAATTTCAAACCCCCTGTTATGGTGTAGGGTACCTGGCCTTCTCTGATGTAATCAGAGTTAGATTTGATTCAGTGATTTTATAAAAACAGATAGGAAGCACAATTTAGCAGTGGGTTGCAGAGAAAAAGAAATATGCTGGCAAAAAAATCCATTTGAGTGATTAAACAGCTCTTCATTTTCTGGCTTTATTTTTATGCTAACAAATTTGTTCTCTGAAAAGTGTCCACAAAGCCAAGTCTCTGATTAACACCTTTGTAGGGATGGTTTTTCACCTATAACTAAATTAAACTTGCTTCATTGGAAAGGCAGCAAGATGCATCCTCATTTCAATGTCTACTGAAATAATACAGGTTGACACCAGGAAACATTAACGCCACTGCATCCTTGCTGCTTTCTCATGTGGAAGTCTGTTTAATGTGAAAACAGGGTGATATCTAATTAGCACACAGGTAAGGAATTAAGAAAATCTTTATTTAAGGTTGAAGATGTTTCTCACAAAATCGTTGCCCCAATGCATCATTGAAATTCAAGCTGGAAAGATGATTTTAATATATCACTTGTACATTTTGTATTGCTCTTCTGGTGACAATGTAGTTTGTTTTTGTCAATTACCATTTTAATAATAGGGTAAAGAAAATGAAGTGGATTTTTGAAAGAAAACAATACTGTCAATATACTATTAAAACAAAATAAATGGTAAAAGTTATTGTACTTTAAGTAAAAATAAAAGAGCCAAAATATCAATCCCAGTTTTGGATTACTTTAATTAACAAAAAAAAATGCATATAGCAGAGGATAGTTTCAATCTGCCTACCTCTGGGTTATGGGCCCAGCATGCTTCCATTGCAGTACTCTGCTGCACATGTAAGTGCAAGAGATCCTGAAGCACTCACTCATCATGGGAAAGTACCAATGTGTTTCTTCGTTGGTTGATGGAAGAAACATCTTACAAAAACTCTCCAGATTATTGACTTTTTAAAGTTTTTCTAGGAAACGTTTTAGATGAATGCTTATTAGCCTTTGTCAGTATGAACTTTTGCATAGTGTCTCTGTGGCGCAATCAGTTAGTATGTTTGGCTATTAACCAAAAGGTTGGTGGTTCAATCCCACCCAGGGACCTAACTGACCTTGTTATCAGATTTTGGTGATCTTTAAGTAGACAAGTCAAATTTCATACCCCCTGTTATGGTGTAGGGTACCTGGCCTTCTCTGATGTAATCAGAGTTAGATTTGATTCAGTGATTTTATAAAAACATCTAGGAAGCACAATTTAGCAGTGGGTTGCAGAGAAAAAGAAATATGCTGGCAAAAAAATCAAATTGCGTGATTAAACAGCTCTTCATTTTCTGGCTTTATTTTTATGCTAACAAATTTGTTCTCTGAAAAGTGTCCACAAAGCCAAGTCTCTGATTAACACCTTTGTAGGGATGGTTTTTCACCTATTACTAAATTAAACTTGCTTCATTGGAAAGGCAGCAAGATGCATCCTCATTTCAATGTCTACTGAAATAATACAGGTTGACACCAGGAAACATTAACGCCACTGCATCCTTGCTGCTTTCTCATGTGGAAGTCTGTTTAATGTGAAAACAAGGTGATATCTAATTAGCACACAGGTAAGGAATTAAGAAAATCTTTATTTAAGGGTGAAGATGTTTCTCACAAAATCGTTGCCCCAATGCATCATTGAAATTCAAGCTGGAAAGATGATTTTAATATATCACTTGTACATTTTGTATTGCTCTTCTGGTGACAATGTAGTTAGTTTTTGTCAATTACCATTTTAATAATAAGGTAAAGAAAATTAAGTGGATTTTTGAAAGAAAACAATACTGTCAATATACTATTAAAACAAATTAAAATGGTAAAAGTTATTGTACTTTAAGTAAAAATAAAAGAGCCAAAATATCAATCCCAGTTTTGGATTACTTTAATTAACAAAAAAAAAAGCATACAGCAGAGGATAGTTTCAATCTGCCTACCTCTGGGTTATGAGCCCAGCATGCTTCCATTGCTGTACTCTGCTGCACATGTAAGTGCAAGAGATCCTGAAGCACTCACTCATCATGGGAAAGTACCAATGTGTTTCTTCGTTGGTTGATGGAAGAAACATCTTACAAAAACTCTCCAGATTATTGACTTTTTAAAGTTTTTCTAGGAAACGTTTTAGATGAATGCTTATTAGCCCTTGTCAGTATATACTTTTGCAATGTGTCTCTGTGGCGCAATCAGTTAGTGTGTACGGCTATTAACCAAAAGGTTGGTGGTTCAATCCCACCCAGGTACGTAATTGACATTGTTATCAGATTTTGGTGATCTTTAAGTAGACAAGTCAAAATTTCAAACCCCCTGTTATGGTGTAGGGTACCTGGCCTTCTCTGATGTAATCAGAGTTAGATTTGATTCAGTGATTTTATAAAAACAGATAGGAAGCACAATTTAGCAGTGGGTTGCAGAGAAAAAGAAATATGCTGGCAAAAAAATCCATTTGAGTGATTAAACAGCTCTTCATTTTCTGGCTTTATTTTTATGCTAACAAATTTGTTCTCTGAAAAGTGTCCACAAAGCCAAGTCTCTGATTAACACCTTTGTAGGGATGGTTTTTCACCTATTACTAAATTAAACTTGCTTCATTGGAAAGGCAGCAAGATGCATCCTCATTTCAATGTCTACTGAAATAATACAGGTTGACACCAGGAAACATTAACGCCACTGCATCCTTGCTGCTTTCTCATGTGGAAGTCTGTTTAATGTGAAAACAAGGTGATATCTAATTAGCACACAGGTAAGGAATTAAGAAAATCTTTATTTAAGGGTGAAGATGTTTCTCACAAAATCGTTGCCCCAATGCATCATTGAAATTCAAGCTGGAAAGATGATTTTAATATATCACTTGTACATTTTGTATTGCTCTTCTGGTGACAATGTAGTTTGTTTTTGTCAATTACCATTTTAATAATAGGGTAAAGAAAATGAAGTGGATTTTTGAAAGAAAACAATACTGTCAATATACTATTAAAACAAAATAAATGGTAAAAGTTATTGTACTTTAAGTAAAAATAAAAGAGCCAAAATATCAATCCCAGTTTTGGATTACTTTAATTAACAAAAAAAAATGCATATAGCAGAGGATAGTTTCAATCTGCCTACCTCTGGGTTATGGGCCCAGCATGCTTCCATTGCAGTACTCTGCTGCACATGTAAGTGCAAGAGATCCTGAAGCACTCACTCATCATGGGAAAGTACCAATGTGTTTCTTCGTTGGTTGATGGAAGAAACATCTTACAAAAACTCTCCAGATTATTGACTTTTTTAAGTTTTTCTAGGAAACGTTTTAGATGAATGCTTATTAGCATTTGTCAGTATGTACTTTTGCAAAGTGTCTCTGTGGCGCAATCAGTTAGTGTGTAAGGCTATTAACCAAAAGGTTGGTGGTTCAATCCCACCCAGGGACGTAATTGACCTTGTTATCAGATTTTGGTGATCTTTAAGTAGACAAGTCAAATTTCATACACCCTGTTATGGTGTAGGGTACCTGGCCTTCTCTGATGTAATCAGAGTTAGATTTGATTCAGTAATTTTATAAAAACATCTAGGAAGCACAATTTAGCAGTAAGTTGCAGAGAAAAAGAAATATGCTGGCAAAAAAATCAAATTGCATGATTAAACAGCTCTTCATTTTCTGGCTTTATTTTTATGCTAACAAATTTGTTCTCTGAAAAGTGTCCACAAAGCCAAGTCTCTGATTAACACCTTTGTAGGGATGGTTTTTCACCTATTACTAAATTAAACTTGCTTCATTGGAAAGGCAGCAAGATGCATCCTCATTTCAATGTCTACTGAAATAATACAGGTTGACACCAGGAAACATTAACGCCACTGCATCCTTGCTGCTTTCTCATGTGGAAGTCTGTTTAATGTGAAAACAAGGTGATATCTAATTAGCACACAGGTAAGGAATTAAGAAAATCTTTATTTAAGGGTGAAGATGTTTCTCACAAAATCGTTGCCCCAATGCATCATTGAAATTCAAGCTGGAAAGATGATTTTAATATATCACTTGTACATTTTGTATTGCTCTTCTGGTGACAATGGAGTTAGTTTTTGTCAATTACCATTTTAATAATAGGGTAAAGAAAATTAAGTGGATTTTTGAAAGAAAACAATACTGTCAATATACTATTAAAACAAATTAAAATGGTAAAAGTTATTGTACTTTAAGTAAAAATAAAAGAGCCAAAATATCAATCCCAGTTTTGGATTACTTTAATTAACAAAAAAAACAAAGCATACAGCAGAGGATAGTTTCAATCTGCCTACCTCTGGGTTATGAGCCCAGCATGCTTCCATTGCTGTACTCTGCTGCACATGTAAGTGCAAGAGATCCTGAAGCACTCACTCATCATGGGAAAGTACCAATGTGTTTCTTCGTTGGTTGATGGAAGAAACATCTTACAAAAACTCTCCAGATTATTGACTTTTTAAAGTTTTTCTAGGAAACGTTTTAGATGAATGCTTATTAGCCCTTGTCAGTATATACTTTCACAATGTGTCTCTGTGGCGCAATCAGATAGTGTGTACGGCTATTAACCAAAAGGTTGGTGGTTCAATCCCACCCAGGTACGTAATTGACCTTGTTATCAGATTTTGGTGATCTTTAAGTAGACAAGTCAAAATTTCAAACCCCCTGTTATGGTGTAGGGTACCTGGCCTTCTCTGATGTAATCAGAGTTAGATTTGAATCACTGATTTTATAAAAACAGCTAGGATGCACAATTTAGCAGTGGGTTGCAGAGAAAAAGAAATATGCTGGCAAAAAAATCCATTTGAGTGATTAAACAGCTCTTCATTTTCTGGCTTTATTTTTATGCTAACAAATTTGTTCTCTGAAAAGTGTCCACAAAGCCAAGTCTCTGATTAACACCTTTGTAGGGATGGTTTTTCACCTATTACTAAATTAAACTTGCTTCATTGGAAAGGCAGCAAGATGCATCCTCATTTCAATGTCTACTGAAATAATACAGGTTGACACCAGGAAACATTAACGCCACTGCATCCTTGCTGCTTTCTCATGTGGAAGTCTGTTTAATGTGAAAACAAGGTGATATCTAATTAGCACACAGGTAAGGAATTAAGAAAATCTTTATTTAAGGGTGAAGATGTTTCTCACAAAATCGTTGCCCCAATGCATCATTGAAATTCAAGCTGGAAAGATGATTTTAATATATCACTTGTACATTTGTATTGCTCTTCTGGTGACAATGTAGTTTGTTTTTGTCAATTACCATTTTAATAATAGGGTAAAGAAAATTAAGTGGATTTTTGAAAGAAAACAATACTGTCAATATACTATTAAAACAAATTAAAATGGTAAAAGTTATTGTACTTTAAGTAAAAATAAAAGAGCCAAAATATCAATCCCAGTTTTGGATTACTTTAATTAACAAAAAAAAAAAAGCATACAGCAGAGGATAGTTTCAATCTGCCTACCTCTGGGTTATGAGCCCAGCATGCTTCCATTGCTGTACTCTGCTGCACATGTAAGTGCAAGAGATCCTGAAGCACTCACTCATCATGGGAAAGTACCAATGTGTTTCTTCGTTGGTTGATGGAAGAAACATCTTACAAAAACTCTCCTGATTATTGACTTTTTAAAGTTTTTCTAGGAAACGTTTTAGATGAATGCTTATTAGCCCTTGTCAGTATATACTTTCGCAATGTGTCTCTGTGGCGCAATCAGTTAGTGTGTACGGCTATTAACCAAAAGGTTGGTGGTTCAATCCCACCCAGGTACGTAATTGACCTTGTTATCAGATTTTGGTGATCTTTAAGTAGACAAGTCAAAATTTCAAACCCCCTGTTATGGTGTAGGGTACCTGGCCTTCTCTGATGTAATCAGAGTTAGATTTGATTCACTGATTTTATAAAAACAGCTAGGAAGCACAATTTAGCAGTGGGTTGCAGAGAAAAAGAAATATGCTGGCAAAAAAATCCATTTGAGTGATTAAACAGCTCTTCATTTTCTGGCTTTATTTTTATGCTAACAAATTTGTTCTCTGAAAAGTGTCCACAAAGCCAAGTCTCTGATTAACACCTTTGTAGGGATGGTTTTTCACCTATTACTAAATTAAACTTGCTTCATTGGAAAGGCAGCAAGATGCATCCTCATTTCAATGTCTACTGAAATAATACAGGTTGACACCAGGAAACATTAACGCCACTGCATCCTTGCTGCTTTCTCATGTGGAAGTCTGTTTAATGTGAAAACAAGGTGATATCTAATTAGCACACAGGTAAGGAATTAAGAAAATCTTTATTATAGGGTGAATATGTTTCTCACAAAATCGTTGCCCCAATGCATCATTGAAATTCAAGCTGGAAAGATGATTTTAATATATCACTTGTACATTTTGTATTGCTCTTCTGGTGACAATGTAGTTTGTTTTTGTCAATTACCATTTTAATAATAGGGTAAAGAAAATGAAGTGGATTTTTGAAAGAAAACAATACTGTCAATATACTATTAAAACAAATTAAAATGGTAAAAGTTATTGTACTTTAAGTAAAAATAAAAGAGCCAAAATATCAATCCCAGTTTTGGATTACTTTAATTAACAAAAAAAAATGCATATAGCAGAGGATAGTTTCAATCTGCCTACCTCTGGGTTATGGGCCCAGCATGCTTCCATTGCAGTACTCTGCTGCACATGTAAGTGCAAGAGATCCTGAAGCACTCACTCATCATTTTCTGGCTTTATTTTTATGCTAACAAATTTGTTCTCTGAAAAGTGTCCACAAAGCCAAGTCTCTGATTAACACCTTTGTAGGGATGGTTTTTCACCTATTACTAAATTAAACTTGCTTCATTGGAAAGGCAGCAAGATGCATCCTCATTTCAATGTCTACTGAAATAATACAGGTTGACACCAGGAAACATTAACGCCACTGCATCCTTGCTGCTTTCTCATGTGGAAGTCTGTTTAATGTGAAAACAAGGTGATATCTAATTAGCACACAGGTAAGGAATTAAGAAAATCTTTATTTAAGGGTGAAGATGTTTCTCACAAAATCGTTGCCCCAATGCATCATTGAAATTCAAGCTGGAAAGATGATTTTAATATATCCCTTGTACATTTTGTATTGCTCTTCTGGTGACAATGTAGTTTGTTTTTGTCAATTACCATTTTAATAATAGGGTAAAGAAAATGAAGTGGATTTTTGAAAGAAAACAATACTGTCAATATACTATTAAAACAAATTAAAATGGTAAAAGTTATTGTACTTTAAGTAAAAATAAAAGAGCCAAAATATCAATCCCAGTTTTGGATTACTTTAATTAACAAAAAAAAATGCATATAGCAGAGGATAGTTTCAATCTGCCTACCTCTGGGTTATGAGCCCAGCATGCTTCCATTGCTGTACTCTGCTGCACATGTAAGTGCAAGAGATCCTGAAGCACTCACTCATCATGGGAAAGTACCAATGTGTTTCTTCGTTGGTTGATAGAAGAAACATCTTACAAAAACTCTCCAGATTATTGACTTTTTTAAGTTTTTCTAGGAAACGTTTTAGATGAATGCTTATTAGCATTTGTCAGTATGTACTTTTGCAAAGTGTCTCTGTGGCGCAATCAAATAGTGTGTAAGGCTATTAACCAAAAGGTTGGTGGTTCAATCCCACCCAGGGACGTAATTGACCTTGTTATCAGATTTTGGTGATCTTTAAGTAGACAAGTCAAATTTCATACCCCCTGTTATGGTGTAGGGTACCTGGCCTTCTCTGATGTAATCAGAGTTAGATTTGATTCAGTGATTTTATAAAAACAGCTAGGAAGCACAATTTAGCAGTGGGTTGCAGAGAAAAAGAAAAATGCTGGCAAAAAAATCCATTTGAGTGATTAAACAGCTCTTCATTTTCTGGCTTTATTTTTATGCTAACAAATTTGTTCTCTGAAAAGTGTCCACAAAGCCAAGTCTCTGATTAACACCTTTGTAGGGATGGTTTTTCACCTATTACTAAATTAAACTTGCTTCATTGGAAAGGCAGCAAGATGCATCCTCATTTCAATGTCTACTGAAATAATACAGGTTGACACCAGGAAACATTAACGCCACTGCATCCTAATCACTCAAATGGTTTTTTTTGCCAGCATATTTCTTTTTCTCTGCAACCCACTGCTAAATTGTGCTTCCTAGCTGTTTTTATAAAATCACTGAATCAAATCTAACTCTGATTACATCAGAGAAGGCCAGGTACCCTACACCATAACAGGGGGTTTGAAATTTTGACTTGTCTACTTAAAGATCACCAAAATCTGATAACAAGGTCAATTACGTACCTGGGTGGGATTGAACCACCAACCTTTTGGTTAATAGCCGTACACACTAACTGATTGCGCCACAGAGACACATTGTGAAAGTATATACTGACAAGGGCTAATAAGCATTCATCTAAAACGTTTCCTAGAAAAACTTTAAAAAGTCAATAATCTGGAGAGTTTTTGTAAGATGTTTCTTCCATCAACCAACGAAGAAACACATTGGTACTTTCCCATGATGAGTGAGTGCTTCAGTATCTCTTGCACTTACATGTGCAGCAGAGTACAGCAATGGAAGCATGCTGGGCCCATAACCCAGAGGTAGGCAGATTGAAACTATTCTCTGCTATATGCATTTTTTTGTTTGTTAATTAAAGTAATCCAAAACTGGGATTGATATTTTGGCTCTTTTATTTTTACTTAAAGTACAATAACTTTTACCATTTTAATTTGTTTTAATAGTATATTGACAGTATTGTTTTCTTTCAAAAATCCACTTAATTTTCTTTACCCTATTATTTAAATGGTAATTGACAAAAACAAACTACATTGTCACCAGAAGAGCAATTCAAAATGTACAAGTGATATATTAAAATCATCTTTCCAGCTTGAATTTCAATGATGCATTGGGGCAACGATTTTGTGAGAAACATCTTCACCCTTAAATAAAGATTTTCTTAATTCCTTACCTGTGTGCTAATTAGATATCACCTTGTTTTCATATTAAACAGACTTCCACATGAGAAAGCAGCAAGGATGCAGTGGCGTTAATGTTTCCTGGTGTCAACCTGTATTATTTCAGTAGACATTGAAATGAGGATGCATCTTGCTGCCTTTCCAATGAAGCAAGTTTAATTTAGTAATAGGTGAAAAACCATCCCTACAAAGGTGTTAATCAGAGACTTGGCTTTGTGGACACTTTTCAGAGAACAAATTTGTTAGCATAAAAATAAAGCCAGAAAATGAAGAGCTGTTTAATCACGCAATTTGATTTTTTTGCCAGCATATTTCTTTTTCTCTGCAACCCACTGCTAAATTGTGCTTCCTAGATGTTTTTATAAAATCACTGAATCAAATCTAACTCTGATTACATCAGAGAAGGCCAGGTGCCCTACACCATAACAGGGGGTATGAAATTTGACTTGTCTACTTAAAGATCACCAAAATCTGATAACAAGGTCAATTACGTCCCTGGGTGGGATTGAACCACCAACCTTTTGGTTAATAGCCATACATGCTAACTGATTGCGCCACAGAGATAATTTTCAAAAGTTCATACTGACAAAGGCTAATAAGCATTCATCTAAAACGTTTCCTAGAAAAACTTTAAAAAGTCAATAATCTGGAGAGTTTTTGTAAGATGTTTCTTCCATCAACCAACGAAGAAACACATTGGTACTTTCCCATGATGAGTGAGTGCTTCAGGATCTCTTGCACTTACATGTGCAGCAGAGTACTGCAATGGAAGCATGCTGGGCCCATAAGCCAGAGGTAGGCAGATTGAAACTATCCTCTGCTATATGCATTTTTTTTTTGTTAATTAAAGTAATCCAAAACTGGGATTGATATTTTGTCTCTTTTATTTTTACTTAAAGTACAATAACTTTTACCATTTATTTTGTTTTAATAGTATATTGACAGTATTGTTTTCTTTCAAAAATCCACTTCATTTTCTTTACCCTATTATTAAAATGGTAATTGACAAAAACAAACTACATTGTCACCAGAAGAGCAATACAAAATGTACAAGTGATATATTAAAATCATCTTTCCAGCTTGAATTTCAATGATGCATTGGGGCAACGATTTTGTGAGAAACATCTTCACCCTTAAATAAAGATTTTCGTAATTTCTTACCTGTGTGCTAATTAGATATCACCTTGTTTTCACATTAAACAGACTTCCACATGAGAAAGCAGCAAGGATGCAGTGGCGTTAATGTTTCCTGGTGTCAACCTGTATTATTTCAGTAGACATTGAAATGAGGATGCATCTTGCTGCCTTTCCAATGAAGCAAGTTTAATTTAGTAATAGGTGAAAAACCATCCCTACAAAGGTGTTAATCAGAGACTTGGCTTTGTGGACACTTTTCAGAGAACAAATTTGTTAGCATAAAAATAAAGCCAGAAAATGAAGAGCTGTTTAATCACGCAATTTGATTTTTTTGCCAGCATATTTCTTTTTCTCTGCAACCCACTGCTAAATTGTGCTTCCTAGATGTTTTTATAAAATCATTGAATCAAATCTAACTCTGATTACATCAGAGAAGGCCAGGTACCCTACACCATAACAGGGGGTATGAAATTTGACTTGTCTACTTAAAGATCACCAAAATCTGATAACAAGGTCAATTAGGTCCCTGGGTGGGATTGAACCACCAACCTTTTGGTTAATAGCCGTACATACTAACTGATTGCGCCACAGAGACACTTTGCAAAAGTTCATACTGACAAAGGCTAATAAGCATTCATCTAAAACGTTTCCTAGAAAAACTTTAAAAAGTCAATAATCTGGAGAGTTTTTGTAAGATGTTTCTTCCATCAACCAACGAAGAAACACATTGGTACTTTCCCATGATGAGTGAGTGCTTCAGGATCTCTTGCACTTACATGTGCAGCAGAGTACTGCAATGGAAGCATGCTGGGCCCATAACCCAGAGGTAGGCAGATTGAAACTATCCTCTGCTATATGCATTTTTTTGTTTGTTAATTAAAGTAATCCAAAACTGGGATTGATATTTTGGCTCTTTTATTTTTACTTAAAGTACAATAACTTTTACCATTTTAATTTGTTTTAATAGTATATTGACAGTATTGTTTTCTTTCAGAAATCCACTTCATTTTCTTTACCCTATTATTAAAATGGTAATTGACAAAAACAAACTACATTGTCACCAGAAGAGCAATACAAAATGTACAAGTGATATATTAAAATCATCTTTCCAGCTTGAATTTCAATGATGCATTGGGGCAACGATTTTGTGAGAAACATCTTCACCCTTAAATAAAGATTTTCGTAATTTCTTAACTGTGTGCTAATTAGATATCACCTTGTTTTCACATTAAACAGACTTCCACATGAGAAAGCAGCAAGGATGCAGTGGCGTTAATGTTTCCTGGTGTCAACCTGTATTATTTCAGTAGACATTGAAATGAGGATGCATCTTGCTGCCTTTCCAATGAAGCAAGTTTAATTTAGTAATAGGTGAAAAACCATCCCTACAAAGGTGTTAATCAGAGACTTGGCTTTGTGGACACTTTTCAGAGAACAAATTTGTTAGCATAAAAATAAAGCCAGAAAATGAAGAGCTGTTTAATCACGCAATTTGATTTTTTTGCCAGCATATTTCTTTTTCTCTGCAACCCACTGCTAAATTGTGCTTCCTAGATGTTTTTATAAAATCACTGAATCAAATCTAACTCTGATTACATCAGAGAAGGCCAGGTACCCTACACCATAACAGTGGGTATGAAATTTGACTTGTCTACTTAAAGATCACCAAAATCTGATAACAAGGTCAATTAGGTCCCTGGGTGGGATTGAACCACCAACCTTTTGGTTAATAGCCGTACATACTAACTGATTGCGCCACAGAGACACTTTGCAAAAGTTTATACTGACAAAGGCTAATAAGCATTCATCTAAAACGTTTCCTAGAAAAACTTTAAAAAGTCAATAATCTGGAGAGTTTTTGTAAGATGTTTCTTCCATCAACCAACAAAGAAACACATTGGTACTTTCCCATGATGAGTGAGTGCTTCAGGATCTCTTGCACTTACATGTGCAGCAGAGTACTGCAATGGAAGCATGCTGGGCCCATAAGCCAGAGGTAGGCAGATTGAAACTATCCTCTGCTATATGCATTTTTTTTTGTTAATTAAAGTAATCCAAAACTGGGATTGATATTTTGGCTCTTTTATTTTTACTTAAAGTACAATAACTTTTACCATTTTAATTTGTTTTAATAGTATATTGACAGTATTGTTTTCTTTCAGAAATCCACTTCATTTTCTTTACCCTATTATTAAAATGGTAATTGACAAAAACAAACTACATTGTCACCAGAAGAGCAATACAAAATGTACAAGTGATATATTAAAATCATCTTTCCAGCTTGAATTTCAATGATGCATTGGGGCAACGATTTTGTGGGAAACATCTTCACCCTTAAATAAAGATTTTCTTAATTCCTTACCTGTGTGCTAATTAGATATCACCTTGTTTTCACATTAAACAGACTTCCACATGAGAAAGCAGCAAGGATGCAGTGGCGTTAATGTTTCCTGGTGTCAACCTGTATTATTTCAGTAGACATTGAAATGAGGATGCATCTTGCTGCCTTTCCAATGAAGCAAGTTTAATTTAGTAATAGGTGAAAAACCATCCCTACAAAGGTGTTAATCAGAGACTTGGCTTTGTGGACACTTTTCAGAGAACAAATTTGTTAGCATAAAAATAAAGCCAGAAAATGAAGAGCTGTTTAATCACTCAAATGGATTTTTTTGCCAGCATATTTCTTTTTCTCTGCAACCCACTGCTAAATTGTGCTTCCTAGCTGTTTTTATAAAATCACTGAATCAAATCTAACTCTGATTACATCAGAGAAGGCCAGGTACCCTACACCATAACAGGGGGTTTGAAATTTTGACTTGTCTACTTAAAGATCACCAAAATCTGATAACAAGGTCAATTACGTACCTGGGTGGGATTGAACCACCAACCTTTTGGTTAATAGCCGTACACACTAACTGATTGCGCCACAGAGACACATTGCGAAAGTATATACTGACAATGGCTAATAAGCATTCATCTAAAACGTTTCCTAGAAAAACTTTAAAAAGTCAATAATCTGGAGAGTTTTTGTAAGATGTTTCTTCCATCAACCAACGAAGAAACACATTGGTACTTTCCCATGATGAGTGAGTGCTTCAGGATCTCTTGCACTTACATGTGCAGCAGAGTACAGCAATGGAAGCATGCTGGGCTCATAACCCAGAGGTAGGCAGATTGAAACTATCCTCTGCTGTATGCTTTTTTTTTTGTTAATTAAAGTGATCCAAAACTGGGATTGATATTTTGGCTCTTTTATTTTTACTTAAAGTACAATAACTTTTACCATTTTAATTTGTTTTAATAGTATATTGACAGTATTGTTTTCTTTCAAAAATCCACTTCATTTTCTTTACCCTATTATTAAAATGGTAATTGACAAAAACAAACTACATTGTCACCAGAAGAGCAATACAAAATGTACAAGTGATATATTAAAATCATCTTTCCAGCTTGAATTTCAATGATGCATTGGGGCAACGATTTTGTGAGAAACATCTTCACCCTTAAATAAAGATTTTCTTAATTCCTTACCTGTGTGCTAATTAGATATCACCTTGTTTTCACATTAAACAGACTTCCACATGAGAAAGCAGCAAGGATGCAGTGGCGTTAATGTTTCCTGGTGTCAACCTGTATTATTTCAGTAGACATTGAAATGAGGATGCATCTTGCTGCCTTTCCAATGAAGCAAGTTTAATTTAGTAATAGGTGAAAAACCATCCCTACAAAGGTGTTAATCAGAGACTTGGCTTTGTGGACACTTTTCAGAGAACAAATTTGTTAGCATAAAAATAAAGCCAGAAAATGAAGAGCTGTTTAATCACTCAAATGGATTTTTTTGCCAGCATATTTCTTTTTCTCTGCAACCCACTGCTAAATTGTGCTTCCTAGCTGTTTTTATAAAATCACTGAATCAAATCTAACTCTGATTACATCAGAGAAGGCCAGGTACCCTACACCATAACAGGGGGTTTGAAATTTTGACTTGTCTACTTAAAGATCACCAAAATATGATAACAAGGTCAATTACGTACCTGGGTGGGATTGAACCACCAACCTTTTGGTTAATAGCCGTACACACTAACTGATTGCGCCACAGAGACACATTGTGAAAGTATATACTGACAAGGGCTAATAAGCATTCATCTAAAACGTTTCCTAGAAAAACTTTAAAAAGTCAATAATCTGGAGAGTTTTTGTAAGATGTTTCTTCCATCAACCAACGAAGAAACACATTGGTACTTTCCCATGATGAGTGAGTGCTTCAGGATCTCTTGCACTTACATGTGCAGCAGAGTACAGCAATGGAAGCATGCTGGGCTCATAACCCAGAGGTAGGCAGATTGAAACTATCCTCTGCTGTATGCTTTTTTTTTTGTTAATTAAAGTGATCCAAAACTGGGATTGATATTTTGGCTCTTTTATTTTTACTTAAAGTACAATAACTTTTACCATTTTAATTTGTTTTAATAGTATATTGACAGTATTGTTTTCTTTCAAAAATCCACTTCATTTTCTTTACCCTATTATTAAAATGGTAATTGACAAAAACAAACTACATTGTCACCAGAAGAGCAATACAAAATGTACAAGTGATATATTAAAATCATCTTTCCAGCTTGAATTTCAATGATGCATTGGGGCAACGATTTTGTGAGAAACATCTTCACCCTTAAATAAAGATTTTCTTAATTCCTTACCTGTGTGCTAATTAGATATCACCTTGTTTTCACATTAAACAGACTTCCACATGAGAAAGCAGCAAGGATGCAGTGGCGTTAATGTTTCCTGGTGTCAACCTGTATTATTTCAGTAGACATTGAAATGAGGATGCATCTTGCTGCCTTTCCAATGAAGCAAGTTTAATTTAGTAATAGGTGAAAAACCATCCCTACAAAGGTGTTAATCAGAGACTTGGCTTTGTGGACACTTTTCAGAGAACAAATTTGTTAGCATAAAAATAAAGCCAGAAAATGAAGAGCTGTTTAATCACTCAAATGGATTTTTTTGCCAGCATATTTCTTTTTCTCTGCAACCCACTGCTAAATTGTGCTTCCTAGCTGTTTTTATAAAATCACTGAATCAAATCTAACTCTGATTACATCAGAGAAGGCCAGGTACCCTACACCATAACAGGGGGTTTGAAATTTTGACTTGTCTACTTAAAGATCACCAAAATCTGATAACAAGGTCAATTACGTACCTGGGTGGGATTGAACCACCAACCTTTTGGTTAATAGCCGTACACACTAACTGATTGCGCCACAGAGACACATTGCGAAAGTATATACTGACAAGGGCTAATAAGCATTCATCTAAAACGTTTCCTAGAAAAACTTTAAAAAGTCAATAATCTGGAGAGTTTTTGTAAGATGTTTCTTCCATCAACCAACGAAGAAACACATTGGTACTTTCCCATGATGAGTGAGTGCTTCAGGATCTCTTGCACTTACATGTGCAGCAGAGTACAGCAATGGAAGCATGCTGGGCTCATAACCCAGAGGTAGGCAGATTGAAACTATCCTCTGCTGTATGCTTTTTTTTTTGTTAATTAAAGTGATCCAAAACTGGGATTGATATTTTGGCTCTTTTATTTTTACTTAAAGTACAATAACTTTTACCATTTTAATTTGTTTTAATAGTATATTGACAGTATTGTTTTCTTTCAAAAATCCACTTCATTTTCTTTACCCTATTATTAAAATGGTAATTGACAAAAACAAACTACATTGTCACCAGAAGAGCAATACAAAATGTACAAGTGATATATTAAAATCATATTTCCAGCTTGAATTTCAATGATGCATTTGGGCAACGATTTTGTGAGAAACATCTTCATCCTTAAATATTTTCGTAATTTCTTACCTGTGTGCTAATTAGATATCACCTTGTTTTCACATTAAACAGACTTCCACATGAGAAAGCAGCAAGGATGCAGTGGCGTTAATGTTTCCTGGTGTCAACCTGTATTATTTCAGTAGACATTGAAATGAGGATGCATCTTGCTGCCTTTCCAATGAAGCAAGTTTAATTTAGTAATAGGTGAAAAACCATCCCTACAAAGGTGTTAATCAGAGACTTGGCTTTGTGGACACTTTTCAGAGAACAAATTTGTTAGCATAAAAATAAAGCCAGAAAATGAAGAGCTGTTTAATCACGCAATTTGATTTTTTTGCCAGCATATTTCTTTTTCTCTGCAACCCACTGCTAAATTGTGCTTCCTAGATGTTTTTATAAAATCACTGAATCAAATCTAACTCTGATTAAATCAGAGAAGGCCAGGTACCCTACACCATAACAGGGGGTATGAAATTTGACTTGCCTACTTAAGATCACCAAAATCTGATAACAAGGTCAATTAGGTCCCTGGGTGGGATTGAACCACCAACCTTTTGGTTAATAGCCATACATACTAACTGATTGCGCCACAGAGACACTTTGCAAAAGTTTATACTGACAAAGGCTAATAAGCATTCATCTAAAACGTTTCCTAGAAAAACTTTAAAAAGTCAATAATCTGGAGAGTTTTTGTAAGATGTTTCTTCCATCAACCAACGAAGAAACACATTGGTACTTTCCCATGATGAGTGAGTGCTTCAGGATCTCTTGCACTTACATGTGCAGCAGAGTACTGCAATGGAAGCATGCTGGGCCCATAAGCCAGAGGTAGGCAGATTGAAACTATCCTCTGCTATATGCATTTTTTTTTGTTAATTAAAGTAATCCAAAACTGGGATTGATATTTTGGCTCTTTTATTTTTACTTAAAGTACAATAACTTTTACAATTTTAATTTGTTTTAATAGTATATTGACAGTATTGTTTTCTTTCAGAAATCCACTTCATTTTCTTTACCCTATTATTAAAATGGTAATTGACAAAAACAAACTACATTGTCACCAGAAGAGCAATACAAAATGTACAAGTGATATATTAAAATCATCTTTCCAGCTTGAATTTCAATGATGCATTGGGGCAACGATTTTGTGAGAAACATCTTCACCCTTAAATAAAGATTTTCTTAATTCCTTACCTGTGTGCTAATTAGATATCACCTTGTTTTCACATTAAACAGACTTCCACATGAGAAAGCAGCTTAAACAGCTCTTCATTTTCTGGCTTTATTTTTATGCTAACAAATTTGTTCTCTGAAAAGTGTCCACAAAGCCAAGTCTCTGATTAACACCTTTGTAGGGATGGTTTTTCACCTATTACTAAATTAAACTTGCTTCATTGGAAAGGCAGCAAGATGCATCCTCATTTCAATGTCTACTGAAATAATACAGGTTGACACCAGGAAACATTAACGCCACTGCATCCTTGCTGCTTTCTCATGTGGAAGTCTATTTAATGTGAAAACAAGGTGATATCTAATTAGCACACAGGTAAGGAATTAAGAAAATCTTTATTTAAGGGTGAAGATGTTTCTCACAAAATCGTTGCCCCAATGCATCATTGAAATTCAAGCTGGAAAGATGATTTTAATATATCACTTGTACATTTTGTATTGCTCTTCTGGTGACAATGTAGTTTGTTTTTGTCAATTACCATTTTAATAATAGGGTAAAGAAAATGAAGTGGATTTCTGAAAGAAAACAATACTGTCAATATACTATTAAAACAAATTAAAATGGTAAAAGTTATTGTACTTTAAGTAAAAATAAAAGAGCCAAAATATCAATCCCAGTTTTGGATTACTTTAATTAACAAAAAAAAATGCATATAGCAGAGGATAGTTTCAGTCTGCCTACCTCTGGGTTATGGGCCCAGCATGCTTCCATTGCAGTACTCTGCTGCACATGTAAGAGATCCTGAAGCACTCACTCATCATGGGAAAGTACCAATGTGTTTCTTCGTTGGTTGATGGAAGAAACATCTTACAAAAACTCTCCAGATTATTGACTTTTTAAAGTTTTTCTAGGAAACGTTTTAGATGAATGCTTATTAGCCTTTGTCAGTATGAACTTTTGCAAAGTGTCTCTGTGGCGCAATCAGTTAGTATGTACGGCTATTAACCAAAACATTGGTGGTTCAATCCCACCCAGTGACCTAATTGACCTTGTTATCAGATTTTGGTGATCTTTAAGTAGACAAGTCAAATTTCATACCCCCTGTTATGGTGTAGGGTACCTGGCCTTCTCTGATGTAATCAGAGTTAGATTTGATTCAGTGATTTTATAAAAACATCTAGGAAGCACAATTTAGCAGTGGGTTGCAGAGAAAAAGAAATATGCTGGCAAAAAAATCAAATTGCGTGATTAAACAGCTCTTCATTTTCTTGCTTTATTTTTATGCTAACAAATTTGTTCTCTGAAAAGTGTCCACAAAGCCAAGTCTCTGATTAACACCTTTGTAGGGATGGTTTTTCACCTATTACTAAATTAAACTTGCTTCATTGGAAAGGCAGCAAGATGCATCCTCATTTCAATGTCTACTGAAATAATACAGGTTGACACCAGGAAACATTAACGCCACTGCAACCTTGCTGCTTTCTCATGTGGAAGTCTGTTTAATGTGAAAACAAGGTGATATCTAATTAGCACACAGGTAAGAAATTACGAAAATCTTTATTTAAGGGTGAAGATGTTTCTCACAAAATCGTTGCCCCAATGCATCATTGAAATTCAAGCTGGAAAGATGATTTTAATATATCACTTGTACATTTTGTATTGCTCTTCTGGTGACAATGTAGTTTGTTTTTGTCAATTACCATTTTAATAATAGGGTAAAGAAAATGAAGTGGATTTTTGAAAGAAAACAATACTGTCAATATACTATTAAAACAAAATAAATGGTAAAAGTTATTGTACTTTAAGTAAAAATAAAAGAGACAAAATATCAATCCCAGTTTTGGATTACTTTAATTAACAAAAAAAAATGCATATAGCAGAGGATAGTTTCAATCTGCCTACCTCTGGCTTATGGGCCCAGCATGCTTCCATTGCAGTACTCTGCTGCACATGTAAGTGCAAGAGATCCTGAAGCACTCACTCATCATGGGAAAGTACCAATGTGTTTCTTCGTTGATTGATGGAAGAAACATCTTACAAAAACTCTCCAGATTATTGACTTTTTAAAGTTTTTCTAGGAAACGTTTTAGATGAATGCTTATTAGCCTTTGTCAGTATGGACTTTTGCAAAGTGTCTCTGTGGCGCAATCAGTTAGTATGTATGGCTATTAACCAAAAGGTTGGTGGTTCAATCCCACCCAGGGACGTAATTGACCTTGTTATCAGATTTTGGTGATCTTTAAGTAGACAAGTCAAATTTCATACCCCCTGTTATGGTGTAGGGTACCTGGCCTTCTCTGATGTAATCAGAGTTAGATTTGATACAGTGATTTTATAAAAACATCTAGGAAGCACAATTTAGCAGTGGGTTGCAGAGAAAAAGAAATATGCTGGCAAAAAAATCAAATTGCGTGATTAAACAGCTCTTCATTTTCTGGCTTTATTTTTATGCTAACAAATTTGTTCTCTGAAAAGTGTCCACAAAGCCAAGTCTCTGATTAACACCTTTGTAGGGATGGTTTTTCACCTATTACTAAATTAAACTTGCTTCATTGGAAAGGCAGCAAGATGCATCCTCATTTCAATGTCTACTGAAATAATACAGGTTGACACCAGGAAACATTAACGCCACTGCATCCTTGCTGCTTTCTCATGTGGAAGTCTGTTTAATATGAAAACAAGGTGATATCTAATTAGCACACAGGTAAGGAATTAAGAAAATCTTTATTTAAGGGTGAAGATGTTTCTCACAAAATCGTTGCCCCAATGCATCATTGAAATTCAAGCTGGAAAGATGATTTTAATATATCACTTGTACATTTTGAATTGCTCTTCTGGTGACAATGTAGTTTGTTTTTGTCAATTACCATTTAAATAATAGGGTAAAGAAAATTAAGTGGATTTTTGAAAGAAAACAATACTGTCAATATACTATTAAAACAAATTAAAATGGTAAAAGTTATTGTACTTTAAGTAAAAATAAAAGAGCCAAAATATCAATCCCAGTTTTGGATTACTTTAATTAACAAACAAAAAAAAATGCATATAGCAGAGAATAGTTTCAATCTGCCTACCTCTGGGTTATGGGCCCAGCATGCTTCCATTGCTGTACTCTGCTGCACATGTAAGTGCAAGAGATCCTGAAGCACTCACTCATCATGGGAAAGTACCAATGTGTTTCTTCTTTGGTTGATGGAAGAAACATCTTACAAAAACTCTCCAGATTATTGACTTTTTAAAGTTTTTCTAGGAAACGTTTTAGATGAATGCTTATTAGCCCTTGTCAGTATATACTTTCACAATGTGTCTCTGTGGCGCAATCAGTTAGTGTGTACGGCTATTAACCAAAAGGTTGGTGGTTCAATCCCACCCAGGTACGTAATTGACCTTGTTATCAGATTTTGGTGATCTTTAAGTAGACAAGTCAAAATTTCAAACCCCCTGTTATGGTGTAGGGTACCTGGCCTTCTCTGATGTAATCAGAGTTAGATGTGATTCAGTGATTTTATAAAAACAGCTAGGAAGCACAATTTAGCAGTGGGTTGCAGAGAAAAAGAAATATGCTGGCAAAAAAATCCATTTGAGTGATTAAACAGCTCTTCATTTTCTGGCTTTATTTTTATGCTAACAAATTTGTTCTCTGAAAAGTGTCCACAAAGCCAAGTCTCTGATTAACACCTTTGTAGGGATGGTTTTTCACCTATTACTAAATGAAACTTGCTTCATTGGAAAGGCAGCAAGATGCATCCTCATTTCAATGTCTACTGAAATAATACAGGTTGACACCAGGAAACATTAACGCCACTGCATCCTTGCTGCTTTCTCATGTGGAAGTCTGTTTAATGTGAAAACAAGGTGATATCTAATTAGCACACAGGTAAGGAATTAAGAAAATCTTTATTTAAGGGTGAAGATGTTTCTCACAAAATCGTTGCCGCAATGCATCATTGAAATTCAAGCTGGAAAGATAATTTTAATATATCACTTGTACATTTTGTATTGCTCTTCTGGTGACAATGTAGTTTGTTTTTGTCAATTACCATTTTAATAATAGGGTAAAGAAAATGAAGTGGATTTTTGAAAGAAAACAATACTGTCAATATACTATTAAAACAAATTAAAATGGTAAAAGTTATTGTACTTTAAGTAAAAATAAAAGAGCCAAAATATCAATCCCAGTTTTGGATCACTTTAATTAACAAAAAAAAAAAGCATACAGCAGAGGATAGTTTCAATCTGCCTACCTCTGGGTTATGAGCCCAGCATGCTTCCATTGCTGTACTCTCCTGCACATGTAAGTGCAAGAGATCCTGAAGCACTCACGATGAGTGAGTGCTTCAGGATCTCTTGCACTTACATGTGCAGCAGAGTACAGCAATGGAAGCATGCTGGGCTCATAACCCAGAGGTAGGCAGATTGAAACTATCCTCTGCTCGTTGGTTGATGGAAGAAACATCTTACAAAAACTCTCCAGATTATTGACTTTTTAAAGTTTTTCTAGGAAACGTTTTAGATGAATGCTTATTAGCCCTTGTCAGTATATACTTTCGCAATGTGTCTCTGTGGCGCAATCAGTTAGTGTGTACGGCTAATAACCAAAAGGTTGGTGGTTCAATCCCACCCAGGTACGTAATTGACCTTGTTATCAGATTTTGGTGATCTTTAAGTAGACAAGTCAAAATTTCAAACCCCCTGTTATGGTGTAGGGTACCTGGCCTTCTCTGATGTAATCAGAGTTAGATTTGATTCAGTGATTTTATAAAAACAGCTAGGAAGCACAATTTAGCAGTGGGTTGCAGAGAAAAAGAAATATGCTGGCAAAAAAATCCATTTGAGTGATTAAAAAGCTCTTCATTTTCTGGCTTTATTTTTATGCTAACAAATTTGTTCTCTGAAAAGTGTCCACAAAGCCAAGTCTCTGATTAACACCTTTGTAGGGATGGTTTTTCACCTATTACTAAATTAAACTTGCTTCATTGGAAAGGCAGCAAGATGCATCCTCATTTCAATGTCTACTGAAATAATACAGGTTGACACCAGGAAACATTAACGCCACTGCATCCTTGCTGCTTTCTCATGTGGAAGTCTGTTTAATGTGAAAACAAGGTGATATCTAATTAGCACACAGGTAAGGAATTAAGAAAATCTTTATTTAAGGGTGAAGATGTTTCTCACAAAATCGTTGCCCCAATGCATCATTGAAATTCAAGCTGGAAAGATGATTTTAATATATCACTTGTACATTTTGTATTGTGGTGACAATGTAGTTTGTTTTTGTCAATTACCATTTTAATAATAGGGTAAAGAAAATGAAGTGGATTTTTGAAAGAAAACAATACTGTCAATATACTATTAAAACAAAATAAATGGTAAAAGTTATTGTACTTTAAGTAAAAATAAAAGAGCCAAAATATCAATCCCAGTTTTGGATTACTTTAATTAGCAAAAAAAAAATGCATATAGCAGAGGATAGTTTCAATCTGCCTACCTCTGGCTTATGGGCCCAGCATGCTTCCATTGCAGTACTCTGCTGCACATGTAAGTGCAAGAGATCCTGAAGCACTCACTCATCATGGGAAAGTACCAATGTGTTTCTTCGTTGGTTGATGGAAGAAACATCTTACAAAAACTCTCCAGATTATTGACTTTTTAAAGTTTTTCTAGGAAACGTTTTAGATGAATGCTTATTAGCCTTTGTCAGTATGATCTTTTGCAAAGTATCTCTGTGGCGCAATCAGTTAGTATGTATGGCTATTAACCAAAAGGTTGGTGGTTCAATCCCACCCGGGGACGTAATTGACCTTGTTATCAGATTTTGGTGATCTTTAAGTAGACAAGTCAAATTTCATACCCCCTGTTATGGTGTAGGGTACCTGGCCTTCTCTGATGTAATCAGAGTTAGATTTGATTCAGTGATTTTATAAAAACATCTAGGAAGCACAATTTAGCAGTGGGTTGCAGAGAAAAAGAAATATGCTGGCAAAAAAATCAAATTGCGTGATTAAACAGCTCTTCATTTTCTGGCTTTATTTTTATGCTAACAAATTTGTTCTCTGAAAAGTGTCCACAAAGCCAAGTCTCTGATTAACACCTTTGTAGGGATGGTTTTTCACCTATTACTAAATTAAACTTGCTTCATTGGAAAGGCAGCAAGATGCATCCTCATTTCAATGTCTACTGAAATAATACAGGTTGACACCAGGAAACATTAACGCCACTGCATCCTTGCTGCTTTCTCATGTGGAAGTCTGTTTAATGTGAAAACAAGGTGATATCTAATTAGCACACAGGTAAGAAATTACGAAAATCTTTATTTAAGGGTGAAGATGTTTCTCACAAAATCGTTGCCCCAATGCATCATTGAAATTCAAGCTGGAAAGATGATTTTAATATATCACTTGTACATTTTGTATTGCTCTTCTGGTGACAATGTAGTTTGTTTTTGTCAATTACCATTTTAATAATAGGGTAAAGAAAATGAAGTGGATTTTTGAAAGAAAACAATACTGTCAATATACTATTAAAACAAATTAAAATTGTAAAAGTTATTGTACTTTAAGTAAAAATAAAAGAGACAAAATATCAATCCCAGTTTTGGATTACTTTAATTAACAAAAAAAAATGCATATAGCAGAGGATAGTTTCAATCTGCCTACCTCTGGCTTATGGGCCCAGCATGCTTCCATTGCAGTACTCTGCTGCACATGTAAGTGCAAGAGATCCTGAAGCACTCACTCATCATGGGAAAGTACCAATGTGTTTCTTCGTTGGTTGATGGAAGAAACATCTTACAAAAACTCTCCAGATTATTGACTTTTTAAAGTTTTTCTAGGAAACGTTTTAGATGAATGCTTATTAGCCTTTGTCAGTATGAACTTTTGCAAAGTATCTCTGTGGCGCAATCAGTTAGTATGTATGGCTATTAACCAAAAGGTTGGTGGTTCAATCCCACCCGGGGACGTAATTGACCTTGTTATCAGATTTTGGTGATCTTTAAGTAGACAAGTCAAATTTCATACCTCCTGTTATGGTGTAGGGTACCTGGCCTTCTCTGATGTAATCAGAGTTAGATTTGATTCAGTGATTTTATAAAAACATCTAGGAAGCACAATTTAGCAGTGGGTTGCAGAGAAAAAGAAATATGCTGGCAAAAAAATCAAATTGCGTGATTAAACAGCTCTTCATTTTCTGGCTTTATTTTTATGCTAACAAATTTGTTCTCTGAAAAGTGTGCACAAAGCCAAGTCTCTGATTAACACCTTTGTAGGGATGGTTTTTCACCTATTACTAAATTAAACTTGCTTCATTGGAAAGGCAGCAAGATGCATCCTCATTTCAATGTCTACTGAAATAATACAGGTTGACACCAGGAAACATTAACGCCACTGCATCCTTGCTGCTTTCTCATGTGGAAGTCTGTTTAATATGAAAACAAGGTGATATCTAATTAGCACACAGGTAAGGAATTAAGAAAATCTTTATTTAAGGGTGAAGATGTTTCTCACAAAATCGTTGCCCCAATGCATCATTGAAATTCAAGCTGGAAAGATGATTTTAATATATCACTTGTACATTTTGAATTGCTCTTCTGGTGACAATGTAGTTTGTTTTTGTCAATTACCATTTAAATAATAGGGTAAAGAAAATTAAGTGGATTTTTGAAAGAAAACAATACTGTCAATATACTATTAAAACAAATTAAAATGGTAAAAGTTATTGTACTTTAAGTAAAAATAAAAGAGCCAAAATATCAATCCCAGTTTTGGATTACTTTAATTAACAAACAAAAAAAAATGCATATAGCAGAGAATAGTTTCAATCTGCCTACCTCTGGGTTATGGGCCCAGCATGCTTCCATTGCTGTACTCTGCTGCACATGTAAGTGCAAGAGATCCTGAAGCACTCACTCATCATGGGAAAGTACCAATGTGTTTCTTCGTTGGTTGATGGAAGAAACATCTTACAAAAACTCTCCAGATTATTGACTTTTTAAAGTTTTTCTAGGAAACGTTTTAGATGAATGCTTATTAGCCCTTGTCAGTATATACTTTCACAATGTGTCTCTGTGGCGCAGTCAGTTAGTGTGTACGGCTATTAACCAAAAGGTTGGTGGTTCAATCCCACCCAGGTACGTAATTGACCTTGTTATCAGATTTTGGTGATCTTTAAGTAGACAAGTCAAAATTTCAAACCCCCTGTTATGGTGTAGGGTACCTGGCCTTCTCTGATGTAATCAGAGTTAGATTTGATTCAGTGATTTTATAAAAACAGCTAGGAAGCACAATTTAGCAGTGGGTTGCAGAGAAAAAGAAATATGCTGGCAAAAAAATCCATTTGAGTGATTAAACAGCTCTTCATTTTCTGGCTTTATTTTTATGCTAACAAATTTGTTCTCTGAAAAGTGTCCACAAAGCCAAGTCTCTGATTAACACCTTTGTAGGGATGGTTTTTCACCTATTACTAAATTAAACTTGCTTCATTGGAAAGGCAGCAAGATGCATCCTCATTTCAATGTCTACTGAAATAATACAGGTTGACACCAGGAAACATTAACGCCACTGCATCCTTGCTGCTTTCTCATGTGGAAGTCTGTTTAATGTGAAAACAAGGTGATATCTAATTAGCACACAGGTAAGGAATTAAGAAAATCTTTATTTAAGGGTGAAGATGTTTCTCACAAAATCGTTGCCGCAATGCATCATTGAAATTCAAGCTGGAAAGATAATTTTAATATATCACTTGTACATTTTGTATTGCTCTTCTGGTGACAATGTAGTTTGTTTTTGTCAATTACCATTTTAATAATAGGGTAAAGAAAATGAAGTGGATTTTTGAAAGAAAACAATACTGTCAATATACTATTAAAACAAATTAAAATGGTAAAAGTTATTGTACTTTAAGTAAAAATAAAAGAGCCAAAATATCAATCCCAGTTTTGGATCACTTTAATTAACAAAAAAAAAAAGCATACAGCAGAGGATAGTTTCAATCTGCCTACCTCTGGGTTATGAGCCCAGCATGCTTCCATTGCTGTACTCTGCTGCACATGTAAGTGCAAGAGATCCTGAAGCACTCACGATGAGTGAGTGCTTCAGGATCTCTTGCACTTACATGTGCAGCAGAGTACAGCAATGGAAGCATGCTGGGCTCATAACCCAGAGGTAGGCAGATTGAAACTATCCTCTGCTCGTTGGTTGATGGAAGAAACATCTTACAAAAACTCTCCAGATTATTGACTTTTTAAAGTTTTTCTAGGAAACGTTTTAGATGAATGCTTATTAGCCCTTGTCAGTATATACTTTCGCAATGTGTCTCTGTGGCGCAATCAGTTAGTGTGTACGGCTATTAACCAAAAGGTTGGTGGTTCAATCCCACCCAGGTACGTAATTGACCTTGTTATCAGATTTTGGTGATCTTTAAGTAGACAAGTCAAAATTTCAAACCCCCTGTTATGGTGTAGGGTACCTGGCCTTCTCTGATGTAATCAGAGTTAGATTTGATTCAGTGATTTTATAAAAACAGCTAGGAAGCACAATTTAGCAGTGGGTTGCAGAGAAAAAGAAATATGCTGGCAAAAAAATCCATTTGAGTGATTAAACAGCTCTTCATTTTCTGGCTTTATTTTTATGCTAACAAATTTGTTCTCTGAAAAGTGTCCACAAAGCCAAGTCTCTGATTAACACCTTTGTAGGGATGGTTTTTCACCTATTACTAAATTAAACTTGCTTCATTGGAAAGGCAGCAAGATGCATCCTCATTTCAATGTCTACTGAAATAATACAGGTTGACACCAGGAAACATTAACGCCACTGCATCCTTGCTGCTTTCTCATGTGGAAGTCTGTTTAATGTGAAAACAAGGTGATATCTAATTAGCACACAGGTAAGGAATTAAGAAAATCTTTATTTAAGGGTGAAGATGTTTCTCACAAAATCGTTGCCCCAATGCATCATTGAAATTCAAGCTGGAAAGATGATTTTAATATATCACTTGTACATTTTGTATTGTGGTGACAATGTAGTTTGTTTTTGTCAATTACCATTTTAATAATAGGGTAAAGAAAATGAAGTGGATTTTTGAAAGAAAACAATACTGTCAATATACTATTAAAACAAAATAAATGGTAAACGTTATTGTACTTTAAGTAAAAATAAAAGAGCCAAAATATCAATCCCAGTTTTGGATTACTTTAATTAACAAAAAAAAATGCATATAGCAGAGGATAGTTTCAATCTGCCTACCTCTGGCTTATGGGCCCAGCATGCTTCCATTGCAGTACTCTGCTGCACATGTAAGTGCAAGAGATCCTGAAGCACTCACTCATCATGGGAAAGTACCAATGTGTTTCTTCGTTGGTTGATGGAAGAAACATCTTACAAAAACTCTCCAGATTATTGACTTTTTAAAGTTTTTCTAGGAAACGTTTTAGATGAATGCTTATTAGCCTTTGTCAGTAGGAACTTTTGCAAAGTATCTCTGTGGCGCAATCAGTTAGTATGTATGGCTATTAACCAAAAGGTTGGTGGTTCAATCCCACCCAGGGACGTAATTGACCTTGTTATCAGATTTTGGTGATCTTTAAGTAGACAAGTCAAATTTCATACCCCCTGTTATGGTGTAGGGTACCTGGCCTTCTCTGATGTAATCAGAGTTAGATTTGATTCAGTGATTTTATAAAAACATCTAGGAAGCACAATTTAGCAGTGGGTTGCAGAGAAAAAGAAATATGCTGGCAAAAAAATCAAATTGTGTGATTAAACAGCTCTTCATTTTCTCGCTTTATTTTTATGCTAACAAATTTGTTCTCTGAAAAGTGTCCACAAAGCCAAGTCTCTGATTAACACCTTTGTAGGGATGGTTTTTCACCTATTACTAAATTAAACTTGCTTCATTGGAAAGGCAGCAAGATGCATCCTCATTTCAATGTCTACTGCAATAATACAGGTTGACACCAGGAAACATTAACGCCACTGCATCCTTGCTGCTTTCTCATGTGGAAGTCTGTTTAATATGAAAACAAGGTGATATCTAATTAGCACACAGGTAAGGAATTAAGAAAATCTTTATTTAAGGGTGAAGATGTTTCTCACAAAATCGTTGCCCCAATGCATCATTGAAATTCAAGCTGGAAAGATGATTTTAATATATCACTTGTACATTTTGAATTGCTCTTCTGGTGACAATGTAGTTTGTTTTTGTCAATTACCATTTAAATAATAGGGTAAAGAAAATTAAGTGGATTTTTGAAAGAAAACAATACTGTCAATATACTATTAAAACAAATTAAAATGGTAAAAGTTATTGTACTTTAAGTAAAAATAAAAGAGCCAAAATATCAATCCCAGTTTTGGATTACTTTAATTAACAAACAAAAAAATGCATATAGCAGAGGAGAGTTTCAATCTGCCTACCTCTGGGTTATGGGCCCAGCATGCTTCCATTGCTGTACTCTGCTGCACATGTAAGTGCAAGAGATCCTGAAGCACTCACTCATCATGGGAAAGTACCAATGTGTTTCTTCGTTGGTTGATGGAAGAAACATCTTACAAAAACTCTCCAGATTATTGACTTTTTAAAGTTTTTCTAGGAAACGTTTTAGATGAATGCTTATTAGCCCTTGTCAGTATATACTTTCACAATGTGTCTCTGTGGCGCAATCAGTTAGTGTGTACGGCTATTAACCAAAAGGTTGGTGGTTCAATCCCACCCAGGTCTGTAATTGATCTTGTTATCAGATTTTGGTGATCTTTAAGTAGACAAGTCAAAATTTCAAACCCCCTGTTATGGTGTAGGGTACCTGGCCTTCTCTGATGTAATCAGAGTTAGATTTGATTCAGTGATTTTATAAAAACAGCTAGGAAACACAATTTAGCAGTGGGTTGCAGAGAAAAAGAAATATGCTGGCAAAAAAATCCATTTGAGTGATTAAACAGCTCTTCATTTTCTGGCTTTATTTTTATGCTAACAAATTTGTTCTCTGAAAAGTGTCCACAAAGCCAAGTCTCTGATTAACACCTTTGTAGGGATGGTTTTTCACCTATTACTAAATTAAACTTGCTTCATTGGAAAGGCAGCAAGATGCATCCTCATTTCAATGTCTACTGAAATAATACAGGTTGACACCAGGAAACATTAACGCCACTGCATCCTTGCTGCTTTCTCATGTGGAAGTCTGTTTAATGTGAAAACAAGGTGATATCTAATTAGCACACAGGTAAGGAATTAAGAAAATCTTTATTTAAGGGTGAAGATGTTTCTCACAAAATCGTTGCCCCAATGCATCATTGAAATTCAAGCTGGAAAGATGATTTTAATATATCACTTGTACATTTTGTATTGCTCTTCTGGTGACAATGTAGTTTGTTTTTGTCAATTACCATTTTAATAATAGGGTAAAGAAAATGAAGTGGATTTCTGAAAGAAAACAATACTGTCAATATACTATTAAAACAAATTAAAATGGTAAAAGTTATTGTACTTTAAGTAAAAATAAAAGAGCCAAAATATCAATCCCAGTTTTGGATTACTTTAATTAACAAAAAAAAATGCATATAGCAGAGGATAGTTTCAATCTGCCTACCTCTGGCTTATGGGCCCAGCATGCTTCCATTGCAGTACTCTGCTGCACATGTAAGTGCAAGAGATCCTGAAGCACTCACTCATCATGGGAAAGTACCAATGTGTTTCTTCGTTGGTTGATGGAAGAAACATCTTACAAAAACTCTCCAGATTATTGACTTTTTAAAGTTTTTCTAGGAAACGTTTTAGATGAATGCTTATTAGCCTTTGTCAGTATGAACTTTTGCAAAGTGTCTCTGTGGCGCAATCAGTTAGTATGTACGGCTATTAACCAAAACGTTGGTGGTTCAATCCCACCCAGGGACCTAATTGACCTTGTTATCAGATTTTGGTGATCTTTAAGTAGACAAGTCAAATTTCATACCCCCTGTTATGGTGTAGGGTACCTGGCCTTCTCTGATGTAATCAGAGTTAGATTTGATTCAGTGATTTTATAAAAACATCTAGGAAGCACAATTTAGCAGTGGGTTGCAGAGAAAAAGAAATATGCTGGCAAAAAAATCAAATTGCGTGATTAAACAGCTCTTCATTTTCTGGCTTTATTTTTATGCTAACAAATTTGTTCTCTGAAAAGTGTCCACAAAGCCAAGTCTCTGATTAACACCTTTGTAGGGATGGTTTTTCACCTATTACTAAATTAAACTTGCTTCATTGGAAAGGCAGCAAGATGCATCCTCATTTCAATGTCTACTGAAATAATACAGGTTGACACCAGGAAACATTAACGCCACTGCATCCTTGCTGCTTTCTCATGTGGAAGTCTGTTTAATGTGAAAACAAGGTGATATCTAATTAGCACACAGGTAAGGAATTAAGAAAATCTTTATTTAAGGGTGAAGATGTTTCTCACAAAATCGTTGCCCCAATGCATCATTGAAATTCAAGCTGGAAAGATGATTTTAATATATCACTTGTACATTTTGTATTGTGGTGACAATGTAGTTTGTTTTTGTCAATTACCATTTTAATAATAGGGTAAAGAAAATGAAGTGGATTTTTGAAAGAAAACAATACTGTCAATATACTATTAAAACAAAATAAATGGTAAAAGTTATTGTACTTTAAGTAAAAATAAAAGAGCCAAAATATCAATCCCAGTTTTGGATTACTTTAATTAACAAAAAAAAATGCATATAGCAGAGGATAGTTTCAATCTGCCTACCTCTGGCTTATGGGCCCAGCATGCTTCCATTGCAGTACTCTGCTGCACATGTAAGTGCAAGAGATCCTGAAGCACTCACTCATCATGGGAAAGTACCAATGTGTTTCTTCGTTGGTTGATGGAAGAAACATCTTACAAAAACTCTCCAGATTATTGACTTTTTAAAGTTTTTCTAGGAAACGTTTTAGATGAATGCTTATTAGCCTTTGTCAGTATGAACTTTTGCAAAGTATCTCTGTGGCGCAATCAGTTAGTATGTATGGCTATTAACCAAAAGGTTGGTGGTTCAAACCCACCCGGGGACGTAATTGACCTTGTTATCAGATTTTGGTGATCTTTAAGTAGACAAGTCAAATTTCATACCCCCTGTTATGGTGTAGGGTACCTGGCCTTCTCTGATGTAATCAGAGTTAGATTTGATTCAGTGATTTTATAAAAACATCTAGGAAGCACAATTTAGCAGTGGGTTGCAGAGAAAAAGAAATATGCTGGCAAAAAAATCAAATTGCGTGATTAAACAGCTCTTCATTTTCTGGCTTTATTTTTATGCTAACAAATTTGTTCTCTGAAAAGTGTCCACAAAGCCAAGTCTCTGATTAACACCTTTGTAGGGATGGTTTTTCACCTATTACTAAATTAAACTTGCTTCATTGGAAAGGCAGCAAGATGCATCCTCATTTCAATGTCTACTGAAATAATACAGGTTGACACCAGGAAACATTAACGCCACTGCATCCTTGCTGCTTTCTCATGTGGAAGTCTGTTTAATGTGAAAACAAGGTGATATCTAATTAGCACACAGGTAAGAAATTACGAAAATCTTTATTTAAGGGTGAAGATGTTTCTCACAAAATCGTTGCCCCAATGCATCATTGAAATTCAAGCTGGAAAGATGATTTTAATATATCACTTGTACATTTTGTATTGCTCTTCTGGTGACAATGTAGTTTGTTTTTGTCAATTACCATTTTAATAATAGGGTAAAGAAAATGAAGTGGATTTTTGAAAGAAAACAATACTGTCAATATACTATTAAAACAAAATAAATGGTAAAAGTTATTGTACTTTAAGTAAAAATAAAAGAGACAAAATATCAATCCCAGTTTTGGATTACTTTAATTAACAAAAAAAAATGCATATAGCAGAGGATAGTTTCAATCTGCCTACCTCTGGCTTATGGGCCCAGCATGCTTCCATTGCAGTACTCTGCTGCACATGTAAGTGCAAGATATCCTGAAGCACTCACTCATCATGGGAAAGTACCAATGTGTTTCTTCGTTGGTTGATGGAAGAAACATCTTACAAAAACTCTCCAGATTATTGACTTTTTAAAGTTTTTCTAGGAAACGTTTTAGATGAATGCTTATTAGCCTTTGTCAGTATGAACTTTTGCAAAGTATCTCTGTGGCGCAATCAGTTAGTATGTATGGCTATTAACCAAAAGGTTGGTGGTTCAATCCCACCCGGGGACGTAATTGACCTTGTTATCAGATTTTGGTGATCTTTAAATAGACAAGTCAAATTTCATACCCCCTGTTATGGTGTAGGGTACCTGGCCTTCTCTGATGTAATCAGAGTTAGATTTGATTCAGTGATTTTATAAAAACATCTAGGAAGCACAATTTAGCAGTGGGTTGCAGAGAAAAAGAAATATGCTGGCAAAAAAATCAAATTGCGTGATTAAACAGCTCTTCATTTTCTGGCTTTATTTTTATGCTAACAAATTTGTTCTCTGAAAAGTGTCCACAAAGCCAAGTCTCTGATTAACACCTTTGTAGGGATGGTTTTTCACCTATTACTAAATTAAACTTGCTTCATTGGAAAGGCAGCAAGATGCATCCTCATTTCAATGTCTACTGAAATAATACAGGTTGACACCAGGAAACATTAACGCCACTGCATCCTTGCTGCTTTCTCATGTGGAAGTCTGTTTAATATGAAAACAAGGTGATATCTAATTAGCACACAGGTAAGGAATTAAGAAAATCTTTATTTAAGGGTGAAGATGTTTCTCACAAAATCGTTGCCCCAATGCATCATTGAAATTCAAGCTGGAAAGATGATTTTAATATATCACTTGTACATTTTGAATTGCTCTTCTGGTGACAATGTAGTTTGTTTTTGTCAATTACCATTTAAATAATAGGGTAAAGAAAATTAAGTGGATTTTTGAAAGAAAACAATACTGTCAATATACTATTAAAACAAATTAAAATGGTAAAAGTTATTGTACTTTAAGTAAAAATAAAAGAGCCAAAATATCAATCCCAGTTTTGGATTACTTTAATTAACAAACAAAAAAAAATGCATATAGCAGAGAATAGTTTCAATCTGCCTACCTCTGGGTTATGGGCCCAGCATGCTTCCATTGCTGTACTCTGCTGCACATGTAAGTGCAAGAGATCCTGAAGCACTCACTCATCATGGGAAAGTACCAATGTGTTTCTTCGTTGGTTGATGGAAGAAACATCTTACAAAAACTCTCCAGATTATTGACTTTTTAAAGTTTTTCTAGGAAACGTTTTAGATGAATGCTTATTAGCCCTTGTCAGTATATACTTTCACAATGTATCTCTGTGGCGCAGTCAGTTAGTGTGTACGGCTATTAACCAAAAGGTTGGTGGTTCAATCCCACCCAGGTACGTAATTGACCTTGTTATCAGATTTTGGTGATCTTTAAGTAGACAAGTCAAAATTTCAAACCCCCTGTTATGGTGTAGGGTACCTGGCCTTCTCTGATGTAATCAGAGTTAGATTTGATTCAGTGATTTTATAAAAACAGCTAGGAAGCACAATTTAGCAGTGGGTTGCAGAGAAAAAGAAATATGCTGGCAAAAAAATCCATTTGAGTGATTAAACAGCTCTTCATTTTCTGGCTTTATTTTTATGCTAACAAATTTGTTCTCTGAAAAGTGTCCACAAAGCCAAGTCTCTGATTAACACCTTTGTAGGGATGGTTTTTCACCTATTACTAAATTAAACTTGCTTCATTGGAAAGGCAGCAAGATGCATCCTCATTTCAATGTCTACTGAAATAATACAGGTTGACACCAGGAAACATTAACGCCACTGCATCCTTGCTGCTTTCTCATGTGGAAGTCTGTTTAATGTGAAAACAAGGTGATATCTAATTAGCACACAGGTAAGGAATTAAGAAAATCTTTATTTAAGGGTGAAGATGTTTCTCACAAAATCGTTGCCGCAATGCATCATTGAAATTCAAGCTGGAAAGATAATTTTAATATATCACTTGTACATTTTGTATTGCTCTTCTGGTGACAATGTAGTTTGTTTTTGTCAATTACCATTTTAATAATAGGGTAAAGAAAATGAAGTGGATTTTTGAAAGAAAACAATACTGTCAATATACTATTAAAACAAATTAAAATGGTAAAAGTTATTGTACTTTAAGTAAAAATAAAAGAGCCAAAATATCAATCCCAGTTTTGGATCACTTTAATTAACAAAAAAAAAAAGCATACAGCAGAGGATAGTTTCAATCTGCCTACCTCTGGGTTATGAGCCCAGCATGCTTCCATTGCTGTACTCTGCTGCACATGTAAGTGCAAGAGATCCTGAAGCACTCACGATGAGTGAGTGCTTCAGGATCTCTTGCACTTACATGTGCAGCAGAGTACAGCAATGGAAGCATGCTGGGCTCATAACCCAGAGGTAGGCAGATTGAAACTATCCTCTGCTCGTTGGTTGATGGAAGAAACATCTTACAAAAACTCTCCAGATTATTGACTTTTTAAAGTTTTTCTAGGAAACGTTTTAGATGAATGCTTATTAGCCCTTGTCAGTATATACTTTCGCAATGTGTCTCTGTGGCGCAATCAGTTAGTGTGTACGGCTATTAACCAAAAGGTTGGTGGTTCAATCCCACCCAGGTACGTAATTGACCTTGTTATCAGATTTTGGTGATCTTTAAGTAGACAAGTCAAAATTTCAAACCCCCTGTTATGGTGTAGGGTACCTGGCCTTCTCTGATGTAATCAGAGTTAGATTTGATTCAGTGATTTTATAAAAACAGCTAGGAAGCACAATTTAGCAGTGGGTTGCAGAGAAAAAGAAATATGCTGGCAAAAAAATCCATTTGAGTGATTAAACAGCTCTTCATTTTCTGGCTTTATTTTTATGCTAACAAATTTGTTCTCTGAAAAGTGTCCACAAAGCCAAGTCTCTGATTAACACCTTTGTAGGGATGGTTTTTCACCTATTACTAAATTAAACTTGCTTCATTGGAAAGGCAGCAAGATGCATCCTCATTTCAATGTCTACTGAAATAATACAGGTTGACACCAGGAAACATTAACGCCACTGCATCCTTGCTGCTTTCTCATGTGGAAGTCTGTTTAATGTGAAAACAAGGTGATATCTAATTAGCACACAGGTAAGGAATTAAGAAAATCTTTATTTAAGGGTGAAGATGTTTCTCACAAAATCGTTGCCCCAATGCATCATTGAAATTCAAGCTGGAAAGATGATTTTAATATATCACTTGTACATTTTGTATTGTGGTGACAATGTAGTTTGTTTTTGTCAATTACCATTTTAATAATAGGGTAAAGAAAATGAAGTGGATTTTTGAAAGAAAACAATACTGTCAATATACTATTAAAACAAAATAAATGGTAAAAGTTATTGTACTTTAAGTAAAAATAAAAGAGCCAAAATATCAATCCCAGTTTTGGATTACTTTAATTAACAAAAAAAAATGCATATAGCAGAGGATAGTTTCAATCTGCCTACCTCTGGCTTATGGGCCCAGCATGCTTCCATTGCAGTACTCTGCTGCACATGTAAGTGCAAGAGATCCTGAAGCACTCACTCATCATGGGAAAGTACCAATGTGTTTCTTCGTTGGTTGATGGAAGAAACATCTTACAAAAACTCTCCAGATTATTGACTTTTTAAAGTTTTTCTAGGAAACGTTTTAGATGAATGCTTATTAGCCTTTGTCAGTATGAACTTTTGCAAAGTATCTCTGTGGCGCAATCAGTTAGTATGTATGGCTATTAACCAAAAGGTTGGTGGTTCAATCCCACCCAGGGACGTAATTGACCTTGTTATCAGATTTTGGTGATCTTTAAGTAGACAAGTCAAATTTCATACCCCCTGTTATGGTGTAGGGTACCTGGCCTTCTCTGATGTAATCAGAGTTAGATTTGATTCAGTGATTTTATAAAAACATCTAGGAAGCACAATTTAGCAGTGGGTTGCAGAGAAAAAGAAATATGCTGGCAAAAAAATCAAATTGTGTGATTAAACAGCTCTTCATTTTCTGGCTTTATTTTTATGCTAACAAATTTGTTCTCTGAAAAGTGTCCACAAAGCCAAGTCTCTGATTAACACCTTTGTAGGGATGGTTTTTCACCTATTACTAAATTAAACTTGCTTCATTGGAAAGGCAGCAAGATGCATCCTCATTTCAATGTCTACTGCAATAATACAGGTTGACACCAGGAAACATTAACGCCACTGCATCCTTGCTGCTTTCTCATGTGGAAGTCTGTTTAATATGAAAACAAGGTGATATCTAATTAGCACACAGGTAAGGAATTAAGAAAATCTTTATTTAAGGGTGAAGATGTTTCTCACAAAATCGTTGCCCCAATGCATCATTGAAATTCAAGCTGGAAAGATGATTTTAATATATCACTTGTACATTTTGAATTGCTCTTCTGGTGACAATGTAGTTTGTTTTTGTCAATTACCATTTAAATAATAGGGTAAAGAAAATTAAGTGGATTTTTGAAAGAAAACAATACTGTCAATATACTATTAAAACTAATTAAAATGGTAAAAGTTATTGTACTTTAAGTAAAAATAAAAGAGCCAAAATATCAATCCCAGTTTTGGATTACTTTAATTAACAAACAAAAAAATGCATATAGCAGAGGATAGTTTCAATCTGCCTACCTCTGGGTTATGGGCCCAGCATGCTTCCATTGCTGTACTCTGCTGCACATGTAAGTGCAAGAGATCCTGAAGCACTCACTCATCATGGGAAAGTACCAATGTGTTTCTTCGTTGGTTGATGGAAGAAACATCTTACAAAAACTCTCCAGATTATTGACTTTTTAAAGTTTTTCTAGGAAACGTTTTAGATGAATGCTTATTAGCCCTTGTCAGTATATACTTTCACAATGTGTCTCTGTGGCGCAATCAGTTAGTGTGTACGGCTATTAACCAAAAGGTTGGTGTTCAATCCCACCCAGGTCTGTAATTGACCTTGTTATCAGATTTTGGTGATCTTTAAGTAGACAAGTCAAAATTTCAAACCCCCTGTTATGGTGTAGGGTACCTGGCCTTCTCTGATGTAATCAGAGTTAGATTTGATTCAGTGATTTTATAAAAACAGCTAGGAAACACAATTTAGCAGTGGGTTGCAGAGAAAAAGAAATATGCTGGCAAAAAAATCCATTTGAGTGATTAAACAGCTCTTCATTTTCTGGCTTTATTTTTATGCTAACAAATTTGTTCTCTGAAAAGTGTCCACAAAGCCAAGTCTCTGATTAACACCTTTGTAGGGATGGTTTTTCACCTATTACTAAATTAAACTTGCTTCATTGGAAAGGCAGCAAGATGCATCCTCATTTCAATGTCTACTGAAATAATACAGGTTGACACCAGGAAACATTAACGCCACTGCATCCTTGCTGCTTTCTCATGTGGAAGTCTGTTTAATGTGAAAACAAGGTGATATCTAATTAGCACACAGGTAAGGAATTAAGAAAATCTTTATTTAAGGGTGAAGATGTTTCTCACAAAATCGTTGCCCCAATGCATCATTGAAATTCAAGCTGGAAAGATGATTTTAATATATCACTTGTACATTTTGTATTGCTCTTCTGGTGACAATGTAGTTTGTTTTTGTCAATTACCATTTTAATAATAGGGTAAAGAAAATGAAGTGGATTTCTGAAAGAAAACAATACTGTCAATATACTATTAAAACAAATTAAAATGGTAAAAGTTATTGTACTTTAAGTAAAAATAAAAGAGCCAAAATATCAATCCCAGTTTTGGATTACTTTAATTAACAAAAAAAAATGCATATAGCAGAGGATAGTTTCAATCTGCCTACCTCTGGCTTATGGGCCCAGCATGCTTCCATTGCAGTACTCTGCTGCACATGTAAGTGCAAGAGATCCTGAAGCACTCACTCATCATGGGAAAGTACCAATGTGTTTCTTCGTTGGTTGATGGAAGAAACATCTTACAAAAACTCTCCAGATTATTGACTTTTTAAAGATTTTCTAGGAAACGTTTTAGATGAATGCTTATTAGCCTTTGTCAGTATGAACTTTTGCAAAGTGTCTCTGTGGCGCAATCAGTTAGTATGTACGGCTATTAACCAAAACGTTGGTGGTTCAATCCCACCCAGGGACCTAATTGACCTTGTTATCAGATTTTGGTGATCTTTAAGTAGACAAGTCAAATTTCATACCCCCTGTTATGGTGTAGGGTACCTGGCCTTCTCTGATGTAATCAGAGTTAGATTTGATTCAGTGATTTTATAAAAACATCTAGGAAGCACAATTTAGCAGTGGGTTGCAGAGAAAAAGAAATATGCTGGCAAAAAAATCAAATTGCGTGATTAAACAGCTCTTCATTTTCTGGCTTTATTTTTATGCTAACAAATTTGTTCTCTGAAAAGTGTCCACAAAGCCAAGTCTCTGATTAACACCTTTGTAGGGATGGTTTTTCACCTATTACTAAATTAAACTTGCTTCATTGGAAAGGCAGCAAGATGCATCCTCATTTCAATGTCTACTGAAATAATACAGGTTGACACCAGGAAACATTAACACCACTGCATCCTTGCTGCTTTCTCATGTGGAAGTCTGTTTAATGTGAAAACAAGGTGATATCTAATTAGCACACAGGTAAGAAATTACGAAAATCTTTATTTAAGGGTGAAGATGTTTCTCACAAAATCGTTGCCCCAATGCATCATTGAAATTCAAGCTGGAAAGATGATTTTAATATATCACTTGTACATTTTGTATTGCTCTTCTGGTGACAATGTAGTTTGTTTTTGTCAATTACCATTTTAATAATAGGGTAAAGAAAATGAAGTGGATTTTTGAAAGAAAACAATACTGTCAATATACTATTAAAACAAAATAAATGGTAAAAGTTATTGTACTTTAAGTAAAAATAAAAGAGACAAAATATCAATCCCAGTTTTGGATTACTTTAATTAACAAAAAAAAATGCATATAGCAGAGGATAGTTTCAATCTGCCTACCTCTGGCTTATGGGCCCAGCATGCTTCCATTGCAGTACTCTGCTGCACATGTAAGAGATCCTGAAGCACTCACTCATCATGGGAAAGTACCAATGTGTTTCTTCGTTGGTTGATGGAAGAAACATCTTACAAAAACTCTCCAGATTATTGACTTTTTAAAGTTTTTCTAGGAAACGTTTTAGATGAATGCTTATTAGCCTTTGTCAGTATGCACTTTTGCAAAGTATCTCTGTGGCGCAATCAGTTAGTATGTATGGCTATTAACCAAAAGGTTGGTGGTTCAATCCCACCCGGGGACGTAATTGACCTTGTTATCAGATTTTGGTGATCTTTAAGTAGACAAGTCAAATTTCATACCCCCTGTTATGGTGTAGGGTACCTGGCCTTCTCTGATGTAATCAGAGTTAGATTTGATTCAGTGATTTTATAAAAACATCTAGGAAGCACAATTTAGCAGTGGGTTGCAGAGAAAAAGAAATATGCTGGCAAAAAAATCAAATTGCGTGATTAAACAGCTCTTCATTTTCTGGCTTTATTTTTATGCTAACAAATTTGTTCTCTGAAAAGTGTCCACAAAGCCAAGTCTCTGATTAACACCTTTGTAGGGATGGTTTTTCACCTATTACTAAATTAAACTTGCTTCATTGGAAAGGCAGCAAGATGCATCCTCATTTCAATGTCTACTGAAATAATACAGGTTGACACCAGGAAACATTAACGCCACTGCATCCTTGCTGCTTTCTCATGTGGAAGTCTGTTTAATGTGAAAACAAGGTGATATCTAATTAGCACACAGGTAAGAAATTACGAAAATCTTTATTTAAGGGTGAAGATGTTTCTCACAAAATCGTTGCCCCAATGCATCATTGAAATTCAAGCTGGAAAGATGATTTTAATATATCACTTGTACATTTTGTATTGCTCTTCTGGTGACAATGTAGTTTGTTTTTGTCAATTACCATTTTAATAATAGGGTAAAGAAAATGAAGTGGATTTTTGAAAGAAAACAATACTGTCAATATACTATTAAAACAAAATAAATGGTAAAAGTTATTGTACTTTAAGTAAAAATAAAAGAGACAAAATATCAATCCCAGTTTTGGATTACTTTAATTAACAAAAAAAAATGCATATAGCAGAGGATAGTTTCAATCTGCCTACCTCTGGCTTATGGGCCCAGCATGCTTCCATTGCAGTACTCTGCTGCACATGTAAGTGCAAGAGATCCTGAAGCACTCACTCATCATGGGAAAGTACCAATGTGTTTCTTCGTTGGTTGATGGAAGAAACATCTTACAAAAACTCTCCAGATTATTGACTTTTTAAAGTTTTTCTAGGAAACGTTTTAGATGAATGCTTATTAGCCTTTGTCAGTATGAACTTTTGCAAAGTATCTCTGTGGCGCAATCAGTTAGTATGTATGGCTATTAACCAAAAGGTTGGTGGTTCAATCCCACCCGGGGACGTAATTGACCTTGTTATCAGATTTTGGTGATCTTTAAGTAGACAAGTCAAATTTCATACCCCCTGTTATGGTGTAGGGTACCTGGCCTTCTCTGATGTAATCAGAGTTAGATTTGATTCAGTGATTTTATAAAAACATCTAGGAAGCACAATTTAGCAGTGGGTTGCAGAGAAAAAGAAATATGCTGGCAAAAAAATCAAATTGCGTGATTAAACAGCTCTTCATTTTCTGGCTTTATTTTTATGCTAACAAATTTGTTCTCTGAAAAGTGTCCACAAAGCCAAGTCTCTGATTAACACCTTTGTAGGGATGGTTTTTCACCTATTACTAAATTAAACTTGCTTCATTGGAAAGGCAGCAAGATGCATCCTCATTTCAATGTCTACTGAAATAATACAGGTTGACACCAGGAAACATTAACGCCACTGCATCCTTGCTGCTTTCTCATGTGGAAGTCTGTTTAATGTGAAAACAAGGTGATATCTAATTAGCACACAGGTAAGAAATTACGAAAATCTTTATTTAAGGGTGAAGATGTTTCTCACAAAATCGTTGCCCCAATGCATCATTGAAATTCAAGCTGGAAAGATGATTTTAATATATCACTTGTATATTTTGTATTGCTCTTCTGGTGACAATGTAGTTTGTTTTTGTCAATTACCATTTTAATAATAGGGTAAAGAAAATGAAGTGGATTTTTGAAAGAAAACAATACTGTCAATATACTATTAAAACAAATTAAAATGGTAAAAGTTATTGTACTTTAAGTAAAAATAAAAGAGCCAAAATATCAATCCCAGTTTTGGATTACTTTAATTAACAAACAAAAAAAAATGCATATAGCAGAGAATAGTTTCAATCTGCCTACCTCTGAGTTATGGGCCCAGCATGCTTCCATTGCTGTACTCTGCTGCACATGTAAGTGCAAGAGATCCTGAAGCACTCACTCATCATGGGAAAGTACCAATGTGTTTCTTCGTTGGTTGATGGAAGAAACATCTTACAAAAACTCTCCAGATTATTGACTTTTTTAAGTTTTTCTAGGAAACGTTTTAGATGAATGCTTATTAGCATTTGTCAGTATGTACTTTTGCAAAGTGTCTCTGTGGCGCAATCAGTTAGTGTGTAAAGCTATTAACTAAAAGGTTGGTGGTTCAATCCCACCCAGGGACGTAATTGACCTTGTTATCAGATTTTGGTGATCTTTAAGTAGACAAGTCAAATTTCATACCCCCTGTTATGGTGTAGGGTACCTGGCCTTCTCTGATGTAATCACAGTTAGATTTGATTCAGTGATTTTATAAAAATAGCTAGGAAGCACAATTTAGCAGTGGGTTGCAGAGAAAAAGAAATATGCTGGCAAAAAAATCCATTTGAGTGATTAAACAGCTCTTCATTTTCTGGCTTTATTTTTATGCTAACAAATTTGTTCTCTGAAAAGTGTCCACAAAGCCAAGTCTCTGATTAACACCTTTGTAGGGATGGTTTTTCACCTATTACTAAATTAAACTTGCTTCATTGGAAAGGCAGCAAGATGCATCCTCATTTCAATGTCTACTGAAATAATACAGGTTGACACCAGGAAACATTAACGCCACTGCATCCTTGCTGCTTTCTCATGTGGAAGTCTGTTTAATGTGAAAACAAGGTGATATCTAATTAGCACACAGGTAAGGAATTAAGAAAATCTTTATTTAAGGGTGAAGATGTTTCTCACAAAATCGTTGCCCCAATGCATCATTGAAATTCAAGCTGGAAAGATGATTTTAATATATCACTTGTACATTTTGTATTGCTCTTCTGGTGACAATGTAGTTTGTTTTTGTCAATTACCATTTTAATAATAGGGTAAAGAAAATGAAGTGGATTTTTGAAAGAAAACAATACTGTCAATATACTATTAAAACAAATTAAAATGTTAAAAGTTATTGTACTTTAAGTAAAAATAAAAGAGACAAAATATCAATCCCAGTTTTGGATTACTTTAATTAACAAAAAAAAATGCATATAGCAGAGGATAGTTTCAATCTGCCTACCTCTGGGTTATTGGCCCAGCATGCTTCCATTGCAGTACTCTGCTGCACATGTAAGTGCAAGAGATCCTGAAGCACTCACTCATCATGGGAAAGTACCAATGTGTTTCTTCGTTGGTTGATGGAAGAAACATCTTACAAAAACTCTCCAGATTATTGACTTTTTAAAGTTTTTCTAGGAAACGTTTTAGATGAATGCTTATTAGCCTTTGTCAGTATTAAATTTTGCAAAGTGTCTCTGTGGCGAAATCAGTTAGTATGTACGGCTATTAACCAAAAGGTTGGTGGTTCAATCCCACCCAGGGACCTAATTGACCTTGTTATCAGATTTTGGTGATCTTTAAGTAGACAAGTCAAAATTTCAAACCCCCTGTTATGGTGTAGGGTACCTGGCCTTCTCTGATGTAATCAGAGTTAGATTTGATTCAGTGATTTTATAAAAACAGCTAGGAAGCACAATTTAGCAGTGGGTTGCAGAGAAAAAAAATATGCTGGCAGAAAAATCCAATTGAGTGATTAAACAGCTCTTTATTTTCTGGCTTTATTTTTATGCTAACAAATTTGTTCTCTGAAAAGTGTCCACAAAGCCAAGTCTCTGATTAACACCTTTGTAGGGATGGTTTTTCACCTATTACTAAATTAAACTTGCTTCATTGGAAAGGCAGCAAGATGTATCCTCATTTCAATGTCTACTGAAATAATACAGGTTGACACCAGGAAACATTAACGCCACTGCATCCTTGCTGCTTTCTCATGTGGAAGTCTGTTTAATGTGAAAACAAGGTGATATCTAATTAGCACACAGGTAAGGAATTAGGAAAATCTTTATTTAAGGGTGAAGATGTTTCTCACAAAATCGTTGCCCCAATGCATCATTGAAATTCAAGCTGGAAAGATGATTTTAATATATCACTTGTACATTTTGTATTGCTCTTCTGGTGACAATGTAGTTTGTTTTTGTCAATTACCATTTTAATAATAGGGTAAAGAAAATGAAGTGGATTTTTGAAAGAAAACAATACTGTCAATATACTATTAAAACAAATTAAAATGTTAAAAGTTATTGTACTTTAAGTAAAAATAAAAGAGACAAAATATCAATCCCAGTTTTGGATTACTTTAATTAACAAAAAAAAATGCATATAGCAGAGGATAGTTTCAATCTGCCTACCTCTGGCTTATGGGCCCAGCATGCTTCCATTGCAGTACTCTGCTGCACATGTAAGTGCAAGAGATCCTGAAGCACTCACTCATCATGGGAAAGTACCAATGTGTTTCTTCGTTGGTTGATGGAAGAAACATCTTACAAAAACTCTCCAGATTATTGACTTTTTAAAGTTTTTCTAGGAAACGTTTTAGATGAATGCTTATTAGCCTTTGTCAGTATGAACTTTTGCAAAGTATCTCTGTGGCGCAATCAGTTAGTATGTATGGCTATTAACCAAAAGGTTGGTGGTTCAATCCCACCCGGGGACGTAATTGACCTTGTTATCAGATTTTGGTGATCTTTAAGTAGACAAGTCAAATTTCATACCCCCTGTTATGGTGTAGGGTACCTGGCCTTCTCTGATGTAATCAGAGTTAGATTTGATTCAGTGATTTTATAAAAACATCTAGGAAGCACAATTTAGCAGTGGGTTGCAGAGAAAAAGAAATATGCTGGCAAAAAAATCAAATTGCGTGATTAAACAGCTCTTCATTTTCTGGCTTTATTTTTATGCTAACAAATTTGTTCTCTGAAAAGTGTCCACAAAGCCAAGTCTCTGATTAACACCTTTGTAGGGATGGTTTTTCACCTATTACTAAATTAAACTTGCTTCATTGGAAAGGCAGCAAGATGCATCCTCATTTCAATGTCTACTGAAATAATACAGGTTGACACCAGGAAACATTAACGCCACTGCATCCTTGCTGCTTTCTCATGTGGAAGTCTGTTTAATGTGAAAACAAGGTGATATCTAATTAGCACACAGGTAAGAAATTACGAAAATCTTTATTTAAGGGTGAAGATGTTTCTCACAAAATCGTTGCCCCAATGCATCATTGAAATTCAAGCTGGAAAGATGATTTTAATATATCACTTGTATATTTTGTATTGCTCTTCTGGTGACAATGTAGTTTGTTTTTGTCAATTACCATTTTAATAATAGGGTAAAGAAAATGAAGTGGATTTTTGAAAGAAAACAATACTGTCAATATACTATTAAAACAAATTAAAATGGTAAAAGTTATTGTACTTTAAGTAAAAATAAAAGAGCCAAAATATCAATCCCAGTTTTGGATTACTTTAATTAACAAACAAAAAAAAATGCATATAGCAGAGAATAGTTTCAATCTGCCTACCTCTGAGTTATGGGCCCAGCATGCTTCCATTGCTGTACTCTGCTGCACATGTAAGTGCAAGAGATCCTGAAGCACTCACTCATCATGGGAAAGTACCAATGTGTTTCTTCGTTGGTTGATGGAAGAAACATCTTACAAAAACTCTCCAGATTATTGACTTTTTTAAGTTTTTCTAGGAAACGTTTTAGATGAATGCTTATTAGCATTTGTCAGTATGTACTTTTGCAAAGTGTCTCTGTGGCGCAATCAGTTAGTGTGTAAAGCTATTAACTAAAAGGTTGGTGGTTCAATCCCACCCAGGGACGTAATTGACCTTGTTATCAGATTTTGGTGATCTTTAAGTAGACAAGTCAAATTTCATACCCCCTGTTATGGTGTAGGGTACCTGGCCTTCTCTGATGTAATCACAGTTAGATTTGATTCAGTGATTTTATAAAAACAGCTAGGAAGCACAATTTAGCAGTGGGTTGCAGAGAAAAAGAAATATGCTGGCAAAAAAATCCATTTGAGTGATTAAACAGCTCTTCATTTTCTGGCTTTATTTTTATGCTAACAAATTTGTTCTCTGAAAAGTGTCCACAAAGCCAAGTCTCTGATTAACACCTTTGTAGGGATGGTTTTTCACCTATTACTAAATTAAACTTGCTTCATTGGAAAGGCAGCAAGATGCATCCTCATTTCAATGTCTACTGAAATAATACAGGTTGACACCAGGAAACATTAACGCCACTGCATCCTTGCTGCTTTCTCATGTGGAAGTCTGTTTAATGTGAAAACAAGGTGATATCTAATTAGCACACAGGTAAGGAATTAAGAAAATCTTTATTTAAGGGTGAAGATGTTTCTCACAAAATCGTTGCCCCAATGCATCATTGAAATTCAAGCTGGAAAGATGATTTTAATATATCACTTGTACATTTTGTATTGCTCTTCTGGTGACAATGTAGTTTGTTTTTGTCAATTACCATTTTAATAATAGGGTAAAGAAAATGAAGTGGATTTTTGAAAGAAAACAATACTGTCAATATACTATTAAAACAAATTAAAATGTTAAAAGTTATTGTACTTTAAGTAAAAATAAAAGAGACAAAATATCAATCCCAGTTTTGGATTACTTTAATTAACAAAAAAAAATGCATATAGCAGAGGATAGTTTCAATCTGCCTACCTCTGGGTTATTGGCCCAGCATGCTTCCATTGCAGTACTCTGCTGCACATGTAAGTGCAAGAGATCCTGAAGCACTCACTCATCATGGGAAAGTACCAATGTGTTTCTTCGTTGGTTGATGGAAGAAACATCTTACAAAAACTCTCCAGATTATTGACTTTTTAAAGTTTTTCTAGGAAACGTTTTAGATGAATGCTTATTAGCCTTTGTCAGTATTAAATTTTGCAAAGTGTCTCTGTGGCGAAATCAGTTAGTATGTACGGCTATTAACCAAAAGGTTGGTGGTTCAATCCCACCCAGGGACCTAATTGACCTTGTTATCAGATTTTGGTGATCTTTAAGTAGACAAGTCAAAATTTCAAACCCCCTGTTATGGTGTAGGGTACCTGGCCTTCTCTGATGTAATCAGAGTTAGATTTGATTCAGTGATTTTATAAAAACAGCTAGGAAGCACAATTTAGCAGTGGGTTGCAGAGAAAAAAAATATGCTGGCAGAAAAATCCAATTGAGTGATTAAACAGCTCTTTATTTTCTGGCTTTATTTTTATGCTAACAAATTTGTTCTCTGAAAAGTGTCCACAAAGCCAAGTCTCTGATTAACACCTTTGTAGGGATGGTTTTTCACCTATTACTAAATTAAACTTGCTTCATTGGAAAGGCAGCAAGATGTATCCTCATTTCAATGTCTACTGAAATAATACAGGTTGACACCAGGAAACATTAACGCCACTGCATCCTTGCTGCTTTCTCATGTGGAAGTCTGTTTAATGTGAAAACAAGGTGATATCTAATTAGCACACAGGTAAGGAATTAGGAAAATCTTTATTTAAGGGTGAAGATGTTTCTCACAAAATCGTTGCCCCAATGCATCATTGAAATTCAAGCTGGAAAGATGATTTTAATATATCACTTGTACATTTTGTTTTGCTCTTCTGGTGACAATGTAGTTTGTTTTTGTCAATTACCATTTTAATAATAGGGTAAAGAAAATGAAGTGGATTTTTGAAAGAAAACAATACTGTCAATATACTATTAAAACAAATTAAAATGTTAAAAGTTATTGTACTTTAAGTAAAAATAAAAGAGCCAAAATATCAATCCCAGTTTTGGATTACTTTAATTAACAAAAAAAATGCATATAGCAGAGGATAGTTTCAATCTGCCTACCTCTGGGTTATGGGCCCAGCATGCTTCCATTGCAGTACTCTGCTGCACATGTAAGTGCAAGAGATCCTGAAGCACTCACTCATCATGGGAAAGTACCAATGTGTTTCTTCGTTGGTTGATGGAAGAAACATCTTACAAAAACTCTCCAGATTATTGACTTTTTAAAGTTTTTCTAGGAAACGTTTTAGATGAATGCTTATTAGCCTTTGTCAGTATTAACTTTTGCAAAGTGTCTCTGTGGCGAAATCAGTTAGTATGTATGGCTATTAACCAAAAGGTTGGTGGTTCAATCCCACCCAGGGACCTAATTGACCTTGTTATCAGATTTTGGTGATCTTTAAGTAGACAAGTCAAAATTTCAAACCCCCTGTTATGGTGTAGGGTACCTGGCCTTCTCTGATGTAATCAGAGTTAGATTTGATTCAGTGATTTTATAAAAACAGCTAGGAAGCACAATTTAGCAGTGGGTTGCAGAGAAAAAAAATATGCTGGCAGAAAAATCCAATTGAGTGATTAAACAGCTCTTTATTTTCTGGCTTTATTTTTATGCTAACAAATTTGTTCTCTGAAAAGTGTCCACAAAGCCAAGTCTCTGATTAACACCTTTGTAAGGATGGTTTTTCACCTATTACTAAATTAAACTTGCTTCATTGGAAAGGCAGCAAGATGCATCCTCATTTCAATGTCTACTGAAATATTACAAGTTGACACCAGGAAACATTAACGCCAATTCATCCTTGCTGCTTTCTCATGTGGAAGTCTGTTTAATATGAAAACAAGGTGATATCTAATTAGCACACAGTTAAGGAATTAAGAAAATCTTTATTTAAGGGTGAAGATGTTTCTCACAAAATCGTTGCCCCAATGCATCATTGAAATTCAAGCTGGAAAGACGATTTTAATATATCACTTGTACATTTTGAATTGCTCTTCTGGTGACAATGTAGTTTGTTTTTGTCAATTACCATTTAAATAATAGGGTAAAGAAAATTAAGTGGATTTTTGAAAGAAAACAATACTGTCAATATACTATTAAAACAAATTAAAATGGTAAAAGTTACTGTACTTTAAGTAAAAATAAAAGAGCCAAAATATCAATCCCAGTTTTGGATTACTTTAATTAACAAACAAAAAAATGCATATAGCAGAGGATAGTTTCAATCTGCCTACCTCTGGGTTATGGGCCCAGCATGTTTCCATTGCTGTACTCTGCTGCACATGTAAGTGCAAGAGATCCTGAAGCACTCACTCATTATGGGAAAGTACCAATGTGTTTCTTCGTTGGTTGATAGAAGAAACATCTTACAAAAACTCTCCAGATTATTGACTTTTTAAAGTTTTTCTAGGAAACGTTTTAGATGAATGCTTATTAGCATTTGTCAGTATGTACTTTTGCAAAGTGTCTCTGTGGCGCAATCAGTTAGTGTGTAAGGCTATTAACCAAAAGGTTGGTGGTTCAATCCCACCCAGGGACGTAATTGACCTTGTTATCAGATTTTGGTGATCTTTAAGTAGACAAGTCAAATTTCATACCCCCTGTTATGGTGTAGGGTACCTGGCCTTCTCTGATGTAATCAGAGTTAGATTTGATTCAGTGATTTTATAAAAACAGCTAGGAAGCACAATTTAGCAGTGGGTTGCAGAGAAAAAGAAATATGCTGGCAAAAAAATCCATTTGAGTGATTAAACAGCTCTTCATTTTCTGGCTTTATTTTTATGCTAACAAATTTGTTCTCTGAAAAGTGTCCACAAAGCCAAGTCTCTGATTAACACCTTTGTAGGGATGGTTTTTCACCTATTACTAAATTAAACTTGCTTCATTGGAAAGGCAGCAAGATGCATCCTCATTTCAATGTCTACTGAAATAATACAGGTTGACACCAGGAAACATTAACGCCACTGCATCCTTGCTGCTTTCTCATGTGGAAGTCTGTTTAATGTGAAAACAAGGTGATATCTAATTAGCACACAGGTAAGGAATTAAGAAAAATTTTATTTAAGGGTGAAGATGTTTCTCACAAAATCGTTGCCCCAATACATCATTGAAATTCAAGCTGGAAAGATGATTTTAATATATCACTTGTACATTTTGTATTGCTCTTCTGGTGACAATGTAGTTTGTTTTTGTCAATTACCATTTTAATAATAGGGTAAAGAAAATTAAGTGGATTTTTGAAAGAAAACAATACTGTCAATATACTATTAAAACAAATTAAAATGGTAAAAGTTATTGTACTTTAAGTAAAAATAAAAGAGCCAAAATATCAATCCCAGTTTTGGATTACTTTAATTAACAAACAAAAAAATGCATATAGCAGAGGATAGTTTCAATCGGCCTACCTCTGGGTTATGGGCCCAGCATGCTTCCATTGCTGTACTCTGCTGCACATGTAAGTGCAAGAGATCCTGAAGCACTCAATCATCATGGGAAAGTACCAATGTGTTTCTTCGTTGGTTGATAGAAGAAACATCTTACAAAAACTCTCCAGATTATTGACTTTTTTAAGTTTTTCTAGGAAACGTTTTAGATGAATGCTTATTAGCATTTGTCAGTATGGACTTTTGCAAAGTGTCTCTGTGGTGCAATCAGTTAGTGTGTACGGCTATTAACCAAAAGGTTGGTGGTTCAATCCCACCCAGGGACGTAATTGACCTTGTTATCAGATTTTGGTGATCTTTAAGTAGACAAGTCAAATTTCATACCCCCTGTTATGGTGTAGGGTACCTGGCCTTCTCTGATGTAATCAGAGTTAGATTTGATTCAGTGATTTTATAAAAACATCTAGGAAGCACAATTTAGCAGTGGGTTGCAGAGAAAAAGAAATATGCTGGCAAAAAAATCAAATTGCGTGATTAAACAGCTCTTCATTTTCTGGCTTTATTTTTATGCTAACAAATTTGTTCTCTGAAAAGTGTCCACAAAGCCAAGTCTCTGATTAACACCTTTGTAGGGATGGTTTTTCACCTATTACTAAATTAAACTTGCTTCATTGGAAAGGCAGCAAGATGTATCCTCATTTCAATGTCTACTGAAATAATACAGGTTGACACCAGGAAACATTAACGCCACTGCATCCTTGCTGCTTTCTCATGTGGAAGTCTGTTTAATGTGAAAACAAGGTGATATCTAATTAGCACACAGGTAAGGAATTAAGAAAATCTTTATTTAAGGGTGAAGATGTTTCTCACAAAATTGTTGACCCAATGCATCATTGAAATTCAAGCTGGAAAGATGATTTTAATATATCACTTGTACATTTTGTATTGCTCTTCTGGTGACAATGTAGTTTGTTTTTGTCAATTACCATTTTAATAATAGGGTAAAGAAAATGAAGTGGATTTTTGAAAGAAAACAATACTGTCAATATACTATTAAAACAAATTAAAATGGTAAAAGTTATTGTACTTTAAGTAAAAATAAAAGAGACAAAATATCAATCCCAGTTTTGGATTACTTTAATTAACAAAAAAAAATGCATATAGCAGAGGATAGTTTCAATCTGCCTACCTCTGGGTTATGGGCCCAGCATGCTTCCATTGCAGTACTCTGCTGCACATGTAAGTGCAAGAGATCCTGAAGCACTCACTCATCATGGGAAAGTACCAATGTGTTTCTTCGTTGGTTGATGGAAGAAACATCTTACAAAAACTCTCCAGATTATTGACTTTTTAAAGTTTTTCTAGGAAACGTTTTAGATGAATGCTTATTAGCCTTTGTCAGTATGGACTTTTGTAAAGTGTCTCTGTGGCGCAATCAGTTAGTATGTACGGCTATTAACCATAAGGTTGGTGGTTCAATCCCACCCAGGGACCTAATTGACCTTGTTATCAGATTTTGGTGATCTTTAAGTAGACAAGTCAAAATTTCAAACCCCCTGTTATGGTGTAGGGTACCTGGCCTTCTCTGATGTAATCAGAGTTAGATTTGATTCAGTGATTTTATAAAAACAGCTAGGAAGCACAATTTAGCAGTGGGTTGCAGAGAAAAAAAATATGCTGGCAGAAAAATCCAATTGAGTGATTAAACAGCTCTTCATTTTCTGGCTTTATTTTTATGCTAACAAATTTGTTCTCTGAAAAGTGTCCACAAAGCCAAGTCTCTGATTAACACCTTTGTAAGGATGGTTTTTCACCTATTACTAAATTAAACTTGCTTCATTGGAAAGGCAGCAAGATGCATCCTCATTTCAATGGTAAGTCAACCTTCTTGCCCTATGTTCCCTCTCAACGGATGAAGACGCATCATTATCTACCGCAGTCATTTTGGCCCAATAGATATGCAAGAAGTTAAGATTCCCCTTTCTTTGCAGGTAGAGGAAGGAAAAGGAAGAGGTCTGTAGCCTCTTCAAGATCGCAGGACCAGAGATTGTCCTCTGCTTCTGCCAAATCCACTGCATGACACTGGGGCTTTCTTGCAGGAGCCCACACCAGTGGGGGCACGTCTAAAACTCTTCAGTCAGTTCTGGATTCATTCGGACCTGGACTCGTGGGTTTTACAAATAGTGTCCCAAGGGTACAAACTGGGGTTTCAAGACGTTCCCCCTCACCGATTGTTCAAATTGGCCTTAGTCAGCAGGGAGAAGGTCTTTATTCAAGCCTCTTCGTGGTCCCGAAGCCGGACGGCTCAGTCAGACCAATCTTAAATCTGAAATCCCTCAATTTCTTCCTAAAGAAATTCAATTTCAAGATGGAATTTCTCAGGGCAGTGATCTCCAGTCCGGAGGACGGAGATTTCATGGTTTTGGTAGACATTAAGGATGCCTACTTACATGTTCCCATTTAGCCACTGCCTCAAGCTACCTAAGGTTTGCAATTCAGGATTGTCATTACCAATTTCAGACATTGCCGTTTGGTCTGTCCACGGCTCCGAGGATTTTCACCAGGGTGATGGCGGAAATTATGGTTCTCCTTCGCAAGCAAGGAGTCACAATTATCCCGTACTTGGATGATCTCCTGATAAAGGCGAGATCCAGGGACCAGTTGGTGCAAAACATTGCACTCTCCCTGACAGTTCTTCAACAACATGGTTGGCTCCTAAACTTGCCAAAATCGCAGTTGGTCCCAATGACGCGGTTGTTGTTTTTGGGAGTCATACTGTTAGGCGCCGGGGTCCGCTTGATGGTCTGCGCGGCCCGGCGCCTAGCAACTAGAGACGCCGTGCACGTACAGCCGCCGGCTCATTAGCAACGCTAGACGCCGGGCGCGCTGAGCCGCACGGACCCTAGCAACGGGGACGCCACTGGCGGACCGCGTTCCCCGTTGCTAGGCTTTAGGAAATTAAGATATTCACCTGCTCTCTGGCCGTGCAGCAAGGCAGCTGCACGGCATTTATTCTAATCAGCCTTTAGCAGCTGATTGGAGGACTCCTTGTTAAATACACTCCCAGGGCTTCTCACAGACGCCGGTAATAGCTTCCTGCATGCTGCCTTTGTTTGCTGAGAGTCTGTTTCCAGTCCTGCTGTATCCGGTCATTCCAGTCCGCAGAAGTCCGGTATTCGGGAGTTGTCATCTCATCCCAAGAGGTCGTTTGGTTCCCTGGAGTCCTGACTGATCACCGTTTTATATCCAGTGGTGTTCGTGAGTTGCGGCTCAGCCGCTTTACCTTTTATATTTTGTGTTTGGAGCATTTGTGGAGGGTTCCGCTTCCACAAGTCCTCTCTGGTACTTGGCGGTGCCGGGTAGGAGAATTGGACAAGTGGATATTTTGGTTGTCCTTTTTCCTGGCGGTTTCTCCGCACATATTATAGTTTTGAGTTTGCTTAGCCCCTGGCCTGGTTGTTTAGTTAGAGGGCCTCTTGTTATCACCCTGTCTCGGGTTTCCCTTTGTCTCTCATTAAGACTGGGGGGCATCGAAGTTGGGCAGACATAATCCGCCCTTCAAACGCGGCTGCCAAGGGCTCAAGAAACCATAGTCTCGCAGGGGATTTCTGACAACACGGGTGAGACAACAGAGTTAGGGCGCCAGGGGCTATTTTCCTGTCCTGCTCCCTTCCCCAGCATTCCGTTCCAGTGCTCCAGTCCTTGCCATAAGATCTTCTCTGACCAGAGTGCTGGAATCATAACATTATTACCGGCCATACCAAAACTTAAAATTAAACGGGGTTTAATTTTTTTTCATTCAGTTTTGTGAGAGTTTATCGGCCTCATGAATCCAACAGGTTTAGGGCCAAATCCTGGTCAGCTCTTAGTCAGCCAGATTCAAGAACTTACTCAGATGGTTCAGGATCTTTCTCTTCGGGTGAAGTCGCAGGAAGATCTTTTGCGAGCTTCCCCAAGGGTAGTCCCTGAACCAAAGATGCATTTGCCTGACCGTTTTTCTGGTGATAGAAAAGAGTTTTTTAATTTTAAAGAATCCTGTAAACTTTATTTTCGTTTAAGACCGACTTCCTCGGGTACTGAATCTCAGCGGGTCGGGTTTATTATTTCTTTGCTCCAGGGGGATCCTCAGACCTGGGCATTTGGTTTAAGAGCAGAGGATCCGGCATTGTTGTCAGTTGACGCTTTTTTTGAGTCTTTAGGGCTCTTGTATGATGACCCTGATAGAGAGGCGTCCGCTGAAAGTCAGTTGCGCGCTCTCAGACAGGGTAGAAATCCTGCAGAGGTTTATTGTACGGAGTTTCGCCGTTGGTCGAACGACTGTGGCTGGAATGACCCAGCCCTGCGCAGTCAGTTTCGCCTCGGCTTATCAGAGTCTATAAAAGACAGTCTCCTTCAGTACCCCGCTCCTGAGACTCTCGATAAACTCATGGAGCTTTCTATTAAGATTGATCGTCGTCTCAGAAAGCGGAGGGCTGAAAAAGGAGCACCTGTAAGGTCAAGTCCGTGTGTATATTCCATTCCTGAAGACGTAGAGGAGACCATGCAGATGGGTCTCTCCCGGCTGTCTCCTGAAGAAAGAGCCAGAAGGCAAAATTCTGGTCTTTGTCTGTACTGTGGGGGTAAGGGACATTTTGCTCGTAATTGTCCGAACAAGTCGGGAAATGCTTTGACCAGGTGAATTGTGAGGGGGTTCACCTAGGTCTGCAGCTTGTCTCCTCGAATAACTCCCTTTTAGTCCCAGTTAAAGTTTCCTTTGGCAGCCTCAGTTCTTCGGTGTCGGCTTTTGTTGACAGTGGAGCTGCAGGAAACTTTATGGATTTAACTTGGGCTAAGGCCTTAGGCATTCCTCAGTTACCTTTGGGTAGGTGTGTCACCATGCATGGCTTAGATGGGAGTCCGCTGTCTAATGGGATTATTTCTCTCCGTACACCCCCTGTACTACTTACAGTAGGAGCTCTACATTCCGAGAAAATCGAGTTCTTTCTTACACATTGCCCAGCAGTTCCAGTTGTTCTGGGTCACCCTTGGCTGGCCTTTCATAATCCCACCATTGATTGGCGGTCGGGGGAGATTTCACATTGGGGTACTTTTTGTGATAAGGAATGTATCACGTTTCCAGTCAGAGTAGCAGCTATCATTCCAGAACTCATTCCGGTGGAATACCAGGAGTTTGCTGATGTTTTCTCCAAAGGCAATGCGGACATTCTGCCTCCCCATCGGCCTTATGATTGTGCTATTGAGTTAATTCCTGGTGCCGCATTGCCAAAGGGAAGATTATATGCATTATCCGGGCCAGAAACTGCGGCTATGAATGATTATGTAAAGGAGAGCCTTGAGAAAGGATTTATTAGACCATCAAAATCTCCTTTAAGTGCAGGCTTCTTCTTTGTGGAGAAAAAGGATGGCTCGCTTAGACCTTGCATTGATTTTAGAGCCCTGAATAAGATCTCAGTTAAAAACACCTATCCTTTGCCGTTGATTTCTGTACTCTTTGATCAGTTACGTTCTGCTGTGATTTTTTTCTAAAATTGACCTTAGAGGAGCGTACAACCTCATCCGAATTAAATCTGGAGATGAGTGGAAAACGGCCTTCAGTACTCAGTCGGGTTACTACGAATACCTGGTGATGCCGTTCGGCCTGTCCAATGCTCCGGCAGTTTTTCAAGACCTCATTAACGATGTGCTCCGTGACTTCCTAGGGAAATTCGTGGTCGTTTACTTAGACGACATCCTGATTTTTTCTAAATCAATGGAACAACATGTTACCCAGGTGCGTCTGGTTCTTCAAAAGTTATGTGAGAATCATTTATATGCCAAGCTGGAGAAGTGTGAGTTTCATGTCACGGAAGTATCTTTTTTAGGGTACATAATTTCCCCTCAGGGATTTTCCATGGAACCAAAGAAACTCCAGGCCATCCTTAGTTGGGCGCAACCCACCAATTTAAAAGCAATTCAGCGTTTTTTAGGGTTTGCGAATTATTATAGGAGGTTCATTCATTCTTTTTCTGACCTGGTTGCTCCCATTGTAGCTCTGACAAAGAAAGGAGCGGATCCTACCAACTGGTCGCGTGAAGCTGAGTTGTCCTTCCGGGCCTTGAAACAAGCCTTTGTCTCGGCTCCAGTCCTCAGACATCCTAATCCGGAATTGCCCTTTGTGGTGGAGGTTGATGCCTCGGAGGTTGGAGTGGGGGCTATCCTTTCTCAAAAGGATCCGGAGTCTCTGGAGTTACATCCTTGTGCCTTTATGTCCAGGAAATTCTCCTCCGCTGAATCCAACTATGATGTTGGTAATCGGGAGTTACTGGCGGTAAAATGGGCTTTCGAGGAGTGGAGGCATTGGCTGGAGGGAGCAAAACATACTATTTCGGTATTGACTGACCATAAGAACCTGCAATACATTGAATCGGCTAAGCGGCTTAATGCCCGGCAGGCACGTTGGGCATTATTTTTTACGCGTTTCAAATTTATAATCACTTTCAGGCCTGGTTCCAAGAATACTAAGGCTGATGCCCTGTCACATAGCTTTCTTCCGGTTCACAATAACAATCCTGTTACCCCCATACTTCCATCTTCGGTCATCTGGGCGGGCCTCACACAAGATTTATTTACCCAGTTAAAACAGCTTCAACACCAAGCTCCTAGAATTACTCCTGCTGGTCGTCTTTACGTCCCTGAGTTTTTGAGAGTTACTGTTTTAACGGAATTCCATGATAACAAAGTTTCAGGGCATCCAGGAGTCTCTAAGACATTGGAGTTAGTCTCTCGCTCAGTATGGTGGCCTGGTCTTTCTAAAGACGTCAAGGAATTTGTTTATTCATGTCAGGTTTGTGCACAGCATAAGGTTCCCCGTTCCTTGCCCATCGGGCAACTTATGCCCTTAAATGTTCCTCTCAGGCCGTGGTCTCATATTTCCATGGATTTTGTGGTTGACCTTCCCCTTTCAGCCGGATTCCGAGTCATATGGGTGGTAGTGGACCGTTTTAGTAAAATGGCTCATTTTATTGCTCTTCCCCGATTGCCTTCTGCCCAAGGGTTGGCAGTTTTGTTTCTCCGCCATGTATTCAGGCTTCATGGGTTGCCTACTGATATTGTTTCTGATCGGGGTCCACAATTCATCGCACAATTCTGGAAATGTTTTTGTGCCTCATTGAAGATGAAATTGTCGTTAACATCCGGTTACCACCCACAATCCAACGGGCAAACCGAACGAGTTAACCAATCATTGAAACAATATTTGCGCTTGTATTCAGCCAAACTCCAGAATGATTGGTCCGAGTTTCTTCCGTTGGCTGAATTTGCTTACAATAATTCTTGTCATTCCTCCACTAAAGAGTCTCCATTCTTTTCAGTTTTTGGTTTTCACCCCAGAGCTAATTCTTTTTTTCATCATTCCTCAGTCTTCTCGCTTACCTTAACCTCCCATCTCAGAGCCATTTGGAAAAAGGTGCACCTTGCTCTCAGAAAAGCGGCTTTTCGAGAGAAGAAATTTTCTGACAGGCTCCGACTGCACTTTTAAGGTGGGAGATAGGGTGTGGTTGTCGACTCGCAACATCAGGCTTCGACAATCCTCAGCTAGACTGGGACCCAAATTTATTGGGCCATTTCTTATTATTAAAAGAGTCAACCCAGTTGCCTTTCGGTTACGTTTACCAAGATCTCTCAGGATTGGAAATACGTTTCATTGTTCCCTGTTGAAACAATACGTTTCTTCCAGTAGATTTCCTCGGAAGATCTCTCAGGGTAGATCTCCAGTGGATGTACAGGGACAACAGGAGTTCATGGTAGAGAAGGTTCTCGATTCCAAATTGTCCCGGGATCGGCTGTATTTTCTGGTTCACTGGAAAGGCTATGGTCCGGAGGAAAGGTCTTGGGTCCTGGATAAGGATCTTCATGCCCCGAGGCTCAAGAGGGCATTTTTTCGGGAATTTCCTCAGAAACCTGGCTTTAGGGGTTCCTTGACCCCTCCTCAAGGGGGGGGTACTGTTAGGCGCCGGGGTCCGCTTGATGGTCTGCGCGGCCCGGCGCCTAGCAACTAGAGATGCCGTGCACGTACAGCCGCCGGCTCCCTAGCAACGCTAGACGCCGGGCGCGCTGAGCTGCACGGACCCTTGCAACGGGGACGCCACTGGCGGACCGCGTTCCCCGTTTCTAGGCTTTAGGAAATTAAGATATTCACCTGCTCTCTGGCCGTGCAGCAAGGCAGCTGCACGGCATTTATTCTAATCAGCCATTAGCAGCTGATTGGAGGACTCCTTGTTAAATACACTCCCAGGGCTTCTCACAGATGCCGGTAATAGCTTCCTGCATGCTGCCTTTGTTTGCTGAGAGTCTGTTTCCAGTCCTGCTGTATCCGGTCATTCCAGTCCGCAGAAGTCCGGTATTCGGGAGTTGTCATCTCATCCCAAGAGGTCGTTTGGTTCCCTGGAGTCCTGACTGATCACCGTTTTATATCCAGTGGTGTTCGTGAGTTGCGGCTCTGCCGTGTGTTGCGGCTCAGCCACTTTACCTTTTATATTTTGTGTTTGTAGCATTTGCGGAGGGTTCCGCTTCCACAAGTCCTCTCTGGTACTCGGCGGTGCCGGGTAGGAGAATTGGACAAGTGGATATTTTGGTTGTCCTTTTTCCTGGCGGTTTCTCCGCACATATTATAGTTTTGAGTTTGCTTATCCCCTGGCCTGGTTGTTTAGTTAGAGGGCCTCTTGTTATCACCCTGTCTCGGGTTTCCCTTTGTCTCTCATTAAGACCGGGGGGCATCGAAGTTGGGCATACATGATCCGCCCTTCAAACGCGGCTGCCAAGGGCTCAAGAAACCATAGTCTCGCAGGGGATTTCTGACAACACGGGTGAGACAACAGAGTTAGGGCGCCAGGGGCTATTTTCCTGTCCTGCTCCCTTCCCCAGCATTCCGTTCCAGTGCTCCGGTCCTTGCCATAAGATCTTCTCTGACCAGAGTGCTGGAATCATAACACATACTGGACACAGAAGAGGTTTTCTTCCAGTGGAAAGGCTATGGAGATCCAGAGTCTGGTCAAACAAATTCTGAAACCAGCAAGAGTGTTAATCCATCAATGCATTCAGTTGCTGGGGAAGATGGTTGTGGCCTACGAGGCCATTCAGTTTGGCAGGTTCCATGCCAGAGTGTTCCAGTGGGACCTGTTGAACAATTGGTCCGGATCCCACCTACACATGCACCGGAGGATAATCCTGTCTTCCAAGACCAGAATCTCACTCCATTGGTGGCTGCACAGTTCTCACCTCCTTGAGGGGCGATGGTTCGGGATCCAGGACTGGATCCTAGGGACCACAGATGCAACCCTCCGAGGCTGGGGAGCAGTCACACAGGGGGAAAACGTCCAAGGAAGATGGTCAAGTCAGGAAAGTTGTCTCCACATAAATGTTCTGGAGTTAAGGGCCATTTAATAACTGCAGACACAGTACACACTGGGACGGGTGCCCAGCATCCTCAACAGACTAAGAGAAAAGGATTTACCGGTAGGTATTAAAATCCTAGTTTCTCTAACGTCCTAGAGGATGCTGGGGACTCCGTAAGGACCATGGGGATAGACGGGCTCCACAGAGTTCATGATCTTCACTGAGGTAGCGTACAGCACTGCAGCTGTGCGCCATTGCTCCCATACACCTCACATACTCCGGTCACTATAAGGGTGCAGGGCGCAGGGGGGGCGCCCTGGGCAGCAATATAAACCTCTTTTTGGCAAAAATATAACATATATACAGCTGGGCACTGTATATATGTATGAGCCCCCACCAATTTTACAGTTTAAGCGGGACAGAAGCCCGCCGCCGAGGGGGCGGGGCTTCTCCCTCAGCACTCACCAGCGCCATTTTTTTTCCACAGCACCGCTGAGAGGAAGCTCCCCGGACTCTCCCCTGCTTATACCACGGTAGAGAAGAGGGTTGAAAAGAGAGGGGGGGCACATAATTCGGCGCAAATTACATACAGCAGCGCTACTGGACAAACATTAAGTTACTGTGTTATTCCTGGGTTATATAGCGCTGGGGAGTGTGCTGGCATACTCTCTCTCTGTCTCTCCAAAGGGCCTTGTGGGGAAACTGTCTTCAGAAAAAGTATTCCCTGTGTGTGTGGTGTGTCGGTACACGTGTGTCGACATGTCTGAGGAAGAAGGCTATATTAGAGAGGAGCGGGAGCAAATGAATGTGGTGTCTCCGCTGACACCTGATTGGATGGATATGTGGAATGTTTTAAATGCTAGTGTAAACTCATTGTACAAAAGATTAGACAAGGCTGAAGCTTTGGGACAGTCAGGGACTCAACCCATGCCTGATCCTATGTTGCAGGGACTGTCAGGGTCTCATAAGCGCCCACTATCCCAGATTGTTGACACAGATACCGACACGGATTCTGACTCCAGTGTCGATTACGATGATGCAAAGTTACAGCCAAAATTGGCAAAATCCATTCGATATATGATTATGGCAATAAAAGATGTTTTGCACATCACAGAGGAACCCCCTGTCCCTGACAAGAGGGTACATATGTACAAGGGAAAGAAGCCTGAGGTAACCTTTGAGGGGGTCACACGAGCTGAACGAGTTATGTGAAAAAGCTTGGGAATCTCCAGATAAAAGACTGCAGATTTCCAAAAGGATTCTTATGGCGTATCCTTTTTCATCAACGGATAGGTTACGATGGAAATCCTCCCGTAGGATGGACAAAGCATTAACACGCACAGCTACAGTTGGAAAATCAAATTTTTTACCTTATGTTCCCTCACAGCATAAGAACGCTCCGCATTATCAAATGCAGTCCTTTCGGTCACAAAGAAACAAGAAAGTGCGAGGTGCGTCCTTTTTTGCCAGAGGTAGGGGCAGAGGAATAAAGCTGCACAACACAGCTAGTTCCCAGGAACAGAAGTCCTCCCCGGCCTCTACAAAATCTACCTCATGACGCTGGGGCTCCACTGGCAGAGTCCGGCCCATGTGATGTCTGCAGCTGCTCTGACCACGCCTCCTGTTTCTCCGTTGCCGACCCCATTTTGAAGCCGTGCCCCCGCACCGCTCCATCTCCGACTTGGAAATGGAGTGTTGTTGACCCCCCTCCCCCCCCCCCTTCACCGATTCACAGGCAGAGGTGATCGCATTATCTGCGGGGTGCCGCAGAAAATGCAGGCGTATGCTCTTAGCAGTTTTTGCAGTTGGATTGCGATCCAACCTGAATCAGGCCCCATTACCTATCACAATGCACTGCGGGTAGTACAAAATGGGGTTAATATAGGAGAAAAAACCCCAGAGCTGTGCTCCTTAACTGTCCCTGGTGGCTAGTGGAGCGGCTGCCCAGTAATCAGTGTCCACGCCAGTGCGCACACGGCCCGCCCCCATCAGCGGCCTCGTGATCCCGGAGGGCGGTGTGTGTGTGACTGACCTTAGGAAGAAACCGGAGCCTCCGCTGCAGTGACCCAGCAACCGGGGCACGGGAGTATACTGCGCCACTGGGAGTGATGGAGCTGCAGTAAAGAGGTCTATTAGACCTAGCCTGCTGCAGCCCTTGTAGATTCTTATAAAAAAAGTTCTTCTTTTCTTGCCAAAATTAATAGCTAAGAATAGGCTGCCTGAGGCAGCCCCCTGTTAAGTGGCCTGCTACTGAAGGCACCAACTACAAACTGAGCTCCCTGTTCATGGAAGCGAGGTTATAGAGGAGGGGGCGCTGAGCATCTTGGGAACAGTCAAAAGCTTTGAGCCTGTTGGTGCCTCAGATCAAGATCCTACTCTGGTGTACATATACAATGTGAATCCTTGTGGAGTCCAGTGTACCCCACAGAAGAAATGAATGCGTCACACCCATTGGCAGCAACATTAGAATAGCTGCTGATGGGCACAATTGAGAAAGGAAGGAGGGAAAACATTTGAATCCAGCACATATATGTAATTTGAATATGTAATTTGTACCTTCCTACTTTAAAATGTAATGGATGAACCTCACCCTGTGAGAACTATCTTCATGATCAAGAGATCTCATATGCAAGATAAGTATGTGTTGGGATAGGGCTGTGGAGGGCGGCTGCTCGGGCACACCCCTGTCAAGTTAAGGAGATTCAACTGAGGAAGCACAAGGGAACTCTCATCTGGGAACAACAACTGCAGGGAGAACACATTTTCAGACGAATGTGGGAGGGCAGAAGGCTGCCTAATACTGAAGCACCCCCAAACAACAAACCAAATGCAACAACTACTGCAAGCATTCCTGGGGGAAGGCCTGCAGCAGATGGATTTGCATATAGTGATGTCATCCAAGCAGTGGGCATAGTTGGCTGCAACCCTCGTCTGCATATGAAAAGAGAAAAGGGTCACGCAGGGCATGGCGGCCTTTGTGGGGTTGCGCTTGGATGACCCCTAAATCGCTTTATACACCCCCACCCCCCATCAGTGTGGGCTCATGTTGGCCATGCCCCAGCCCCTGAAGCATTCAAGCTGATTTCTTGCAGCAGCTGGACCCAGAAACAGCTCCAGAGTTGCTCTACAAGACAAGTAAAAGGGTGTGAGCCCTGCAGCACCACCTGTAGTTTGCATACACACATATATAGGACAGCATCTCTTATATGCCCCAGGGTCAATAAAATAGTATCCTTATCTAGGGTATCCATCCCCTCAGATAAGGTATCCGTCCATGCCGCTACAGCACTACACACCCAGGCCGACGCAATTGCCGGTCTGAGTAAGGTACCTGAATGTGTATAAATGGACTTCAGGGTAATCTCCTGTTTGCGGTCAGCAGACTCTTTGAGGGTAGCCGTATACTGGGACGGGAGGGCTACCTTCTTGGATAAGCGTGTTAATGCTTTGTCCACCCTAGGGGAGGATTCCCATCGTAACCTATCCATTGATGGGAAAGGATACGCCATAAGAATCCTTTTGGAAATCTGCAGTCTTTTATCTGGCGATTCCCAAGCTTTTTCACATAACTCGTTCAGCTCGTGTGACCCCCTCAAAGGTTACCTCAGGCTTTTTCACCTTGTACATATGTACCCTCTTGTCAGGGACAGGGGGTTCCTCTGTGATGTGCAAAACATCTTTTATTGCCATAATCATATATCGAATGGATTTTGCCAATTTTGGCTGTAACTTTGCATCATCGTAATCGACACTGGAGTCAGAATCCGTGTCTGTATCTGTGTCAACAATCTGGGATAGTGGGCGCTTATGAGACCCTGACAGTCCCTGCAACATAGGATCAGGCATGGGTTGAGACCCTGACTGTCCCAAAGCTTCAGCCTTGTCTAATCTTTTGTGCAATGAGTTTACACTAGCATTTAAAACATTCCACATATCCATCCAATCAGCTGTCGGCGGAGACACCACATTCATTTGCTCCTGCTCCTCTCTAATATAGCCTTCTTCCTCAGACATGTCGACACACGTGTACCAACACACCACACACACAGGGAATGCTTTTTCTGAAGACAGTTTCCCCACAAGGCCCTTTGGAGAGACAGAGAGAGAGTATGCCAGCACACACCCCAGCGCTATATAACCCAGGAATACACAGTAACTTAATGTTTGCCCAGTAGTACTGCTGTATGTAATTTGCGCCAAATTATGTGCCCCCCCCCTCTTTTCAACTCTCTTGTCTACCGTGGTATAAGCAGGGGAGAGTCCGGGGAGCTTCCTCTCAGCGGTGCTGTGAAGAAAAAATGGCGCTGGTGAGTGCTGAGGGAGAAGCCCCGCACCCTCGGCGGCAGGCTTCTGTCCCGCTTAAACTGTAAAATTGGCGGGGGCTCATACATATATACAGTGCCCCGCTGTATATGTGTTATATTTTTGCCAAAAAGAGGTTTATATTGCTGCCCAGGGTGCCCCCCCCCCCCCCTGCGCCCTGCACCCTTACAGTGACCGGAGTGTGTGAGGTGTATGGGAGCAATGGCGCACAGCTGCAGTGCTGTGCGTTACTTCAGTGAAGATCATGAAGTCTTCTGCCGCCTCTGAAGTCTTCTTTTCTTCTCATACTCACCCGGCTTCTATCTTCCGGCTCTGCAAGGGGGACGGAGGCGCGGCTCTGTGACGGACGGCGAGGGTGAGATCCTGCGTACCAATCCCTCTGGAGCTAATGGTGTCCAGTAGCCTAAGAAGCTGGACCTTGCAACTCAGAGAGTAGGGCTGCTTCTCTCCCCTCAGTCCCTCGATGAGGGAGTCTGTTGCCAGCAGTGCTCCCTGAAAATTAAAAACCTAACAAAATACTTTCTGTCAGAAAGCTCAGGAGAGCTCCTGAAAAGCACCCAGTCTCCACTGGGCACAGTATCAAACTGAGGTCTGGAGGAGGGGCATAGAGGGAGGAGCCAGTGCACACCCAGAACTAAAGTCTTTCTTAAAGTACCCATGTCTCCTGCGGAGCCTATCTATCCCCATGGTCCTTACGGAGTCCCCAGCATCCTCTAGGACGTTAGAGAAAATAGGATTTTAATACCTACCGGTAAATCCTTTTCTCTTAGTCCGTAGAGGATGCTGGGAACCCGTCCCAGTGCGTACTGTGTCTGCAGTTATTAAATGGCCCTTAACTCCAGAACATTTATGTGGAGAAAACTTTCCTGACTTGACCATCTTCCTTGGATGTTTTCCCCCTGTGTGACTGCTCCCCAGCCTCGGAGGGTTGCATCCATGGTCCCTAGGATCCAGTCCTGGATCCCGAACCATCGCCCCTCTAGGAGGTGAGAACTGTGCAGCCACCAATGGAGTAAGATTCTGGTCTTGGAAGACAGGATTATCCTCCGGTGCATGTGTAGGTGGGATCCGGACCACTTGTCCAACAGGTCCCACTGGAACACTCTGGCATGGAACCTGCCAAACTGAATGGCCTCGTAGGCCGCAACCATCTTCCCCAGCAACAGAATGCATTGATGGATTAACACTCTTGCTGGTTTCAGAATTTGTTTGACCAGACTCTGGAACTCCATAGCCTTTCCACTGGAAGAAAGCCTCTTCTGTGTCCAGTATGACTCCCAGAAACAAATCCCGCGTCATTGGGACCAACTGCGATTTTGGCAAGTTTAGGAGCCAACCATGTTGTTGAAGAACTGTCAGGGAGAGTAGATGTTTTGCACCAACTGGTCCCTGGATCTCGCCTTTATCAGGAGATCATCCAAGTACGGCATAATTGTGACTCCTTGCTTGCGAAGGAGAACCATCATTTCCACCATCACCCTGGTGAAAATCCTCGGAGCCGTGGACAGACCAAATGGCAACGTCTGAAATTGGTAATGACAATCCTGAATTGCAAACCTCAGGTAGCTTGATGCAGTGGCTAAACGGGAACATGTAATTAGGCATCCTTATGTCTACCAAAACCATGAAATCTCCTTCCTCCGGACTGGAGATCCCTACCCTGAGAGATTCCATCTTGAAATTGAATTTCTTTAGGTAGAAATTGAGGGATTTCAGATTTAAGATTGGTCTGACTGAGCCGTCCGGCTTCGGGAGCACGAAGAGGCTTGAATAAAAACCTTCTCCCTGCTGACTAAGGCCGATTTGAACAATCGGTGAGGGGGAACGTCTTGAAACCCCAGTTTGTACCCTTGTGACACTATTTGTAAAACCCACGAGTCCAGGTCCAAATTAATCCAGAACTGACTGAAGTGTTTTAGACGTGCCCCCACTGGTGTGGGCTCCTGCAAGAGAGCCCCAGCGTCATGCAGTGGATTTGGCAGAAGCAGAGGATGATCTCTGCTCCTGCGATCTTGAAGAGGCTACAGACCTCTTCCCTCTTCTCCTTCCTCTACCTGCAAAGAAAGGGGAATCTTAACTTCTTGCATATCTATTGGGACAAAATGACTGCGTTAGACAATGATGCGTCTTCATCCGTTGAGAGGGAACATAGGGCAAGAAGGTTGACTTACCTGCGGGAGCTGCCGAGATCAAATTAACTAGGCCGTTGCCAAACAAGGCTTCACCTTCATAGGGAAGAGACTCCCTTTCTTCTTGGAGTCAGCATCAGCATTCCCTTGGTGAATCCACAATGCCCTCCTATCCGAGACTGCCATGAAATTGGCCCGTGAACTCAAGAGTCCTATATCCCTTGCAGTCGTAAGTATGCTGCAGTGTCCTTGATATGATCCAACGTAAGGAGTATCCCATCTCTCCAAGATATCTATATCGGAAGACAAGGTATTCGACCAATTCTTGAATACTACTTCTCACCCATGCGCATGTAATGGCAGGTCTAAGTAATGTACCCGTGGTTACATAACTAGAAATAATGTAGCTTCCTGCATACGATCCGCTGGATTTGTGACAGGGCCCCGTGCAGAACAGGGGGTGACTCCCACTTTATTCTGTCCGCAGCAGGAAATGAATAAACAATCGGAAACCTTTTGGGGATTTGAAACCATCTTGTCGAGCTGGCCCAGACTTTCTCAAACAGAGATGGAGGAACGTTACATCAGCTTTCATTATATATCTATATATACATACATATAGACCCCTTTGTCAGGAACAGCAGGGTCCTCAGTGATGTTAATATGTCCTTAATATCCACAATCATGTACTGAATGCTCCTTGCCAATATTGGATCTAATCAGGAAATATTATGGTCGACATAGGAATCAGTATCCGAGTCAGTATCAGTGTGTAGTAACATTTTTGCGGGCCTGAGGGAAAAGAAGCATAGCCATGAACATCACATCTATTCTCTACGTCTGTGTCTGGGACACAGATTTATCCAACCTCACTCTGATATTATTGAAACTTTCACCCAGTCAGTTATTGCTGGTGCCAACAGGGCCACCATCATATGTCTGCATTCCTAATATAGTTTCCTCTTGGGAAAAACATTCAGCCACCGACATGTTGACACACATGTACCAAGTACCCACAGACACATCGGCTTATGGGGGATAGACCTACAGTAAATCTGTCAGAGGGACAGAGAGGATTTTTCAGCTCACAACCCAGCGCCAAAAGTACACAGTCTGGGAAATAATAAACTCTATAGTGATAGACTTGTAACGCTCTATAGATGTGCTGGTGAGGTGAGGAAGAAGCCCCGCCGCTGTAATGGCACGCTTCTGTCCCGCTCAGAAACAAATAATTAATTACGCTGGCGGGGTAAGGACAGTGCCCAGGCACTAATGTCCACTTTTGCCAGCCTTTTGTGAGGAATTTATGCTGCCCAGGGTGCCCCCCCCCCCACCCACCCACATGCCCTGCACCCTGCAGTGCCTGTGTGTGTGTGGAAGCATGGCGCACAGCATTCCGCTCGCTGCGTGGTAACTCAGAATGCCGTCACTGGAGAAGAAGTCTTCTGTTCTTCTGCTACTCGCCTGTCTTCTGACTTCTGGCTCTGTAAGGGGGTGATGGCAGGCTACGGGAGTGGGCATCTAGGCGTACCCAGCGATCAGCACCCTCAGGAGCTAATGGTGTCCTGTCAGCCAGAAGCAGAGCCATTGAACTCACTAGAAGTTGGTCATACTTCTCTCCCCTAAGTTCCACGAAGCAGGGAGACTGTTGCCAGCAGCCTCCCTGAAAATAAGAAAAACTAACATAAGTCTTTTCAGAGAAACTCAGTAGAGCTCCCCTGTAGTGCATCCAGTCTCACTGGGCACAATTCTAAAACTGGAGTCTGGAGGAGGGGCATAGAGGGAGGAGACAGTTCACACCCTTTGAAAGTCTTAAAGTGCCCATGTCTCCTGCGGATCCCGTCTATACCCCATGGTTCTTAATGTGATCCCAGCATCCTCTAGGACGTATGAGAAAACAAATAACGCACACACGAGGAGGAGAGAACAAAGGAAGCTATAAGGAGGGGAGGGGAGGGGAGGGGGGGGAGGTAAGGTAGTAAAGGGATATTGGATAAACTACAACCTTATACATATTCATTAATGTACCAGTAGTTAGAAGTAGAAGAGCTCTAACAGAAACCACAAAGCCTATCTAAAGCCACACCACACTGGATATGCCCAATCTCATTTGATCTTTGAAGCAAAGCAGTATTGGACTTTGTTACTACCAAGCAGTCTCCCATCCATGTATTATCAGATTCTTTAGGTGTTTTTAAACTACCAACACCCTTTTCTTGGTACTGTACATTTAATTTTTACACATATTCTTTTATGTACCAGAAGTTAGAAGTAGAAAAGCTCTAACAGAAACCACGAGCTCATCTACAGCCACAGCACACTGGATTTGCCCAATCTCTCCTGATCATGGAAGCTAAGCAGTGTTGGTCCTGGTTTTAGTACTTGGATGGGAGACCACCAGGAAATACCAGGAGCTGTGTGTATTTTTACAATACCAACGCCGTTCTCTTGATGCATTCCATTTTGAAACATTGGGGCAGATCTATTAAGCCTGGTGAACTGATAAAGTGCAAGGTGATAAAGTACCAGCCAGTCAGCTCCTAACTGTCATTTTTCAAACCCAGCCTGTGACATGGCAATTAGGAGCTGATTGGCTGGTACTTTATCACCATGCAAATTATCATTTCACCAGGTTTAATAAATCGTCCGCTTATTCATTTATGTACGAGTAGTTAGAAGTAGAAGAACTCTAACTGAAACCACTAAGCTCATCTACAGCCACACCACACTGTATATGCCCAATATCACCTGATCTTAGGCCTGGTTTGTTCTTGGATGTGAGACCACCTTGGAATACCAGGTGCTGTAGGTAGTTTTATACTACCAACACCGTTCTCTTGATGCATTCTATTTTGAAACTTATTCATTGATGTAGAAGTTAGAAACAGCAAAAATCATCTACAGCCGCATCACACTGGATATGTCCAATCCAGTGGCGTAACTAGAAATTTTTCTCCCCCAAGCCAAAAAATTCTTCGGCGCCCCCCCCCCCCCCCTTCATGCTCCATAATTGGGAGCAAGAAAGGGATAAATATGCGCTCGCCTAAGGCGCGCGCGTCAAAAAAGGGGCGTGGTTTTGTTGGAGTGGGCGTGGTTTCGCATAAAGGGGCGTGGCATTGCAGGAAAAGACTACCTTATACCCCAGTTTTGCAACCTGCACGCCCATACGTTGGCCACCACAGGAAAGAAAAATAATCCTGATTCATGCCCCTTACATTATTTGTCATTTTTCCTCCTTATAGTAATGCCCAGTATACATTATGCCACATACTGCAATGGCCCTTAGACATTATGCCGCACACAATAATACACGACACAATATGCACACACTGTAATGCCCCCGACACATTATGCCACACACCGTAATGTCTGTGACACATTATGCCACACACCGTAATGCCTGTGACACATTATGACAGGAATCGCAATGCCCGTTATACATTATGCTACACACTGCAATGCCCCTGATACATTATAGCACATACAATGTCTGTGACACATTATGACACACACCGCAATGTCCGTGATACATTATGCCACACACTGCAATGCCCGATACATTATAGCACATACAATGCCTGTGACACATTATGTCACACACTGCAATGACCTTGAGACATTATACCACAATGCCCGTGATATAGTATACCATACACCGTAATGCCTGTGACACATACCGCAATGCCCTGCCCGTTATACCCTATGCCACACATCGCAATGCCCGTTATGTATTATGCCACACTGCAATGACCCTGACATTATACCACATACCACAATGCCCGTGATATAGTATACCACACACCGTAATGCCTGACACATTATGACACACACCGCAATGTCCGTGATACATTATGCCACACACTGCAATGACCCTGAGACATTATACCACATATCACAATGCCCGCGATATAGTATACCATACACCGTAATGCCTGCGACACATTATGACACACACCGCAATGTCCGTGATACATTATGCCACACACCGTAATGCCCATTACACATTAAGTCCTACAGTAAGGCTTCTAATTACTTTTCAATTACCTGCTCGTTGTCAGGGGTTTCATGCACTGGGTGTCATGCTCGTTGCCAGGGGTTTCATGCTCTTGGTTCCATGCACGGTGCCAGGGGTTTTCATGCTCAGGGTGTCATGCTCGTTGCCAGGGGTTTCATGCACTGGGTGTCATGCTCGTTGCCAGGTGTTTCATGCACTGGGTGTCATGCTCGTTGCCAGATGTTTCATGCACTGGGTGTCATGCTCGTTGCTAGGAGGTAGTCCTTGTTGCTAGGGCTGTGCTCCCAGTGCTACATATGTCCCCAGTGCCAGATATTCCCCCACGGTGCCAGGTACTTACATGCCCCAGTGCCAAATATAGTCCCCCCCCCATGTGCCAGGTACACATATGCCCCCAGTGCCAGATATTCCCCCCCAGTGCCATATATGCCCCCAGTGCCAGATATTCCCCCCAGTGCCATATATGCCCCCCGTGCCATATATGCCCCCAGTGCCAGATACCCCCCCCCCCAGTGCCATATATGCCCCAGTGCCAGATATCCCCCCCAGTGCCAGATATGCCCCCAGTGCCAGATATTCCCCCCAGTGCCAGAAATGCCCCAGTGCCAGATATTCCTCCCCCCCCCCGTGCCATATATGCCCCCAGTGCCAGATATTTACCCCCCCCCCGCCGTCGCTTTTTGGAGGGACACGGAGGGCACAGCTCGTCTCTCCTGTGTCCCTCCTGCTGCATCATCTCTGGCGGCCGCGGGTCTAATAGGGGGAAGTGCCGGTTCGTGAGCCAATTAGAGCTCACGGACGGCACTTCCCCCTATTAGACCCGCGGTCGCCGGAGATGATGCAGCAGGAGGGACACAGGGAGGCGCGCTGTGTGCCCTCCGTGTCCCTCCAAAAAGCGGCGGAGGGAAGGAGACTGCAGACTGACATGCGGACGCTCGTCCGCATGTCAGTCTGCTGTAAATCAGTGGTGCCCCCGCAGCCCCTCGCCCCCAAGCCACCGCGAGGACTGCGGGGGCAGTAGTTACGCCACTGGTCTAATCTCATCTGATGATGGAAGCTAAGCAGTGTTGTGCCTGGTTTGTTTTTGGATTTCAAGTCCTGCCTTCTGGTTTGGCCACGGCACCTCGGATATTCACCAAGGTCATGGCCGTGATGACGACCCTTCACCATCAGAGAATCAGGATCCTGCCAAATCTGGACGACTTGCTGATCCTGGTGAACTCCCAAGAGGTTCTCCACAGTTATCTGGAACTGGCGGTCCAATTCCTAAAAGTCCACGGGTGGCTCATCAACTGAAAAAAGTCCTCGCTGGTCCCTGCTCGGAACATTGTGCACCTAGGGGCACTGCTGGACACACACAGCCAACAATTGTTTCTGTCTCCAGAGAAAGTCCTGAAAATTCAGGACAGTATCGTCCTCTCTCGCCCAAGAGTGTTGATACACACGGCGATGCAAGTACTAGACCTCATGGTGTCGGCTTTCGATATGGTAGAGTACGCTCAATTTCATTACCGCCCTCTGCAGAGGTTAATCCTCTCCAAGTGGGACGGCCTGCCTCATCGGATGATGTCTCAAATGATCTCCTTGACTCCGGAGGTTCGCCTGACACTGAGCTGGTGGCTACAGGACCAACAGTTGAGCAGGGGCCATCCCTTCTGGATCTCCAACTGTGTCCTCCTGACAATGGATGCCAGTCTTTTGGGCTGGGCCATGGTGTTGGAGCAACACTTTCTACAGGGTCGGTGGACCAGGGAGGAATCTCTCCTCCTGATATACATTCTGGAATTGCAGGCAGTGTTCAATTAATTGACACTGGCCCTGCCTCTAGTACAGAACAAGCCTGTTCAAGTACAATCTGACAACGCCACCACGGTAGTGTACACAAATCATCAAGGCGGCACTCGAAACTGCATGGCAAAGCTGGAAGTATCAAAAATCCTCAGTTGGGTAGAAAGTCATCTGACAGCAATATCGGCAGTGTTCATTCCCGGAGTCCTCAACTAGGAAGCGGATTTCCTCAGTCGTCAGGACGTTCACGCTGGAGAGTGGAGAGGCCGCAGCAGAAATGTCTGCACTGGTGTCAGTAGGTGACTGAGGCAGGGATGACTGGGAGATAGTGGGTGACTGAAGCATGTATGAGTGGGAGATAGTGGGTGACTGAGGCCGGGGTGACTGGGAGATAGTGGGTGACAGGGAGATAGTGGGTTACTGAGGGAGGGGTGATAGGAAGGGGTTGGGTAAGTATGGGAAGAAAGTGGGTGACAGGTATAATAAATGACTAAGGCAGGGGTGATAGGGAGATAGTGGATGACTGTGGCAGGGGTGACAGGGACAGTAAGAGACTGAGGCAGGGGTGACAGGGATAGTGGCTGACTGAGGCAGGGGTGACTGGGAGATAGTGGGTGACTGAGGCAGGGTTGACAGGGATAGTGGGTGACTGAAGCAGGGGTGATAGGGTGACAGTGGGTGACTAAAGCAGGGGTGACTGGTATAGTGGGTGACTGAGGCAGGGATCGCAGATATAGTGGTTGACTGAGGCAGCGGTGACTGGGAGATAGTGGGTAACTGAGGCAGGGGTGACAGGGAAAGTGTGTGACTCAGGCAGGGGTGATAGGGAGATAGTGGGCTGCATATCTCTGCCTCACTGCAGCAGCACATTCCTGCTTCAATGACAGCAGCACATCCCTACCTCACTTATAGCAGCACATCCCTGCCTCGCTGACAGCAGCACATCTCTGCCTCGCTGACAGCAGCACATCCCTGCCTCGCTGACAGCAGCACATCCCTGCTTCGCTGACAGCAGCACATCCCTGCTTCGCTGACAGCAGCACATCCCTGCTTCGCTGACAGCAGCACATCCCTGCCTCGCTGACAGCAGCACATCCCTGTCTCGCTGACAGCAGCACAGCACTGCTTCGCTGACAGCAGCACATCACTGCTTCACTACCAGCAGCACATCCCTGCCTCACTGGCAGCAGCACATCCCTGCCTTACTGACAGCTGTATATAGGGCCTAATTCAGACCTGATCCCTGCTGTGCATATTCACACAACAGGAGATCAGGTCTCTGCCCAGTGAGCGCCTCTGCCTGATTGACAGGCAGAGGCGGTCACTGGGCAGGAGGAGTCGGGCCAGCGGCGTTGTGCCGCCATTTTGGGGGCACAGTCAGGACAACGCAGACATGACCGGACCGTATGGGGGCGGGCCGTGACGGCTGCGTGACCCGGACAGCAACGGGCCTTATTTACTAAAATCTCAGATAAATTTTATGGCATTTATGTGCAGTCTAGTTTGCACAGTTGATAGAGTGTTGATCTTGCACTATCAATGTAAGCCTCACATAGGTTTGATACACATGTAAGTTTGTTTTTATTTTACTACATTGTGGTTTGTGGCTCTATACCATGTAATGCATGTCTTTTAACAGTAGTCAAGTCTTCCAATGTGCTTGTTAGTGAAACCCAATAGATAGCTTTATTTTATTTTGTTTCTTCAAATATTGAATGCATATGTCTTATAACTTTTTTTTTTTCAATATACAGGTTGAGTATCTGTATATACATTTTTATTATAAGATTTTCAATGACACAAGTACATCCAAGTTGCAGATTATGGATTGTGAAGGACAAATCAACCATATAAACAATTTAAGCAATTTAAATTGCATGCAGGTAGTAGAATATCAAACTCCTTGGATGAGAGTTGGTCGTAATAAACTAGGATACAAAAGAATAAAGTAGAAAATAAGATTTTAAACCTACCGGTAAATCTTTTTCTCGTAGTCCGTAGAGGATGCTGGGGACTCCGTAAGGACCATGGGGATAGACGGGCTCCACAGGAGACATGGGCACTTTAAGAAAGACTTTAGTTCTGGGTGTGCACTGGCTCCTCCCTCTATGCCACAGTTAGAGAAACTGTGCCCAGAGGAGACGGACAGTATGAGGAAAGGATTTTGTTAATCCAGGGCAAGATTCATACCAGCCACACCAATCACACCGTATAACTTGTGATAAACTACCCAGTTATCAGTATGAAAAAACAACATAGCATCAGTGCAGGACCGATGCAACTATAACCTAACCCTTATTGAAGCAATAACTATATACAAGTATTGCAGAAGTAGTCCGCACTTGGGACGGGCGCCCAGCATCCTCTACGGACTACGAGAAAAAGATTTACCAGTAGGTTTAAAATCTTATTTTCTCTAACGTCCTAGAGGATGCTGGGGACTCCGTAAGGACCATGGGGATTATACCAATGGTCCAAAACGGGCGGGAGAGTGCGGATGACTCTGCAGCACCGATTGAGCAAACATGAGTTCCTCCTCAGCCAGGGTATCAAACTTATAGTATTTTGCAAAGGTGTGTGAACCCGACCAAGTAGCAGCTTGACACAGCTGTAGTGCCGAGACCCCTCGGGCAGCCGCCCAAGAAGAGCCCACTTTCCTCGTGGAATGGGCCTTGACCGATTTCAGTAACTGCAATCCAGCCATAGAATGCGCTTGCTGAATCGTGTTACAAATACGGCGTGCAATTGCCTGCTTTGAAGCAGGGGCACCAATATTGTTGGTTGCATACAGGACAAACAGCGCTTCAGTTTTCCTGACTCTAGCCGTCCTGGCCACGTAAATTTTCAAAGCCCTAACCACATCAAGTAACTCGGAATCCTCCAAGTCACGCGTAGCCACAGGCACCACAATAGGTTGGTTCATATGAAAAGATGAGACCACTTTTGGTAGGAATTGAGGACGGGTCTGCAATTCCGCTCTATCCACATGAAATACCAAATATGGGCTTTTATGTGACAAAGCCGCTAATTCCGACACTCGCCTAGCCGAAGCCAAGGCTAATAACATGACCACCTTCCATGTGAGATATTTTAACTCCACTGTTTTAAGTGGTTCAAACCAGTGTAATTTTAGAAAACTTAACACCACGTTAAGGTCCCAAGGTGCCACCGGAGGCACAAAAGGAGGCTGAATATGCAGCACTCCTTTTACAAAAGTCTGAACTTCTGGAAGAGAAGACAATTCTTTTTGAAAGAAAATGGATAAGGCCGAAATCTGGACCTTAATAGAGCCTAATTTTAGGCCCAAATTCACTCCAGTTTGTAGGAAGTGAAGGAAACGGCCCAGATGGAATTCTTTCGTAGGAGCATTCCTGGCCTCACACCAAGAAACATAATTTCGCCATATACGGTGTAATGTTTTAACGTTACATCCTTCCTAGCCTTTATCAGCGTAGGGATGACCTCAACCGGAATGCTAGGATCCGGCATTCAACCGCCATGCCGTCAAACGCAGCTGCGGTAAGTCTTGGAACAGACAGGGCCCCTGATGCAACAGGTCCTGTCTTAGAGGGAGAGGCCACAGATCTTCTGTGAGCATTTCCTGCAGATCCGGATACCAGGTCCTCCGTGGCCAATCCGGAACAATGAGGATTGTTCTCACTCCTCTTTGTCTTATTATCCTCAACACCTTGGGTATGAGAGGAAGAGGAGGAAATACATAGACCGACCGGAACACCCACGGTGTCACTAGGGCGTCTACAGCTACTGCCTGAGGGTCTCTTGACCTTGCGCAATACCTCTGTAGCTTTTTGTTGAGCCGGGACGGCATCATGTCTATCTGTGGCAGTTCCCACCGACTTGTAATCTGTGCAAAGACTTCCTGATGAAGTCCCCACTCTCCCGGATGTAGGTCGTGTCTGCTGAGGATGTCTGCTTCCCAGTTGTCCACTCCCGGAATGAACACTGCTGACAGTGCGCTTGCGTGATTCTCCACCCAGCAAAGAATTCTGGTGGCTTGTGCCATCGCCACTCTGCTTCTTGTGCCGCCTTGGCGGTTTACATGAGCCACTGCGGTGACGTTGTCTGACTGGATCAGAACCGGTTGGTCGCAAAGTAAGGTCTCCGCTTGACGTAGGGCATTGTATATGGCCCTTAGTTCCAGGATGTTGATGTGAAGACAAGTCTCTTGACTTGACCAAAGACCTTGGAAATTTCTTCCCTGTGTGACTGCTCCCCAACCTTGGAGGCTTGCGTCTGTGGTCACCAGGATCCAGCCCTGAATGCTGAATCTGCGTCCCTCGAGAAGGTGAGCACTCTGCAGCCACCACAAGAGTGATACCCTGACCCTGGGGGACAGGGTGATCAACCAATGCATCTGTAAATGTGACCCGGACCACTTGTCCAGTAGGTCCCATTGGAAAGTCCTCGCATGGAACCTGCCGAATGGAATGGCCTCGTATGATGCCACCATCTTTCCCAGGACTCGAGTGCAGTGATGCACTGACACAAGTTTTGGTTTCAATAGGTTCCTGACAAGAGTCATGAGTTCCTGGGCCTTTTCTATCAGGAGATAAACCCTCTTCTGGTCTGTGTCCAGAATCATGCCCAAGAAAGACAGACGAGTAGTAGGAATCAATTGCGACTTCGGGATATTGAGAATCCAGCCGTGTTGCTGTAACACTTTCAGTGAAAGTGATACGCTGTTCAGCAACTGCTCTCTTGATCTCGCTTTTATGAGATCGCCCAAGTACGGGATAATTGTGACACCTTGCTTGCACAGGAGCACCATCATTTCCGCCATTACCTTGGTGAAAATTCTCAGGGCCATGGAGAGATCAAACAGCAACGTCTGAAATTGGCAATGACAGTCCTGTACCGCAAATCTGAGTTACGCCTGATGAGGTGGATAAATGGGGACATGAAGGTATGCATCCTGTACACAAATGCGGACAACAGGTGTCAAGCCGTGTGTTGCCTTTGTCAAGCTGTAATAAGTAGGGATAAGGACGTTAACCACCTCGGAACATCCTCCCTTATACGTCACCTACAGCGCATTCATCATAAGTCAGTGACAAGTTCAAAAACTTTGGATGACAGTGGAAGCAGTCCACTAACCACTAAATCCCTTCCTCTTGTAACCAAGCTCCTGCAAACCACACCACCAACTCCCTCAGTGTCAATTTCCTCCTTAGACAGGAGAGCCAATAGTCCTGCAGGCCATGTCACTGGCAAGTCTGACGAGTCCTCTCCTGCCTGGGATTCCTCCGATGCATCCTTGAGTGTAACGCCTACTGCTGCTGGCGCTGCTGTTGTTGCTGCTGGGAGTCGATCGTCATCCCAGAGGGGAAGTCGGAAGACCACTTGTACTTCTTCCAGTAAGCAATTGACTGTCCAACAGTCCTTTGCGAGGAAGATGAAATATCACAGCAGTCATCCTGCTGCAAAGCGGATAACTCAGGTCTGGGTGGTGAGAAACGTGGTTCCGGTATCCATCGTTAATTTAGAGGCAACTAGAGACTTGATTGAGGTACTGTGTCCCCGGTACCAAATACCCTCTAGGTTCCATTTCTCTAGGCAGGCGATACCGAAAATGTACACAGACCTCAGAAAAAGAGTCATCAGTGTCCTAAAAAATGCAGTTGTACCCAATGTCCACTTGTCTGTGGTTAAGTGGAGCAGGGCAGACTCAGGACTATATGACTGTGACAGCCCACTGGGTAGATGTATTGCCTCCCGCAGCAAGAACAGCAGCGGCGGCACCAGTAGCAGCATCTCGCAATTGCCAACTCGTTCCTAGGCAGGCTACGCTTTGTATCACCGCTTTCCATAAGAGGCACACAGCTGACAACCTCTTACGGAAACTGAGGAACATCATCGCAGAATGGCTTACCCCAATTGAACTCTCCTGGGGATTTGTGACATCGGACAACGCCACCAATATTGTGCGTGCATTACATCTGGGCAAATTCCAGCACGTCCCATGTTTTGCACATACATTGAACTTGGTGGTGCAGAATTATTTAAAAAACGACAGGGGCGTGCAAGAGATGCTGTCGGTGGCCCGAAGAATTGCGGGCCACTTTCTGCCTTCAGCCACCGCATGCCGAAGACTGGAGCACCACCAAACATTCCTGAACCTGCCCTGCCATCATCTGAAGCAAGAGGTGGTAACGAGGTGGAATTCAACCCTCTATATGCTTCAGAGGATGGAGGAGCAGCAAAAGGCCATTCAAGCCTATACATCTGCCCACGATATAGGCAAAGGAGGGGGAAAGCACCTGACTCAAGCGCAGTGGAGAATGATTTCAACGTTGTGGAAGGTTCTGCAACCCTTTGAACTTTCCACACGTGAAGTCAGTTCAGACACTGCCAGCCTGAGTCAGGTCATTCCCCTCATCAGGCTTTTGCAGAAGAAGCTGGAGACATTGAAGGAGGAGCTAAAACAGAGCGATTCAACTAGGCATGTGGGACTTGTGGATGGAGCCCTTAATTTGCTTAACCAGGATTCAATCTGTTGAAATCAGAGCACTACATTTTGGCCGCCGTGCTCGATCCTAGATTTAAAACCTACATTGTATCTCTCTTTCCGGCAGACACAAGTCTGCAGAGGTTCATAGACCTGCTGGTGAGAAAATTGTCAAGTCAAGCGGAACGTGACCCGTCAACAGCTCCTCCTTCACATTCTCCCGCAACTGGGGGTGCGAGGAAATGGCTAAGAATTCCGAGCCCACCCGCTGGCGGTGATGCAGGGCAGTCTGGAGTGAGTGCTGACATCTGGTCCAGACTGAAGGACCTGGCAACGATTACTGACATGTCGTCTACTGTCACTGCATATGATTCTGTCACCTTTGAAAGAATGGTGGAGAAAAAGAGGCAATTTGGAGGCCCTTGCACAAACTGGCTTTATTCTACCTAAGTTGCCCTCCCTCCAGTGTGTACTCCGAAAGAGTGTTTAGTGCGGCCGCTCACCTTGTCAGCAATCGGCGTACAAGGTTACTTCCAGAAAATGTGGAGAAGATGATGATCATCAAAATTAATTATAATCAATTCCTCCGTGGAGACATTCACCAGCAATTGCCTCCAGAAAGTACACAGGGATCTGAGATGGTGGATTCCAGTGGGGACGAATTAATAATCTGTGAGGAGGGGGATGTACACAGTGAAAGGGGTGAGGAATTGGAGGATGATGAGGTGGACATCTTGCCTCTGTAGAGCCAGTTTGTGCAAGGAGAGATTGATTGATTCTTTTTTGGTGGGGGCCCAAACCAACCAGTCATTTCAGTCAGTCGTGTGGCAGACCCTGTCGCTGAAATGATGGGTTCGTCAATGTTTTTCTTTTCAATCTAAGCCCCTGCAGTTTTCTGTAAGCATCTGCTTCGCTATGATGATCAACAAGTCACAAGGGAAAACACTCAGGGCTGGAGGCGTAGATCTTAGGTCCAGCTGCTACAAGCATGGCAGAGGTGTCACTATCACTGGTGACACCCAGAGAGGCGGCGAGGGAGATTGTAATGCAGTGCGCGCAGATAAGCAGCGCAATGGTAAAAAGGAGGCATGGTCTCATAGGTAGGGGCGTGGCCTGAATCACCATTTTGTTGCTGCGGGTATCCCGGGGGTTGGGGGCTGTACCCGGGGACTAGTGTGTGAGTGGTGCTGGCTCCTGCACAGTGACAGAAACTGGGTGTTGCACGTAATGTCACAGTGAAACACCCATATTCTGTCACTGAAGAAGAGCCGGCACTTTGGTGTCACCCCACATGGCGGGTGACACTCGGGTGTGTGCCGCAACCCCGTTGTGATGCCACTGACCCATGGGAAGCTTTACGTGGCTTACCCATGTGTTAGTAGCCCCAAGCATCTTTTGTGTTAGTCCCTGAAGAAAAACGTAAAATATTGTTTACAATTTTGTAATCAATGGCCTAATTCAGTAAGGATTGCAAATTCTGCTAGGTAACAGAATTTGCAATCCTTTGGTTCGCATGCTGGGGCCACCCATCACAGGGCATGGCCACCCAGCATGCCGCCTCCCTTCTTGACCACGCTGAAATTGCAGTCTCAGTGCAGTACAGCGTGATCATAAAAAATGGGTTAGCCTCCTGTTGGTGCAGACTGTACGTGTGCGCAGGAAGCCGCCACCATTTTTGTGATCGCAACGGCTGCATGTGATGTCATGCAGCCGCTCTGACCACGCCTCCTGTTTCTCCGTTGAAGCCCTGCCCCCGCACCGCTCCATCTCCGACTTTGAAATGGAGTGTTGCTGACCCCCCCCCCGCACCGATTGACAGTCACAGAAAATGCAGGCGCATGCGTATGCTCTTAGCAATTTTTGCAGTTGGATTGCTTATTGTGATTGCAATCCAACCTGAATCAGGCTCTATTACCTATCACAATGCACTGCAGGTAGTACAAAATGGGGTTAATATAGGAGAAAAACCCCCAGAGCTGTGCTCCTTAACTGTCCCTGGTGGCTAGTGGAGCGGCTGCCCAGTAATCAGTGTCCACGCCAGTGCGCACACGGCCCGCCCCCTACTGCCACGCTGGATCACGGTATAGTGTGGGCACAGAAGCCCCTTACCTCCCTTTCATCAGCGGCCTCGTGATCCCGGAGGGCGGTGTGTGTGTGACTGACCTTAGGAAGAAACCGGAGCCTCCGCTGCAGTGACCCAGCAACCAGGGCACGGGAGTATACTGCGCCGCTGGGAGTGATGGAGCTGCAGTAAAGATGTCTATTAGACCTAGCCTGCTGCAGCCCTTGTACATTCTTATAAAAAAAGTTCTTCTTTTCTTGTCAAAATTAATAGCTAAGTATAGGCTGCATGAGGCAGCCCCCTGTTAAGTGTCCTGCTACTGAAGGCACCAACTACAAACTGAGCTCCCTGTTCATGGAAGCGAGGTTATAGAGCAGGGGGCGCTGAGCATCTTGGGAACAGTCAAAAGCTTTGAGCCTGTTGGTGCCTCAGATCAAGATCCTACTCTACACCCCAATGTGAATCCTTGTGGAGTCCAGTGTACCCCACAGAAGAAATGAATGTGTCACACCCATTGGCAGCAACATTAGAATAGCTGCTGATGGGCACAATTGAGAAAGGAAGGGGGGAAAACATTTGAATCCAGCACATATATGTAATTTGAATATGTAATTTGTACCTTCCTACTTTAAAATGTAATGGATGAACCTCACCCTGTGAGAACTATCTTCATGATCAAGAGATCTCATATGCAAGATAAGTATGTGTTGGCAGAGGCGCTCACTGGGCAGAGATGCTGATCGCATCTCTGGCATGTGCCGGTGCACTGCGGCACCAGCACACACACACACACACACACTTCAGACCTGATCTCCTGTTGTGTGAATATGCACAGCAGAGATCAGGTCTGAATTAGGCCCTATATACAGCTGTCAGTAAGGCAGGGATCTGCTGCTGCCAGTGAGGCAGGGATGTGCTGCTGTCAGTGAAGCAGTGATCTGCTGCTGCCAGTGAGGCAGGGATCTGCTGCTGCCAGTGAGGCAGGGATGTGCTGCTATAAGTGAGGCAGGTATGTGCTGCTGTCAATGAGGCAGGGATGTGCTGCTGTCAGTGAAGCAGGGATGTGCTGCTGTCAGCGAGGCAGTGATCTGCTGCCCACTATCTCCCTATCACCCCTGCCTGAGTCACACACTTTCCCTGTCACCCCTGCCTCAGTTACCCACTATCTCCCAGTCACCGCTGCCTCAGTTAACCAATATACCTGCGACCCCTGCCTCAGTCACCCACTATACCAGTCACCCCTGCTTTAGTCACCCACTATCTCTGTCACCCCTGCCTCAGTCAACCACTATCTCCATATCACCCCTACCTCAGTCACCCACTATCCCTGTCACCTCTGCCTCAGTCACCCACTGTCACCCTATCACCCCTGCCTCAGTCACCCACTATCCCTGTCACCCCTGCCTCAGTCTCCTACTGTCCCTGTCACCCCTGCCACAGTCATCCACTATATCCCTATCACCCCTGCCTTAGTCACTGACTATCTCCCAGTCACCCCGGCCTCAGTCACCCACTATCTCCCAGTCATACATGCTTCAGTCACCCACTATCTCCCAGTCATCCCTGCCTCAGTCACCTACTGACACCAGTGCAGACATTTCTGCTGCGGCCTCTCCACTCTCCAGCGTGAACGTACTGTTGACTGAGGAAATCCGCTTCCCAGTTGAGGACTCCGGGAATGAACACTGCCGATATTGCTGGCAGATGACGTTCTACCCAACTGAGGATTTTTGATACTTCCAGCTTTGCCATGCAATTTCGAGTGCCGCCTTGATGATTTGTGTACACTACCGTGGTGTCGTTGTCCGATTGTACTTGAACAGGCCTGTTCTGTACTAGAGGCAGGGCCAGTGTCAATGAATTGAACACTGCCCGCAATTCCAGAATGTTTATCGGGAGGAGAGATTCCTCCCTGGTCCACCGATGGTGAAGGGTCGTCATCACGGCCATGACCTTGGTGAATTTCCGAGGTGCCGTGGCCAAACCAGAAGGCAGGACCTGAAATCCAAAAACTAACCAGGCACAACACTGCTTAGCTTCCAACATCAGATGAGATTGGACATATCCAGTGTGATGCGGCTGTAGATGATTTATGCTGTTTCTAACTTCTACTTCTAACTACTGGTACATCAATGAATAAGTTTCAAAATATAATGCATCAAGAGAACGGTGTTGGTAGTATAAAACTACCTACAGCACCTGGTATTCCCAGGTGGTCTCACATCCAAGAACAAACCAGGCCTAAAATCAGGTGATATTGGGCATATACAGTGTGGTGTGGCTGTAGATGAGCTTAGTGGTTTCTGTTAGAGTTCTTCTACTTCTAACTACTCGTACATAAATGAGTAAGCAGCCGATTTATTAAACCTGGTGAAATGATAATTTGCATGGTGATAAAGTACCAGCCAATCAGCTCCTAATTGCCATGTCACAGGCTGGGTTTGAAAAATGACAGTTAGGAGCTGACTGGCTGGTACTTTATCACCTTGCACTTTATCAGTTCACCAGGCTTAATAGATCTGCCCCAATGTTTCAAAATGGAATGCATCAAGAGAACGGTGTTGGTAGTATAAAACTACCTACAGCACCTGGTATTCCCAGGTGGTCTCACATCCAAGAACAAACCAGGCCTAAAATCAGGTGATATTGGGCATATACAGTGTGGTGTGGCTGTAGATGAGCTTAGTGGTTTCTGTTAGAGTTCTTCTACTTCTAACTACTCGTACATAAATGAGTAAGCAGCCGATTTATTAAACCTGGTGAAATGATAATTTGCATGGTGATAAAGTACCAGCCAATCAGCTCCTAATTGCCATGTCACAGGCTGGGTTTGAAAAATGACAGTTAGGAGCTGACTGGCTGGTACTTTATCACCTTGCACTTTATCAGTTCACCAGGCTTAATAGATCTGCCCCAATGTTTCAAAATGGAATGCATCAAGAGAACGGTGTTAGTATTGTAAAAATACACACAGCTCCTGGTATTTCCTTGTGGTCTCCCATCCAAGGCCCTCATTCCGAGTTGTTCGCTCTGTATTTTTCATCGCATCGCAGTGAAAATCCGCTTAGTACGCATGCGCAATGTTCGCACTGCGACTGCGCCAAGTAACTTTACTATGAAGAAAGTGTTTTTACTCACGGCTTTTTCTTCGCTCCGGCGATCGTAATGTGATTGACAGGAAATGGGTGTTACTGGGCGGAAACACGGCGTTTCAGGGGCGTGTGGCTGAAAACGCTACCGTTTCCGGAAAAAACGCAGGAGTGGCCGGGGAAACGGTGGGAGGGCCTGGGCGAACGCTGGGTGTGTTTGTGACGTCAACCAGGAACGACAAGCACTGAACTGATCGCACAGGCAGAGTAAGTCTGGAGCTACTCTGAAACTGCTAAGTAGTTAGTAATCGCAATATTGCGAATACATCGGTCGCAATTTTAAGAAGCTAAGATTCACTCCCAGTAGGCGGCGGCTTAGCGTGTGTAACTCTGCTAAATTCGCCTTGCGACCGATCAACTCGGAATGAGGGCCCAAGTACTAAAAGCAGGACCAACACTGCTCAGCTTCCATGATCAGGAGAGATTGGGCAAATCCAGTGTGCTGTGGCTGTAGATGAGCTGGTGGTTTCTGTTACAGCTCTTCTACTTCTAACTTCTGGTACATAAAAGAATACATGTAAAAATTAAATGTACCAAGAAAATGGTGTTGGTAGTTTAAAAACACCTAAAGAATCTGATACTACCAAGCAGTCTCCCATCCATGTATTAACAAAGTCCAATACTGCTTTGCTTCAAAAATCAAATGAGATTGGGCATATCCAGTGTGGTGTGGCTTTAGATAAGCTTTGTGGTTTCTGTTAGAGCTCTTCTACTTCTAACTACTGGTACATTAATGAATATGTATAAGGTTGTAGTTTATCCAATATGCCTTTACTACCTTACCTTTCAACCCCCCCTCCCTCCCCTCTTCTCCTTATAGCTTCCTTAGTTCTCTCCTCCTCGTGTGTGCGTTATTTGTTTTCTCATATGTCCTAGAGGATGCTGGGGTCACATTAAGAACCATGGGGTATAGACGGGATCCGCAGGAGACATGGGCACTTTAAGACTTTCAAAGGGTGTGAACTGTCTCCTCCCTCTATGCCCCTCCTCCAGACTCCAGTTTTAGTATTGTGCGCAGTGATACTGGATGCACTACAGGGGAGCTCTACTGAGTTTCTCTGAAAAGACTTGTTAGTTTTTTTTATTTTCAGGGAGGCTGCTGGCAACAGTCTCCCTGCTTCGTGGGACTTAGGGGAGAGAAGTATGACCAACTTCTAGTGAGTTCAATGGCTCTGCTTCAGGCTGACAGGACACCATTAGCTCCTGAGGGTGCTGATCGCTGGGTACGCCTAGATGCACACTCCCGCAGCCTGCCGTCACCCCCTTACAGAGCCAGAAGACAGGTGAGTAGCAGAAGAACAGAAGACTTCTTCTTCAGTGACGGCATTCTGAGGTACCGAGCAGCGAGCGGAACGCTGCGCGCCATGCTCCCACACAAACACAGGCACTGCAGGGTGCAGGGCACGGGGGGGGGGGGCACCCTGGGCAGCATACATTCCTCACAAAAGGCTGGAAAAAGTGGACATTAGTGCCTGGGCACTGTCCTTACCCCGCTAGCGTAATTAATTATTTCTGAGCGGGACAGATACGCGCCATTACAGCGGCGGGGCTTCTTCCTCACCTCACCAGAACATCTTTAGAGCATTACAAGTCTATCACTATAGAGTTTATTATTTCCCAGACGGTGTACTTTTGGCGCTGGATTGTGAGCTGAAAAATCCTCTGTGTCCCTCTGACAGATTTACTGACGGTCTGTCCCCCATAAGCCGGTGTGTCTGTGGGTACTTGGTATATGTGTGTCAACATGTCGGTGGCTGAATGTTTTTCCCAAGAGGAAACTATGGCCCTCATTCCGAGTCGTTCGCTCGGTATTTTTCATCGCATCGCAGTGAAATTCCGCTTAGTGCGCATGCGCAATATTCACACTGCGACTGCGCCAAGTATCTTTGCTATGAAGATAGTATTTTTACTCACGGCTTTTTCATCGCTCCGGCGATCGTAATGTGATTGACAGGAAATGGGTGTTACTGGGCGGAAACATGGCGTTTTATGGGCGTGTGGCTGAAAACGCTACCGTTTCCGGAAAAAATGCAGGAGTGGCCGGAGAAACGGGGGAGTGGTTGGGCGAACGCTGGGTGTGTTTGTGACGTCAAACCAGGAACGACAAGCACTGAACTGATCGCACAGGCAGAGTAAGTGTGGAGCTACTCTAAAACTGCTAAGTAGTTTGTGATCGCAATATTGCGAATACATCGGTCGCAATTTTAAGATGCTAAGATACACTCCCAGTAGGCGGCGGCTTAGCGTGTGTAACTCTGCTAAATTCGCCTTGCGACCGATCAACTCGGAATGAGGGCCTATATTAGGAATGCAGACATATGATGGTGGCCCTGTTGGCACCACCAATAACTGACTGGGTAAATGTTTCAGTAATATCAGAGTAAGGTTGGATAAATCTGTGTCCCAGACACAGACGTAGAGAATAGATGTGATATTCATGGCTATGTTTCTTTTCCCTCAGGCCCCGCTGGGTCGCAAAAATGTTATTTTGCCCAGTTACTACACACTGATACTGACACGGATGCTGATACTTATGTCGACCATAATGTTTCCTGATTAGATCCAATATTGGCAAGGAGCATTCAGTACATGATTGTGGATATTAAGGACATATTAAAATCACTGAAGACCCTGCTGTTCCTGACAAAGGGGTCTATATGTATGTATATATAGATATATAATGAAAGCTGATGTAACGTTCCTCCATCTCTGTTTGAGAAAGTCTGGGCCAGCTCGACAAGATGGTTTCAAATCCCCAAAAGGATTCTGGTTGTTTATTCATTTCCCGCCGCGGACAGAATAAAGTGGGAGTCACCCCTTGTTCTGCACGGGGCCCTGTCACAAATCCAGCGGATCGTATGCAGGAAGCTACATTATTTCTAGTTATGTAACCACGGGTACATTACTTAGACCTGCCATTACATGTGCATGGGTGAGTAGTAGTATTCAAGAATTGGTCGAATACCTTGTCATCCGATATAGATACCCTGGAGAGATGGGATACTCCTTACATTGTATCATATCAAGGACACTGCAGCATACTTACGTGAGACTGCAAGGGATATAGGACTCTTGAGTTCACGGGCCAATTTCATGTCAGTGTCGGATAGGAGGGCATTGTGGATTCACCAAGAGAATGCTGATGCTGACTCCAAGAAGAAAGGGAGTCTCTTCCCTATGAAGGTGAAGCCTTGTTTGGTGACTGCCTAGTTAATTTGATCTCGGCAGCTCCCGCAGGTAAGTCAACCTTCTTGCCCTATGTTCCGTCCCAACGGATGAAGACGCATCATTATCTGATGCAGTCATTTCGGCCCAATAGATATGCAAGAAGTTAAGATTCCCCTTTCTTTGCAGGTAGAGGAAGGAGAAGAGAGAAGAGGTCTGCATCCTCTTCAAGATCGCAGGAGCAGAGATCATCCTCTGCTTCTGCCAAATCCACTGCATGACGCTGGGGCTCTCTTGCAGGAGCCCGCACCAGTGGGGGCACGTCTAAAACTCTTCAGTCAGTTCTGGATTCATTCGGACATGGACTCGTGTGTTTTACAAATAGTGTCCCAAGGGTACAAACTGGGGTTTCAAGATGTTCCCCCTCACCGATTGTTCAAACATTAAGTTACTGTGCTATTCCTGGGTTATATAGCGCTGGGGTATGTGCTGGCATACTCTCTCTCTGTCTCTCCAAAGGGCCTTGTGGGGGAAATGTCTTCAGTAAAAGTATTCCCTGTGTGTGTGGTGTGTCGGTACGCGTGTGTCGACATGTCTGAGGAAGAAGGCTATATTAGAGAGGAGCGGGAGCAAATGAACGTGGTGTCTCCGCCGATACCTGATTGGATGGATATGTGGAATGTTTTAAATGCTAGTGTAAACTCATTGCACAAAAGATTAGACAAGGCAGAAGCTTTGGGACAGTCAGGGTCTCAACCAATGCCTAATCCTATGTCGCAGGGACTGTCAGGGTCTCATAAGCGCCCACTATCCAGATTGTTGACACAGATACCGACACGGATTCTGACTCCAGTGGCGATTACGATGATGCAAAGTTACAGCCAAAATTGGCAAAATACATTTGATATATGATTATGGCAATAAAAGATGTTTTGCACATCACAGAGGAGCCCCCTATCCCTGACAAGAGGGTACATATGTACAAGGGAAAGAAGCCTGAGGTAACCTTTCCCCCCTCACACGAGCTGAACGAGTTATGTGAAAAAGCTTGGGAATCTCCTGCAGATTTCCAAAAGGATTCCCCTTTCCCATCAACGGATAGGTTACAATGGGAATCCTCCCCTTGGGTGGACAAAGCATTAACACGCTTATCCAAGAAGGTAGCCCTCCCGTCCCAGGATACAGCTACCCTCAAAGAGTCTGCTGACCGCAAACAGGAGATTACCCTGAAGTCCATTTATACACATTCAGGTACCTTACTCAGACCGGCAATTGCGTCGGCCTGGGTGTGTAGTTCTGTAGCGGCATGGACGGATACCCTAGATAAGGCTACTATTTTATTGCCCCTGGGGCATATAAGAGATGCTGTCCTATATATGTGTGTATGCAAACTACAGGTGGTGCTGCAGGGCTCACACCCTTTTACTTGTCTTGTAGAGCAACTCTGGAGCTGTTACTGGGTCCAGCTGCTGCAAGAAATCAGCTTGAATGCTTCAGGGGCTTGGGCATGGCCAACATGAGCCCCACACTGATGGGGGTGTATAAAGCGATCTAGGGGTCATCCAAGCGCAACCCCACAAAGGCCGCCATGCCCTGCGTGACCATTTTCTCTTTTCATATGCAGACGAGGGTTGCAGCCAACTATGCCCATTGCTTGGATGACATCACCGTATGCAAATCCGTCTGCTGCAGACCTTTCCCCAGGAATGCTTGTACTAGTTGTTGCATATGGTTTGATGTTTGAGGGTGCTTCAGTATTAGGCAGCCTTCCGCCCTCTCATGTTCATCTGAAAATATGTGGTCTCCCTGCAGTTCCCTTGTGCTTCCTCAGTTGAATCTCCTTAACTTGACGGGTGTGTGCCCGAGCAGCCGCCCTCCACAGCCCTATCCCAGCACATGCTTTTCTTGCGTATGAGATCTCTTGATCATGAAGATAGTTCTCACAGGGTGAGGTTCATCCATTACATTTTAAAGTAGGAAGGTACAAATTACATATTCAAATTACATATATGTGCTGGATTCAAATGTTTTCCCCCCTTCCTTTCTCAATTGTGCCCATCAGCAGCTATTCTAATGTTGCTGCCAATGGGTGTGACACATTCATTTCTTCTGTGGGGTACACTGGACTCCACAAGGATTCACATTGGGGTGTAGAGTAGGATCTTGATCTGAGGCACCAACAGGCTCAAAGCTTTTGACTGTTCCCAAGATGCTCAGAGCCCCCTCCTCTATAACCTCGCTTCCATGAACAGGGAGCTCAGTTTGTAGTTGGTGCCTTCAGTAGCAGGCCACTTAAGAGGGGGCTGCCTCAGGCAGCCTATTCTTAGCTATTAATTTTGACAAGAAAAGAAGAACTTTTTTTTATAAGAATCTACAAGGGCTGCAGCAGGCTAGGTCTAATAGACATCTTTACTGCAGCTCCATCACTCCCAGCGGCGCAGTATACTCCCGCGCCCTGGTTGCTGGGTCACTGCAGCGGAGGCTCCGGTTTCTTCCTAAGGTCAGTCACACACACACCGCCCTCCGGGATCACGAGGCCGCTGATGAAAGGGAGGTAAGGGACTTCTGTGCCCACACTATACCGTGATCCAGCGTGGCTGTAGGGGGCGGGCCATGTGCGCACTGGCGTGGACACTGATTACTGGGCAGCTGCTCCACTAGCCACCAGGGACAGTTAAGGAGCACAGCTCTGGGGGGTTTTCTCTTATATTAACCCCATTTTGTACTACCCGCAGTGCATTGTGATAGGTAATAGAGCCTGATTCAGGTTGGATTGCAATCGCAATAAGCAGTCCAACTGCAAAAATTGCTAAGAGCATACGCATGCGCCTGCATTTTCTGCGGCACCCCGCAGTTAATGCGATCGCCTCTGACTGTCAATCGGTGCTGGGGGGGGGGGGGGGGTCAGCAACACTCCATTTACAAGTCAGAGATGGAGCGGTGCGTGGGCAGGGCTTCAAATTGGGGTCGGCAACGGAGAAACAGGAGGCGTGGTCAGAGCGGTTGCATGACATCACATGCAGCAGCTGCGATCACAAAAATGGTGGCGGCTTCCTGCGCACACATACAGTCTGCACCAACAGGAGGCTAACCCATTTTTTATGATCACGCTGAACTGCACTGCGACTGCAATTTCAGCGTGGTCAAGAAGGGAGGCGGCATGCTGGGTGGCCCCAGCATGCGAACCAAAGGATTGCAAATTCTGTTACTTAGCAGAATTTGCAATCCTTACTGAATTAGGCCCATTGATTACAAAATTTATTTGTAAATATTTGAAGTTTTTCTTCAGGGACTAACACAAAAGATGCTTGGGGCTACTAACACATGGGTAAGCCACGTAAAGCTTCCCATGGGTCAGTGGCATCACAACGGGGTTGCGGCCCACACCCGAGTGTCACCCGCCAAGGGGGGTGACACCAAAGTGCCGGCTCCTCTTCAGTGACAGAATATGGGTGTTTCACTGTGACATTACGTGCAACACCCAGTTTCTGTCACTGTGCAGGAGCCAGCACCACTCACACACTAGTCCCCGGGTGCAGCACTCAACCCCCGGGATACCCGGAGCAACAAAATGGAGATTCAGGCCAACAGGCCACACCCCTACCTATGAGACCATGCCTCCATTTTACCATTGCGCTGCTTATCTGCGCGCACTGCATTACAATCTCCCTCGCTGCCTCTCTGGGTGTCACCAATGATAGTGACACCTTTGCCATGCTTGTAGCAGCTGGTCCTAAGATCTACGCCTCCAGCCCTGAGTATTTGCCCTTGTGACTTGTTGATCATCATAGCGAAGCAGATTCTTACAGAAAACTGCAGGGGCTTAGATTGAAAAGAAAAACATTGACGAACCCATCATTTCAGCAACAGGGTCTGCCACACGGCTGACTGAAATGACTGGTTGGTTTGGACCCCCACCAAAAAAGAAGCAATCAATCTCTCCTTGCACAAACTGGCTCTACAGAGGCAAGATGTCCACCTCATCATCCTCCGATTCCTCACCCCTTTCACTGTGTACATCGCCCTCCTCACAGATTATTAATTCGTCCCCACTGGAATCCACCATCTCAGATCCCTGTGTACTTTCTGGAGGCAATTGCTGGTGAATGTCTCCACGGAGGAATTGATTATAATTCATTTTGATGATCATCATCTTCTCCACATTTTCTGGAAGTAACCTCGTACGCCGATTGCTGACAAGGTGAGCGGCTGCACTAAACACTCTTTTGGAGTACACACTGGAGGGAGGGCAACTTAGGTAGAATAAAGCCAGTTTGTGCAAGGGCCTCCAAATTGCCTCTTTTTCCTGCCAGTATACATACGGACTGTCTGACGTGCCTACCTGGATGCGGTCACTCATATAATCCTCCACCATTCTTTCAAAGGTGACAGAATCATATGCAGTGACAGTAGTCGACATGTCAGTAATCGTTGCCAGGTCCTTCAGTCCGGACCAGATGTCAGCACTCACTCCAGACTGCCCTGCATCACCGCCAGCGGGTGGGCTCGGAATTCTTAGCCTTTTCCTCGCACCCCCAGTTGCGGGAGAATGTGAAGGAGGAGCTGTTGACGGGTCACGTTCCGCTTGACTTGACAATTTTCTCACCAGCAGGTCTTTGAACCTCTGCAGACTTGTGTCTGCAGGAAAGAGAGATACAATGTAGGTTTTAAATCTAGGATCGAGCACGGTGGCCAAAATTTATTGCTCTGATTTCAACAGATTGAATCCTGGTTAAGCGAATTAAGGGCTCCATCCACAAGTCCCACATGCCTAGCGGAATCGCTCTGTTTTAGCTCCTCCTTCAATGTCTCCAGCTTCTTCTGCAAAAGCCTGATGAGGGGAATAACCTGACTCAGGCTGGCAGTGTCTGAACTGACTTCACGTGTGGCAAGTTCAAAGGATTGCAGAACCTTGCACAACGTTGAAATCATTCTCCACTGCGCTTGAGTCAGGTGCATTCCCCCTCCTTTGCCTATATCGTGGGCAGATGTATAGGCTTGAATGGCCTTTTGCTGCTCCTCCATCCTCTGAAGCATATAGAGGGTTGAATTCCACCTCGTTACCACCTCTTGCTTCAGATGATGGCAGGGCAGGTTCAGGAATGTTTGGTGGTGCTCCAGTCTTCGGCATGCGGTGGCTGAAGGCAGAAAGTGGCCCGCAATTCTTCGGGCCACCGACAGCATCTCTTGCACGCCCATGTCGTTTTTTAAATAATTCTGCACCACCAAGTTCAATGTATGTGCAAAACATGGGACGTGCTGGAATTTGCCCAGATGTAATGCACGCACAATATTGGTGGCGTTGTCCGATGTCACAAATCCCCAGGAGAGTTCAATTGGGGTAAGCCATTCTGCGATGATGTTCCTCAGTTTCCGTAAGAGGTTGTCAGCTGTGTGCCTCTTATGGAATGCGGTGATACAAAGCGTAGCCTGCCTAGGAACGAGTTGGCTATTGCGAGATGCTGCTACTGGTGCCGCCGCTGCTGTTCTTGCTGCGGGAGGCAATACATCTACCCAGTGGGCTGTCACAGTCATATAGTCCTGAGTCTGCCCTGCTCCACTTAACCACAGACAAGTGGACATTGGGTACAACTGCATTTTTTAGGACACTGATGACTCTTTTTCTGAGGTCTGTGTACATTTTCGGTATCGCCTGCCTAGAGAAATGGAACCTAGAGGGTATTTGGTACCGGGGACACAGTACCTCAATCAAGTCTCTAGTTGCCTCTAAATTAACGATGGATACCGGAACCACGTTTCTCACCACCCAGACCTGAGTTATCCGCTTTGCAGCAGGATGACTGCTGTGATATTTCATCTTCCTCGCAAAGGACTGTTGGACAGTCAATTGCTTACTGGAAGAAGTACAAGTGGTCTTCCGACTTCCCCTCTGGGATGACGATCGACTCCCAGCAGCAACAACAGCAGCGCCAGCAGCAGTAGGCGTTACACTCAAGGATGCATCGGAGGAATCCCAGGCAGGAGAGGACTCGTCAGACTTGCCAGTGACATGGCCTGCAGGACTATTGGCTCTCCTGTCTAAGGAGGAAATTGACACTGAGGGAGTTGGTGGTGTGGTTTGCAGGAGCTTGGTTACAAGAGGAAGGGATTTAGTGGTTAGTGGACTGCTTCCACTGTCATCCAAAGTTTTTGAACTTGTCACTGACTTATGATGAATGCGCTGCAGGTGACGTATAAGGGAGGATGTTCCGAGGTGGTTAACGTCCTTATCCCTACTTATTACAGCTTGACAAAGGCAACACACGGCTTGACACCTGTTGTCCGCATTTGTGTACAGGATGCATACCTTCATGTCCCCATTTATCCACCTCATCAGGCGTAACTCAGATTTGCGGTACAGGACTGTCATTTCCAATTTCAGACGTTGCTGTTTGGTCTCTCCATGGCCCTGAGAATTTTCACCAAGGTAATGGCGGAAATGATGGTGCTCCTGTGCAAGCAAGGTGTCACAATTATCCCGTACTTGGGCGATCTCATAAAAGCGAGATCAAGAGAGCAGTTGCTGAACAGCATATCACTTTCACTGAAAGTGTTACAGCAACACGGCTGGATTCTCAATATCCCGAAGTCGCAATTGATTCCTACTACTCGTCTGTCTTTCTTGGGCATGATTCTGGACACAGACCAGAAGAGGGTTTATCTCCTGATAGAAAAGGCCCAGGAACTCATGACTCTTGTCAGGAACCTATTGAAACCAAAACAGGTGTCAGTGCATCACTGCACTCGAGTCCTGGGAAAGATGGTGGCATCATACGAGGCCATTCCATTCGGCAGGTTCCATGCGAGGACTTTCCAATGGGACCTACTGGACAAGTGGTCCGGGTCACATTTACAGATGCATTGGTTGATCACCCTGTCCCCCAGGGTCAGGGTATCACTCTTGTGGTGGCTGCAGAGTGCTCACCTTCTCGAGGGACGCAGATTCAGCATTCAGGGCTGGATCCTGGTGACCACAGACGCAAGCCTCCAAGGTTGGGGAGCAGTCACACAGGGAAGAAATTTCCAAGGTCTTTGGTCAAGTCAAGAGACTTGTCTTCACATCAACATCCTGGAACTAAGGGCCATATACAATGCCCTACGTCAAGCGAAGACCTTACTTTGCGACCAACCGGTTCTGATCCAGTCAGACAACGTCACCGCAGTGGCTCATGTAAACCGCCAAAGCGGCACAAGAAGCAGAGTGGCGATGGCACAAGCCACCAGAATTCTTCGCTGGGTGGAGAATCACGCAAGCGCACTGTCAGCAGTGTTCATTCCGGGAGTGGACAACTGGGAAGCAGACATCCTCAGCAGACACGACCTACATCCGGGAGAGTGGGGACTTCATCAGGAAGTCTTTGCACAGATTACAAGTCGGTGGGAACTGCCACAGATAGACATGATGCCGTCCCGGCTCAACAAAAAGCTACAGAGGTATTGCGCAAGGTCAGGAGACCCTCAGGCAGTAGCTGTAGACGCCCTAGTGACACCGTGGGTGTTCCGGTCGGTCTATGTATTTCCTCCTCTTCCTCTCATACCCAAGGTGTTGAGGATAATAAGACAAAGAGGAGTGAGAACAATCCTCATTGTTCCAGATTGGCCACGGAGGACCTGGTATCCGGATCTGCAGGAAATGCTCACAGAAGATCTGTGGCCTCTCCCTCTAAGACAGGACCTGTTGCATCAGGGGCCCTGTCTGTTCCAAGACTTACCGCAGCTGCGTTTGACGGCATGGCGGTTGAATGCCGGATCCTAGCATTCCGGTTGAGGTCATCCCTACGCTGATAAAGGCTAGGAAGGATGTAACGTTAAAACATTACACCGTATATGGCGAAATTATGTTTCTTGGTGTGAGGCCAGGAATGCTCCTACGAAAGAATTCCATCTGGGCCGTTTCCTTCACTTCCTACAAACTGGAGTGAATTTGGGCCTAAAATTAGGCTCTATTAAGGTCCAGATTTCGGCCTTATCCATTTTCTTTCAAAAAGAATTGGCTTCTCTTCCAGAAGTTCAGACTTTTGTAAAAGGAGTGCTGCATATTCAGCCTCCTTTTGTGCCTCCGGTGGCACCTTGGGACCTTAACGTGGTGTTAAGTTTTCTAAAATTACACTGGTTTGAACCACTTAAAACAGTAGAGTTAAAATATCTCACATGGAAGGTGGTCATGTTATTAGCCTTGGCTTCGGCTAGGCGAGTGTCGGAATTAGCGGCTTTGTCACATAAAAGCCCATATTTGGTATTTCATGTGGATAGAGCGGAATTGCAGACCCGTCCTCAATTCCTACCAAAAGTGGTCTCATCTTTTCATATGAACCAACCTATTGTGGTGCCTGTGGCTACGCGTGACTTGGAGGATTCCGAGTTACTTGATGTGGTTAGGGCTTTGAAAATTTACGTGGCCAGGACGGCTAGAGTCAGGAAAACTGAAGCGCTGTTTGTCCTGTATGCAACCAACAAGATTGGTGCCCCTGCTTCAAAGCAGGCTATTGCTCGCCGGATTTGTAACACGATTCAGCAAGCGCATTCTATGGCTGGATTGCAGTTACTGAAATCGGTCAAGGCCCATTCCACGAGGAAAGTGGGCTCTTCTTGGGCGGCTGCCCGAGGGGTCTCGGCACTACAGCTGTGTCAAGCTGCTACTTGGTCGTGTTCACACACCTTTGCAAAATACTATAAGTTTGATAACCTGGCTGAGGAGGAACTCATGTTTGCTCAATCGGTGCTGCAGAGTCATCCGCACTCTCCCGCCCGTTTTGGAGCATTGGTATAATCCCCATGGTCCTTACGGAGTCCCCAGCATCCTCTAGGACGTTAGAGAAAATAAGATTTTAAACCTACTGGTAAATCTTTTTCTCGTAGTCCGTAGAGGATGCTGGGCGCCCGTCCCAAGTGCGGACTACTTCTGCAATACTTGTATATAGTTATTGCTTCAATAAGGGTTATGTTATAGTTGCATCGGTCCTGCACTGATGCTATGTTGTTTTTTCATACTGATAACTGGGTAGTTTATCACAAGTTATACGGTGTGATTGGTGTGGCTGGTATGAATCTTGCCCTGGATTAACAAAATCCTTTCCTCATACTGTCCGTCTCCTCTGGGCACAGTTTCTCTAACTGTGGCATAGAGGGAGGAGCCAGTGCACACCCAGAACTAAAGTCTTTCTTAAAGTGCCCATGTCTCCTGTGGAGCCCGTCTATCCCCATGGTCCTTACGGAGTCCCCAGCATCCTCTACGGACTACGAGAAAAAGATTTACCGGTAGGTTTAAAATCTTATTTTCTACTTTATTCTTTTGTATCCTAGTTTATTACGACCAACTCTCATCCAAGGAGTTTGATATTCTACTACCTGCATGCAATTTAAATTGCTTAAATTGTTTATATGGTTGATTTGTCCTTCACAATCCATAATCTGCAACTTGGATGTACTTGTGTCATTGAAAATCTTATAATAAAAATGTATATACAGATACTCAACCTGTATATTGAAAAAAAAAAAAGTTATAAGACATATGCATTCAATATTTGAAGAAACAAAATAAAATAAAGCTATCTATTGGGTTTCACTAACAAGCACATTGGAAGACTTGACTACTGTTAAAAGACATGCATTACATGGTATAGAGCCACAAACCACAATGTAGTAAAATAAAAACAAACTTACATGTGTATCAAACCTATGTGAGGCTTACATTGATAGTGCAAGATCAACACTCTATCAACTGTGCAAACTAGACTGCACATAAATGCCATAAAATTTATCTGAGATTTTAGTAAATAAGGCCCGTTGCTGTCCGGGTCACGCAGCCGTCACGGCCCGCCCCCATACGGTCCGGTCATGTCTGCGTTGTCCTGACTGTGCCCCCAAAATGGCGGCACAACGCCGCTGGCCCGACTCCTCCTGCCCAGTGACCGCCTCTGCCTGTCAATCAGGCAGAGGCGCTCACTGGGCAGAGATGCTGATCGCATCTATGGCATGTGCCGGTGCACTGCGGCACCAGCACACACGCACTTCAGACCTGATCTCCTGTTGTGTGAATATGCACAGCAGGGATCAGGTCTGAATTAGGCCCTATATACAGCTGTCAGTAAGGCAGGGATGTGCTGCTGCCAGTGAGGCAGGGATGTGCTGCTGGTAGTGAAGCAGTGATGTGCTGCTGTCAGCGAAGCAGTGCTGTGCTGCTGTCAGCGAGACAGGGATGTGCTGCTGTCAGCGAGGCAGGGATGTGCTGCTGTCAGCGAAGCAGGGATGTGCTGCTGTCAGCGAAGCAGGGATGTGCTGCTGTCAGCGAAGCAGGGATGTGCTGCTGTCAGCGAGGCAGGGATGTGCTGCTGTCAGCGAGGCAGGGATGTGCTGCTGTCAGCGAGGCAGGGATGTGCTGCTATAAGTGAGGTAGGGATGTGCTGCTGTCATTGAAGCAGGAATGTGCTGCTGCAGTGAGGCAGAGATATGCAGCCCACTATCTCCCTATCACCCCTGCCTGAGTCACACACTTTCCCTGTCACCCCTGCCTCAGTTACCCACTATCTCCCAGTCACCGCTGCCTCAGTCAACCACTATATCTGCGATCCCTGCCTCAGTCACCCACTATACCAGTCACCCCTGCTTTAGTCACCCACTGTCACCCTATCACCCCTGCTTCAGTCACCCACTATCCCTGTCAACCCTGCCTCAGTCACCCACTATCTCCCAGTCACCCCTGCCTCAGTCAGCCACTATCCCTGTCACCCCTGCCTCAGTCTCTTACTGTCCCTGTCACCCCTGCCACAGTCATCCACTATCTCCCTATCACCCCTGCCTTAGTCATTTATTATACCTGTCACCCACTTTCTTCCCATACTTACCCAACCCCTTCCTATCACCCCTCCCTCAGTAACCCACTATCTCCCTGTCACCCACTATCTCCCAGTCACCCCAGGCCTCAGTCACCCACTATCTCCCACTCATACATGCTTCAGTCACCCACTATCTCCCAGTCATCCCTGCCTCAGTCACCTACTGACACCAGTGCAGACATTTCTGCTGCGGCCTCTCCACTCTCCAGCGTGAACGTCCTGACGACTGAGGAAATCCGCTTCCTAGTTGAGGACTCCGGGAATGAACACTGCCGATATTGCTGTCAGATGACTTTCTACCCAACGGAGGATTTTTGATACTTCCAGCTTTGCCATGCAGTTTCGAGTGCCGCCTTGATGATTTGTGTACACTACCGTGGTGGCGTTGTCAGATTGTACTTGAACAGGCTTGTTCTGTACTAGAGGCAGGGCCAGTGTCAATTAATTGAACACTGCCTGCAATTCCAGAATGTATATCAGGAGGAGAGATTCCTCCCTGGTCCACCGACCCTGTAGAAAGTGTTGCTCCAACACCATGGCCCAGCCCAAAAGACTGGCATCCATTGTCAGGAGGACACAGTTGGAGATCCAGAAGGGATGGCCCCTGCTCAACTGTTGGTCCTGTAGCCACCAGCTCAGTGTCAGACGAACCTCCGGAGTCAAGGAGATCATTTGAGACATCATCCGATGAGGCAGGCCGTCCCACTTGGAGAGGATTAACCTCTGCAGAGGGCGGTAATGAAATTGAGCGTACTCTACCATATCGAAAGCCGACACCATGAGGTCTAGTACTTGCATCGCCGTGTGTATCAACACTCTTGGGCGAGAGAGGACGATACTGTCCTGAATTTTCAGGACTTTCTCTGGAGACAGAAACAATTGTTGGCTGTGTGTGTCCAGCAGTGCCCCTAGGTGCACAATGTTCCGAGCAGGGACCAGCGAGGACTTTTTTCAGTTGATGAGCCACCCGTGGACTTTTAGGAATTGGACCGCCAGTTCCAGATAACTGTGGAGAACCTCTTGGGAGTTCACCAGGATCAGCAAGTCGTCCAGATTTGGCAGGATCCTGATTCTCTGATGGTGAAGGGTCGTCATCACGGCCATGACCTTGGTGAATATCCGAGGTGCCGTGGCCAAACCAGAAGGCAGGACTTGAAATCCAAAAACAAACCAGGCACAACACTGCTTAGCTTCCATCATCAGATGAGATTAGACCAGTGGCGTAACTACTGCCCCCGCAGTCTTCGCGGTGGCTTGGGGGCGAGGGGCTGCGGGGGCGCCACTGATTTACAGCAGACTGACATGCGGACGAGCGTCCGCATGTCAGTCTGCAGTCTCCTTCCCTCCGCCGCTTTTTGGAGGGACACGGAGGGCACACAGCGCGCCTCCCTGTGTCCCTCCTGCTGCATCATCTCCGGCGGCCGCGGGTCTAATAGGGGGAAGTGCCGTCCGTGAGCTCTAATTGGCTCACGAACCGGCACTTCCCCCTATTAGACCCGCGGCCGCCGGAGATGATGCAGCAGGAGGGACACAGGAGAGACGAGCTGTGCCCTCCGTGTCCCTCCAAAAAGCGACGGCGGGGGGGGGGGGTAAATATCTGGCACTGGGGGCATATATGGCACGGGGGGGGGGGAGGAATATCTGGCACTGGGGCATTTCTGGCACTGGGGGGAATATCTGGCACTGGGGGCATATCTGGCACTGGGGGGGATATCTGGCACTGGGGCATATATGGCACTGGGGGGGAATATCTGGCACTGGGGGCATATATGGCACTGGGGGGGGGGTATCTGGCACTGGGGGCATATATGGCACGGGGGGCATATATGGCACTGGGGGGAATATCTGGCACTGGGGGCATATATGGCACTGGGGGGGAATATCTGGCACTGGGGGCATTTGTGTACCTGGCACATGGGGGGGACGACTATATTTGGCACTGGGGCATGTAAGTACCTGGCACCGTGGGGGAATATCTGGCACTGGGGACATATGTAGCACTGGGAGCACAGCCCTAGCAACAAGGACTACCTCCTAGCAACGAGCATGACACCCAGTGCATGAAACATCTGGCAACGAGCATGACACCCAGTGCATGAAACACCTGGCAACGAGCATGACACCCAGTGCATGAAACCCCGGGCAACGAGCATGACACCCTGAGCATGAAAACCCCTGGCACCGTGCATGGAACCAAGAGCATGAAACCCCTGGCAACGAGCATGACACCCAGTGCATGAAACCCCTGACAACGAGCAGGTAATTGAAAAGTAATTAGAAGCCTTACTGTAGGACTTAATGTGTAATGTGCATTACGGTGTGTGGCATAATGTATCACGGACATTGCGGTGTGTGTCATAATGTGTCGCAGGCATTACGGTGTATGGTATACTATATCGCGGGCATTGTGATATGTGGTATAATGTCTCAGGGTCATTGCAGTGTGTGGCATAATGTATCACGGACATTGCGGTGTGTGTCATAATGTGTCAGGCATTACGGTGTGTGGTATACTATATCACGGGCATTGTGGTATGTGGTATAATGTCTCAGGGTCATTGCAGTGTGGCATAATACATAACGGGCATTGCGATGTGTGGCATAGGGTATAACGGGCAGGGCATTGCCCACGCACTCACACGTACAAGCAATGCATTTCACGCCTACCTCCAGCCTCAGTTACAGGCTGCTGCCGCCTACCCCCCTCCCTGCATCAGCTGCAAAGGCAGCAAAATATTTTGACCAAAGTCTAAAGGCCCGTACACATTAAACGATGTCGCTCTGTGAGCTACATCGTCTAATGTTTCCCCTCCCGGGCCGGCCGGCGGCCGACTGTACACACTGAGCGATATGACCGCTCATATCGCTCAGTGACGTCACGCCCCCGCCAGCCCTGCATGAAGGTCGTGGACGACAGTCCACATCCTTCCTGCATGCCCTACCGACAGCGAAGATTGTTGGCGACCCGCGGGGCCGCGCATCGTTTGTCGCTGGCTGCATACACACTTAACGATAAAATGAGCGACGTCGCTCATTAAATCGTTAAGTGTGTACGGACCTTAAACAATTTGGTTTGGTTAATAAAATAATTTTGCACAGAACAGTGATGTTATACGAACATTTTCATTAAACATTTAAAAAATCAAATGTTTATTCTTACAGTGAAATTTTACATTTCTGAATAAAAAAAATAAATTTAAAAAAAGCGATGAAATTCCATAGACAAAAAACCTTACGGTTTCACATGTCCCATTAAGGCTTCTTAGACATGATCGAAATTTCAGAAACCTGTTGTAACTCTTCCACTCAAACTCCAAAAAGCAATGAAATTCCGATCATTGAGGCTGACGCCTTAATGGACGTGTTCCTTGCGTAATACAGATATGGTATGCCATCACAGCCTGTGGGTAAGTGCAGATTCGGTCTGAATTACCCCCTGTGTTTCTCTGTCCCCCCCATTAGTGCTGCTTAGTGTTCCCTCTATCCACACACTTCTGTTCCCCCATCCACACCGCTCTCCTCCCTCCAATCAACAACACTCTTACCTCATCTGAGCAGCTTTGTCTTCCGCTCAGACCTTCAGTTGCATAGACTGCATGTGTGTATTCCAATGAGCACACAAATCTGTGAATTAGCAGCTCCACCATTGTGTGAGTGACAGCAATCTCACTCTGTGAGAGTGCTGAATCTACACTTACCCACAGGCTGTGATGGCATACCATATCTGTATTGCGCAAGGAACACGTCCATTAAGGCGTCAGCCTTAATGATCGGAATTTCATTGCTTTTTGGAGTTTGAGTGGAAGAGTTACAACAGGTTTCTGAAATTTCGATCATGTCTAAGAAGCCTTAATGGGACATGTGAAACCGTAAGGTTTTTTGTCTATGGAATATATATATATATCACAAACATATATGATTCATACATATATCACACACACATACATAATACATACATGAGAAAGACCTGGGATGGTGATGAGGCCAGGGCCCCCTGCTGATGTTGCGTTGAGGAAGGCAGTGTTCCAGGGCGGATGCCAGTCGGGGAGAGCGCCGCGCAGCCCGGGAAAAATACTGCTGAGGAGCTACATCTGGAAGAGCCCCTGGGAGGGAGAGTGCCACATGCCCCATCCTGCGCGGCAGACTCTGCAGGCCTGCACATGGGAAGGGAGGTCTCTGGCCACACATACTCACCCTTCTGCTGAAGCCCCGCTGCTGTCCCCATCAGCGATCTCCAGCGGGGAGCGGGGCCAGGATGAACCTCAACCTGTGAGAACTATCTTCATGATCAAGAGATCTCATATGCAAGATAAGTATGTTTTGGGATAGGGCTGGGGAGGGCGGCTGCTCGGGCACACCCCCGTCAAGTTAAGGAGATTTAACTGAGGAAGCACAAGGGAACTCTCGTCAGGGGACAACAACTGCAGGGAGACCACATCTTTTCAGATGAACATGGGAGGGCGGAAGGCTGCCTAATACTGAAGCACCCTCAGACATTAAACCATATGCAACAACTATTGCAAGCATTCCTGGGGGAAGGTCTGCAGCAGACGGATTTGCATACGGTGATGTCATCCAAGCAGTGGGCCAAAGTTGGCTGGAACCCTCATCTGTATATGAAAAGAGAAAAGGGGCATGCAGGGCATGGCGGCCTTTTGCGGCGCTTGGATAACCCCAAGTTTGCATTAAACACCCCCACCCTCCTTCGGTGTGGGGCTCATGTTGGCCATGCCCAAGCCCCTGAAGCATTCAAGCTGATTTCTTGCAGCAGCTGGGCACTGTAACAGCTTCAGAGCTGCTCTACAAGACAAGTAAAAGGGTGTGGGCCCTGCAGCACCACCTGTAGTTTGCATACACACATATATAGGACAGCATCTCTTATATGCCCCAGGGTCAATAAAATAGTATCCTTGTCTAGGCTATCCATCCCCTCAGATAAGGTATTTGTCCATGCCGCTACAGCACTACACACCCAGGCCGACGCAATTGCCGGTCTGAGTAAGGTACCTGAATGTGTATAAATGGACTTCAGGGTAATCTCCTGTTTGCGGTCAGCACACTCTTTGAGGGTAGCCGTATCCTGGGACGGGAGGGCTACCTTCTTGGATAAGCGTGTTAATGCTTTGTCCACCCTAGGGGAGGATTCCCATCGTAACCTATCCGTTGATGGGAAAGGATACGCCATAAGAATCCTTTTGGAAATCTGCAGTCTTTTATCTGGAGATTCCCAAGCTTTTTCACATAACTCGTTCAGCTCGTGTGAGGGGGGAAAGGTTACCTCAGGCTTCTTACCCTTGTACATATGTACCCTCTTGTCAGCGACAGGGGGTTCCTCTGTGATGTGCAAAACATCTTTTATTGCCATAATCATAAATCGAATGGATTTTGCCAATTTTGGCTGTAACTTTGCATCATCGTAATCGACACTGGAGTCAGAATCCGTGTCGGTATCTGTGTCAACAATCTGGGATAGTGGGCGCTTATGAGACCCTGACAGTCCCTGCAACATAGGATCAGGCATGGGTTTAAACCCTGACTGTCCCAAAGCTTCTGCCTTGTCTAATCTTTTGTGCAATGAGTTTACACTAGCATTTAAAACATTCCACATATCCATCCAATCAGCTGTCGGCGGAGACACCACATTCATTTGCTCCCGCTCCTCTCTAATATAGCCTTCTTCCTCAGACATGTCGACACACGTGTACCGACACACTACACACACAGGGAATGCTTTTTCTGAAGACAGTTTCCCCACAAGGCCCTTTGGAGAGACAAAGAGAGAGTATGCCAGCACACCCCCCAGCGCTATATAACCCAGGAATAAAACAGTAACTTAATGTTTGCCCAGTAGTGCTGCTGTATGTAATTTGCGAATTATGTGCCCCCCCCCTCTTTTCAACCCTCTTGTCTAACGTGGTATAAGCAGGGTAGAGTCCGGGGAGCTTCCTCTCAGCGGTGCTGTGGAGAAAAAATGGCGCTGGTGAGCGCTGAGGGAGAAGCCCCGCCCCCTCGGAGGCGGGCTTCTGTCCCGCTTAAACTGTAAAATTGGTGGGGGCTTATACATATATAAAGTGCCCAGCTGTATATATGTTATATTTTTGCGAAAGAGGTTTATATTGCTGCCCAGGGCGCCCCCCCTGCGCCCTGCACCCTTACAGTGACCGGAGTATGTGAGGTGTATGGGAGCAAAGGCGCACAGCTGCAGTGCTGTGCGTTACCTCAGTGAAGATCATGAAGTCTTCTGCCGCCTCTGAAGTCTTCTTTTCTTCTCATACTCACCCGGCTTCTATCTTCCGGCTCTGCGAGGGGGACGGCGGCGCGGCTCTGGGACGGACGGCGAGGGTGAGATCCTGCGTACCAATCCCACTGGAGCTAATGGTGTCCAGTAGCCTAAGAAGCAGGACCTTGCAACTCAGAGAGTAGGGCTGCTTCTCTCCCCTCAGTCCCTCGATGAGGGAGTCTGTTGCCAGCAGTGCTCCCTGAAAATTAAAAACCTAACAAAATACTTTCTGTCAGAAAGCTCAGGAGAGCTCCTGAAAAGCACCCAGTCTCCACTGGGTACAGTATCAAACTGAGGTCTGGAGGAGGGGCATAGAGGGAGGAGCCAGTGCACACCCAGAACTAAAGTCTTTCTTAAAGTGCCCATGTCTCCTGCGGAGCCCGTCTATCCCCATGGTCCTTACGGAGTCCCCAGCATCCTCTAGGACGTTAGAGAAAATAGGATTTTAATACCTACCGGTAAATCCTTTTCTCTTAGTCCGTAGAGGATGCTGGGCACCCGTCCCAGTGCGCACTGTGTCTGCAGTTATTAAATGGCCCTTAACTCCAGAACATTTATGTGGAGATGAAAACATCCAAGGAAGACTTGACCATCTTCCTTGGATGTTTTCCCCCTGTGTGACTGCTCTCCAGCCTCGGAGGGTTGCATCCGTGGTCCCTAGGATCCCCTCCTGGATCCCGAACCATCGCCCCTCTAGGTGGTGAGAACTGTGCAGCCACCAATGGAGTGAGATTCTGATCTTGGAAGACAGGATTATCCTCCGGTGCATGTGTAGGTGGGATCCGGACCACTTGTCCAACAGGTCCCACTGGAACACTCTGGCATGGAACCTGCCAAACTGAATGGCCTCGTAGGCCGCAACCATCTTCCCCAGCAACTGAATGCATTGATGGATTAACACTCTTGCTGGTTTCAGAATTTGTTTGACCAGACTCTGGATCTCCAGAGCCTTTCCACTAGAAGAAAACCTCTTCTGTGTCCAGTATCACTCCCAAAAACAACAACCGCGTCATTGGGACCAACTGCGATTTTGGCAAGTTTAGGAGCCAACCATGTTGTTGAAGAACTGTCAGGGAGAGTAGATGTTTTGCACCAACTGGTCCCTGGATCTCGCCTTTATCAGGAGATCATCCAAGTACGGGATAATTGTGACTCCTTGCTTGCGAAGGAGGACCATCATTTCCGCCATCACCCTGGTGAAAATCCTCGGAGCCGTGGACAGACCAAACGGCAACGTCTGAAATTGGTAATGACAATCCTGAATTGCAAACCTCAGGTAGCTTGATGCAGTGGCTAAATGGGAACATATAAGTAGGCATCCTTTATGTCTACCAAAACCATGAAATCTCCTTTATCCCCCGGACTGGAGATCACTACCCTGAGAGATTCCATCTTGAAATTGAATTTCTTTAGGTAGAAATTAAGGGATTTCAGATTTAAGATTGGTCTGACTGAGCCGTCCGGCTTCGGGACCACGAAGAGGCTTGAATAAAAACCTTCTCCCTGCTGACTAAGGCTGATTTGAACAATCGGTGAGGGGGAACGTCTTGAAACCCCAGTTTGTACCCTTGGGACACTATTTGTAAAACCCACGAGTCCAGGTCCGAATGAATCCAGAACTGACTGAAGAGTTTTAGACGTGCCCCCCACTGGTGCGGGCTCCTGCAAGAGAGCCCCAGCGTCATGCAGTGGATTTGGCAGAAGCAGAGGACGATCTCTGCTCCTGCGATCTTGAAGAGGCTACAGACCTCTTCCCTCTTTTCCTTCCTCTACCTGCAAAGAAAGGGGAATCTTAACTTCTTGCATATCTATTGGGCCGAAATGACTGCGTCAGATAATGATGCGTCTTCATCCGTTGAGAGGGAACATAGGGCAAGAAGGACGACTTACCTGCGGGAGCTGCCGAGATCAAATTAACTAGGCCGTCGCCAAACAAGGCTTCACCTTCATAGGGAAGAGACTCCCTTTCTTCTTGGAGTCAGCATCAGCATTCCCTTGGTGAATCCACAATGCCCTCCTATCCGAGACTGCCATGAAATTGGCCCGTGAGCACTTGTGCCCGGTGTAGGATTTTTAAATATGTGTAGTTTACTGTATGCAAGGGTTTAAAACCTTTTAGGAACTGAGATCTAAGGTGTATTACATGTAGTTTAAAAAAAACAAAAAAGGTTTATTTTAAGGCAGTAGTTTCCAAACTGGGGTTCTTGCACTGGTAGCATAGTTTGGTGGTCCAGGACCAATTAAAATTATTTATACTTTAATAAATTGGCAAAACCATTCCCTCACAACATAACTGAACCTGAGGATGACATGCTATAAACACAATTTACTTAATTTTATATTTTTTTCTGAATTTCTCAATAAAAAAAACTTTGGCCTAGGGGTGTCGTGAAACAAATTTTGATACTCTATGGCAGGGGTGTCAAACCCATGGGCCGCATGCCGCCCCCAATGCATCCTTTTGTGGCCCACAGGCCGGGGTCCGGCAGGGGTCCGACAGGGGTCCTTTTGTGGCCCGATCACCTTGCTTAGAGCGAGGGCAGGAGAGTGCAGCCAGAGTCTTTGCTTTCTATGTGCGGCACCATCTTCCCGAAGAGATCACAGGGAAGATAGTGCCCCTTCCACTGGCTACAGCACAGGTATACTGGGGTGGGGTAGCAAACTGGGGGCCCCAATGGGCCCCTCCAGCAGTCCCTCTACCAAAACACGTCTTTTGGTGGTTTTGCGGTGTTGTTATAACTACATGGTGACGATACTGTAGCACAGAGATTTTCAACCATTTACAACTCACGTCACACAGAACAAGATTTAAATATTGACAAGGCACACTGAAATATAATGGTGATGCATGGTGCAGTATCGTGTCCTAGGATGTCATGTCGCAGCTTCTCCATAGGTAACGCCTGAACAGGCCCGGTGACAGGGGGGACAAAGGGGACACTTGTTCAGGGCTCCAAGTATTAAGAACAGAAATAATGGGGCCACAGTGCCAATATTGCTTTTTAAAGTGTATCCACCAACTGCTCAATTTAAGCAGGAAAACAATTAACAGGCCAACTAAACCCTCCCCCCTCCTTTTACCCCATCACTTTGTCCAGTCCCTGTGGTCCATACTGTATTGCCATTATTATGCATTTTGCTGTGCTGGCCCTTTTCTGAATGTCCCTGCCACCGCCACCGAAGAGCTGGATAGCCCAGTATGAAAACCACCTGCCGGCCTCACTGACGGTCCGAGTCAAAGGCTCCATTTTTTTTAAAGATCCCTCTGCCAAGTTAAGGGGGGGTTGAGGGGGCCCCAGAGATATCAGTGTACTGGGCCCCGAGATTTCTGTTGCTAGCCCTGACCCTCAGGGGCGTATCTACCCCTTGGCCAGGATGGCACTTGCCAGGGGCACCATCCAGCTGTGCCAACCGTGGCTAAGGGATAGAGTTCTGCAGTCTCGAAAGGGCGCTATGGCAATCAGCGTGGGACTGACCAATTAGACGGTGAGGGAAGGATACTGAAATTGTCCCAACCCTGTTACAGTTTGAAACGCCCCTCAACTGCTGTCCACTGCTTCACTCCTAGCTCTGCCCCTTTGAAATTATTAATCCCTACCCCCCGGTAGGCGGAGTTCTCCAGGCCCATACTCAGGAGTCACCACTGCTGTACATTATGTGCCGGTTGTAGAGGCAGAGCGGGGAACATCAGAGAACGCCACAAATTACACAGTGGGCAAGGAGATGGCTGGAGACAGCTGCACAGCCATGCCTTGCAAGTTCGAGAGAGCTGTTGAATTTCAGCACTTCAAGTCAGAGCCTGCCCCCTGCTGCCCAAGCAGTCCGTGACAGTTAGTGTCGAGGAGGGGGGGATTTGTGCATGTGTGCTATCAGTGTGTGTGTGGGGGGGTGGGGGGGTGGAGGATGTGTGTGACTGTGAGGGAGCTGTCAGTGTCAGTGGGGAGAGGAGCAGGAGGGAGTTGTTAGTGTGTGGAAGTGATGAGAGTTGTCAGTACTGGGGAAATGTGTGTGTGTGTGTACTAGATTTAGGAGTGTGTGTTTGTGAGAGGTTTCAGTTGGGGAATTAGAGTTCATACAGTAATTAAATGTTTTCATATTGAGAACTACATCTCCCAGCATATACAGTGTGCTGGGGATGCTAACAAGCTTTATTTAAAAGTTTAAAAAACATTGCTTTTATGACTGCAATGGTTAAAAAGGGAGAGCTATAAATCAATTTATCAGTGAATGATCGCAGTTTGAGCTGTTACATTTTACTGAACCACCTATCCCTCCACACTCACTACCTGTCCTCAGGATACATTTACCATCCCGGCAGACGGTATACCGGCGGTCATTTGACCGATGTTGGAATCCTGACACCACTTGGGAGACTGGTGCCGGCACACAGACAGCCAACATCCCGAAGGCGAGTATTGGAGGGAGGGTTAGGACCGGGGGAGCGGGTGTTAGGGAAGGCACTAGGAGGGGGGGGGGGGGGTTAGTCCAGTATCCTGGGACGGGAGGGCTACCTTCTTGGATAAGCGTGTTAATGCTTTGTCCACCCTAGGGGAGGATTCCCATCGTAACCTATCCGTTGATGGGAAAGGATACGCCATAAGAATCCTTTTGGAAATCTGCAGTCTTTTATCTGGAGATTCCCAAGCTTTTTCACATAACTCGTTCAGCTCGTGTGAGGGGGGAAAGGTTACCTCAGGCTTCTTTCCCTTGTACATATGTACCCTCTTGTCAGCGACAGGGGGTTCCTCTGTGATGTGCAAAACATCTTTTATTGCCATAATCATAAATCGAATGGATTTTGCCAATTTTGGCTGTAACTTTGCATCATCGTAATCGACACTGGAGTCAGAATCCGTGTCGGTATCTGTGTCAACAATCTGGGATAGTGGGCGCTTATGAGACCCTGACAGTCCCTGCAACATAGGATCAGGCATGGGTTGAAACCCTGACTGTCCCAAAGCTTCTGCCTTGTCTAATCTTTTGTGCAATGAGTTTACACTAGCATTTAAAACATTCCACATATCCATCCAATCAGCTGTCGGCGGAGACACCACATTCATTTGCTCCCGCTCCTCTCTAATATAGCCTTCTTCCTCAGACATGTCGACACACGTGTACCGACACACTACACACACAGGGAATGCTTTTTCTGAAGACAGTTTCCCCACAAGGCCCTTTGGAGAGACAGAGAGAGAGTATGCCAGCACACCCCCCAGCGCTATATAACCCAGGAATAAAACAGTAACTTAATGTTTGCCCAGTAGTGCTGCTGTATGTAATTTGCGAATTATGTGCCCCCCCACCCCTCTTTTCAACCCTCTTGTCTAACGTGGTATAAGCAGGGTAGAGTCCGGGGAGCTTCCTCTCAGCGGTGCTGTGGAGAAAAAATGGCGCTGGTGAGTGCTGAGGGAGAAGCCCCGCCCCCTCGGAGGCGGGCTTCTGTCCCGCTTAAACTGTAAAATTGGTGGGGGCTTATACATATATAAAGTGCCCAGCTGTATATATGTTATATTTTTGCGAAAGAGGTTTATATTGCTGCCCAGGGCGCCCCCCCTGCGCCCTGCACCCTTACAGTGACCGGAGTATGTGAGGTGTATGGGAGCAAAGGCGCACAGCTGCAGTGCTGTGCGTTACCTCAGTGAAGATCATGAAGTCTTCTGCCGCCTCTGAAGTCTTCTTTTCTTCTCATACTCACCCGGCTTCTATCTTCCGGCTCTGCGAGGGGGACGGCGGCGTGGCTCTGGGACGGACGGCGAGGGTGAGATCCTGCGTACCAATCCCACTGGAGCTAATGGTGTCCAGTAGCCTAAGAAGCAGGACCTTGCAACTCAGAGAGTAGGGCTGCTTCTCTCCCCTCAGTCCCTCGATGAGGGAGTCTGTTGCCAGCAGTGCTCCCTGAAAATTAAAAACCTAACAAAATACTTTCTGTCAGAAAGCTCAGGAGAGCTCCTGAAAAGCACCCAGTCTCCACTGGGTACAGTATCAAACTGAGTTCTGGAGGAGGGGCATAGAGGGAGGAGCCAGTGCACACCCAGAACTAAAGTCTTTCTTAAAGTGCCCATGTCTCCTGCGGAGCCCGTCTATCCCCATGGTCCTTACGGAGTCCACAGCATCCTCTAGGACGTTAGAGAAAATAGGATTTTAATACCTACCGGTAAATCCTTTTCTCTTAGTCCGTAGAGGATGCTGGGCACCCGTCCCAGTGCGTACTGTGTCTGTAGTTATTAAATGGCCCTTAACTCCAGAACATTTATGTGGAGATGAAAACATCCAAGGAAGACTTGACCATCTTCCTTGGATGTTTTCCCCCTGTGTGACTGCTCTCCAGCCTCGGAGGGTTGCATCCGTGGTCCCTAGGATCCCGTCCTGGATCCCGAACCATCGCCCCTCTAGCTGGTGAGAACTGTGCAGCCAGCAATGGAGTGAGATTCTGGTCTTGGAAGACAGGATTATCCTCCGGTGCATGTGTAGGTGGGATCCGGACCACTTGTCCAACAGGTCCCACTGGAACACTCTGGCATGGAACCTGCCAAACTGAATGGCCTCGTAGGCCGCAACCATCTTCCCCAGCAACTGAATGCATTGATGGATTAACACTCTTGCTGGTTTCAGAATTTGTTTGACCAGACTCTGGATCTCCAGAGCCTTTCCACTAGAAGAAAACCTCTTCTGTGTCCAGTATCACTCCCAGTGCTCCCCTTCACTAACAGTCCACAAAGTTTCCCCATCTCACGATCTGCCTCCTCACCCCCACTTTTGGGTTTAACCAATTTGTGTAATGACCATTTTTGACCACTTTTCTAGTGTTTGGGAGCAAATGGTTAATTGACATTTGCTACTATACATTACCAGATTTTCATTCCATCCATCCAGACTGGATAGATAGCCTGACAGATAATTGTGTAGTGTACGCCCAGGATAACTGTCAGTTGTGCTTTCTTTTATGACGGCACATAAATGGGTGGGCAGATCCAGAGCAAGGACTGCCCACTCATGCATAGTTGTCAACTGATGTGAAGTTCCAGGGGGCAATCTCAGTTATAAAGAAAAGTATCTGGAAATTGTCCCTAGTTTAAAAAAAAAATAAAAAAAAAATTGATCAACTCCATTTATTTAGTATGATATCCCAGCAGTCAGAACAACATACTTTATTAAATAACACATCTCAAACTACCATACCCAGGATTCAAACCTATAACCTGTTGAATTCTAATCAAACACCCTACCTATTGAGCTATTTGATCCTGCATAAAAATTGTGAACATTATATGAAGCTATTGGTACTTTGCAAAAAAAAAGTATCAGCATTACAACGCAGCAGATCCATGCAGTTTGCAGCCACACACTACATGTATCTGCTCAGCCACAATGCTGATTATTTCTTCACAAAGTACAAGGTGAGCTCCAAACAGAATTCTCTAGCTTAGAATTATACCTTTCTATGCCAAACCTAGAAGTCGGACCCCCCACCCTGGGATCCCCCAGAGGGAGGCCTGCACCGTCATGCGGCAGGCTTGTCCGTTTTGGAAGCAGGCTGATGGGCAGCCCAGGCTTGCTTCAGTCTGGGCTTGGCAGGTCTGGAAGCATGAGCTTGCTTTGGGTATGCCTGACCTTGGGTACGCTTTACCTGAGGGATGAAAGGGCCAAGGGAAAGTACTTTTAGCCTTCTGCGTGGTAGGAGTCATACGAGGTAGGCAAGCTGTTTTAGCAGTAGCCAGATCAGCTACAATCTTATTGAGGTCTTCTCCAAAGAGAGTGTCTCCCTTGAAAGGAAGCACCTCCAGAGTTTTCTTGGAATCCATATCCACCGACCAGGATCTCAACCAGCTGTATAAAGTATTACCTTGGAACTGGCGCTCCACTCCCGATTATCTGGTTATCATGGCTTCCTCCGCCAGTGTCCAGACTCGCTTGCTGAAGCTCGGCCACTTCTTCCTAGCAGCAGGCTCCTGGATCACTGGGCAGCAGAGGTGCTTGGGAGCCGGAAGGGGGCGGAGCAATCAGGCAGGCAGTTGCAGTGCTGCCCAGCTATCTGTGGTGTGAGAAGAAGCAGGGGCAGCCCACCGCTGGCAGTGCTGCAGCTAGCGGTGGTGGCAGCGGCGAGGCTGCTGGGCTGGGTCTTGAAAAAGGTGGAAATAAGGGTGTTACGGCATGGAATGTACAAACTGCGAGACCCTGCTGGTAGCGCCTTTGTCTATTTAGTAGGAAGGGCACGTAACAGCCGGGGGGCAATGGAGGAAGCCCCTTTAGGGCTGGAGCCCCTTCAGGGCTGGAGCCCGGCGGCAACTGACTCCGTTGTCTCTGGCAGTTCTGCCCCTGGACTAGAGGAATGGTCAAGAACATGGCAACATTTAATGCCAAAAAATGCAAAATCATACACGTCTCAAAAATGCAAAGGCTAACTATAATATTAAGGGCATTATAATGGCAAGAGGAAAGCTATCATGTGAAGCTGAACCACTAGCCATGAACATAGGCCAGGGCCTCAGCCGTTCCTTGCCACTCCGTGTGGTAAATGGCATATTGGCAAGTTTACGCTTCTCCTCCGACAATTTTATTTTAGGTTTTGGAGTCCTTTTTTTACTGATATTTGGTGTTTTGGATTTGACATGCTCTGTACTATGACATTGGGCATCGGCCTTGGCAGACGACGTTGCTGGCATTTCATCGTCTCGGCCATGACTAGTGGCAGCAGCTTCAGCACGAGGTGGAAGTGGATCTTGATCTTTCCCTAATTTTGGAACCTCAACATTTTTGTTCTCCATATTTTAATAGGCACAACTAAAAGGCACCTCAGGTAAACAATGGAGATGGATGGATACTAGTATACAATTATGGACGGACTGCCGAGTGCCGACACAGAGGTAGCTACAGCCGTGAACTACCGTACTGTGTCTGCTGCTAATATAGACTGGTTGATAAAGAGATGTCGTAGTATGTATGTATGAAGAAGAAAGAAAAAAAAACCACGGTTAGGTGGTATACAATTATGGACGGACTGCCGAGTGCCGACACAGAGGTAGCCACAGCCGTGAACTACCGTACTGTACTGTGTCTGCTGCTAATATAGACTGGTTGATAAAGAGATGTCGTAGTATGTATGTATGAAGAAGAAAGAAAAAAAAACCACGGGTAGGTGGTATACAATTATGGACGGACTGCCGAGTGCCGACACAGAGGTAGCCACAGCCGTGAACTACCGTACTGTACTGTGTCTGCTGCTAATATAGACTGGTTGATAAAGAGATGTAGTAGTATGTATGTATAAAGAAGTAAGAAAAAAAAACCACGGGTAGGTGGTATACAATTATGGACGGACTGCCGAGTGCCGACACAGAGGTAGCCACAGCCGTGAACTACCGTACTGTACTGTGTCTGCTGCTAATATAGACTGGTTGATAAAGAGATGTCGTAGTATGTATGTATGAAGAAGAAAGAAAAAAAAACCACGGTTAGGTGGTATACAATTATGGACGGACTGCCGAGTGCCGACACAGAGGTAGCCACAGCCGTGAACTACCGTACTGTACTGTGTCTGCTGCTAATATAGACTGGTTGATAAAGAGATGTCGTAGTATGTATGTATAAAGAAGAAAGAAAAAAAAACCACGGTTAGGTGGTATACAATTATGGACTGATAAAGCTGAATATTTATCGTATATAAATCACTTTAAGAGGTCTAAGAACACTGTACGCTATCTACGTAAGAAGTACCGTAAGGGTACGCAAGTTGCGTAGCGATCGCTCAGCCGTAGTCGAGACGCTCAAGCGTCACGTTCGCTTACGGCCCAGTGATCACAGGCAGGCACGCTATTGGCTGCCGACTAACATAATGATTCGCTATAGCGTAGCGGACGCTCGGGACCACGAGGAGATCACCAGCGATGCAGACGCTCACAACGTTAAACCTTTATATCTATACCTTTAACAGTGAGATACACAGTATACCTTAGTGTAGAGACAGAGTGTAAGTGCAACCTGGTGTAACCTGATTAACTACAAAGCTGCTTGAGCGTCACCGACGCTCAGAGAATACTTAACACTATAAAGAATACACAGATACCTGGGCTTAGGGTCCGAAACCTATTATATGTATTATGACTATTATACTTGCAAAAAGAATCACAGTACAAAGCATACACTACAATATGACATAAACCAACTAACCAGATAAACTACACAGGAAATACAATACAATACAATTAAAGGAAAATACGAGAGAAAGAGTAGAGAGAGAGAGAGAGAGAGAGATGGCTCACAGTAAGACAATATGATTACGGAGAAAACTTACGCACAAAGGGAAACGATCGCATGCGCCTCGATATCCAGCTCCCGATTATCAGCAATGAGAACCGTTGAAGAGAGAGAACTGGATACGGTCGGCCTGCCTATTTATGCCCCACACACAATACAATTCAATGGTCCCTACAATCTCATTGTTCATTGGACACAGGAATTCGGCTTCGCATTATAACAAAAGGTCATAGGTTGATTCATACAGGTGGGCTGTGACTATTTCCAACTGCTCAGGTGGGAGGGAAACTGGGTTTCCCGCCGCATGGGTAATAAAGTGCAAATAAAGTAAATGTTCATAAACTTCTTATGTCCATAACTATTCGCACGAGCGATTGATCTGCTTCAAACCAACACCGGAATATTTCTAATTAAATATTCTTCCGATGGATACTAAACACCACTGTATTACTCCTGTCTGACCCTTCGTATCAAACAAAGAGGGATTCCTCTGTTCATAAACATTCTATATTAACCAAACTTTCAGAATCTATCAAAGGGACCATGATCTACAAAATACATTATTACTGAAAATATGTTACGATTGAGTCGCACGCTACAACCACATAAACTCTACCGTAAATACGCATACCATGCGCCTGCGGGTGCCCGCGACTGTGAGTATGCGCACGTACGGGAGAGCGTACGCATGCGCAGCACGGACCTGTGTGAGGTGCAAATATGGTAGTGTGCATAGAGATATTTTTCTGACTTTGACAGTCCACCCTTTGGCAGTCAATAATAACTGCCACTTCCTGAAAACATTTCAAAAGGAGAAAAATATATGTTAGGGGTTAATTCATTTCCATGGTTGGGTAAGGGAGGAGAGAGGAGTAGGTGTGAAGAGGGTATGACCTAGTGAGATAGCAGAAGCATGTGTGTATGAATCCGTGTTTGGGGGGTCATGTATCATCGTGCCGTACGTGTTGTAAATCAAGCTTCGAGGTATTGCGAAGTATACATTTGAATTCCTTCTTATCCCGTGGTACGGGTCTGTGGATGGGCTGTCAAACTTTACCGAGCTCTTTTCGGATTTTGAACAAAATGGGGAGCACATTTTAGTTGATGATACATGAATGGGGGAATATGTGATTGCTGATATCTGTGCCTGTATTCCCTATACTATGTGTGTCATTACCTGAGGGTTGTAGAAATGAAGAAAAGACATAATTACGGTAAATGCGGTGGTATTCTATGTCAGGTTAATGTACATCTGTCGGTTGAAGTTTTGTTCGGTATCAGTTGAAAGTCGTCTTCTTTGCGCTGTGTTGCCCATTAGGTGTGAGCAAAAAGCTTTGTCAATGCCATTAGATTTACAAAAAATGTTGGGCTAGCGTAAGTTTAAGAATTCTAGGGAAACTGGGGATCCATGGCAAAGTTCATCAAATGTCCATATCTCAAGTGGTCAAAACTTCTTTTTTGGTCTATCCGTTGTCTGTATAGCGTCTCGTCAACTTCCTCGTCCAAGGGGGTCTTTTTATCTTGGAGAAAAGCAGAAAAACAGGTGAAAGAAATGGACCGTAGAAATCGCATTTTCATCACATCATTGTTTCTATCATTGGGTCATAAATCAAATCCAGGTTAATTACAGTTTCCTCACTCCTTAAACTCATTACCCTGGTACGATGTTTGCACTTCATTAAAGCCTGACCGCATCTAAATATCAAACCGATCGTTATGATAACACCTAAGATACATAGGAGAAACTTCCCAACATCCATTATGACTCCTTGAGCCCAGTCTCCCAAACCGGAGAACCAATTTCGCGGGTTCAACCATGACACCCAACCAGTCAGCTCATTACCTACAGCAGCAAGAGTGAGATTGTGTTTTCGGCGAAATTCCCACTTCAATTGGAGAATATCGTCCATCTTTGGTCTATGACCTCAACCGGATCCTCTGTGCTATTCGTGATATACGTGCAACACTTCACGCCGTACTGTGTTGCCAATGTAACACAATATCCGCCTGTCACTGCTGTGAGGTAATTAAGAACCATTCTATGCTGCACCAGTTCTGTTTTATAAGCTTGAAGTTCCCTTCCCGTATATCTAAACGTGTCATCATACATTTCAGTGATATTGTCTAACAAATTTGCGAGCGCCGATATGTATTTATAATTTAGCACTCCTCTAGCGGTGCGGGTGAAATCTAACGCGATTAAGAATTGAATCCCGGTGGATTCACTTATCAGATCAGAGGCCGGATGCTCTGTCTTCTCTATCAGGTGCCTTTTAACGACGTGCTCGTAATGGGTGTGAGTATAAGGAGCTTGGGCACCACGATGTATGTCTTTCATTTTATCATGTGTTACAGTCATTACTTCAGGCAATACTTTTCCAATATAACACAATCCTTCAGAGTTTGGGGCAAGCCACTTGTACGCCTTTCTCCCGCATATGAAATATGCATCATCGGGGAGAACATATGGGACGGAGAAGGACATAACCATATTACACACTTTCCAGGTGAAATCTCCTAACCCTAATTCTTCCATCTGCTTAATACACGTATCAGGTTGTACGATATGTGCACAGTATCCTGGTGATACTTCTCCAACTCTCGTAATCCTATTTCCTAAGATGTACCTATACCGGAAATATTTTCCTCTACTGGCTATGTGGCGTACAAGCTCTGTATCTGTAGGCATTCTATCTGCTCTATGCGAAAAGGTCATGGTGTGGTTACTCCATGACACTTCCCAATTTCCCGGCTTTCTGGGATTGGAGATGTTGAAACATAATAGGGACCTATCCACATGGTATTGGTGGAGCTTCAAACTAGGAGGGCTGGAGATATTAAACCTCCTGTCCACCGGTCTCCCACCATTTAACTCAAGTACCTCCCCTATCGTTAAAGGAAATGGCACTAGCCCTGATTTGCTATGACCTTGAGGTACTTGAGAGCATACCCAACAATCTGTTTTGTTTAACACATTACCCACTAAGGAGTGATAGTCACTCAATGAATGCCGGTCCATATGGATATTAAAACTGGATTGGCATTTCTTAATGCACCCATCTTCAATGACATTGTTACAGAGCCTACAGATACAGTTTTCTTCAGCTAACAATCCGTCACAATTTCTTCTATGGTCAATGCTATCGGATCGTTTTCTGATACTCGCCTTTGCTTGTTGGTTAGGTTGATCTTGGAAAACTACGCCTCCATCTTTATCATCAGAACCCATTCCAGAACCTCTATCGACCTCCATGGTACTCTCGCCGGAACAGACTGCTCTGGTCAACATCATGGTCAACAGGAAAATCCGGATCACAGTCTCTTGGGGCAAGTCCATCTTATAGAAGGAAACGGAGAAAAATGAGAAGGAGGAAAAAGAAATTTGAGGGAGAGGGGATGGGAAGTGGAGAAAAACAATAAAAGGGAGTGGGGAGTCGACAACAGCTCTCGGTCTTCAAGGCTCAGGTGCCGCCTCAGTCCTCCTGGAACAGACACTCCAGTGATACAACCTCTACCGTCTGTTCCTTATCACGGGACTTCTCTGGATCAGCAACCTTCTTGCAGTGGGATGAATGGACCCAAGTCTCTCTCTCAGCAACCTTCAATGCCGTAGTGCTAGTCAATAAGACCTGGTATGGTCCTTCCCATCTGTCAATAAGGCAACCTGAGCGTAGAAAATTCCGTATCATTACATAATCCCCAGGTTCAATGTCATGACAATTACTATCAGGTAGATCAGGAATCACCAACTTCAGACTATCATTTTGATTCCTTAACTGTTAACTCATGTTAATCAAGTACTTTACAGTCACTTCATTGTTACATTTCAAATCATCCTGAGGGTTAATCATAACATGCGGTTGTCGACCAAACAAGATTTCAAAAGGGGACAGATTAAGAGGGGACCTGGGAGTGGTTCTGATACTGTACAATACAATGGGTAAAGCTTCTGGCCATGTCAATCCTGTCTCTGCCATCACTTTACTCAATTTATTTTTAATAGTGCTGTTCACTCTTTCGACCTTCGCACTCGCCTGTGGACGGTACGGAGTGTGCAGCTTGCTATCAATTCCCATCAACTTACACATTCCTTGAAAGACATCACCTGTAAAATGGGTACCCCTATCACTTTCGATTATTCTAGGGATACCATATCTACATACAAATTCCTGCACAATTTTCTTAGCAGTAAACATAGCGGTATTTGTAGCCGCAGGAAATGCTTCGACCCAATTTGAGAAAACATCTATACAAACAAGTACATATTTCAAATTCCGACAAGGGGGTAATTGTATAAAATCAATTTGTATTACCTGGAAAGGGCCGCCGGCAGGTGGGATATGGGATGGTTCTGTAGGTATTGCCTTTCCAATATTCTTTCTCAAACAGGAAAGGCATGACATTGCTCTTTTACTCGCATGAGAGGAGAATCCTGGGGCGCACCAGTATGCTCTCACCAATTTGCACATTCCTTCCTTGCCTAGATGAGTCAGCCCGTGAGCTGCTTCAGCCAGACATGGAAGATATGCTCTGGGGGCCACTGGTTTACCATGTCCATCCGTCCAGAGTCCTGAGGACTCCTGGCCACATCCCTTTGCCTTCCAGACTGCCTTTTCCTGTGTGGAACACAAATTTTGCATTTCACACAACTTCTGTGTGTTAATGGTATTAAATACCATCAATTGTGTGGTGTCTGTCTGTATGGGGGTAGCAGCTGCTAACTTAGCAGCTTCGTCTGCTCGGCTGTTACCAAGTGATACCGGGTCTTGGCTATAAGTGTGTGCTTTACATTTGATAACAGCCACTCTGTCGGGTTCCTGTATCGCTGTTAGAAGCCTTTTTATGTGAGCTGCATGCGCTACCGGTGTACCAGCTGCCGTCATGAAATTTCTGAGGCGCCATAGGGCTCCGAAATCATGGACTACCCCGAATGCGTATCTAGAATCGGTGTAGATATTGGCTGATTTGCCCTTAGCCAATTCACATGCTCTGGTTAGGGCGAACAGTTCAGCAACCTGGGCTGAGTGAGGTGGGCCTAGCGGTTCCGCTTCTATGGTGTCTTGGCCATCTACGACTGCGTATCCAGTACACAAGTCTCCCGAGTCTGACTGTCTATGGCAACTACCGTCCGTGTAGAACGTGAGTTCTGCATCTTCCAGTGGGTTGTCACTGATGTCAGGCCTTGCGGTAAAATTTTGGGTCAAATATTCCATACAATCATGTGTATCTTCCTTTGTATTAAATCCTCCTTCCCCATCACTCTCACCTTCCACCCTTTGTGCCTGACCAGGCACACCTGGGAGATACGTTGCAGGATTTAATGCACTGCATCTCCTTATGGTGATGTTTACGGGGGCCATTAGTGCCAATTCCCATCTTGTAAACCTCGCTGATGAGACGTGTCTGGTTTGGGCAGAATTCAATAAGGCTGATACTGCATGTGGCGTATGGATTGTGAGGTTGTGGCCTAGCACGACATCTTCGCTTTTTGTCACTAGCAATGCTATCGCAGCAACGCTTCGCAAGCATGTGGGGAGGGATCGCGCTACCGTGTCTAGCTGAGCGCTGTAGTATGCAACTGGCCTACTGGCATCACCGTGTTTTTGGGTTAGTACACCTGCCGCGCAACCAGCACTTTCTGTTCCGTATAGTTCAAAGGGTTTCCCATAGTCTGGCATACCTAGTGCTGGTGCCTGCGTTAGGCACTGTTTGAGTCTCTCAAATGCTGTTTCGGACTCGTCTGTATGCGAAATCCTATCAGGTTTGTTTGAGGAGACCATTTCCTGCAAAGGTAACGCCAAAATGGAAAACCCTGGGATCCAATTACGGCAATACCCACACATTCCTAAAAACGTTCTGATCTGTTGCTGGGTTTGTGGCAGAGTCATGTCTCTAATTGCTTGGATTCTATCAGCGGTCAGGTGTCTCAGTCCTTGTGTTAGACAGTGTCCCAAATATTTTACCCTAGTTTGGCATAATTGTAACTTGTCTTTGGACACCTTGTGTCCTGTGTCTGAAAGATGAAACAGGAGCTGTTTCGTATCCTTCAGAGATGCTTCCAGTGAATCTGAACACAGTAATAAATCGTCCACATACTGTATCAATACTGATCCACTGTCTGGTTGGAAAGACTGTAAACAATCATGCAAAGCCTGAGAAAATATACTTGGACTATCTATGAAACCTTGGGGTAATCGAGTCCACGTGTATTGGACTCCTCTGTATGTAAATGCAAACAAATATTGTCTGTCAGGGTGCAGAGGTACCGAAAAGAAAGCGGAGCAGAGGTCAATAACAGTGAAAAATTTGGCAGTGGGAGGGATTTGCATTAGGATGACAGCTGGATTTGGCACTACGGGGAACTGACTCTCAACTATTTTGTTAATCCCCCTTAGATCCTGCACTAGTCTGTAACCCCTCCCCCCACTCTTTTTAACAGGGAAGATGGGACTATTGGCAGTGCTGGACGTTCTTACCAGAATGCCCTGTTGTAGCAAGCGCTCTATTACTGGGTAAACTCCTAACTCCACCTCTGGCTTCAGAGGGTACTGTGGGATTTTTGGAGCTATCCTACCATCTTTTACTTGTACAACTACTGGAGCTACGTTTGCCATTAATCCAGTGTCTTGTCCGTCTTTTGTCCAAAGTGACTCTGGTATCTGAGATGTCATCTCTTCTATTTGGGATGGATTCCTATTTGTCATAATGGTATGTGACATTAATTTTGATGGGGAGTCTAACATGTCTCGCACTTCCTGAGCGTGTTTCTCAGGTATGTCCAAGAATACACCTTCAGGAGTACAATAAATGACGCACCCCATTTTACACAGTAAGTCTCTTCCCAGGAGATTAGTTGGTGCCGATGCAGCCAGCAAAAAGGAATGCTTGGTATGCAAAGGCCCTATTGTAATCTCGGCTGGTTTGCTAACAGGGTAGTGCTGGACTACTCCTGTTACTCCCATGGCTGGAATTGTCCTACCAGTGGTTCTCATGCCCACTGTCGAATTTATCACTGACTTGGCCGCCCCTGTGTCTACAAGAAAGTTTAAAGTTTTACCAGCTACATTAATTGCGATCTCGGGTTCACTTCCAAGATTGGCAATTAATTTTACTGGCTGCAGATTACAGGTATGGCCACACCCCTATTGGGTATTGTGACCTCCCTGAATCCCGCTGGCAGCAACTACTTGTGAGGGAGATAGTTGGGAACTACCAGAGGCATGCCAGTCTCTGTTTGGGGGATATCTTTTTGTTTCCCCTGTATGTGGCTCATAACTCCGTTTCTGCGGACCTTGCTCCCAATGTCGTGTGTCGTGTCGTTGTCTAGGGGGTTGGTATGAGTTTCGTGGATTCTTTACTCTACAATCTCGTGCCATGTGTCCCTGTTTGTGACAAGAATAACAAGTAACCATTCTTGACTTACCCACAGGATTTGGTGATACAAACAAAGGCTGCCTTGTGGTCAGAGCCTGTATACTTACTGACATTAATTTATCACCTTGTTGCTCCCTGTGTCTGGTGATGTTTCTATCGTGATCAATAGCAGCCTCTCTCAAAGTAGCCACAGACAGACCTCGCCAACATGGTTGTGTGGTCTGTACCCTAGTCTTCAATGACTCTTTTAAACCATCCATCAGTACCGATACTGCTACTTCCCGATGGTTTGTGTCTATTTTAATGTCCTCTATGCCTGTGTATTTTGCCATTTCTAATAATGCTCTGTGAAAATACTCTGCAGCTGTCTCTGACTCCTTCTGTTTAATGGAGAATATCTTATTCCATTTAGCTACCGCTGGGAAATACTCTTTTAGCTGCAAGTTTATTCTTTTCACATTATCTTGGTTGTACACATCTGTAAGAGGTACATCATGATCTAGTCCGCAATCAGCTAAAAATTGAGTTGCGTCGACATTTGAGGGTAAACATGCTCTCAGCAATATCTGCCAGTCTTTATTGTTGGGCTCTGCAGTGTTACCTAAGTCTCTGATGTATTTTTGACTGGCAACTAAGTCTTTTCTAGGGTCAGGAAATTCAGACACTATGGTCCTTAATTCCATTCGGGAAAATGGAGTGTACATGGCAATGTTCCTAATGGGAGTGGCTCCTGATGCGTCTGTTTTCCCATTTGGCACTGCTATTACTCTAACAGGTGTAATTCTAACAACCTCATTCTGTGTAGATTCTACAGGCTGTGGTGAAATAGTCTCAGCATAATGCATGGTGCCGTACTTACCAGTTGATACGACCTCACCTATCCCTCCGCTAGGGGCCTTTACTAATCTCGTGGGTGGAGCTGTGCCTACTGTGGTCTCTGCTATGGTGGCTGCTAGAGAGAGCGCTGAAATCGTTGCCGATTCGTCCTCTTGATCACACTCCTGAGGAAAGTTCAAAACAGGGTACAACTTGCACGGGTTAATACTTGCATGGGTTAATGGGTTAACATTATCATTAACATTTACACAGTTACTAAGTGATTTTGTGTTACACCTTAGTGCGTCTTTCTCCGCAATCAACTTCTCTCCTGATATGTATGGTGGCGGCGGGGCCGTGGCAATCAGTTTTCTGTTAGAGCCAGATCCCGCCGCCTGAGCCAAACCTCTCTGTATCTCACCTTCCTGTTGCCACAACTGTAAATAATCATAATGCTGGATTCGTCTCTTTGTTGATTTTATGAGACATGTCCTCCTCCTTAAATTTTGTAACACTTCTGAGCTGAAGCTCCCTACTCTTGGGAATTTCTCCCCGTCATGTACAGTCATTCTCTCCCATTCATCACATAAAGTTTCTGTGTGACTTCCATATTTCTCACACATTATATACCTGGCCGACCCAATTGGTCGGACCACTGAATCAACCCGAACCGAGGTTGATCGCCCCCTACCTGAACAAGTGGCCCCCATAGTTCGAAAGTGTTGCTTTATTTAGCCAACCCTTTACGCAAAACCAAATGCCAACAATAGGCTGACGGTGGCGGTTTACCGAGTACCCCACTCACTCGCCCACGCCGACCAATACGACCTGATCACACCGATATGGTGCTGGCGTACTCGACCTAGGGCCCCTGCGACCTGAACCTCTATTTACTGGAACCTGCGAGGGTTATCCGAAGAACACTTACTCTTTCCAGTAACTATTGGTTGCTGGATAGTTCCTGAGTGAGCAGCGAACTTCCCTTAAAATAAAAAAAATTACACAAATCACGTTAGAGTGTACAGATAGCGTTTGTGACCCCTTTACTCTAATGGTATTAGGTCAGATTACTAACTACTGCACACACTTACGTGCGGTCCAGTCGTTCAGTACACAAACAACTAAGCTTATGTACGGAAAGACCAATGGAATCGAAACTTACGACTGCGAATTCCTTCAGCCAGAGCTTATATGGCCTATATGGGTGTTGCACCAACCCTTTTCGGTGTTGTGCCTGTGAACTGTATAGCGGACTTCCTTGTCGGCTGTACCTGGACCTCCTGGTCTGTTATGACCTCCTGGTCTTGTTACAGTATGACCTCCTGGTCTTGTTACAGTATGACCTCCTGGTCTGCTATACTCTAATGCTCAAAATTGTATATTTAACCAGAGATGCCTCCCTAGCCACCGTGCACGTCACTTACACGCATGTACCTCACGAGTACTCGACTTTTCTTGTGGTTCAACCTTTAAAAATTGTAAAAACACTCACTCATCACATGTACACTTTTGTTTCTATTTCTATTTCTGCGCAGAAATTTTTTCTTCAGATCAGGTGTGTTACCAATTAGGAGCAGGATCTGTTAATTAAATTTCGGACACCCAAAAATAGACTTGCGTTATTTCTCGCCTCGCGTTATTTATCGCTTTGCGTTATTTATCGCTTTGCGTTAAAAATCAACTTATCGTGACTTGAGCTACGTGGGCGTAACCGGACGCTCCATTGCGTAACGTACGCTGCGTGCGTCGGCCTTTGGATTGCGTACGCAAGTCTTTGTTAGAGACACGTATACGCAAAGCAAAGATCCACCGTAACACAATTTATACTTTTATCAATGTAGATGATCCTTGATCATCTACCACACAAACACACTGACTTCGCCTTATCTCCCAGGCGAAACTGTGTGTTTGTCTATCTTTTAACTATATTACCTTTACTCTTAAACTATGAAATAACGGCAACTCTCTTTTAGCACTTCTATCAACTATAAAAACTGGCAGACAGGAGAGTGATATACGAAAATGAAAAAGAAAAAGAAATGCAGATATATATATGTGTGCGTGCGTGTGTACGCAAGACAGAAAAATAAACAGTTTTAAAAGACACTAGCGTTTTGTTCTTACCTCCGGTTCCCGGATTCCTTCAGCACTCTTTACCTAAGCGAAGCAGACGCTTATCCTGTCAGCACTACGAGGGATACAACCTCCCGCCCTTTGCTGAGGGATAATGTCTGCTGATCTACCTACTGCAGATATGTGAAGGACGGGCGAGCCGCCAATTGATAAAGCTGAATATTTATCGTATATAAATCACTTTAAGAGGTCTAAGAACACTGTACGCTATCTACGTAAGAAGTACCGTAAGGGTACGCAAGTTGCGTAGCGATCGCTCAGCCGTAGTCGAGACGCTCAAGCGTCACGTTCGCTTACGGCCCAGTGATCACAGGCAGGCACGCTATTGGCTGCCGACTAACATAATGATTCGCTATAGCGTAGCGGACGCTCGGGACCACGAGGAGATCACCAGCGATGCAGACGCTCACAACGTTAAACCTTTATATCTATACCTTTAACAGTGAGATACACAGTATACCTTAGTGTAGAGACAGAGTGTAAGTGCAACCTGGTGTAACCTGATTAACTACAAAGCTGCTTGAGCGTCACGACGCTCAGAGAATACTTAACACTATAAAGAATACACAGATACCTGGGCTTAGGTTCCGAAACCTATTATATGTATTATGACTATTATACTTGCAAAAAGAATCACAGTACAAAGCATACACTACAATATGACATAAACCAACTAACCAGATAAACTACACAGGAAATACAATACAATACAATTAAAGGAAAATACGAGAGAAAGAGTAGAGAGAGAGAGAGAGAGATGGCTCACAGTAAACAATATGATTACGGAGAAAACTTACGCACAAAGGGAAACGATCGCATGCGCCTCGATATCCAGCTCCCGATTATCAGCAATGAGAACCGTTGAAGAGAGAGAACTGGATACGGTCGGCCTGCCTATTTATGCCCCACACACAATACAATTCAATGGTCCCTACAATCTCATTGTTCATTGGACACAGGAATTCGGCTTCGCATTATAACAAAAGGTCATAGGTTGATTCATACAGGTGGGCTGTGACTATTTCCAACTGCTCAGGTGGGAGGGAAACTGGGTTTCCCGCCGCATGGGTAATAAAGTGCAAATAAAGTAAATGTTCATAAACTTATGTCCATAACTATTCGCACGAGCGATTGATCTGCTTCAAACCAACACCGGAATATTTCTAATTAAATATTCTTCCGATGGATACTAAACACCACTGTATTACTCCTGTCTGACCCTTCGTATCAAACAAAGAGGGATTCCTCTGTTCATAAACATTCTATATTAACCAAACTTTCAGAATCTATCAAAGGGACCATGATCTACAAAATACATTATTACTGAAAATATGTTACGATTGAGTCGCACGCTACAACCACATAAACTCTACCGTAAATACGCATACCATGCGCCTGCGGGTGCCCGCGACTGTGAGTATGCGCACGTACGGGAGAGCGTACGCATGCGCAGCACGGACCTGTGTGAGGTGCAAATATGGTAGTGTGCATAGAGATATTTTTCTGACTTTGACAGGACGGACTGCCGAGTGCCGACACAGAGGTAGCCACAGCCGTGAACTACCGTACTGTACTGTGTCTGCTGCTAATATAGACTGGTTGATAAAGAGATGTCGTAGTATGTATGTATGAAGAAGAAAGAAAAAAAAACCACGGTTAGGTGGTATACAATTATGGACGGACTGCCGAGTGCCGACACAGAGGTAGCCACAGCCGTGAACTACCGTACTGTACTGTGTCTGCTGCTAATATAGACTGGTTGATAAAGAGATGTCGTAGTATGTATGTATGAAGAAGAAAGAAAAAAAAACCACAGGTAGGTGGTATACAATTATGGACGGACTGCCGAGTGCCGACACAGAGGTAGCCACAGCCGTGAACTACCGTACTGTACTGTGTCTGCTGCTAATATAGACTGGTTGATAAAGAGATGTAGTAGTATGTATGTATAAAGAAGAAAGAAAAAAAAACCACGGGTAGGTGGTATACAATTATGGATGGACTGCCGAGTGCCGACACAGAGGTAGCTACAGCCGTGAACTACCGTACTGTGTCTGCTGCGACTGGATGATAAATAATGATATAAAAAATATATATATATCACTACTGCAGCCGGACAGGTATATATATTATATAATGACGGACCTGCTGGACACTGTCTGTCAGCAGAATGAGTTTTTTATAGAATAAAAAAAAAAACACCACACAAGTGAAGTCACACGACGAGTGTTTAACTTTTTCAGGCAATCACAATATAGTATACTACTAACTATACTGGTGGTCAGTGTGGTCAGGTCACTGGTCAGTCACACTGGCAGTGGCACTCCTGCAGCAAAAGTGTGCACTGTTTAATTTTAATATAATATGTACTCCTGGCTCCTGCTATAACCTATAACTGGCACTGCAGTGCTCCCCAGTCTCCCCCACAATTATAAGCTGTGTGAGCTGAGCACAGTCAGATATATAATATATACATAGATGATGCAGCACACTGGGCTGAGCAGTGCACACAGATATGGTATGTGACTGTCTTGTACTCCTGGCTCCTGCTATAACCTATAACTGGCACTGCAGTGCTCCCCAGTCTCCCCCACAATTATAAGCTGTGTGAGCTGAGCACAGTCAGATATATAATATATACATAGATGATGCAGGCATGCAGCACACTGGGCTGAGCAGTGCACACAGATATGGTATGTGACTGAGTCACTGTGTGTACCGTTTTTTTCAGGCAGAGAACGGATATATTAAATAAAACAACTGCACTGCTGGTGGTCACTGTGGTCAGTCACTAAACTCTGCACTCTCTTCTACAGTATCTGCCTCAGGTCAATCTCTCTCTCTCTCTCCTAATCTAAATGGAGAGGACGCCAGCCACGTCCTCTCCCTATCAATCTCAATGCACGTGTGAAAATGGCGGCGACGCGCGGCTCCTTATATAGAATCCAAGTCTCGCGAGAATCCGACAGCGTCATGATGACGTTCGGGCGCGCTCGGGTTAACCGAGCAAGGCGGGAAGATCCGAGTCGCTCGGACCCGTGAAAAAAAACATGAAGTTCGTGCGGGTTCGGATTCAGAGAAACCGAACCCGCTCATCTCTAGTCAAAGGCTCCATTTTTTTTTAAAGATCCCTCTGCCAAGTTAAGGGGGGGTTGAGGGGGCCCCAGAGATATCAGTGTACTGGGCCCCGAGATTTCTGATGCTGGCCCTGACCCTCAGGGGCGTATCTACCCCTTGGCCAGGATGGCACTTGCCAGGGGCACCATCCAGCTGTGCCAACCGTGGCTAAGGGATAGAGTTCTGCAGTCTCGAAAGGGCGCTATGGCAATCAGCGTGGGACTGACCAATTAGACGGTGAGGGAAGGATACTGAAATTGTCCCAACCCTGTTACAGTTTGAAACGCCCCTCAACTGCTGTCCACTGCTTCACTCCTAGCTCTGCCCCTTTGAAATTATTAATCCCTACCCCCCGGTAGGCGGAGTTCTCCAGGCCCATACTCAGGAGTCACCACTGCTGTACATTATGTGCCGGTTGTAGAGGCAGAGCGGGGAACATCAGAGAACGCCACAAATTACACAGTGGGCAAGGAGATGGCTGGAGACAGCTGCACAGCCATGCCTTGCAAGTTCGAGAGAGCTGTTGAATTTCAGCACTTCAAGTCAGAGCCTGCCCCCTGCTGCCCAAGCAGTCCGTGACAGTTAGTGTCGAGGAGGGGGGGATTTGTGCATGTGTGCTATCAGTGTGTGTGTGGGGTGGGGGGGTGGGGGGGTGGAGGATGTGTGTGACTGTGAGGGAGCTGTCAGTGTCAGTGGGGAGAGGAGCAGGAGGGAGTTGTCAGTGTGTGGAAGTGATGAGAGTTGTCAGTACTGGGGAAATGTGTGTGTGTGTGTGTGTGTACTAGATTTAGGAGTGTGTGTTTGTTAGAGATGAGCGCCTGAAATTTTTCGGGTTTTGTGTTTTGGTTTTGGGTTCGGTTCCGCGGCCGTGTTTTGGGTTCGAACGCGTTTTGGCAAAACCTCACCGAATTTTTTTTGTCGGATTCGGGTGTGTTTTGGATTCGGGTGTTTTTTTCCAAAAACACTAAAAAACAGCTTAAATCATAGAATTTGGGGGTCATTTTGATCCCAAAGTATTATTAACCTCAAAAACCATAATTTACACTCATTTTCAGTCTATTCTGAATACCTCACACCTCACAATATTATTTTTAGTCCTAAAATTTGCACCGAGGTCGCTGTGTGAGTAAGATAAGCGACCCTAGTGGCCGACACAAACACCGGGCCCATCTAGGAGTGGCACTGCAGTGTCACGCAGGATGTCCCTTCCAAAAAACCCTCCCCAAACAGCACATGACGCAAAGAAAAAAAGAGGCGCAATGAGGTAGCTGACTGTGTGAGTAAGATTAGCGACCCTAGTGGCCGACACAAACACCGGGCCCATCTAGGAGTGGCACTGCAGTGTCACGCAGGATGTCCCTTCCAAAAAACCCTCCCCAAACAGCACATGACGCAAAGAAAAAAAGAGGCGCAATGAGGTAGCTGACTGTGTGAGTAAGATTAGCGACCCTAGTGGCCGACACAAACACCGGGCCCATCTAGGAGTGGCACTGCAGTGTCACGCAGGATGTCCCTTCCAAAAAACCCTCCCCAATCAGCACATGATGCAAAGAAAAAGAAAAGAAAAAAGAGGTGCAAGATGGAATTGTCCTTGGGCCCTCCCACCCACCTTTATGTTGTATAAACAAAACAGGACATGCACACTTTAACCAACCCATCATTTCAGTGACAGGGTCTGCCACACGACTGTGACTGATATGACGGGTTGGTTTGGACCCCCCCCAAAAAAGAAGCAATTAATCTCTCCTTGCACAAACTGGCTCTACAGAGGCAAGATGTCCACCTCATCTTCACCCTCCGATATATCACCGTGTACATCCCCCTCCTCACAGATTATCAATTCGTCCCCACTGGAATCCACCATCTCAGCTCCCTGTGTACTTTGTGGAGGCAATTGCTGCTGGTCAATGTCTCCGCGGAGGAATTGATTATAATTCATTTTAATGAACATCATCTTCTCCACATTTTCTGGATGTAACCTCGTACGCCGATTGCTGACAAGGTGAGCGGCGGCACTAAACACTCTTTCGGAGTACACACTTGTGGGAGGGCAACTTAGGTAGAATAAAGCCAGTTTGTGCAAGGGCCTCCAAATTGCCTCTTTTTCCTGCCAGTATAAGTACGGACTGTGTGACGTGCCTACTTGGATGCGGTCACTCATATAATCCTCCACCATTCTATCAATGTTGAGAGAATCATATGCAGTGACAGTAGACGACATGTCCGTAATCGTTGTCAGGTCCTTCAGTCCGGACCAGATGTCAGCATCAGCAGTCGCTCCAGACTGCCCTGCATCACCGCCAGCGGGTGGGCTCGGAATTCTGAGCCTTTTCCTCGCACCCCCAGTTGCGGGAGAATGTGAAGGAGGAGATGTTGACAGGTCGCGTTCCGATTGACTTGACAATTTTGTCACCAGCAGGTCTTTCAACCCCAGCAGACCTGTGTCTGCCGGAAAGAGAGATCCAAGGTAGGCTTTAAATCTAGGATCGAGCACGGTGGCCAAAATGTAGTGCTCTGATTTCAACAGATTGACCACCCGTGAATCCTTGTTAAGCGAATTAAGGGCTGCATCCACAAGTCCCACATGCCTAGCGGAATCGCTCCGTGTTAGCTCCTCCTTCAATGCCTCCAGCTTCTTCTGCAAAAGCCTGATGAGGGGAATGACCTGACTCAGGCTGGCAGTGTCTGAACTGACTTCACGTGTGGCAAGTTCAAAGGGCATCAGAACCTTGCACAACGTTGAAATCATTCTCCACTGCACTTGAGACAGGTGCATTCCACCTACTATATCGTGCTCAATTGTATAGGCTTGAATGGCCTTTTGCTGCTCCTCCAACCTCTGAAGCATATAGAGGGTTGAATTCCACCTCGTTACCACTAGAGATGAGCGGGTTCGGTTTCTCTGAATCCGAACCCGCACGAACTTCATGTTTTTTTTCACGGGTCCGAGCGACTCGGATCTTCCCGCCTTGCTCGGTTAACCCGAGCGCGCCCGAACGTCATCATGACGCTGTCGGATTCTCGCGAGGCTCGGATTCTATCGCGAGACTCGGATTCTATATAAGGAGCCGCGCGTCGCCGCCATTTTCACACGTGCATTGAGATTGATAGGGAGAGGACGTGGCTGGCGTCCTCTCCGTTTAGACACTTGATTTACTAATTTTGGGGAGCATTAGGAGTACTCAGTAGTGTACAGTGCAGAGTTTTGCTGATAGTGACCAGTGACCACCACTTTTATTTATAATCCGTTCTCTGCCTGAAAAAAGCGATACACAGCACACAGTGACTCAGTCACATACATACCATATCTGTGTGCACTGCTCAGGCTCAGGCCAGTGTGCTGCATCATCTTATTATATATCTGTCTGACTGCTCAGCTCACACAGCTTATAATTGTGGGGGAGACTGGGGAGCACTACTGCAGTGCCAGTTATAGGTTATAGCAGGAGCCAGGAGTACATAATATTATATTAAAATTAAACAGTGCACACTTTTGCTGCAGGAGTGCCACTGCCAGTGTGACTAGTGACCAGTGACCTGACCACCAGTATATAATATTAGTAGTATACTATCTCTTTATCAACCAGTCTATATTAGCAGCAGACACAGTACAGTGCGGTAGTTCACGGCTGTGGCTACCTCTGTGTCGGCACTCGGCAGCCCGTCCATAATTGTATATACCAGTGACCTAACCGTGGTTTTTTTTTCTTTCTTTATACATACATACTAGTTACGAGTATACTATCTCTTTATCAACCAGTCTATATATTAGCAGCAGACACAGTACAGTGCGGTAGTTCACGGCTGTGGCTACCTCTGTGTCGGCACTCGGCAGCCCGTCCATAATTGTATATACCAGTGACCTAACCGTGGTTTTTTTTTCTTTCTTTATACATACATACTAGTTACGAGTATACTATCTCTTTATCAACCAGTCTATATATTAGCAGCAGACACAGTACAGTGCGGTAGTTCACGGCTGTGGCTACCTCTGTGTCGGCACTCCGCAGCCCGTCCATAATTGTATATACCAGTGACCTAACCGTGTTTTTTTTTTCTTTCTTTATACATACATACTAGTTACGAGTATACTATCTCTTTATCAACCAGTCTATATATTAGCAGCAGACACAGTACAGTGCGGTAGTTCACGGCTGTGGCTACCTCTGTGTCGGCACTCGGCAGCCCGTCCATAATTGTATATACCAGTGACCTAACCGTGGTTTTTTTTTCTTTCTTTATACATACATACTAGTTACGAGTATACTATCTCTTTATCAACCAGTCTATATATTAGCAGCAGACACAGTACAGTGCGGTAGTTCACGGCTGTGGCTACCTCTGTGTCGGCACTCCGCAGCCCGTCCATAATTGTATATACCAGTGACCTAACCGTGGTTTTTTTTTCTTTCTTTATACATACATACTAGTTACGAGTATACTATCTCTTTATCAACCAGTCTATATATTAGCAGCAGACACAGTACAGTGCGGTAGTTCACGGCTGTGGCTACCTCTGTGTCGGCACTCCGCAGCCCGTCCATAATTGTATATACCAGTGACCTAACCGTGGTTTTTTTTTCTTTCTTTATACATACATACTAGTTACGAGTATACTATCTCTTTATCAACCAGTCTATATATTAGCAGCAGACACAGTACAGTGCGGTAGTTCACGGCTGTGGCTACCTCTGTGTCGGCACTCCGCAGCCCGTCCATAATTGTATATACCAGTGACCTAACCGTGGTTTTTTTTTCTTTCTTTATACATACATACTAGTTACGAGTATACTATCTCTTTATCAACCAGTCTATATATTAGCAGCAGACACAGTACAGTGCGGTAGTTCACGGCTGTGGCTACCTCTGTGTCGGCACTCGGCAGCCCGTCCATAATTGTATATACCACCTAACCGTGGTTTTTTTTTTCTTTCTTTATACATACATACTAGTTACGAGTATACTATCTCTTTATCAACCAGTCTATATATTAGCAGCAGACACAGTACAGTGCGGTAGTTCACGGCTGTGGCTACCTCTGTGTCGGCACTCGGCAGCCCGTCCATAATTGTATACTAGTATCCAATCCATCCATCTCCATTGTTTACCTGAGGTGCCTTTTAGTTGTGCCTATTAAAATATGGAGAACAAAAATGTTGAGGTTCCAAAATTAGGGAAAGATCAAGATCCACTTCCACCTCGTGCTGAAGCTGCTGCCACTAGTCATGGCCGAGACGATGAAATGCCAGCAACGTCGTCTGCCAAGGCCGATGCCCAATGGCATAGTACAGAGCATGTCAAAACCAAAACACCAAATATCAGTAAAAAAAGGACTCCAAAACCTAAAATAAAATTGTCGGAGGAGAAGCGTAAACTTGCCAATATGCCATTTACCACACGGAGTGGCAAGGAACGGCTGAGGCCCTGGCCTATGTTCATGGCTAGTGGTTCAGCTTCACATGAGGATGGAAGCACTCAGCCTCTCGCTAGAAAACTGAAAAGACTCAAGCTGGCAAAAGCACCGCAAAGAACTGTGCGTTCTTTGAAATCCCAAATCCACAAGGAGAGTCCAATTGTGTCGGTTGCGATGCCTGACCTTCCCAACACTGGACGTGAAGAGCATGCGCCTTCCACCATTTGCACGCCCCCTGCAAGTGCTGGAAGGAGCACCCGCAGTCCAGTTCCTGATAGTCAGATTGAAGATGTCAGTGTTGAAGTACACCAGGATGAGGAGGATATGGGTGTTGCTGGCGCTGGGGAGGAAATTGACCAGGAGGATTCTGATGGTGAGGTGGTTTGTTTAAGTCAGGCACCCGGGGAGACACCTGTTGTCCGTGGGAGGAATATGGCCGTTGACATGCCAGGTGAAAATACCAAAAAAATCAGCTCTTCGGTGTGGAGGTATTTCACCAGAAATGCGGACAACAGGTGTCAAGCCGTGTGTTCCCTTTGTCAAGCTGTAATAAGTAGGGGTAAGGACGTTAACCACCTCGGAACATCCTCCCTTATACGTCACCTGCAGCGCATTCATAATAAGTCAGTGACAAGTTCAAAAACTTTGGGTGACAGCGGAAGCAGTCCACTGACCAGTAAATCCCTTCCTCTTGTAACCAAGCTCACGCAAACCACCCCACCAACTCCCTCAGTGTCAATTTCCTCCTTCCCCAGGAATGCCAATAGTCCTGCAGGCCATGTCACTGGCAATTCTGACGAGTCCTCTCCTGCCTGGGATTCCTCCGATGCATCCTTGCGTGTAACGCCTACTGCTGCTGGCGCTGCTGTTGTTGCCGCTGGGAGTCGATGGTCATCCCAGAGGGGAAGTCGTAAGCCCACTTGTACTACTTCCAGTAAGCAATTGACTGTTCAACAGTCCTTTGCGAGGAAGATGAAATATCACAGCAGTCATCCTACTGCAAAGCGGATAACTGAGGCCTTGGCATCCTGGGTGGTGAGAAACGTGGTTCCGGTATCCATCATTACTGCAGAGCCAACTAGAGACTTGTTGGAGGTACTGTGTCCCCGGTACCAAATACCATCTAGGTTCCATTTCTCTAGGCAGGCGATACCGAAAATGTACACAGACCTCAGAAAAAGAGTCACCAGTGTCCTAAAAAATGCAGCTGTACCCAATGTCCACTTAACCACGGACATGTGGACAAGTGGAGCAGGGCAGGGTCAGGACTATATGACTGTGACAGCCCACTGGGTAGATGTATGGACTCCCGCCGCAAGAACAGCAGCGGCGGCACCAGTAGCAGCATCTCGCAAACGCCAACTCTTTCCTAGGCAGGCTACGCTTTGTATCACCGCTTTCCAGAATACGCACACAGCTGAAAACCTCTTACGGCAACTGAGGAAGATCATCGCGGAATGGCTTACCCCAATTGGACTCTCCTGTGGATTTGTGGCATCGGACAACGCCAGCAATATTGTGTGTGCATTAAATCTGGGCCAATTCCAGCACGTCCCATGTTTTGCACATACCTTGAATTTGGTGGTGCAGAATTTTTTAAAAAACGACAGGGGCGTGCAAGAGATGCTGTCGGTGGCCAGAAGAATTGCGGGACACTTTCGGCGTACAGGCACCACGTACAGAAAACTGGAGCACCACCAAAAACTACTGAACCTGCCCTGCCATCATCTGAAGCAAGAAGTGGTAACGAGGTGGAATTCAACCCTCTATATGCTTCAGAGGTTGGAGGAGCAGCAAAAGGCCATTCAAGCCTATACAATTGAGCACGATATAGTAGGTGGAATGCACCTGTCTCAAGTGCAGTGGAGAATGATTTCAACGTTGTGCAAGGTTCTGATGCCCTTTGAACTTGCCACACGTGAAGTCAGTTCAGACACTGCCAGCCTGAGTCAGGTCATTCCCCTCATCAGGCTTTTGCAGAAGAAGCTGGAGGCATTGAAGGAGGAGCTAACACGGAGCGATTCCGCTAGGCATGTGGGACTTGTGGATGCAGCCCTTAATTCGCTTAACAAGGATTCACGGGTGGTCAATCTGTTGAAATCAGAGCACTACATTTTGGCCACCGTGCTCGATCCTAGATTTAAAGCCTACCTTGGATCTCTCTTTCCGGCAGACACAGGTCTGCTGGGGTTGAAAGACCTGCTGGTGACAAAATTGTCAAGTCAAGCGGAACGCGACCTGTCAACATCTCCTCCTTCACATTCTCCCGCAACTGGGGGTGCGAGGAAAAGGCTCAGAATTCCGAGCCCACCCGCTGGCGGTGATGCAGGGCAGTCTGGAGCGACTGCTGATGCTGACATCTGGTCCGGACTGAAGGACCTGACAACGATTACGGACATGTCGTCTACTGTCACTGCATATGATTCTCTCAACATTGATAGAATGGTGGAGGATTATATGAGTGACCGCATCCAAGTAGGCACGTCACACAGTCCGTACTTATACTGGCAGGAAAAAGAGGCAATTTGGAGGCCCTTGCACAAACTGGCTTTATTCTACCTAAGTTGCCCTCCCACAAGTGTGTACTCCGAAAGAGTGTTTAGTGCCGCCGCTCACCTTGTCAGCAATCGGCGTACGAGGTTACATCCAGAAAATGTGGAGAAGATGATGTTCATTAAAATGAATTATAATCAATTCCTCCGCGGAGACATTGACCAGCAGCAATTGCCTCCACAAAGTACACAGGGAGCTGAGATGGTGGATTCCAGTGGGGACGAATTGATAATCTGTGAGGAGGGGGATGTACACGGTGATATATCGGAGGGTGAAGATGAGGTGGACATCTTGCCTCTGTAGAGCCAGTTTGTGCAAGGAGAGATTAATTGCTTCTTTTTTGGGGGGGGGTCCAAACCAACCCGTCATATCAGTCACAGTCGTGTGGCAGACCCTGTCACTGAAATGATGGGTTGGTTAAAGTGTGCATGTCCTGTTTTGTTTATACAACATAAGGGTGGGTGGGAGGGCCCAAGGATAATTCCATCTTGCACCTCTTTTTTCTTTTCTTTTTCTTTGCATCATGTGCTGATTGGGGAGGGTTTTTTGGAAGGGACATCCTGCGTGACACTGCAGTGCCACTCCTAGATGGGCCCGGTGTTTGTGTCGGCCACTAGGGTCGCTAATCTTACTCACACAGCTACCTCATTGCGCCTCTTTTTTTCTTTGCGTCATGTGCTGTTTGGGGAGGGTTTTTTGGAAGGGACATCCTGCGTGACACTGCAGTGCCACTCCTAGATGGGCCCGGTGTTTGTGTCGGCCACTAGGGTCGCTAATCTTACTCACACAGCTACCTCATTGCGCCTCTTTTTTTCTTTGCGTCATGTGCTGTTTGGGGAGGGTTTTTTGGAAGGGACATCCTGCGTGACACTGCAGTGCCACTCCTAGATGGGCCCGGTGTTTGTGTCGGCCACTAGGGTCGCTAATCTTACTCACACAGCTACCTCATTGCGCCTCTTTTTTTCTTTGCGTCATGTGCTGTTTGGGGAGGGTTTTTTGGAAGGGACATCCTGCGTGACACTGCAGTGCCACTCCTAGATGTGCCCGGTGTTTGTGTCGGCCACTAGGGTCGCTAATCTTACTCACACAGCTACCTCATTGCGCCTCTTTTTTTCTTTGCGTCATGTGCTGTTTGGGGAGGGTTTTTTGGAAGGGCCATCCTGCGTGACACTGCAGTGCCACTCCTAGATGGGCCCGGTGTTTGTGTCGGCCACTAGGGTCGCTAATCTTACTCACACAGCTACCTCATTGCGCCTCTTTTTTTCTTTGCGTCATGTGCTGTTTGGGGAGGGTTTTTTGGAAGGGACATCCTGCGTGACACTGCAGTGCCACTCCTAGATGGGCCCGGTGTTTGTGTCGGCCACTAGGGTCGCTAATCTTACTCACACAGTCAGCTACCTCATTGCGCCTCTTTTTTTCTTTGCGTCATGTGCTGTTTGGGGAGGGTTTTTTGGAAGGGACATCCTGCGTGACACTGCAGTGCCACTCCTAGATGGGCCCGGTGTTTGTGTCGGCCACTAGGGTCGCTAATCTTACTCACACAGCTACCTCATTGCGCCTCTTTTTTTCTTTGCGTCATGTGCTGTTTGGGGAGGGTTTTTTGGAAGGGACATCCTGCGTGACACTGCAGTGCCACTCCTAGATGGGCCCGGTGTTTGTGTCGGCCACTAGGGTCGCTAATCTTACTCACACAGCTACCTCATTGCGCCTCTTTTTTTCTTTGCGTCATGTGCTGTTTGGGGAGGGTTTTTTGGAAGGGACATCCTGCGTGACACTGCAGTGCCACTCCTAGATGGGCCCGGTGTTTGTGTCGGCCACTAGGGTCGCTTATCTTACTCACACAGCGACCTCGGTGCAAATTTTAGGACTAAAAATAATATTGTGAGGTGTGAGGTATTCAGAATAGACTGAAAATGAGTGTAAATTATGGTTTTTGAGGTTAATAATACTTTGGGATCAAAATGACCCCCAAATTCTATGATTTAAGCTGTTTTTTAGTGTTTTTGGAAAAAAACACCCGAATCCAAAACACACCCGAATCCGACAAAAATAATTCGGTGAGGTTTTGCCAAAACGCGTTCGAACCCAAAACACGGCCGCGGAACCGAACCCAAAACCAAAACACAAAACCCGAAAAATTTCAGGCGCTCATCTCTAGTTACCACTTCTTGCTTCAGATGATGGCAGGGCAGGTTCAGTAGTTTTTGGTGGTGCTCCAGTCTTCTGTACGTGGTGCCTGTACGCCGAAAGTGTCCCGCAATTTTTCTGGCCACCGACAGCATCTCTTGCACGCCCCTGTCGTTTTTTAAAAAATTCTGCACCACCAAATTCAAGGTATGTGCAAAACATGGGACGTGCTGGAATTTGCCCATATTTAATGCACACACAATATTGCTGGCGTTGTCCGATGCCACAAATCCACAGGAGAGTCCAATTGGGGTAAGCCATTCCGCGATGATCTTCCTCAGTTGCCGTAAGAGGTTTTCAGCTGTGTGCGTATTCTGGAAAGCGGTGATACAAAGCGTAGCCTGCCTAGGAAAGAGTTGGCGTTTGCGAGATGCTGCTACTGGTGCCGCCGCTGCTGTTCTTGCGGCGGGAGTCCATACATCTACCCAGTGGGCTGTCACAGTCATATAGTCCTGACCCTGCCCTGCTCCACTTGTCCACATGTCCGTGGTTAAGTGGACATTGGGTACAACTGCATTTTTTAGGACACTGGTGAGTCTTTTTCTGACGTCCGTGTACATTCTCGGTATCGCCTGCCTAGAGAAGTGGAACCTAGATGGTATTTGGTAACGGGGGCACACTGCCTCAATAAATTGTCTAGTTCCCTGTGAACTAACGGCGGATACCGGACGCACGTCTAACACCAACATAGTTGTCAAGGACTCAGTTATCCGCTTTGCAGTAGGATGACTGCTGTGATATTTCATCTTCCTCGCAAAGGACTGTTGAACAGTCAATTGCTTACTGGAAGTAGTACAAGTGGGCTTACGACTTCCCCTCTGGGATGACCATCGACTCCCAGCGGCAACAACAGCAGCGCCAGCAGCAGTAGGCGTTACACGCAAGGATGCATCGGAGGAATCCCAGGCAGGAGAGGACTCGTCAGAATTGCCAGTGACATGGCCTGCAGGACTATTGGCATTCCTGGGGAAGGAGGAAATTGACACTGAGGGAGTTGGTGGGGTAGTTTGCGTGAGCTTGGTTACAAGAGGAAGGGATTTACTGGTCAGTGGACTGCTTCCGCTGTCACCCAAAGTTTTTGAACTTGTCACTGACTTATTATGAATGCGCTGCAGGTGACGTATAAGGGAGGATGTTCCGAGGTGGTTAACGTCCTTACCCCTACTTATTACAGCTTGACAAAGGGAACACACGGCTTGACACCTGTTGTCCGCATTTCTGGTGAAATACCTCCACACCGAAGAGCTGATTTTTTTGGTATTTTCACCTGGCATGTCAACGGCCATATTCCTCCCACGGACAACAGGTGTCTCCCCGGGTGCCTGACTTAAACAAACCACCTCACCATCAGAATCCTCCTGGTCAATTTCCTCCCCAGCGCCAGCAACACCCATATCCTCCTCATCCTGGTGTACTTCAACACTGACATCTTCAATCTGACTATCAGGAACTGGACTGCGGGTGCTCCTTCCAGCACTTGCAGGGGGCGTGCAAATGGTGGAAGGCGCATGCTCTTCACGTCCAGTGTTGGGAAGGTCAGGCATCGCAACCGACACAATTGGACTCTCCTTGTGGATTTGGGATTTCAAAGAACGCACAGTTATTTGCGGTGCTTTTGCCAGCTTGAGTCTTTTCAGTTTTCTAGCGAGAGGCTGAGTGCTTCCATCCTCATGTGAAGCTGAACCACTAGCCATGAACATAGGCCAGGGCCTCAGCCGTTCCTTGCCACTCCGTGTGGTAAATGGCATATTGGCAAGTTTACGCTTCTCCTCCGACAATTTTATTTTAGGTTTTGGAGTCCTTTTTTTACTGATATTTGGTGTTTTGGTTTTGACATGCTCTGTACTATGCCATTGGGCATCGGCCTTGGCAGACGACGTTGCTGGCATTTCATCGTCTCGGCCATGACTAGTGGCAGCAGCTTCAGCACGAGGTGGAAGTGGATCTTGATCTTTCCCTAATTTTGGAACCTCAACATTTTTGTTCTCCATATTTTAATAGGCACAACTAAAAGGCACCTCAGGTAAACAATGGAGATGGATGGATTGGATACTAGTATACAATTATGGATGGGCTGCCGAGTGCCGACACAGAGGTAGCCACAGCCGTGAACTACCGCACTGTACTGTGTCTGCTGCTAATATATAGACTGGTTGATAAAGAGATAGTATACTCGTAACTAGTATGTATGTATAAAGAAAGAAAAAAAAAACCACGGTTAGGTGGTATATACAATTATGGACGGGCTGCCGAGTGCCGACACAGAGGTAGCCACAGCCGTGAACTACCGCACTGTACTGTGTCTGCTGCTAATATATAGACTGGTTGATAAAGAGATAGTATACTCGTAACTAGTATGTATGTATAAAGAAAGAAAAAAAAACCACGGTTAGGTGGTATATACAATTATGGACGGGCTGCCGAGTGCCGACACAGAGGTAGCCACAGCCGTGAACTACCGCACTGTACTGTGTCTGCTGCTAATATATAGACTGGTTGATAAAGAGATAGTATACTCGTAACTAGTATGTATGTATAAAGAAAGAAAAAAAAACCACGGTTAGGTGGTATATACAATTATGGACGGGCTGCCGAGTGCCGACACAGAGGTAGCCACAGCCGTGAACTACCGCACTGTACTGTGTCTGCTGCTAATATATAGACTGGTTGATAAAGAGATAGTATACTCGTAACTAGTATGTATGTATAAAGAAAGAAAAAAAAACCACGGTTAGGTGGTATATACAATTATGGACGGGCTGCCGAGTGCCGACACAGAGGTAGCCACAGCCGTGAACTACCGCACTGTACTGTGTCTGCTGCTAATATATAGACTGGCTGATAAAGAGATAGTATACTCGTAACTAGTATGTATGTATAAAGAAAGAAAAAAAAACCACGGTTAGGTGGTATATACAATTATGGACGGGCTGCCGAGTGCCGACACAGAGGTAGCCACAGCCGTGAACTACCGCACTGTACTGTGTCTGCTGCTAATATATAGACTGGTTGATAAAGAGATAGTATATTACTCGTAACTAGTATGTATGTATAAAGAAAGAAAAAAAAACCACGGTTAGGTCACTGGTATATACAATTATGGACGGGCTGCCGAGTGCCGACACAGAGGTAGCCACAGCCGTGAACTACCGCACTGTACTGTGTCTGCTGCTAATATAGACTGGTTGATAAAGAGATAGTATACTACTAATATTATATACTGGTGGTCAGGTCACTGGTCACTAGTCACACTGGCAGTGGCACTCCTGCAGCAAAAGTGTGCACTGTTTAATTTTAATATAATATTATGTACTCCTGGCTCCTGCTATAACCTATAACTGGCACTGCAGTAGTGCTCCCCAGTCTCCCCCTCAATTATAAGCTGTGTGAGCTGAGCAGTCAGACAGATATATAATATATATAGATGATGCAGCACACTGGCCTGAGCCTGAGCAGTGCACACAGATATGGTATGTGACTGACTGAGTCACTGTGTGTATCGCTTTTTTCAGGCAGAGAATGGATATATTAAATAAACTGCACTGTGTGTCTGGTGGTCACTCACTATATAATATATTATGTAGTACTCCTGGCTCCTGCTATAACCTATAACTGGCACTGCAGTAGTGCTCCCCAGTCTCCCCCACAATTATAAGCTGTGTGAGCTGAGCAGTCAGACAGATATATATAATATTATATATAGATAATAGATGATGCAGCACACTGGCCTGAGCCTGAGCAGTGCACACAGATATGGTATGTGACTGAGTCACTGTGTGCTGTGTATCGCTTTTTTCAGGCAGAGAACGGATTATATTATGTACTCCTGGCTCCTGCTATAACCTATAACTGGCACTGCAGTAGTGCTCCCCAGTCTCCCCCACAATTATAAGCTGTGTGAGCTGAGCAGTCAGACAGATATATATAATATTATATATAGATAATAGATGATGCAGCACACTGGCCTGAGCCTGAGCAGTGCACACAGATATGGTATGTGACTGAGTCACTGTGTGCTGTGTATCGCTTTTTTCAGGCAGAGAACGGATTATAAATAAAAGTGGTGGTCACTGGTCACTATCAGCAAAACTCTGCACTGTACACTACTGAGTACTCCTAATGCTCCCCAAAATTAGTCTCTCTAATCTATTCTAATTCTAAACGGAGAGGACGCCAGCCACGTCCTCTCCCTATCAATCTCAATGCACGTGTGAAAATGGCGGCGACGCGCGGCTCCTTATATAGAATCCGAGTCTCGCGATAGAATCCGAGCCTCGCGAGAATCCGACAGCGTCATGATGACGTTCGGGCGCGCTCGGGTTAACCGAGCAAGGCGGGAAGATCCGAGTCGCTCGGACCCGTGAAAAAAAACATTAAGTTCGTGCGGGTTCGGATTCAGAGAAACCGAACCCGCTCATCTCTAGTGTTTGTGAGAGGTTTCAGTTGGGGAAGTAGAGTTCATACACTAATTAAATGTTTTCATATTGAGAACTACATCTCCCAGCATATACAGTGTGCTGGGGATGCTAACAAGCTTTATTTAAAAGTTTAAAAAACATTGGCCCTCATTCCGAGTTGATCGGTCGCAAGGCGAATTTAGCAGAGTTACACACGCTAAGCCGCCGCCTACTGGGAGTGTATCTTAGCATCTTAAAATTGCGACCGATGTATTCGCAATATTGCGATCACAAACTACTTAGCAGTTTTAGAGTAGCTCCACACTTACTCTGCCTGTGCGATCAGTTCAGTGCTTGTCGTTCCTGGTTTGACGTCACAAACACACCCAGCGTTCGCCCAACCACTCCCCCGTTTCTCCGGCCACTCCTGCATTTTTTCCGGAAACGGTAGCGTTTTCAGCCACACGCCCATAAAACGCCGTGTTTCCGCCCAGTAACACCCATTTCCTGTCAATCACATTACGATCGCCGGAGCGATGAAAAAGCCGTGAGTAAAAATACTATCTTCATTGTTAAATTACTTGGCGCAGTCGCAGTGCGAATATTGCGCATGCGTACTAAGCGGATTTTCATTGCGATGCGATGAAAAATACCGAGCGAACGACTCGGAATGAGGGCCATTGCTTTTATGACTGCAATGGTTAAAAAGGGAGAGCTATAAATCAATTTATCAGTGAATGATCGCAGTTTGAGCTGTTACATTTTACTGAACCACCTATCCCTCCACACTCACTACCTGTCCTCAGGATACATTTACCATCCCGGCAGACGGTATACCGGCGGTCATTTGACCGATGTTGGAATCCTGACACCACTTGGGAGACTGGTGCCGGCACACAGACAGCCAACATCCCGAAGGCGAGTATTGGAGGGAGGGTTAGGACCGGGGGAGGGGGTGTTAGGGAAGGCACTAGGAGGGGGGGGGGTTAGTCCTAGCTGCCACCCCCTGAGGGTTAGCACTATCCGCCACCCCCCCAGAGGGTTAGGATTAGGATTAGGTATCATGTGACTGCTGGAATCCCGAGCGCCGGATGCCATACCCAACCCCCTTTACTTTTTCAGGCATTTCTATCTCTCCTCTCTCTATGGTGTTCCGATTGCCCACTTTCCCTTGTGCTTTTCTCTCTCTCTCCTTTGTTTAGAGCATCAGTTTCTGTAGTCCACTTTATCCTTATTTTTTCCAGTGTTTCACTATCTCTCTGATGTAATGAGGATGTATGGTCTAGAGGGATCAGTAATGCATTGTACTGTATAGAGGCGTCAGGGATGTAGCGTAGGGTATAGAGGCGTCAGGGATGTAGCGTAGGTTATAGAGGCATCAGGAATGTAGCGTAGGGAATAGAGGCATCACGGATGTAGCGTAGGGTATAGAGGCGTCAGGGATGTAGCATAGGGAATAGAGGCGTCAGGGATGTAGCGTAGGGAATAGAGGCGTCAGGGATTTAGCTTAGGGAATATAGGCATCAGGGATGTACTAGCAGGTATATAGAGGTCAGTGTACTGTATAGAGGGGTCAGTAATGCAGTGATGGTTATAGAAAGGTCAGTGATGTAGTGTAGGGTATAGAGGGGTCAGTTATGTAGTGTGGGGTAAAGAGGGGTCAGTAAAGATACTAAGCTGAAGTACTTAGAACACTTCTTGAATTAAGACACAACCTGCAAGAAAAAGTATGCAATATGGGTGAAAAGGCAAATGTCAGAGGTCTGATACAAGTGACCAGCTCCACACCTTGCACCACATAGCGTTATGTTAAACTGGGATATGTTCTTTTTTGGTGTGTGTGTGTGTGTGTGTGTGTGTATGTGTGTGTGTGTGTGGGGGGGGGGGTGCCAAAGGAAATTTTTGCCATTGGCTCCTTTGGTCTAGAACCAGCCCTGATCACAAAATATTTTTGTCTGAGCAGACTGGACACTGATCAGCGTTGGCTCATTCTCAGCCCCCCGCCCAGCCTCTGCTGCCAACAGACTGCTATTAGCTAGTTAACCTTCTGCCTTCCCTATCTATGACACAGACTGCTGCTAATGCTACCAGAATGTTCCCAGTGGCTTCACACCAACAGTGAATCCCAGCCGATGATGTAGGGCAGCGTGTGGGGGAGGGGGTCAGTTGCTGTGGCTCCAACATGGTAACCGCCAATGGACTGCAATGCTTTATCGAAAGGGGGGGCGCCAGTCCCTTACTTTGCCAGGGGCGCTTGGACCCCTAGCTACACCTCTGTTGACCCTAACCGATACCCCTAAACTAACCATAATTCCTGCAGTAAAAATCCATGTTTCTATGTATATAGGGGGTCATTCTGAGTTGATCGCTTGCTGCCGTTGTTCGCTGCGTAGCAATCAGTTGAAAAAAAATGGCTAATCTGTGCATGCGCATGCTCCGTAATGTGCATGCGCATCGTACGGGTACAAAGTCCATTGTGGTTTTGCACTAGTTCTAGCGATTAATCCAATCACAGAACAGGCCACAAGGAGATTGACAGAAAGAGGGCGTTTCTGGGTGTCAACTGACCGTTTTCAGGGAGTGCTTGGAAAAATGCAGGCGTGGCAGAAGAAATGCAGACGTGGCTGGGCATTCGCTGGATGGGTGTGTGACATCAAAAGCCGTCCCTCGGTTGTTAGAATCAACGCACACGAAGTGTAACTACAGTGCTGGTCTTATTTTGAAACGATTTTGCAGGCGCTCTGCTGCTCAAGTGTTCGCACTTCTCCAAAGTGAATATACACTCTCCAGTGGGCAGCGACAATGCGTTTGCATGGCTGCTAAAAACTGCTAGCGAGCAATCAACTCAGAATGACCCCCATAGTGTATTGCAAGAAAATATCTGTAAATCCAATGGTACCGTAAGTGCGGTATATACTCGCACTTCTTTGCGGGGTGAGAACATCTCCCCTAAGTGAAGTCAGCCCTATGAATAGAGTTTGTGTGATCCCTGTGCAGCAGTCACAGAAAGGGTTCATCTCTGCAGTTTGTCACTCAAATTACATTGCTGCATTTTTTCTAGAAGTGGATCTGAGAGCTGTTACCCGCAGACCAGCTACAATAATTATCCTGGGTACTCACTAGACCAGTGGTTCTCAAACTGCACCCTGGGGTGCCTCAGGACACTTGCAGGGGTGCCTTGGATTGGTGGTCCAGGACCAATTCAAAATATTTATAGTTAGTGTTATAGGCAAAACCAGTGCTGTTGGCTGGCAATCATAACATATGTGCACAAGCAGAAGCAAATCCTGTCCCCTACCAAAGGGCCAGTGCTAGGGTGTTTGGCGCCTCCCTGCAAACTATTAATTTGGGCCCTCTCTCCAATACTTAATAAAGGGACAGTGCGCTCCTTAAAAAAAGAAGGTGTGGTATCACAAGGAAGGGGCATGGCCACACAATAGCACCCCAAATAAAAATACGCCACACAGTAGCACTATCTTATTGTCATTACACCGCATGTAATAATAATAATAATAATAATAATACCCACAGTCGCAGTGCCCTTTATACACATAACCACCATATCAGTGCAGCTTACACACATAATGCCAACAGTAGCAGTGCCCCTTCTACACATGCCCACGGTGGCAATCCTTTACATGGCAAATATCAACCTGGTTTTGCCATGTAAAGGATTGCCACTTTAAAAAACAAACAATAAAAAAAAAAAAAACAACAGGAAAAAACACAAAATCTCTCACTTTCTGATTCTCACACCCTATTACATTCCTCCCTATATATTTAAATGTTTCTATTACTGTATGTTCCCTCTTCCCTTCTCCAAACTATACACATCAACATTTTTTAGTATTTCCAGGTAAGTTTTGTGATGTAGGCCATGCACAATTTTAGTTGCCCTAATGTATTTACAGCCTTCTGGAGATATGGCTTCTGGAACTGAACACAGGATTCTAAATGTGGCTGTACCAAGGACCTATACAGCTGCATTACAGGTTGAGTATCCCTTATCCAAAATGCTTGGGACCAGAGGAATTTTGGATATCGGATTTTTCTGTATTTTGGAATAATTGCATACCATAACGAGATATTATGGTGATGGGACCTAAATCTAAGCACAGAATGCATTTATGTTTCATATACACCTTATACACACAGCCTGAAGGTCATTTTAGCCAATATTTTTTATAACTTTGTGCATTAAACAAAGTGTGTGTACATTCACAGAATTCATTCATGTGTCATATACACCTTATACACACAGTCTGAAGTTCATTTAATACAATATTTTTAATAACTTTGAGTATTAAACAAAGTTTGTGTACACTGAGCCATCAAAAAACAAAGGTTTCACTATCTCAGTCTCACTCAAAAAAGTCCGTATTTCGGAATATTCCGTATTTCGGAATATTTGGATATGGGATACTCAACCTGTATTACTTTTTTCTGCTACTGGTTCTTTAACCTATGCAAACAAGCATCTGACTTGCCTTTCCTATTGCTTTGTTACATTGCTCACCTGAAATAGTAATACTTAGATAGCTTTCCTCTTGCCATTATAATGCCCTTAATATTATAGTTAGCCTTTGCATTTTTGCACGTGTGTAATGATTTTGCATTTTTTGGCATTAAATGTTGCCATGTTCTTGACCATTCCTCTAGTCCAGGGGCAGAACTGCCAGAGACAACGGAGTCAGTTGCCGCCGGGCTCCAGCCCTGAAGGGGCTCCAGCCCTAAAGGGGCTTCCTCCATTGCCCCCCGGCTGTTACGTGCCCTTCCTACTAAATAGACAAAGGCGCTACCAGCAGGGTCTCGCAGTTTGTACATTCCATGCCGTAACACCCTTCTTTCCACCTTTTTCAAGACCCAGCCCAGCAGCCTCGCCGCTGCCACCACCGCTAGCTGCAGCACTGCCAGCGGTGGGGTGCCCCTGCTTCTTCTCACACCACAGATAGCTGGGCAGCACTGCAACTGCCTGCCTGATTGCTCCGCCCCCTTCCGGCTCCCAAGCACCTCTGCTGCCCAGTGATCCAGGTGCCTGCTGCTAGGAAGAAGTGGCCGAGCTTCAGCAAGCGAGTCTGGACACTGGCGGAGGAAGCCATGATAACCAGATAATGGGGAGTGGAGAGCCAGTTCCAAGGTAATACTTTATACAGCTGGTTGAGATCCTGGTCGGTGGATATGGATTCCAAGAAAACCCTGGAGGTGCTTCCTTTCAAGGGAGACACTCTCTTTGGAGAAGACCTCAATAAGATTGTAGCTGATCTGGCTACTGCTAAAACAGCTTGCCTACCTCGTATGACTCCTACCACGCAGAAGGCTAAAAGTACTTTCCCTTGGCCCTTTCATCCCTCAGGTAAAGCGTACCCAAGGTCAGGCATACCCAAAGCAAGCTCATGCTTCCAGACCTGCCAAGCCCAGACTGAAGCAAGCCTGGGCTGCCCATCAGCCTGCTTCCAAAACGGACAAGCCTGCCGCATGACGGTGCAGGCCTCCCTCTGGGGGATCCCAGGGTGGGGGGCCCGACTTCTAGGTTTGGCATAGAAAGGTATAATTCTAAGCTAGAGAATTCTGTTTGGAGCTCACCTTGTACTTTGTGAAGAAATAATCAGCATTGTGGCTGAGCAGATACATGTAGTGTGTGGCTGCAAACTGCATGGATCTGCTGCGTTGTAATGCTGATACTTTTTTTTTGCAAAGTACCAATAGCTTCATATAATGTTCACAATTTTTATGCAGGATCAAATAGCTCAATAGGTAGGGTGTTTGATTAGAATTCAACAGGTTATAGGTTTGAATCCTGGGTATGGTAGTTTGAGATGTGTTATTTAATAAAGTATGTTGTTCTGACTGCTGGGATATCATACTAAATAAATGGAGTTGATCAATTTTTTTTTTATTTTTTTTTTAAACTAGGGACAATTTCCAGATACTTTTCTTTATAACTGAGATTGCCCCCTGGAACTTCACATCAGTTGACAACTATGCATGAGTGGGCAGTCCTTGCTCTGGATCTGCCCACCCATTTATGTGCCGTCATAAAAGAAAGCACAACTGACAGTTATCCTGGGCGTACACTACACAATTATCTGTCAGGCTATCTATCCAGTCCGGATGGATGGAATGAAAATCTGGTAATGTATAGTAGCAAATGTCAATTAACCATTTGCTCCCAAACACTAGAAAAGTGGTCAAAAATGGTCATTACACAAATTGGTTAAACCCAAAATTTAACCAATTTGTTTAGGGGACCATGTTTGTCCATTTTCTAGTGTTTGAGAGTAAATCGTTGATGGTCATTTGCTCACATAGATAACCGGATTTCTATTCCAACCAGCCAGTGTTGGAGATATGGTCTGCCAGATTACATAATGCATACCAGAGCCATAACTAGACTTTTTGGTGCCCTGTGACAGAGAATTATATGCCCCCCCCCTCCCCTCCCCATTTTTGCAATATGGACAAAAGGCGCATGCCTTGTGGGGAAGGGGCATAACAAGATTGGTCTCAGAGAAAGCACATGAGATATGAAGATATATCTAGTATACTTGACACTCAATGGTTTGTGGTATTGCCGGGGTGCCCTCCTTAAATGCATATACAGTCACACATGGCGTGTTTGTGCAAATGGCATATCAGCAGTCAGCACTAACTGGTGACATGCCATTTGTAAAAGTAAGCCATGTGTGACTAATATATAAACATACTTTATTAAATAACACCTCAAACTATCATACCCAGGATTCAAATCTATAACCTGTTGAATTCTAATCAAACACCCTACCCATTGAGCTACTTGATCCTGCATCTATTCTAACCTCCAAAAACAGATTCAGTTGCATTTTCCAGCGTGTTTTGTTTGCGCCTTTGCAAATGTCTTACATCGACAAACTTATTTAGTACTATTTTGCAAATAGGGTTACATTGTCGCAACATTGTGTTCCCTAATTGCTTGATTTTTTAAATGCAACAATTGATAAAGACACCTGATAATTGCTCTGTGGAGTGTTATTTTGTGTCTACTTCTTATCTACATTTAATTCCCTACCTCTAATCAAGGCATTTTTAAATGCTGGGGGCTGCCAGGACGTGAGGCCTACCTAGACTTTAGATCGGAATTTGAATGTACTTGTGAACTAACTTAATTTCCTACTTCTAAATTCATTCCTAAATTCACTACTTACATTAATCCTGTAGTTGGGCATTTTGAGCCTTCAATTGTGGGTATTGTTTTGTGTCCAGACCAGCAGCTGGTGGTGTGCATTTGCTGGAAAGGCATCGAAGACCTCCGATATGCTGCATCTCCTGATGTGTGTCTCCCTCAAGTGGCTGTCAGCAAATGCATGCTAGACACCCCATTCCAAGCTGATTGTGACATCACGGAACATGCATCATAGAACAGGCATGCTAGAATATGGGTCTTCAACCTGCGACCCTCCAGCTGCTGTGGAACTACATATACCAGCATGCCCTGCCTCAGTTTTAGCATACCTTAATAGCAAAACTGTGGCAGGGCATGCTGGGATGTGTAGTTTCACAGCAGCTGGAGGGCCACAGGATGAAGACCCATGTGCTAGAGCCAAGCCGCAGGTACATTGAATGCTAGCAAGCTGAATGTTTAAATCCTTTTTGTTCCGCAGCATTCCAATGCGGAAGATTCCATGGAACCAGAGATTATTCCATTGAGAAGGACATGCTGTCTGGATGACTGCACTGTGCAAATTAAATCACGGAGCCAGTTGGCTTGTGGGTGGCTCTGGTGACTGGGTGGTTGGGTGGGCGGTGTGTCAGAGGTGGAGCACATGCAAATGAATGTGTATCATCCTGCTAGTGAGAGTGAAAACTCATGCAGGAGTGTGCCTGCTTGTCAGTGGGTTATGCACCTTGCCAGGCGTCAAATCTACATGGAGCAGCTTGAGGGGACAAGAGCAGGTTTGCAAAATATAGATAGAAGAGCATATATGCTGGCGCATTCTCCATGATTGTGTCAGCTTATGTTTTGGTGCACTGCACTTTCCTCCACTAAGTTTTAGCCATTTTGGTTAAACGCAAGTGTAGTTGCTTCTCGCCCTTTTGGCTGTGATCTTGTATCGTGGTTGAAGAGTCTGCTGGAGGGATTGTTTTCTTCATTGACGAGAGACTAAAGATATTACAGGATGGAAGGCTTGGGAACACTATCTGTTTTTCAGTTGTGGAAGAGTTGAAAGACAGCTTTTCCTTGCCAATATCTCTCTTTTGCAAAGAGCTACGCATTGGAAAATTCAGGGCTATACCGTGTAGATGAAGCACTAACAGGAGGCTTTAAAATTTTCATTCTAGTTTCCTTCGTTTGGGAGAAAAATGCAAAGGTACAAGACAGCTTTTCCTTGCCAATATCTCTCTTTTGCAAAGAGCTGCGCATTGGAAAATTCAGGGCTATGCCGTGTAGATGATGGCCTAACAGGAGGCTTTAAAATTTTCTTTCTAGTGTCCTTCGTTTGGGAGAAAAATGCAAAGGTACAAGACAGCTTTTCCTTGCCAATATCTCTCTTTTGCAAAGAGCTACGCATTGGAAAATTCAGGGCTATACCGTGTAGATGAAGCACTAACAGGAGGCTTTAAAATTTTCATTCTAGTGTCCTTCGTTTGGGAGAAAAATGCAAAGGTAGCTTGTGCCATCACCACTCTGCTCCTTGTGCCGCCTTGGTGGTTTACATGAGCCACTGCGGTGACGTTGACTGACTGGATCAGAACCGGTTGGTCGCAAAGTAAGGTCTCCGCTTGACGTAGGGCATTGTATATGGCCCCTAGTTTCAGGATGTTGATGTGAAGACAAGTCTCTTGACTTGACCAAAGACCTTGGAAATTTCTTCCCTGTGTGACTGCTCCCCAACCTTGGAGGCTTGCATCTGTGGTCACCAGGATCCAGTCCTGAATGCCGAATCTGCGTCACTCGAGAAGGTGAGCACTCTGCAGCCACCACAGGAGTGATACCCTGACCCTGGGGGACAGGGTGATCAACCAATGCATCTGTAAATGTGACCTAGACCACTTGTCCAGTAGGTCCCATTGGAAAGTCCTCGCATGGAACCTGCCGAATGGAATGGCTTTGTATGATGCCACCATCTTTCCCAGGACTCGAGTGCAGTGATGCACTGACACAAGTTTTGGTTTCAATAGGTTCCTGACAAGAGTCATGAGTTCCTGGGCCTTTTCTATCGGGAGATAAACCCTCTTCTGGTCTGTGTCCAGAATCATGCCCAAGAAAGACAGACGAGTCGTAGGAACCAACTGCGACTTTGGGATATTGAAAATCCAGCCGTGTTGCTGTAACACTTTCAGTGAAAGTGATACGCTGTTCAGCAACTGCTCTCTTGATCTCGCTTTTATGAGATCGCTCAAGTACGGGATAATTGTGACACATTGCTTGCGCAGGAGAACCATAATTTCCACCATTACCTTGGTGAAAATTCTCTGGGCCGTGCAGAGACCAAACAGCAACGTCTGAAATTGGCAATGACAGTCCTGTACCGCAAATCTGAGGTACGACTGATGAGATGGATAAATTTGGACATGAAGGTATGCATCCTGTACACAAATGCGGACAACAGGTGTCAAGCCGTGTGTTGCCTTTGTCAAGCTGTAATAAGTAGGGGTAAGGACGTTAACCACCTCAGAACATCCTCCCTTATACGTCACCTGCAGCGCATTAATCATAAGTCAGTGACAAGTTCAAAAACTTTGGATGACAGCGGAAGCAGTTCACTGACCACTAAATCCCTTCCTCTTGTAACCAAGCTCCTGCAAACCACACCACCAACTCCCTCAGTGTCAATTTCCTCCTTAGACAGGAGAGCCAATAGTCCTGCAGGCCATGTCACTGGCAAGTCTGACGAGTCCTCTCCTGCCTGGGATTCCTCCGATGCATCCTTGAGTGTAACGCCTACTGCTGCTGGCGCTGCTGTTGTTGCTGCTGGGAGTCGATCGTCATCCCAGAGGGGAAGTCGGAAGACCACTTGTACTACTTCCAGTAGGCAATTGACTGTCCAACAGTCCTTTGCGAGGAAGATGAAATATCACAGCAGTCATCCTGCTGCAAAGCGGATAACTCAGGTCTTGTCAGCCTGGGTGGTGAGAAACGTGGTTCCGGTATCCATCGTTAATTCAGAGGCAACTAGAGACTTGATTGAGGTACTGTGTCAACGGTACCAAATGCCATCTAGGTTCCATTTCTCTAGGCAGGCGATACCGAAAATGTACACAGACCTCAGAAAAAGAGTCACCAGTGTCCTAAAAAATGCAGTTGTACCCAATGTCCACTAGTCCACATGTCCGTGGTTAAGTGGAGCAGGGCAGACTCAGGACTATATGACTGTGACAGCCCACTGGGTATATGTATTGCCTCCCGCAGCAAGAACAGCAGCGGCGGCACCAGTAGCAGCATCTCGCAAATGCCAACTCGTTCCTAGGCAGGCTACGCTTTGTATCACCGCTTTCCATAAGAGGCACACAGCTGACAACCTCTTACGGAAACTGAGGAACATCATCGCAGAATGGCTTACCCCAATTTGACTATCCTGGGGATTTGTGACATCGGACAACGCCACCAATATTGTGCGTGCATTACATCTGGGCAAATTCCAGCACGTCCCATGTTTTGCACATACATTGAATTTGGTGGTGCAGAATTATTTAAAAAACGACAGGGGCATGCAAGAGATGCTGTCGGTGGCCCGAAGAATTGCGGGCCACTTTCTGCATTCAGCCACCGCGTGCCGAAGACTGGAGCACCACCAAACATTCCTGAACCTGCCCTGCCATCCTCTGAAGCAAGAGGTGGTAACGAGGTGGAATTCAACCCTCTATATGCTTCAGAGGATGGAGGAGCAGCAAAATGCCATTCAAGCCTATACATCTACCCACGATATAGGCAAAGGAGGGGGAATGCACCTGACTCAAGCGCAGTGGAGAATGATTTCAACGTTGTGCAAGGTTCTGCAATCCTTTGAACTTGCCACACGTGAAGTCAGTTCAGACACTGCCAGCCTGAGTCAGGTTATTCCCCTCATCAGGCTTTTGCAGAAGAAGCTGGAGACATTGAAGGAGGAGCTAAAACAGAGCGATTCCGCTAGGCATGTGGGACTTGTGGATGGAGCCCTTAATTCGCTTAACCAGGATTCAATCTGTTGAAATCAGAGCAATAAATTTTGGCCACCGTGCTCGATCCTAGATTTAAAACCTACATTGTATCTCTCTTTCCTGCAGACACAAGTCTGCAGAGGTTCAAAGACCTGCTGGTGACAAAATTGTCAAGTCAAGCGGAACGTGACCCGTCAACAGCTCCTCCTTCACATTCTCCCGCAACTGGGGGTGCGAGGAAAAGGCTAAGAATTCCGAGCCCACCCGCTGGCGGTGATGCAGGGCAGTCTGGAGTGAGTGCTGACATCTGGTCCGGACTGAAGGACCTGGCAACGATTACTGACATGTCGTCTACTGTCACTGCATATGATTCTGTCACCTTTGAAAGAATGGTGGAGGATTATATGAGTGACCGCATCCAGGTAGGCACGTCAGACAGTCCGTATGTATACTGGCAGGAAAAAGAGGCAATTTGGAGGCCCTTGCACAAACTGGCTTTATTCTACCTAAGTTGCCCTCCCTCCAGTGTGTACTCCAAAAGAGTGTTTAGTGCAGCCGCTCACCTTGTCAGCAATCGGCGTACGAGGTTACTTCCAGAAAATGTGGAGAAGATGATGATCATCAAAATGAATTATAATCAATTCCTCCGTGGAGACATTCACCAGCAATTGCCTCCAGAAAGTACACAGGGATCTGAGATGGTGGATTCCAGTGGGGACGAATTAATAATCTGTGAGGAGGGCGATGTACACAGTGAAAGGGGTGAGGAATCGGAGGATGATGAGGTGGACATCTTGCCTCTGTAGAGCCAGTTTGTGCAAGGAGAGATTGATTGCTTCTTTTTTGGTGGGGGTCCAAACCAACCAGTCATTTCAGTCAGCCGTGTGGCAGACCCTGTTGCTGAAATGATGGGTTCGTCAATGTTTTTCTTTTCAATCTAAGCCCCTGCAGTTTTCTGTAAGAATCTGCTTCGCTATGATGATCAACAAGTCACAAGGGCAAATACTCAGGGCTGGAGGCGTAGATCTTAGGACCAGCTGCTACAAGCATGGCAAAGGTGTCACTATCATTGGTGACACCCAGAGAGGCAGCGAGGGAGATTGTAATGCAGTGCGCGCAGATAAGCAGCGCAATGGTAAAATGGAGGCATGGTCTCATAGGTAGGGCTGTGGCCTGTTGGCCTGAATCTCCATTTTGTTGCTCCGGGTATCCCGGGGGTTGAGTGCTGCACCCGGGGACTAGTGTGTGAGTGGTGCTGGCTCCTGCACAGTGACAGAAACTGGGTGTTGCACGTAATGTCACAGTGAAACACCCATATTCTGTCACTGAAGAGGAGCCGGCACTTTGGTGTCACCCCCCTTGGCGGGTGACACTCGGGTGTGGGCCGCAACCCCGTTGTGATGCCACTGACCCATGGGAAGCTTTACGTGGCTTACCCATGTGTTAGTAGCCCCAAGCATCTTTTGTGTTAGTCCCTGAAGAAAAACTTCAAATATTTACAAATAAATTTTGTAATCAATGGGCCTAATTCAGTAAGGATTGCAAATTCTGCTAAGTAACAGAATTTGCAATCCTTTGGTTCGCATGCTGGGGCCACCCAGCATGCCGCCTCCCTTCTTGACCACGCTGAAATTGCAGTCGCAGTGCAGTTCAGCGTGATCATAAAAAATGGGTTAGCCTCCTGTTGGTGCAGACTGTATGTGTGCGCAGGAAGCCGCCACCATTTTTGTGATCGCAGCTGCTGCATGTGATGTCATGCAACCGCTCTGACCACGCCTCCTGTTTCTCCGTTGCCGACCCCAATTTGAAGCCCTGCCCACGCACCGCTCCATCTCTGACTTGTAAATGGAGTGTTGCTGACCCCCCCCCCCCCCCAGCACCGATTGACAGTCAGAGGCGATCGCATTAACTGCGGGGTGCCGCAGAAAATGCAGGCGCATGCGTATGCTCTTAGCAATTTTTGCAGTTGGACTGCTTATTGCGATTGCAATCCAACCTGAATCAGGCTCTATTACCTATCACAATGCACTGCGGGTAGTACAAAATGGGGTTAATATAAGAGAAAACCCCCCAGAGCTGTGCTCCTTAACTGTCCCTGGTGGCTAGTGGAGCAGCTGCCCAGTAATCAGTGTCCACGCCAGTGCGCACATGGCCCGCCCCCTACAGCCACGCTGGATCACGGTATAGTGTGGGCACAGAAGTCCCTTACCTCCCTTTCATCAGCGGCCTCGTGATCCCGGAGGGCGGTGTGTGTGTGACTGACCTTAGGAAGAAACCGGAGCCTCCGCTGCAGTGACCCAGCAACCAGGGCGCGGGAGTATACTGCGCCGCTGGGAGTGATGGAGCTGCAGTAAAGATGTCTATTAGACCTAGCCTGCTGCAGCCCTTGTAGATTCTTATAAAAAAAAGTTCTTCTTTTCTTGTCAAAATTAATAGCTAAGAATAGGCTGCCTGAGGCAGCCCCCTCTTAAGTGGCCTGCTACTGAAGGCACCAACTACAAACTGAGCTCCCTGTTCATGGAAGCGAGGTTATAGAGGAGGGGGCTCTGAGCATCTTGGGAACAGTCAAAAGCTTTGAGCCTGTTGGTGCCTCAGATCAAGATCCTACTCTACACCCCAATGTGAATCCTTGTGGAGTCCAGTGTACCCCACAGAAGAAATGAATGTGTCACACCCATTGGCAGCAACATTAGAATAGCTGCTGATGGGCACAATTGAGAAAGGAAGGGGGGAAAACATTTGAATCCAGCACATATATGTAATTTGAATATGTAATTTGTACCTTCCTACTTTAAAATGTAATGGATGAACCTCACCCTGTGAGAACTATCTTCATGATCAAGAGATCTCATACGCAAGAAAAGCATGTGCTGGGATAGGGCTGTGGAGGGCGGCTGCTCGGGCACACACCCGTCAAGTTAAGGAGATTCAACTGAGGAAGCACAAGGGAACTGCAGGGAGACCACATATTTTCAGATGAACATGAGAGGGCGGAAGGCTGCCTAATACTGAAGCACCCTCAAACATCAAACCATATGCAACAACTAGTACAAGCATTCCTGGGGAAAGGTCTGCAGCAGACGGATTTGCATACGGTGATGTCATCCAAGCAATGGGCATAGTTGGCTGCAACCCTCGTCTGCATATGAAAAGAGAAAATGGTCACGCAGGGCATGGCGGCCTTTGTGGGGTTGCGCTTGGATGACCCCTAGATCGCTTTATACACCCCCATCAGTGTGGGGCTCATGTTGGCCATGCCCAAGCCCCTGAAGCATTCAAGCTGATTTCTTGCAGCAGCTGGACCCAGTAACAGCTCCAGAGTTGCTCTACAAGACAAGTAAAAGGGTGTGAGCCCTGCAGCACCACCTGTAGTTTGCATACACACATATATAGGACAGCATCTCTTATATGCCCCAGGGGCAATAAAATAGTAGCCTTATCTAGGGTATCCGTCCATGCCGCTACAGAACTACACACCCAGGCCGACGCAATTGCCGGTCTGAGTAAGGTACCTGAATGTGTATAAATGGACTTCAGGGTAATCTCCTGTTTGCGGTCAGCAGACTCTTTGAGGGTAGCTGTATCCTGGGACGGGAGGGCTACCTTCTTGGATAAGCGTGTTAATGCTTTGTCCACCCAAGGGGAGGATTCCCATCGTAACCTATCCGTTGATGGGAAAGGGGAATCCTTTTGGAAATCTGCAGGAGATTCCCAAGCTTTTTCACATAACTCGTTCAGCTCGTGTGAGGGGGGAAAGGTTACCTCAGGCTTCTTTCCCTTGTACATATGTACCCTCTTGTCAGGGATAGGGGGCTCCTCTGTGATGTGCAAAACATCTTTTATTGCCATAATCATATATCAAATGTATTTTGCCAATTTTGGCTGTAACTTTGCATCATCGTAATCGCCACTGGAGTCAGAATCCGTGTCGGTATCTGTGTCAACAATCTGGATAGTGGGCGCTTATGAGACCCTGACAGTCCCTGCGACATAGGATTAGGCATTGGTTGAGACCCTGACTGTCCCAAAGCTTCTGCCTTGTCTAATCTTTTGTGCAATGAGTTTACACTAGCATTTAAAACATTCCACATATCCATCCAATCAGGTATCGGCGGAGACACCACGTTCATTTGCTCCCGCTCCTCTCTAATATAGCCTTCTTCCTCAGACATGTCGACACACGCGTACCGACACACCACACACACAGGGAATACTTTTACTGAAGACATTTCCCCCACAAGGCCCTTTGGAGAGACAGAGAGAGAGTATGCCAGCACATACCCCAGCGCTATATAACCCAGGAATAGCACAGTAACTTAATGTTTGAACAATCGGTGAGGGGGAACATCTTGAAACCCCAGTTTGTACCCTTGGGACACTATTTGTAAAACACACGAGTCCATGTCCGAATGAATCCAGAACTGACTGAAGAGTTTTAGACGTGCCCCCACTGGTGCGGGCTCCTGCAAGAGAGCCCCAGCGTCATGCAGTGGATTTGGCAGAAGCAGAGGATGATCTCTGCTCCTGCGATCTTGAAGAGGATGCAGACCTCTTCTCTCTTCTCCTTCCTCTACCTGCAAAGAAAGGGGAATCTTAACTTCTTGCATATCTATTGGGCCGAAATGACTGCATCAGATAATGATGCGTCTTCATCCGTTGGGACGGAACATAGGGCAAGAAGGTTGACTTACCTGCGGGAGCTGCCGAGATCAAATTAACTAGGCAGTCACCAAACAAGGCTTCACCTTCATAGGGAAGAGACTCCCTTTCTTCTTGGAGTCAGCATCAGCATTCTCTTGGTGAATCCACAATGCCCTCCTATCCGACACTGACATGAAATTGGCCCGTGAACTCAAGAGTCCTATATCCCTTGCAGTCTCACGTAAGTATGCTGCAGTGTCCTTGATATGATACAATGTAAGGAGTATCCCATCTCTCCAGGGTATCTATATCGGATGACAAGGTATTCGACCAATTCTTGAATACTACTACTCACCCATGCACATGTAATGGCAGGTCTAAGTAATGTACCCGTGGTTACATAACTAGAAATAATGTAGCTTCCTGCATACGATCCGCTGGATTTGTGACAGGGCCCCGTGCAGAACAGGGGGTGACTCCCACTTTATTCTGTCCGCGGCGGGAAATGAATAAACAACCAGAATCCTTTTGGGGATTTGAAACCATCTTGTCGAGCTGGCCCAGACTTTCTCAAACAGAGATGGAGGAACGTTACATCAGCTTTCATTATATATCTATATATACATACATATAGACCCCTTTGTCAGGAACAGCAGGGTCTTCAGTGATTTTAATATGTCCTTAATATCCACAATCATGTACTGAATGCTCCTTGCCAATATTGGATCTAATCAGGAAACATTATGGTCGACATAAGTATCAGTATCCGTGTCAGTATCAGTGTGTAGTAACTGGGCAAAATAACATTTTTGCGACCCAGCGGGGCCTGAGGGAAAAGAAACATAGCCATGAATATCACATCTATTCTCTACGTCTGTGTCTGGGACACAGATTTATCCAACCTTACTCTGATATTACTGAAACATTTACCCAGTCAGTTATTGGTGGTGCCAACAGGGCCACCATCATATGTCTGCATTCCTAATATAGGCCCTCATTCCGAGTTGATCGGTCGCAAGGCGAATTTAGCAGAGTTACACACGCTAAGCCGCCGCCTACTGGGAGTGTATCTTAGCATCTTAAAATTGCGACCGATGTATTCGCAATATTGCGATCACAAACTACTTAGCAGTTTTAGAGTAGCTCCACACTTACTCTGCCTGTGCGATCAGTTCAGTGCTTGTCGTTCCTGGTTTGACGTCACAAACACACCCAGCGTTCGCCCAACCACTCCCCCGTTTCTCCGGCCACTCCTGCGTTTTTTCCGGAAACTGTAGCGTTTTCAGCCACACGCCCATAAAACGCCATGTTTCCGCCCAGTAACACCCATTTCCTGTCAATCACATTACGATCGCCGGAGCGATGAAAAAGCCGTGAGTAAAAATACTATCTTCATAGCAAAGATACTTGGCGCAGTCGCAGTGTGAATATTGCGCATGCGTACTAAGCGGAATTTCACTGCGATGGGATGAAAAATACCGAGCGAACGACTCGGAATGAGGGCCATAGTTTCCTCTTGGGAAAAACATTCAGCCACCGACATGTTGACACACATATACCAAGTACCCACAGACACACCGGCTTATGGGGGACAGACCGTCAGTAAATCTGTCAGAGGGACACAGAGGATTTTTCAGCTCACAATCCAGCGCCAAAAGTACACCGTCTGGGAAATAATAAACTCTATAGTGATAGACTTGTAATGCTCTAAAGATGTTCTGGTGAGGTGAGGAAGAAGCCCCGCCGCTGTAATGGCGCGTATCTGTCCCGCTCAGAAATAATTAATTACGCTAGCGGGGTAAGGACAGTGCCCAGGCACTAATGTCCACTTTTTCCAGCCTTTTGTGAGGAATGTATGCTGCCCAGGGTGCCCCCCCCCCCCGTGCCCTGCACCCTGCAGTGCCTGTGTTTGTGTGGGAGCATGGCGCGCAGCGTTCCGCTCGCTGCTCGGTACCTCAGAATGCCGTCACTGAAGAAGAAGTCTTCTGTTCTTCTGCTACTCACCTGTCTTCTGGCTCTGTAAGGGGGTGACGGCAGGCTGCGGGAGTGTGCATCTAGGCGTACCCAGCGATCAGCACCCTCAGGAGCTAATGGTGTCCTGTCAGCCTGAAGCAGAGCCATTGAACTCACTAGAAGTTGGTCATACTTCTCTCCCCTAAGTCCCACGAAGCAGGGAGACTGTTGCCAGCAGCCTCCCTGAAAATAAAAAAAACTAACAAGTCTTTTCAGAGAAACTCAGTAGAGCTCCCCTGTAGTGCATCCAGTATCACTGCGCACAATACTAAAACTGGAGTCTGGAGGAGGGGCATAGAGGGAGGAGACAGTTCACACCCTTTGAAAGTCTTAAAGTGCCCATGTCTCCTGCGGATCCCGTCTATACCCCATGGTTCTTAATGTGACCCCAGCATCCTCTAGGACATATGAGAAAACAAATAACGCACACACGAGGAGGAGAGAACTAAGGAAGCTATAAGGAGAAGAGGGGAGGGAGGGGGGGTTGAAAGGTAAGGTAGTAAAGGCATATTGGATAAACTACAACCTTATACATATTCATTAATGTACCAGTAGTTAGAAGTAGAAGAGCTCTAACAGAAACCACAAAGCTTATCTAAAGCCACACCACACTGGATATGCCCAATCTCATTTGATTTTTGAAGCAAAGCAGTATTGGACTTTGTTAATACATGGATGGGAGACTGCTTGGTAGTATCAGATTCTTTAGGTGTTTTGAAACTACCAACACCATTTTCTTGGTACATTTAATTTTTACATGTATTCTTTTATGTACCAGAAGTTAGAAGTAGAAGAGCTGTAACAGAAACCACCAGCTCATCTACAGCCACAGCACACTGGATTTGCCCAATCTCTCCTGATCATGGAAGCTGAGCAATGTTGGTCCTGCTTTTAGTACTTGGGCCCTCATTCCGAGTTGATCGGTCGCAAGGCGAATTTAGCAGAGTTACACACGCTAAGCCGCCGCCTACTGGGAGTGAATCTTAGCTTCTTAAAATTGCGACCGATGTATTCGCAATATTGCGATTACTAACTACTTAGCAGTTTCAGAGTAGCTCCAGACTTACTCTGCCTGTGCGATCAGTTCAGTGCTTGTCGTTCCTGGTTGACGTCACAAACACACCCAGCGTTCGCCCAGGCCCTCCCACCGTTTCCCCGGCCACTCCTGCGTTTTTTCCGGAAACGGTAGCGTTTTCAGCCACACGCCCCTGAAACGCCGTGTTTCCGCCCAGTAACACCCATTTCCTGTCAATCACATTACGATCGCCGGAGCGAAGAAAAAGCCGTGAGTAAAAATACTTTCTTCATAGTAAAGTTACTTGGCGCAGTCGCAGTGCGAACATTGCGCATGCGTACTAAGCGGATTTTCACTGCGATGCGATGAAAAATACAGAGCGAACAACTCGGAATGAGGGCCTTGGATGGGAGACCACAAGGAAATACCAGGAGCTGTGTGTATTTTTACAATACTAACACCGTTCTCTTTATGCATTCCATTTTGAAACATTGGGGCAGATCTATTAAGCCTGGTGAACTGATAAAGTGCAAGGTGATAAAGTACCAGCCAGTCAGCTCCTAACTGTCATTTTTCAAACCCAGCCTGTGACATGGCAATTAGGAGCTGATTGGCTGGTACTTTATCACCATGCAAATTATCATTTCACCAGGTTTAATAAATCGGCTGCTTACTCATTTATGTACGAGTAGTTAGAAGTAGAAGAACTCTAACAGAAACCACTAAGCTCATCTACAGCCACACCACACTGTATATGCCCAATATCACCTGATTTTAGGCCTGGTTTGTTCTTGGATGTGAGACCACCTGGGAATACCAGGTGCTGTAGGTAGTTTTATACTACCAACACCGTTCTCTTGATGCATTATATTTTGAAACTTATTCATTGATGTACCAGTAGTTAGAAGTAGAAGTTAGAAACAGCATAAATCATCTACAGCCGCATCACACTGGATATGTCCAATCTCATCTGATGTTGGAAGCTAAGCAGTGTTGTGCCTGGTTAGTTTTTGGATTTCAGGTCCTGCCTTCTGGTTTGGCCACGGCACCTCGGAAATTCACCAAGGTCATGGCCGTGATGACGACCCTTCACCATCGGTGGACCAGGGAGGAATCTCTCCTCCCGATAAACATTCTGGAATTGCGGGCAGTGTTCAATTCATTGACACTGGCCCTGCCTCTAGTACAGAACAGGCCTGTTCAAGTACAATCGGACAACGACACCACGGTAGTGTACACAAATCATCAAGGCGGCACTCGAAATTGCATGGCAAAGCTGGAAGTATCAAAAATCCTCAGTTGGGTAGAACGTCATCTGCCAGCAATATCGGCAGTGTTCATTCCCGGAGTCCTCAACTGGGAAGCGGATTTCCTCAGTCAACAGTACGTTCACGCTGGAGAGTGGAGAGGCCGCAGCAGAAATGTCTGCACTGGTGTCAGTAGGTGACTGAGGCAGGGATGACTGGGAGATAGTGGGTGACTGAAGCATGTATGACTGGGAGATAGTGGGTGACTGAGGCCGGGGTGACTGGGAGATAGTCAGTGACTAAGGCAGGGGTGATAGGGATATAGTGGATGACTGTGGCAGGGGTGACAGGGACAGTAGGAGACTGAGGCAGGGGTGACAGGGATAGTGGGTGACTGAGGCAGGGGTGATAGGGTGACAGTGGGTGACTGAGGCAGAGGTGACAGGGATAGTGGGTGACTGAGGTAGGGGTGATATGGAGATAGTGGTTGACTGAGGCAGGGGTGACAGAGATAGTGGGTGACTAAAGCAGGGGTGACTGGTATAGTGGGTGACTGAGGCAGGGGTCGCAGGTATATTGGTTAACTGAGGCAGCGGTGACTGGGAGATAGTGGGTAACTGAGGCAGGGGTGACAGGGAAAGTGTGTGACTCAGGCAGGGGTGATAGGGAGATAGTGGGCAGCAGATCACTGCCTCGCTGACAGCAGCACATCCCTGCTTCACTGACAGCAGCACATCCCTGCCTCATTGACAGCAGCACATACCTGCCTCACTTATAGCAGCACATCCCTGCCTCACTGGCAGCAGCAGATCCCTGCCTCACTGGCAGCAGCAGATCACTGCTTCACTGACAGCAGCACATCCCTGCCTCACTGGCAGCAGCAGATCCCTGCCTTACTGACAGCTGTATATAGGGCCTAATTCAGACCTGATCTCTGCTGTGCATATTCACACAACAGGAGATCAGGTCTGAAGTGTGTGTGTGTGTGTGTGTGCTGGTGCCGCAGTGCACCGGCACATGCCAGAGATGCGATCAGCATCTCTGCCCAGTGAGCGCCTCTGCCAACACATACTTATCTTGCATATGAGATCTCTTGATCATGAAGATAGTTCTCACAGGGTGAGGTTCATCCATTACATTTTAAAGTAGGAAGGTACAAATTACATATTCAAATTACATATATGTGCTGGATTCAAATGTTTTCCCCCCTTCCTTTCTCAATTGTGCCCATCAGCAGCTATTCTAATGTTGCTGCCAATGAGTGTGACACATTCATTTCTTCTGTGGGGTACACTGGACTCCACAAGGATTCACATTGGGGTGTAGAGTAGGATCTTGATCTGAGGCACCAACAGGCTCAAAGCTTTTGACTGTTCCCAAGATGCTCAGCGCCCCCTGCTCTATAACCTCGCTTCCATGAACAGGGAGCTCAGTTTGTAGTTGGTGCCTTCAGTAGCAGGACACTTAACAGGGGGCTGCCTCAGGCAGCCTATACTTAGCTATTAATTTTGACAAGAAAAGAAGAACTTTTTTTATAAGAATGTACAAGGGCTGCAGCAGGCTAGGTCTAATAGACATCTTTACTGCAGCTCCATCACTCCCAGCGGCGCAGTATACTCCCGTGCCCTGGTTGCTGGGTCACTGCAGCGGAGGCTCCGGTTTCTTCCTAAGGTCAGTCACACACACACCGCCCTCCGGGATCACGAGGCCGCTGATGAAAGGGAGGTAAGGGGCTTCTGTGCCCACACTATACCGTGATCCAGCGTGGCAGTAGGGGGCGGGCCGTGTGCGCACTGGCGTGGACACTGATTACTGGGCAGCCGCTCCACTAGCCACCAGGGACAGTTAAGGAGCACAGCTCTGGGGGTTTTTCTCCTATATTAACCCCATTTTGTACTACCTGCAGTGCATTGTGATAGGTAATAGAGCCTGATTCAGGTTGGATTGCAATCACAATAAGCAATCCAACTGCAAAAATTGCTAAGAGCATACGCATGCGCCTGCATTTTCTGTGACTGTCAATCGGTGCGGGGGGGGGGGGGTCAGCAACACTCCATTTCAAAGTCGGAGATGGAGCGGTGCGGGGGCAGGGCTTCAACGGAGAAACAGGAGGCGTGGTCAGAGCGGCTGCATGACATCACATGCAGCCGTTGCGATCACAAAAATGGTGGCGGCTTCCTGCGCACACGTACAGTCTGCACCAACAGGAGGCTAACCCATTTTTTATGATCACGCTGTACTGCACTGAGACTGCAATTTCAGCGTGGTCAAGAAGGGAGGCGGCATGCTGGGTGGCCATGCCCTGTGATGGGTGGCCCCAGCATGCGAACCAAAGGATTGCAAATTCTGTTACTTAGCAGAATTTGCAATCCTTACTGAATTAGGCCATTGATTACAAAATTGTAAACAATATTTTAAGTTTTTCTTCAGGGACTAACACAAAAGATGCTTGGGGCTACTAACATATGGGTAAGCCACGTAAAGCTTCCCATGGGTCAGTGGCATCACAACGGGGTTGCGGCACACACCCGAGTGTCACCCGCCAAGTGGGGTGACACCAAAGTGCCGGCTCTTCTTCAGTGACAGAATATGGGTGTTTCACTGTGACATTACGTGCAACACCCAGTTTCTGTCACTGTGCAGGAGCCAGCACCACTCACACACTAGTCCCCGGGTACAGCCCCCAACCCCCGGGATACCCGCAGCAACAAAATGGTGATTCAGGCCACGCCCCTACCTATGAGACCATGCCTCCTTTTTACCATTGCGCTGCTTATCTGCGCGCACTGCATTACAATCTCCCTCGCCGCCTCTCTGGGTGTCACCAGTGATAGTGACACCTCTGCCATGCTTGTAGCAGCTGGACCTAAGATCTACGCCTCCAGCCCTGAGTGTTTTCCCTTGTGACTTGTTGATCATCATAGCGAAGCAGATGCTTACAGAAAACTGCAGGGGCTTAGATTGAAAAGAAAAACATTGACGAACCCATCATTTCAGCGACAGGGTCTGCCACACGACTGACTGAAATGACTGGTTGGTTTGGGCCCCCACCAAAAAAGAATCAATCAATCTCTCCTTGCACAAACTGGCTCTACAGAGGCAAGATGTCCACCTCATCATCCTCCAATTCCTCACCCCTTTCACTGTGTACATCCCCCTCCTCACAGATTATTAATTCGTCCCCACTGGAATCCACCATCTCAGATCCCTGTGTACTTTCTGGAGGCAATTGCTGGTGAATGTCTCCACGGAGGAATTGATTATAATTAATTTTGATGATCATCATCTTCTCCACATTTTCTGGAAGTAACCTTGTACGCCGATTGCTGACAAGGTGAGCGGCCGCACTAAACACTCTTTCGGAGTACACACTGGAGGGAGGGCAACTTAGGTAGAATAAAGCCAGTTTGTGCAAGGGCCTCCAAATTGCCTCTTTTTCTCCACCATTCTTTCAAAGGTGACAGAATCATATGCAGTGACAGTAGACGACATGTCAGTAATCGTTGCCAGGTCCTTCAGTCTGGACCAGATGTCAGCACTCACTCCAGACTGCCCTGCATCACCGCCAGCGGGTGGGCTCGGAATTCTTAGCCTTTTCCTCGCACCCCCAGTTGCGGGAGAATGTGAAGGAGGAGCTGTTGACGGGTCACGTTCCGCTTGACTTGACAATTTTCTCACCAGCAGGTCTATGAACCTCTGCAGACTTGTGTCTGCCGGAAAGAGAGATACAATGTAGGTTTTAAATCTAGGATCGAGCACGGCGGCCAAAATGTAGTGCTCTGATTTCAACAGATTGAATCCTGGTTAAGCAAATTAAGGGCTCCATCCACAAGTCCCACATGCCTAGTTGAATCGCTCTGTTTTAGCTCCTCCTTCAATGTCTCCAGCTTCTTCTGCAAAAGCCTGATGAGGGGAATGACCTGACTCAGGCTGGCAGTGTCTGAACTGACTTCACGTGTGGAAAGTTCAAAGGGTTGCAGAACCTTGCACAACGTTGAAATCATTCTCCACTGCGCTTGAGTCAGGTGCTTTCCCCCTCCTTTGCCTATATCGTGGGCAGATGTATAGGCTTGAATGGCCTTTTGCTGCTCCTCCATCCTCTGAAGCATATAGAGGGTTGAATTCCACCTCGTTACCACCTCTTGCTTCAGATGATGGCAGGGCAGGTTCAGGAATGTTTGGTGGTGCTCCAGTCTTCGGCATGCGGTGGCTGAAGGCAGAAAGTGGCCCGCAATTCTTCGGGCCACCGACAGCATCTCTTGCACGCCCCTGTCGTTTTTTAAATAATTCTGCACCACCAAGTTCAATGTATGTGCAAAACATGGGACGTGCTGGAATTTGCCCAGATGTAATGCACGCACAATATTGGTGGCGTTGTCCGATGTCACAAATCCCCAGGAGAGTTCAATTGGGGTAAGCCATTCTGCGATGATGTTCCTCAGTTTCCGTAAGAGGTTGTCAGCTGTGTGCCTCTTATGGAAAGCGGTGATACAAAGCGTAGCCTGCCTAGGAACGAGTTGGCAATTGCGAGATGCTGCTACTGGTGCCGCCGCTGCTGTTCTTGCTGCGGGAGGCAATACATCTACCCAGTGGGCTGTCACAGTCATATAGTCCTGAGTCTGCCCTGCTCCACTTAACCACAGACAAGTGGACATTGGGTACAACTGCATTTTTTAGGACACTGATGACTCTTTTTCTGAGGTCTGTGTACATTTTCGGTATCGCCTGCCTAGAGAAATGGAACCTAGAGGGTATTTGGTACCGGGGACACAGTACCTCAATCAAGTCTCTAGTTGCCTCTAAATTAACGATGGATACCGGAACCACGTTTCTCACCACCCAGACCTGAGTTATCCGCTTTGCAGCAGGATGACTGCTGTGATATTTCATCTTCCTCGCAAAGGACTGTTGGACAGTCAATTGCTTACTGGAAGAAGTACAAGTGGTCTTCCGACTTCCCCTCTGGGATGACGATCGACTCCCAGCAGCAACAACAGCAGCGCCAGCAGCAGTAGGCGTTACACTCAAGGATGCATCGGAGGAATCCCAGGCAGGAGAGGACTCGTCAGACTTGCCAGTGACATGGCCTGCAGGACTATTGGCTCTCCTGTCTAAGGAGGAAATTGACACTGAGGGAGTTGGTGGTGTGGTTTGCAGGAGCTTGGTTACAAGAGGAAGGGATTTAGTGGTTAGTGGACTGCTTCCACTGTCATCCAAAGTTTTTGAACTTGTCACTGACTTATGATGAATGCGCTGTAGGTGACGTATAAGGGAGGATGTTCCGAGGTGGTTAACGTCCTTATCCCTACTTATTACAGCTTGACAAAGGCAACACACGGCTTGACACCTGTTGTCCGCATTTGTGTACAGGATGCATACCTTCATGTCCCCATTTATCCACCTCATCAGGCGTAACTCAGATTTGCGGTACAGGACTGTCATTGCCAATTTCAGACGTTGCTGTTTGATCTCTCCATGGCCCTGAGAATTTTCACCAAGGTAATGGCGGAAATGATGGTGCTCCTGTGCAAGCAAGGTGTCACAATTATCCCGTACTTGGGCGATCTCATAAAAGCGAGATCAAGAGAGCAGTTGCTGAACAGCGTATCACTTTCACTGAAAGTGTTACAGCAACACGGCTGGATTCTCAATATCCCGAAGTCGCAATTGATTCCTACTACTCGTCTGTCTTTCTTGGGCATGATTCTGGACACAGACCAGAAGAGGGTTTATCTCCCGATAGAAAAGGCCCAGGAACTCATGACTCTTGTCAGGAACCTATTGAAACCAAAACTTGTGTCAGTGCATCACTGCACTCGAGTCCTGGGAAAGATGGTGGCATCATACGAGGCCATTCCATTCGGCAGGTTCCATGCGAGGACTTTCCAATGGGACCTACTGGACAAGTGGTCCGGGTCACATTTACAGATGCATTGGTTGATCACCCTGTCCCCCAGGGTCAGGGTATCACTCTTGTGGTGGCTGCAGAGTGCTCACCTTCTCGAGGGACGCAGATTCAGCATTCAGGGCTGGATCCTGGTGACCACAGACGCAAGCCTCCAAGGTTGGGGAGCAGTCACACAGGGAAGAAATTTCCAAGGTCTTTGGTCAAGTCAAGAGACTTGTCTTCACATCAACATCCTGGAACTAAGGGCCATATACAATGCCCTACGTCAAGCGGAGACCTTACTTTGCGACCAACCGGTTCTGATCCAGTCAGACAACGTCACCGCAGTGGCTCATGTAAACCGCCAAGGCGGCACAAGAAGCAGAGTGGCGATGGCACAAGCCACCAGAATTCTTTGCTGGGTGGAGAATCACGCAAGCGCACTGTCAGCAGTGTTCATTCCGGGAGTGGACAACTGGGAAGCAGACATCCTCAGCAGACACGACCTACATCCGGGAGAGTGGGGACTTAATCAGGAAGTCTTTGCACAGATTACAAGTCGGTGGGAACTGCCACAGATAGACATGATGCCGTCCCGGCTCAACAAAAAGCTACAGAGGTATTGCGCAAGGTCAAGAGACCCTCAGGCAGTAGCTGTAGACGCCCTAGTGACACCGTGGGTGTTCCGGTCGGTCTATGTATTTCCTCCTCTTCCTCTCATACCCAAGGTGTTGAGGATAATAAGACAAAGAGGAGTGAGAACAATCCTCATTGTTCCGGATTGGCCACGGAGGACCTGGTATCCGGATCTGCAGGAAATGCTCACAGAAGATCTGTGGCCTCTCCCTCTAAGACAGGACCTGTTGCATCAGGGGCCCTGTCTGTTCCAAGACTTACCGCAGCTGCGTTTGACGGCATGGCGGTTGAATGCCGGATCCTAGCATTCCGGTTGAGGTCATCCCTACGCTGATAAAGGCTAGGAAGGATGTAACGTTAAAACATTACACCGTATATGGCGAAATTATGTTTCTTGGTGTGAGGCCAGGAATGCTCCTACGAAAGAATTCCATCTGGGCCGTTTCCTTCACTTCCTACAAACTGGAGTGAATTTGGGCCTAAAATTAGGCTCTATTAAGGTCCAGATTTCGGCCTTATCCATTTTCTTTCAAAAAGAATTGTCTTCTCTTCCAGAAGTTCAGACTTTTGTAAAAGGAGTGCTGCATATTCAGCCTCCTTTTGTGCCTCCGGTGGCACCTTGGGACCTTAACGTGGTGTTAAGTTTTCTAAAATTACACTGGTTTGAACCACTTAAAACAGTGGAGTTAAAATATCTCACATGGAAGGTGGTCATGTTATTAGCCTTGGCTTCGGCTAGGCGAGTGTCGGAATTAGCGGCTTTGTCACATAAAAGCCCATATTTGGTATTTCATGTGGATAGAGCGGAATTGCAGACCCGTCCTCAATTCCTACCAAAAGTGGTCTCATCTTTTCATATGAACCAACCTATTGTGGTGCCTGTGGCTACGCGTGACTTGGAGGATTCCGAGTTACTTGATGTGGTTAGGGCTTTGAAAATTTACGTGGCCAGGACGGCTAGAGTCAGGAAAACTGAAGCGCTGTTTGTCCTGTATGCAACCAACAATATTGGTGCCCCTGCTTCAAAGCAGGCAATTGCACGCCGTATTTGTAACACGATTCAGCAAGCGCATTCTATGGCTGGATTGCAGTTACTGAAATCGGTCAAGGCCCATTCCACGAGGAAAGTGGGCTCTTCTTGGGCGGCTGCCCGAGGGGTCTCGGCACTACAGCTGTGTCAAGCTGCTACTTGGTCGGGTTCACACACCTTTGCAAAATACTATAAGTTTGATACCCTGGCTGAGGAGGAACTCATGTTTGCTCAATCGGTGCTGCAGAGTCATCCGCACTCTCCCGCCCGTTTTGGACCATTGGTATAATCCCCATGGTCCTTACGGAGTCCCCAGCATCCTCTAGGACGTTAGAGAAAATAAGATTTTAAACCTACTGGTAAATCTTTTTCTCGTAGTCCGTAGAGGATGCTGGGCGCCCGTCCCAAGTGCGGACTACTTCTGCAATACTTGTATATAGTTATTGCTTCAATAAGGGTTAGGTTATAGTTGCATCGGTCCTGCACTGATGCTATGTTGTTTTTTCATACTGATAACTGGGTAGTTTATCACAAGTTATACGGTGTGATTGGTGTGGCTGGTATGAATCTTGCCCTGGATTAACAAAATCCTTTCCTCATACTGTCCGTCTCCTCTGGGCACAGTTTCTCTAACTGTGGCATAGAGGGAGGAGCCAGTGCACACCCAGAACTAAAGTCTTTCTTAAAGTGCCCATGTCTCCTGTGGAGCCCGTCTATCCCCATGGTCCTTACGGAGTCCCCAGCATCCTCTACGGACTACGAGAAAAAGATTTACCGGTAGGTTTAAAATCTTATTTTCTACTTTATTCTTTTCTATCCTAGTTTATTACGACCAACTCTCATCCAAGGAGTTTGATATTCTACTACCTGCATGCAATTTAAATTGCTTAAATTGTTTATATGGTTGATTTGTCCTTCACAATCCATAATCTGCAACTTGGATGTACTTGTGTCATTGAAAATCTTATAATAAAAATGTATATACAGATACTCAACCTGTATATTGAAAAAAAAAAGTTATAAGACATATGCATTCAATATTTGAAGAAACAAAATAAAATAAAGCTATCTATTGGGTTTCACTAACAAGCACATTGGAAGACTTGACTACTGTTAAAAGACATGCATTACATGGTATAGAGCCACAAACCACAATGTAGTAAAATAAAAACAAACTTACATGTGTATCAAACCTATGTGAGGCTTACATTGATAGTGCAAGATCAACACTCTATCAACTGTGCAAACTAGACTGCACATAAATGCCATAAAATTTATCTGAGATTTTAGTAAATAAGGCCCGTTGCTGTCCGGGTCACGCAGCCGTCACGGCCCGCCCCCATACGGTCCGGTCATGTCTGCGTTGTCCTGACTGTGCCCCCAAAATGGCGGCACAACGCCGCTGGCCCGACTCCTCCTGCCCAGTGACCGCCTCTGCCTGTCAATCAGGCAGAGGCGCTCACTGGGCAGAGACCTGATCTCCTGTTGTGTGAATATGCACAGCAGGGATCAGGTCTGAATTAGGCCCTATATACAGCTGTCAGTAAGGCAGGGATGTGCTGCTGCCAGTGAGGCAGGGATGTGCTGCTGGTAGTGAAGCAGTGATGTGCTGCTGTCAGCGAAGCAGTGCTGTGCTGCTGTCAGCGAGACAGGGATGTGCTGCTGTCAGCGAGGCAGGGATGTGCTGCTGTCAGCGAAGCAGGGATGTGCTGCTGTCAGCGAAGCAGGGATGTGCTGCTGTCAGCGAAGCAGGGATGTGCTGCTGTCAGCGAGGCAGGGATGTGCTGCTGTCAGCGAGGCAGAGATGTGCTGCTGTCAGCGAGGCAGGGATGTGCTGCTATAAGTGAGGTAGGGATGTGCTGCTGTCATTGAAGCAGGAATGTGCTGCTGCAGTGAGGCAGAGATATGCAGCCCACTATCTCCCTATCACCCCTGCCTGAGTCACACACTTTCCCTGTCACCCCTGCCTCAGTTACCCACTATCTCCCAGTCACCGCTGCCTCAGTCAACCACTATATCTGCGATCCCTGCCTCAGTCACCCACTATACCAGTCACCCCTGCTTTAGTCACCCACTGTCACCCTATCACCCCTGCTTCAGTCACCCACTATCCCTGTCAACCCTGCCTCAGTCACCCACTATCTCCCAGTCACCCCTGCCTCAGTCAGCCACTATCCCTGTCACCCCTGCCTCAGTCTCTTACTGTCCCTGTCACCCCTGCCACAGTCATCCACTATCTCCCTATCACCCCTGCCTTAGTCATTTATTATACCTGTCACCCACTTTCTTCCCATACTTACCCAACCCCTTCCTATCACCCCTCCCTCAGTAACCCACTATCTCCCTGTCACCCACTATCTCCCAGTCACCCCGGCCTCAGTCACCCACTATCTCCCACTCATACATGCTTCAGTCACCCACTATCTCCCAGTCATCCCTGCCTCAGTCACCTACTGACACCAGTGCAGACATTTCTGCTGCGGCCTCTCCACTCTCCAGCGTGAACGTCCTGACGACTGAGGAAATCCGCTTCCTAGTTGAGGACTCCGGGAATGAACACTGCCGATATTGCTGTCAGATGACTTTCTACCCAACTGAGGATTTTTGATACTTCCAGCTTTGCCATGCAGTTTCGAGTGCCGCCTTGATGATTTGTGTACACTACCGTGGTGGCGTTGTCAGATTGTACTTGAACAGGCTTGTTCTGTACTAGAGGCAGGGCCAGTGTCAATTAATTGAACACTGCCTGCAATTCCAGAATGTATATCAGGAGGAGAGATTCCTCCCTGGTCCACCGACCCTGTAGAAAGTGTTGCTCCAACACCATGGCCCAGCCCAAAAGACTGGCATCCATTGTCAGGAGGACACAGTTGGAGATCCAGAAGGGATGGCCCCTGCTCAACTGTTGGTCCTGTAGCCACCAGCTCAGTGTCAGACGAACCTCCGGAGTCAAGGAGATCATTTGAGACATCATCCGATGAGGCAGGCCGTCCCACTTGGAGAGGATTAACCTCTGCAGAGGGCGGTAATGAAATTGAGCGTACTCTACCATATCGAAAGCCGACACCATGAGGTCTAGTACTTGCATCGCCGTGTGTATCAACACTCTTGGGCGAGAGAGGACGATACTGTCCTGAATTTTCAGGACTTTCTCTGGAGACAGAAACAATTGTTGGCTGTGTGTGTCCAGCAGTGCCCCTAGGTGCACAATGTTCCGAGCAGGGACCAGCGAGGACTTTTTTCAGTTGATGAGCCACCCGTGGACTTTTAGGAATTGGACCGCCAGTTCCAGATAACTGTGGAGAACCTCTTGGGAGTTCACCAGGATCAGCAAGTCGTCCAGATTTGGCAGGATCCTGATTCTCTGATGGTGAAGGGTCGTCATCACGGCCATGACCTTGGTGAATATCCGAGGTGCCGTGGCCAAACCAGAAGGCAGGACTTGAAATCCAAAAACAAACCAGGCACAACACTGCTTAGCTTCCATCATCAGATGAGATTAGACCAGTGGCGTAACTACTGCCCCCGCAGTCCTCGCGGTGGCTTGGGGGCGAGGGGCTGCGGGGGCACCACTGATTTACAGCAGACTGACATGCGGACGAGCGTCCGCATGTCAGTCTGCAGTCTCCTTCCCTCCGCCGCTTTTTGGAGGGACACGGAGGGCACACAGCGCGCCTCCCTGTGTCCCTCCTGCTGCATCATCTCCGGCGACCGCGGGTCTAATAGGGGGAAGTGCCGTCCGTGAGCTCTAATTGGCTCACGAACCGGCACTTCCCCCTATTAGACCCGCGGCCGCCAGAGATGATGCAGCAGGAGGGACACAGGAGAGACGAGCTGTGCCCTCCGTGTCCCTCCAAAAAGCGACGGCGGGGGGGGGGGTAAATATCTGGCACTGGGGGCATATATGGCACGGGGGGGGGGAGGAATATCTGGCACTGGGGCATTTCTGGCACTGGGGGGAATATCTGGCACTGGGGGCATATCTGGCACTGGGGGGGATATCTGGCACTGGGGCATATATGGCACTGGGGGGGGGGGTATCTGGCACTGGGGGCATATATGGCACGGGGGGCATATATGGCACTGGGGGGAATATCTGGCACTGGGGGCATATATGGCACTGGGGGGGAATATCTGGCACTGGGGGCATATGTGTACCTGGCACATGGGGGGGGACTATATTTGGCACTGGGGCATGTAAGTACCTGGCACCGTGGGGGAATATCTGGCACTGGGGACATATGTAGCACTGGGAGCACAGCCCTAGCAACAAGGACTACCTCCTAGCAACGAGCATGACACCCAGTGCATGAAACATCTGGCAACGAGCATGACACCCAGTGCATGAAACACCTGGCAACGAGCATGACACCCAGTGCATGAAACCCCTGGCAACGAGCATGACACCCTGAGCATGAAAACCCCTGGCACCGTGCATGGAACCAAGAGCATGAAACCCCTGGCAACGAGCATGACACCCAGTGCATGAAACCCCTGACAACGAGCAGGTAATTGAAAAGTAATTAGAAGCCTTACTGTAGGACTTAATGTGTAATGGGCATTACGGTGTGTGGCATAATGTATCACGGACATTGCGGTGTGTGTCATAATGTGTCGCAGGCATTACGGTGTATGGTATACTATATCGCGGGCATTGTGATATGTGGTATAATGTCTCAGGGTCATTGCAGTGTGTGGCATAATGTATCACGGACATTGCGGTGTGTGTCATAATGTGTCAGGCATTACGGTGTGTGGTATACTATATCACGGGCATTGTGGTATGTGGTATAATGTCAGGGTCATTGCAGTGTGGCATAATACATAACGGGCATTGCGATGTGTGGCATAGGGTATAACGGGCAGGGCATTGCGGTATGTGTCACAGGCATTACGGTGTATGGTATACTATATCACGGGCATTGTGGTATAATGTCTCAAGGTCATTGCAGTGTGTGGCATAATGTGTCACAGGCATTGTATGTGCTATAATGTATCGGGCATTGCAGTGTGTGGCATAATGTATCACGGACATTGCGGTGTGTGTCATAATGTGTCACAGACATTGTATGTGCTATAATGTATCAGGGGCATTGCAGTGTGTAGCATAATGTATAACGGGCATTGCGATTCCTGTCATAATGTGTCACAGGCATTACGGTGTGTGGCATAATGTGTCACAGACATTACGGTGTGTGGCATAATGTGTCGGGGGCATTACAGTGTGTGCATATTGTGTCGTGTATTATTGTGTGCGGCATAATGTCTAAGGGCCATTGCAGTATGTGGCATAATGTATACTGGGCATTACTATAAGGAGGAAAAATGACAAATAATGTAAGGGGCATGAATCAGGATTATTTTTCTTTCCTGTGGTGGCCAACGTATGGGCGTGCAGGTTGCAAAACTGGGGTATAAGGTAGTCTTTTCCTGCAATGCCACGCCCCTTTATGCGAAACCACGCCCACTCCAACAAAACCACGCCCCTTTTTTTGACGCGCGCGCCTTAGGCGAGCGCATATTTATCCCTTTCTTGCTCCCAATTATGGAGCATGAAGGGGGGGGGGGGGGGGCGCCGAAGAATTTTTTGGCTTGGGGGAGAAAAATTTCTAGTTACGCCACTGGATTGGACATATCCAGTGTGATGCGGCTGTAGATGATTTTTGCTGTTTCTAACTTCTACATCAATGAATAAGTTTCAAAATAGAATGCATCAAGAGAACGGTGTTGGTAGTATAAAACTACCTACAGCACCTGGTATTCCCAGGTGGTCTCACATCCAAGAACAAACCAGGCCTAAGATCAGGTGATATTGGGCATATACAGTGTGGTGTGGCTGTAGATGAGCTTAGTGGTTTCAGTTAGAGTTCTTCTACTTCTAACTACTCGTACATAAATGAATAAGCGGACGATTTATTAAACCTGGTGAAATGATAATTTGCATGGTGATAAAGTACCAGCCAATCAGCTCCTAATTGCCATGTCACAGGCTGGGTTTGAAAAATGACAGTTAGGAGCTGACTGGCTGGTACTTTATCACCTTGCACTTTATCAGTTCACCAGGCTTAATAGATCTGCCCCAATGTTTCAAAATGGAATGCATCAAGAGAACGGTGTTGGTATTGTAAAAATACACACAGCTCCTGGTATTTCCTGGTGGTCTCCCATCCAAGTACTAAAACCAGGACCAACACTGCTTAGCTTCCATGATCAGGAGAGATTGGGCAAATCCAGTGTGCTGTGGCTGTAGATGAGCTTGTGGTTTCTGTTAGAGCTTTTCTACTTCTAACTTCTGGTACATAAAAGAATATGTGTAAAAATTAAATGTACAGTACCAAGAAAAGGGTGTTGGTAGTTTAAAAACACCTAAAGAATCTGATAATACATGGATGGGAGACTGCTTGGTAGTAACAAAGTCCAATACTGCTTTGCTTCAAAGATCAAATGAGATTGGGCATATCCAGTGTGGTGTGGCTTTAGATAGGCTTTGTGGTTTCTGTTAGAGCTCTTCTACTTCTAACTACTGGTACATTAATGAATATGTATAAGGTTGTAGTTTATCCAATATCCCTTTACTACCTTACCTCCCCCCCCTCCCCTCCCCTCCCCTCCTTATAGCTTCCTTTGTTCTCTCTTCCTCGTGTGTGCGTTATTTGTTTTCTCATACGTCCTAGAGGATGCTGGGATCACATTAAGAACCATGGGGTATAGACGGGATCCGCAGGAGACATGGGCACTTTAAGACTTTCAAAGGGTGTGAACTGTCTCCTCCCTCTATGCCCCTCCTCCAGACTCCAGTTTTAGAATTGTGCCCAGTGAGACTGGATGCACTACAGGGGAGCTCTACTGAGTTTCTCTGAAAAGACTTATGTTAGTTTTTCTTATTTTCAGGGAGGCTGCTGGCAACAGTCTCCCTGCTTCGTGGAACTTAGGGGAGAGAAGTATGACCAACTTCTAGTGAGTTCAATGGCTCTGCTTCTGGCTGACAGGACACCATTAGCTCCTGAGGGTGCTGATCGCTGGGTACGCCTAGATGCCCACTCCCGTAGCCTGCCATCACCCCCTTACAGAGCCAGAAGTCAGAAGACAGGCGAGTAGCAGAAGAACAGAAGACTTCTTCTCCAGTGACGGCATTCTGAGTTACCACGCAGCGAGCGGAATGCTGTGCGCCATGCTTCCACACACACACAGGCACTGCAGGGTGCAGGGCATGTTGGTGGGTGGGGGGGGGGGCACCCTGGGCAGCATAAATTCCTCACAAAAGGCTGGCAAAAGTGGACATTAGTGCCTGGGCACTGTCCTTACCCCGCCAGCGTAATTAATTATTTGTTTCTGAGCGGGACAGAAGCGTGCCATTACAGCGGCGGGGCTTCTTCCTCACCTCACCAGCACATCTATAGAGCGTTACAAGTCTATCACTATAGAGTTTATTATTTCCCAGACTGTGTACTTTTGGCGCTGGGTTGTGAGCTGAAAAATCCTCTCTGTCCCTCTGACAGATTTACTGTAGGTCTATCCCCCATAAGCCGATGTGTCTGTGGGTACTTGGTACATGTGTGTCAACATGTCGGTGGCTGAATGTTTTTCCCAAGAGGAAACTATATTAGGAATGCAGACATATGATGGTGGCCCTGTTGGCACCAGCAATAACTGACTGGGTGAAAGTTTCAATAATATCAGAGTGAGGTTGGATAAATCTGTGTCCCAGACACAGACGTAGAGAATAGATGTGATGTTCATGGCTATGCTTCTTTTCCCTCAGGCCCGCAAAAATGTTACTACACACTGATACTGACTCGGATACTGATTCCTATGTCGACCATAATATTTCCTGATTAGATCCAATATTGGCAAGGAGCATTCAGTACATGATTGTGGATATTAAGGACATATTAACATCACTGAGGACCCTGCTGTTCCTGACAAAGGGGTCTATATGTATGTATATATAGATATATAATGAAAGCTGATGTAACGTTCCTCCATCTCTGTTTGAGAAAGTCTGGGCCAGCTCGACAAGATGGTTTCAAATCCCCAAAAGGTTTCCGATTGTTTATTCATTTCCTGCTGCGGACAGAATAAAGTGGGAGTCACCCCCTGTTCTGCACGGGGCCCTGTCACAAATCCAGCGGATCGTATGCAGGAAGCTACATTATTTCTAGTTATGTAACCACGGGTACATTACTTAGACCTGCCATTACATGCGCATGGGTGAGAAGTAGTATTCAAGAATTGGTCGAATACCTTGTCTTCCGATATAGATATCTTGGAGAGATGGGATACTCCTTACGTTGGATCATATCAAGGACACTGCAGCATACTTACGACTGCAAGGGATATAGGACTCTTGAGTTCACGGGCCAATTTCATGGCAGTCTCGGATAGGAGGGCATTGTGGATTCACCAAGGGAATGCTGATGCTGACTCCAAGAAGAAAGGGAGTCTCTTCCCTATGAAGGTGAAGCCTTGTTTGGCAACGGCCTAGTTAATTTGATCTCGGCAGCTCCCGCAGGTAAGTCAACCTTCTTGCCCTATGTTCCCTCTCAACGGATGAAGACGCATCATTGTCTAACGCAGTCATTTTGTCCCAATAGATATGCAAGAAGTTAAGATTCCCCTTTCTTTGCAGGTAGAGGAAGGAGAAGAGGGAAGAGGTCTGTAGCCTCTTCAAGATCGCAGGAGCAGAGATCATCCTCTGCTTCTGCCAAATCCACTGCATGACGCTGGGGCTCTCTTGCAGGAGCCCACACCAGTGGGGGCACGTCTAAAACACTTCAGTCAGTTCTGGATTAATTTGGACCTGGACTCGTGGGTTTTACAAATAGTGTCACAAGGGTACAAACTGGGGTTTCAAGACGTTCCCCCTCACCGATTGTTCAAATCGGCCTTAGTCAGCAGGGAGAAGGTTTTTATTCAAGCCTCTTCGTGCTCCCGAAGCCGGACGGCTCAGTCAGACCAATCTTAAATCTGAAATCCCTCAATTTCTACCTAAAGAAATTCAATTTCAAGATGGAATCTCTCAGGGTAGGGATCTCCAGTCCGGAGGAAGGAGATTTCATGGTTTTGGTAGACATAAGGATGCCTAATTACATGTTCCCGTTTAGCCACTGCATCAAGCTACCTGAGGTTTGCAATTCAGGATTGTCATTACCAATTTCAGACGTTGCCATTTGGTCTGTCCACGGCTCCGAGGATTTTCACCAGGGTGATGGTGGAAATGATGGTTCTCCTTCGCAAGCAAGGAGTCACAATTATGCCGTACTTGGATGATCTCCTGATAAAGGCGAGATCCAGGGACCAGTTGGTGCAAAACATCTACTCTCCCTGACAGTTCTTCAACAACATGGTTGGCTCCTAAACTTGCCAAAATCGCAGTTGGTCCCAATGACGCGGGATTTGTTTCTGGGAGTCATACTGGACACAGAAGAGGCTTTCTTCCAGTGGAAAGGCTATGGAGTTCCAGAGTCTGGTCAAACAAATTCTGAAACCAGCAAGAGTGTTAATCCATCAATGCATTCTGTTGCTGGGGAAGATGGTTGCGGCCTACGAGGCCATTCAGTTTGGCAGGTTCCATGCCAGAGTGTTCCAGTGGGACCTGTTGGACAAGTGGTCCGGATCCCACCTACACATGCACCGGAGGATAATCCTGTCTTCCAAGACCAGAATCTTACTCCATTGGTGGCTGCACAGTTCTCACCTCCTAGAGGGGCGATGGTTCGGGATCCAGGACTGGATCCTAGGGACCATGGATGCAACCCTCCGAGGCTGGGGAGCAGTCACACAGGGGGAAAACATCCAAGGAAGATGGTCAAGTCAGGAAAGTTTTCTCCACATAAATGTTCTGGAGTTAAGGGCCATTTAATAACTGCAGACACAGTACGCACTGGGACGGGTGCCCAGCATCCTCTACGGACTAAGAGAAAAGGATTTACCGGTAGGTATTAAAATCCTATTTTCTCTAACGTCCTAGAGGATGCTGGGGACTCCGTAAGGACCATGGGGATAGATAGGCTCCGCAGGAGACATGGGTACTTTAAGAAAGACTTTAGTTCTGGGTGTGCACTGGCTCCTCCCTCTATGCCCCTCCTCCAGACCTCAGTTTGATACTGTGCCCAGTGGAGACTGGGTGCTTTTCAGGAGCTCTCCTGAGCTTTCTGACAGAAAGTATTTTGTTAGGTTTTTAATTTTCAGGGAGCACTGCTGGCAACAGACTCCCTCATCGAGGGACTGAGGGGAGAGAAGCAGCCCTACTCTCTGAGTTGCAAGGTCCAGCTTCTTAGGCTACTGGACACCATTAGCTCCAGAGGGATTGGTACGCAGGATCTCACCCTCGCCGTCCGTCCCAGAGCCGCGCCTCCGTCCCCCTTGCAGAGCCGGAAGATAGAAGCCGGGTGAGTATGAGAAGAAAAGAAGACTTCAGAGGCGGCAGAAGACTTCATGATCTTCACTGAAGTAACGCACAGCACTGCAGCTGTGCGCCATTGCTCCCATACACCTCACACACTCCGGTCACTGTAAGGGTGCAGGGCGCAGGGGGGGGGGGGGCACCCTGGGCAGCAATATAAACCTCTTTTTGGCAAAAATATAACACATATACAGCGGGGCACTGTATATATGTATGAGCCCCCGCCAATTTTACAGTTTAAGCGGGACAGAAGCCTGCCGCCGAGGGTGCGGGGCTTCTCCCTCAGCACTCACCAGCGCCATTTTTTCTTCACAGCACCGCTGAGAGGAAGCTCCCCGGACTCTCCCCTGCTTATACCACGGTAGACAAGAGAGTTGAAAAGAGGGGGGGGGGCACATAATTTGGCGCAAATTACATACAGCAGTACTACTGGGCAAACATTAAGTTACTGTGTATTCCTGGGTTATATAGCGCTGGGGTGTGTGCTGGCATACTCTCTCTCTGTCTCTCCAAAGGGCCTTGTGGGGAAACTGTCTTCAGAAAAAGCATTCCCTGTGTGTGTGGTGTGTTGGTACACGTGTGTCGACATGTCTGAGGAAGAAGGCTATATTAGAGAGGAGCAGGAGCAAATGAATGTGGTGTCTCCGCCGACAGCTGATTGGATGGATATGTGGAATGTTTTAAATGCTAGTGTAAACTCATTGCACAAAAGATTAGACAAGGCTGAAGCTTTGGGACAGTCAGGGTCTCAACCCATGCCTGATCCTATGTTGCAGGGACTGTCAGGGTCTCATAAGCGCCCACTATCCCAGATTGTTGACACAGATACAGACACGGATTCTGACTCCAGTGTCGATTACGATGATGCAAAGTTACAGCCAAAATTGGCAAAATCCATTCGATATATGATTATGGCAATAAAAGATGTTTTGCACATCACAGAGGAACCCCCTGTCCCTGACAAGAGGGTACATATGTACAAGGTGAAAAAGCCTGAGGTAACCTTTGAGGGGGTCACACGAGCTGAACGAGTTATGTGAAAAAGCTTGGGAATCTCCAGATAAAAGACTGCAGATTTCCAAAAGGATTCTTATGGCGTATCCTTTCCCATCAATGGATAGGTTACGATGGGAATCCTCCCCTAGGGTGGACAAAGCATTAACACGCTTATCCAAGAAGGTAGCCCTCCCGTCCCAGTATACGGCTACCCTCAAAGAGTCTGCTGACCGCAAACAGGAGATTACCCTGAAGTCCATTTATACACATTCAGGTACCTTACTCAGACCGGCAATTGCGTCGGCCTGGGTGTGTAGTGCTGTAGCGGCATGGACGGATACCTTATCTGAGGGGATGGATACCCTAGATAAGGATACTATTTTATTGACCCTGGGGCATATAAGAGATGCTGTCCTATATATGTGTGTATGCAAACTACAGGTGGTGCTGCAGGGCTCACACCCTTTTACTTGTCTTGTAGAGCAACTCTGGAGCTGTTTCTGGGTCCAGCTGCTGCAAGAAATCAGCTTGAATGCTTCAGGGGCTGGGGCATGGCCAACATGAGCCCACACTGATGGGGGGTGGGGGTGTATAAAGCGATTTAGGGGTCATCCAAGCGCAACCCCACAAAGGCCGCCATGCCCTGCGTGACCCTTTTCTCTTTTCATATGCAGACGAGGGTTGCAGCCAACTATGCCCACTGCTTGGATGACATCACTATATGCAAATCCATCTGCTGCAGGCCTTCCCCCAGGAATGCTTGCAGTAGTTGTTGCATTTGGTTTGTTGTTTGGGGGTGCTTCAGTATTAGGCAGCCTTCTGCCCTCCCACATTCGTCTGAAAATGTGTTCTCCCTGCAGTTGTTGTTCCCAGATGAGAGTTCCCTTGTGCTTCCTCAGTTGAATCTCCTTAACTTGACAGGGGTGTGCCCGAGCAGCCGCCCTCCACAGCCCTATCCCAACACATACTTATCTTGCATATGAGATCTCTTGATCATGAAGATAGTTCTCACAGGGTGAGGTTCATCCATTACATTTTAAAGTAGGAAGGTACAAATTACATATTCAAATTACATATATGTGCTGGATTCAAATGTTTTCCCTCCTTCCTTTCTCAATTGTGCCCATCAGCAGCTATTCTAATGTTGCTGCCAATGGGTGTGACGCATTCATTTCTTCTGTGGGGTACACTGGACTCCACAAGGATTCACATTGTATATGTACACCAGAGTAGGATCTTGATCTGAGGCACCAACAGGCTCAAAGCTTTTGACTGTTCCCAAGATGCTCAGCGCCCCCTCCTCTATAACCTCGCTTCCATGAACAGGGAGCTCAGTTTGTAGTTGGTGCCTTCAGTAGCAGGCCACTTAACAGGGGGCTGCCTCAGGCAGCCTATTCTTAGCTATTAATTTTGGCAAGAAAAGAAGAACTTTTTTTATAAGAATCTACAAGGGCTGCAGCAGGCTAGGTCTAATAGACCTCTTTACTGCAGCTCCATCACTCCCAGTGGCGCAGTATACTCCCGTGCCCCGGTTGCTGGGTCACTGCAGCGGAGGCTCCGGTTTCTTCCTAAGGTCAGTCACACACACACCGCCCTCCGGGATCACGAGGCCGCTGATGGGGGCGGGCCGTGTGCGCACTGGCGTGGACACTGATTACTGGGCAGCCGCTCCACTAGCCACCAGGGACAGTTAAGGAGCACAGCTCTGGGGTTTTTTCTCCTATATTAACCCCATTTTGTACTACCCGCAGTGCATTGTGATAGGTAATGGGGCCTGATTCAGGTTGGATCGCAATCCAACTGCAAAAACTGCTAAGAGCATACGCCTGCATTTTCTGCGGCACCCCGCAGATAATGCGATCACCTCTGCCTGTGAATCGGTGAAGGGGGGGGGGGGAGGGGGGTCAACAACACTCCATTTCCAAGTCGGAGATGGAGCGGTGCGGGGGCACGGCTTCAAAATGGGGTCGGCAACGGAGAAACAGGAGGCGTGGTCAGAGCAGCTGCAGACATCACATGGGCCGGACTCTGCCAGTGGAGCCCCAGCGTCATGAGGTAGATTTTGTAGAGGCCGGGGAGGACTTCTGTTCCTGGGAACTAGCTGTGTTGTGCAGCTTTATTCCTCTGCCCCTACCTCTGGCAAGAAAGGACGCACCTCGCACTTTCTTGTTTCTTTGTGACCGAAAGGACTGCATTTGATAATGCGGAGCGTTCTTATGCTGTGAGGGAACATAAGGTAAAAAATTTGATTTTCCAACTGTAGCTGTGCGTGTTAATGCTTTGTCCATCCTACGGGAGGATTTCCATCGTAACCTATCCGTTGATGAAAAAGGATACGCCATAAGAATCCTTTTGGAAATCTGCAGTCTTTTATCTGGAGATTCCCAAGCTTTTTCACATAACTCGTTCAGCTCGTGTGACCCCCTCAAAGGTTACCTCAGGCTTCTTTCCCTTGTACATATGTACCCTCTTGTCAGGGACAGGGGGTTCCTCTGTGATGTGCAAAACATCTTTTATTGCCATAATCATATATCGAATGGATTTTGCCAATTTTGGCTGTAACTTTGCATCATCGTAATCGACACTGGAGTCAGAATCCGTGTCGGTATCTGTGTCAACAATCTGGGATAGTGGGCGCTTATGAGACCCTGACAGTCCCTGCAACATAGGATCAGGCATGGGTTGAGTCCCTGACTGTCCCAAAGCTTCTGCCTTGTCTAATCTTTTGTACAATGAGTTTACACTAGCATTTAAAACATTCCACATATCCATCCAATCAGGTGTCAGCGGAGACACCACATTCATTTGCTCCCGCTCCTCTCTAATATAGCCTTCTTCCTCAGACATGTCGACACACGTGTACCGACACACCACACACACAGGGAATACTTTTTCTGAAGACAGTTTCCCCACAAGGCCCTTTGGAGAGACAGAGAGAGAGTATGCCAGCACACTCCCCAGCGCTATATAACCCAGGAATAACACAGTAACTTAATGTTTGTCCAGTAGCGCTGCTGTATGTAATTTGCGCCGAATTATGTGCCCCCCCTCTCTTTTCAACCCTCTTCTCTACCGTGGTATAAGCAGGGGAGAGTCCGGGGAGCTTCCTCTCAGCGGTGCTGTGGAAAAAAAATGGCGCTGGTGAGTGCTGAGGGAGAAGCCCCGCCCCCTCGGCGGCGGGCTTCTGTCCCGCTTAAACTGTAAAATTGGTGGGGGCTCATACATATATACAGTGCCCAGCTGTATATATGTTATATTTTTGCCAAAAAGAGGTTTATATTGCTGCCCAGGGCGCCCCCCCTGCGCCCTGCACCCTTATAGTGACCGGAGTATGTGAGGTGTATGGGAGCAATGGCGCACAGCTGCAGTGCTGTACGCTACCTCAGTGAAGATCATGAACTCTGTGGAGCCCGTCTATCCCCATGGTCCTTACGGAGTCCCCAGCATCCTCTAGGACGTTAGAGAAACTAGGATTTTAATACCTACCGGTAAATCCTTTTCTCTTAGTCTGTTGAGGATGCTGGGCACCCGTCCCAGTGTGTACTGTGTCTGCAGTTATTAAATGGCCCTTAACTCCAGAACATTTATGTGGAGACAACTTTCCTGACTTGACCATCTTCCTTGGACGTTTTCCCCCTGTGTGACTGCTCCCCAGCCTCGGAGGGTTGCATCTGTGGTCCCTAGGATCCAGTCCTGGATCCCGAACCATCGCCCCTCAAGGAGGTGAGAACTGTGCAGCCACCAATGGAGTGAGATTCTGGTCTTGGAAGACAGGATTATCCTCCGGTGCATGTGTAGGTGGGATCCGGACCAATTGTTCAACAGGTCCCACTGGAACACTCTGGCATGGAACCTGCCAAACTGAATGGCCTCGTAGGCCACAACCATCTTCCCCAGCAACTGAATGCATTGATGGATTAACACTCTTGCTGGTTTCAGAATTTGTTTGACCAGACTCTGGATCTCCATAGCCTTTCCACTGGAAGAAAACCTCTTCTGTGTCCAGTATGTGTTATGATTCCAGCACTCTGGTCAGAGAAGATCTTATGGCAAGGACCGGAGCACTGGAACGGAATGCTGGGGAAGGGAGCAGGACAGGAAAATAGCCCCTGGCGCCCTAACTCTGTTGTCTCACCCGTGTTGTCAGAAATCCCCTGCGAGACTATGGTTTCTTGAGCCCTTGGCAGCCGCGTTTGAAGGGCGGATCATGTATGCCCAACTTCGATGCCCCCCGGTCTTAATGAGAGACAAAGGGAAACCCGAGACAGGGTGATAACAAGAGGCCCTCTAACTAAACAACCAGGCCAGGGGATAAGCAAACTCAAAACTATAATATGTGCGGAGAAACCGCCAGGAAAAAGGACAACCAAAATATCCACTTGTCCAATTCTCCTACCCGGCACCGCCGAGTACCAGAGAGGACTTGTGGAAGCGGAACCCTCCGCAAATGCTACAAACACAAAATATAAAAGGTAAAGTGGCTGAGCCGCAACACACGGCAGAGCCGCAACTCACGAACACCACTGGATATAAAACGGTGATCAGTCAGGACTCCAGGGAACCAAACGACCTCTTGGGATGAGATGACAACTCCCGAATACCGGACTTCTGCGGACTGGAATGACCGGATACAGCAGGACTGGAAACAGACTCTCAGCAAACAAAGGCAGCATGCAGGAAGCTATTACCGGCATCTGTGAGAAGCCCTGGGAGTGTATTTAACAAGGAGTCCTCCAATCAGCTGCTAATGGCTGATTAGAATAAATGCCGTGCAGCTGCCTTGCTGCACGGCCAGAGAGCAGGTGAATATCTTAATTTCCTAAAGCCTAGAAACGGGGAACGCGGTCCGCCAGTGGCGTCCCCGTTGCAAGGGTCCGTGCAGCTCAGCGCGCCCGGCGTCTAGCGTTGCTAGGGAGCCGGCGGCTGTACGTGCACGGCATCTCTAGTTGCTAGGCGCCGGGCCGCGCAGACCATCAAGCGGACCCCGGCGCCTAACAGTACCCCCCCCTTGAGGAGGGGTCAAGGAACCCCTAAAGCCAGGTTTCTGAGGAAATTCCCGAAAAAATGCCCTCTTGAGCCTCGGGGCATGAAGATCCTTATCCAGGACCCAAGACCTTTCCTCCGGACCATAGCCTTTCCAGTGAACCAGAAAATACAGCCGATCCCGGGACAATTTGGAATCGAGAACCTTCTCTACCATGAACTCCTGTTGTCCCTGTACATCCACTGGAGATCTACCCTGAGAGATCTTCCGAGGAAATCTACTGGAAGAAACGTATTGTTTCAACAGGGAACAATGAAACGTATTTCCAATCCTGAGAGATCTTGGTAAACGTAACCGAAAGGCAACTGGGTTGACTCTTTTAATAATAAGAAATGGCCCAATAAATTTGGGTCCCAGTCTAGCTGAGGATTGTCGAAGCCTGATGTTGCGAGTCGACAACCACACCCTATCTCCCACCTTAAAAGTGCAGTCGGAGCCTGTCAGAAAATTTCTTCTCTCGAAAAGCCGCTTTTCTGAGAGCAAGGTGCACCTTTTTCCAAATGGCTCTGAGATGGGAGGTTAAGGTAAGCGAGAAGACTGAGGAATGATGAAAAAAAGAATTAGCTCTGGGGTGAAAACCAAAAACTGAAAAGAATGGAGACTCTTTAGTGGAGGAATGACAAGAATTATTGTAAGCAAATTCAGCCAACGGAAGAAACTCGGACCAATCATTCTGGAGTTTGGCTGAATACAAGCGCAAATATTGTTTCAATGATTGGTTAACTCGTTCGGTTTGCCCGTTGGATTGTGGGTGGTAACCGGATGTTAACGACAATTTCATCTTCAATGAGGCACAAAAACATTTCCAGAATTGTGCGATGAATTGTGGACCCCGATCAGAAACAATATCAGTAGGCAACCCATGAAGCCTGAATACATGGCGGAGAAACAAAACTGCCAACCCTTGGGCAGAAGGCAATCGGGGAAGAGCAATAAAATGAGCCATTTTACTAAAACGGTCCACTACCACCCATATGACTCGGAATCCGGCTGAAAGGGGAAGGTCAACCACAAAATCCATGGAAATATGAGACCACGGCCTGAGAGGAACATTTAAGGGCATAAGTTGCCCGATGGGCAAGGAACGGGGAACCTTATGCTGTGCACAAACCTGACATGAATAAACAAATTCCTTGACGTCTTTAGAAAGACCAGGCCACCATACTGAGCGAGAGACTAACTCCAATGTCTTAGAGACTCCTGGATGCCCTGAAACTTTGTTATCATGGAATTCCGTTAAAACAGTAACTCTCAAAAACTCAGGGACGTAAAGACGACCAGCAGGAGTAATTCTAGGAGCTTGGTGTTGAAGCTGTTTTAACTGGGTAAATAAATCTTGTGTGAGGCCCGCCCAGATGACCGAAGATGGAAGTATGGGGGTAACAGGATTGTTATTGTGAACCGGAAGAAAGCTATGTGACAGGGCATCAGCCTTAGTATTCTTGGAACCAGGCCTGAAAGTGATTATAAATTTGAAACGCGTAAAAAATAATGCCCAACGTGCCTGCCGGGCATTAAGCCGCTTAGCCGATTCAATGTATTGCAGGTTCTTATGGTCAGTCAATACCGAAATAGTATGTTTTGCTCCCTCCAGCCAATGCCTCCACTCCTCGAAAGCCCATTTTACCGCCAGTAACTCCCGATTACCAACATCATAGTTGGATTCAGCGGAGGAGAATTTCCTGGACATAAAGGCACAAGGATGTAACTCCAGAGACTCCGGATCCTTTTGAGAAAGGATAGCCCCCACTCCAACCTCCGAGGCATCAACCTCCACCACAAAGGGCAATTCCGGATTAGGATGTCTGAGGACTGGAGCCGAGACAAAGGCTTGTTTCAAGGCCCGGAAGGACAACTCAGCTTCACGCGACCAGTTGGTAGGATCCGCTCCTTTCTTTGTCAGAGCTACAATGGGAGCAACCAGGTCAGAAAAAGAATGAATGAACCTCCTATAATAATTCGCAAACCCTAAAAAACGCTGAATTGCTTTTAAATTGGTGGGTTGCGCCCAACTAAGGATGGCCTGGAGTTTCTTTGGTTCCATGGAAAATCCCTGAGGGGAAATTATGTACCCTAAAAAAGATACTTCCGTGACATGAAACTCACACTTCTCCAGCTTGGCATATAAATGATTCTCACATAACTTTTGAAGAACCAGACGCACCTGGGTAACATGTTGTTCCATTGATTTAGAAAAAATCAGGATGTCGTCTAAGTAAACGACCACGAATTTCCCTAGGAAGTCACGGAGCACATCGTTAATGAGGTCTTGAAAAACTGCCGGAGCATTGGACAGGCCGAACGGCATCACCAGGTATTCGTAGTAACCCGACTGAGTACTGAAGGCCGTTTTCCACTCATCTCCAGATTTAATTCGGATGAGGTTGTACGCTCCTCTAAGGTCAATTTTAGAAAAAAATCACAGCAGAACGTAACTGATCAAAGAGTACAGAAATCAACGGCAAAGGATAGGTGTTTTTAACTGAGATCTTATTCAGGGCTCTAAAATCAATGCAAGGTCTAAGCGAGCCATCCTTTTTCTCCACAAAGAAGAAGCCTGCACTTAAAGGAGATTTTGATGGTCTAATAAATCCTTTCTCAAGGCTCTCCTTTACATAATCATTCATAGCCGCAGTTTCTGGCCCGGATAATGCATATAATCTTCCCTTTGGCAATGCGGCACCAGGAATTAACTCAATAGCACAATCATAAGGCCGATGGGGAGGCAGAATGTCCGCATTGCCTTTGGAGAAAACATCAGCAAACTCCTGGTATTCCACCGGAATGAGTTCTGGAATGATAGCTGCTACTCTGACTGGAAACGTGATACATTCCTTATCACAAAAAGTACCCCAATGTGAAATCTCCCCCGACCGCCAATCAATGGTGGGATTATGAAAGGCCAGCCAAGGGTGACCCAGAACAACTGGAACTGCTGGGCAATGTGTAAGAAAGAACTCGATTTTCTCGGAATGTAGAGCTCCTACTGTAAGTAGTACAGGGGGTGTACGGAGAGAAATAATCCCATTAGACAGCGGACTCCCATCTAAGCCATGCATGGTGACACACCTACCCAAAGGTAACTGAGGAATGCCTAAGGCCTTAGCCCAAGTTAAATCCATAAAGTTTCCTGCAGCTCCACTGTCAACAAAAGCCGACACCGAAGAACTGAGGCTGCCAAAGGAAACTTTAACTGGGACTAAAAGGGAGTTATTCGAGGAGATAAGCTGCAGACCTAGGTGAACCCCCTCACAATTCACCTGGTCAAAGCATTTCCCGACTTGTTCGGACAATTACGAGCAAAATGTCCCTTACCCCCACAGTACAGACAAAGACCAGAATTTTGCCTTCTGGCTCTTTCTTCAGGAGACAGCCGGGAGAGACCCATCTGCATGGTCTCCTCTACGTCTTCAGGAATGGAATATACACACGGACTTGACCTTACAGGTGCTCCTTTTTCAGCCCTCCGCTTTCTGAGACGACGATCAATCTTAATAGAAAGCTCCATGAGTTTATCGAGAGTCTCAGGAGCGGGGTACTGAAGGAGACTGTCTTTTATAGACTCTGATAAGCCGAGGCGAAACTGACTGCGCAGGGCTGGGTCATTCCAGCCACAGTCGTTCGACCAACGGCGAAACTCCGTACAATAAACCTCTGCAGGATTTCTACCCTGTCTGAGAGCGCGCAACTGACTTTCAGCGGACGCCTCTCTATCAGGGTCATCATACAAGAGCCCTAAAGACTCAAAAAAAGCGTCAACTGACAACAATGCCGGATCCTCTGCTCTTAAACCAAATGCCCAGGTCTGAGGATCCCCCTGGAGCAAAGAAATAATAAACCCGACCCGCTGAGATTCAGTACCCGAGGAAGTCGGTCTTAAACGAAAATAAAGTTTACAGGATTCTTTAAAATTAAAAAACTCTTTTCTATCACCAGAAAAACGGTCAGGCAAATGCATCTTTGGTTCAGGGACTACCCTTGGGGAAGCTCGCAAAAGATCTTCCTGCGACTTCACCCGAAGAGAAAGATCCTGAACCATCTGAGTAAGTTCTTGAATCTGGCTGACTAAGAGCTGACCAGGATTTGGCCCTAAACCTGTTGGATTCATGAGGCCGATAAACTCTCACAAAACTGAATGAAAAAAAATTAAACCCCGTTTAATTTTAAGTTTTGGTATGGCCGGTAATAATGTTATGATTCCAGCACTCTGGTCAGAGAAGATCTTATGGCAAGGACTGGAGCACTGGAACGGAATGCTGGGGAAGGGAGCAGGACAGGAAAATAGCCCCTGGCGCCCTAACTCTGTTGTCTCACCCGTGTTGTCAGAAATCCCCTGCGAGACTATGGTTTCTTGAGCCCTTGGCAGCCGCGTTTGAAGGGCGGATTATGTCTGCCCAACTTCGATGCCCCCCAGTCTTAATGAGAGACAAAGGGAAACCCGAGACAGGGTGATAACAAGAGGCCCTCTAACTAAACAACCAGGCCAGGGGCTAAGCAAACTCAAAACTATAATATGTGCGGAGAAACCGCCAGGAAAAAGGACAACCAAAATATCCACTTGTCCAATTCTCCTACCCGGCACCGCCAAGTACCAGAGAGGACTTGTGGAAGCGGAACCCTCCACAAATGCTCCAAACACAAAATATAAAAGGTAAAGCGGCTGAGCCGCAACTCACGAACACCACTGGATATAAAACGGTGATCAGTCAGGACTCCAGGGAACCAAACGACCTCTTGGGATGAGATGACAACTCCCGAATACCGGACTTCTGCGGACTGGAATGACCGGATACAGCAGGACTGGAAACAGACTCTCAGCAAACAAAGGCAGCATGCAGGAAGCTATTACCGGCGTCTGTGAGAAGCCCTGGGAGTGTATTTAACAAGGAGTCCTCCAATCAGCTGCTAAAGGCTGATTAGAATAAATGCCGTGCAGCTGCCTTGCTGCACGGCCAGAGAGCAGGTGAATATCTTAATTTCCTAAAGCCTAGCAACGGGGAACGCGGTCCGCCAGTGGCGTCCCCGTTGCTAGGGTCCGTGCGGCTCAGCGCGCCCGGCGTCTAGCGTTGCTAATGAGCCGGCGGCTGTACGTGCACGGCGTCTCTAGTTGCTAGGCGCCGGGCCGCGCAGACCATCAAGCGGACCCCGGCGCCTAACAGTATGACTCCCAAAAACAACAACCGCGTCATTGGGACCAACTGCGATTTTGGCAAGTTTAGGAGCCAACCATGTTGTTGAAGAACTGTCAGGGAGAGTGCAATGTTTTGCACCAACTGGTCCCTGGATCTCGCCTTTATCAGGAGATCATCCAAGTACGGGATAATTGTGACTCCTTGCTTGCGAAGGAGAACCATAATTTCCGCCATCACCCTGGTGAAAATCCTCGGAGCCGTGGACAGACCAAACGGCAATGTCTGAAATTGGTAATGACAATCCTGAATTGCAAACCTTAGGTAGCTTGAGGCAGTGGCTAAATGGGAACATGTAAGTAGGCATCCTTAATGTCTACCAAAACCATGAAATCTCCGTCCTCCGGACTGGAGATCACTGCCCTGAGAAATTCCATCTTGAAATTGAATTTCTTTAGGAAGAAATTGAGGGATTTCAGATTTAAGATTGGTCTGACTGAGCCGTCCGGCTTCGGGACCACGAAGAGGCTTGAATAAAGACCTTCTCCCTGCTGACTAAGGCCAATTTGAACAATCGGTGAGGGGGAACATCTTGAAACCCCAGTTTGTACCCTTGGGACACTATTTGTAAAACCCACGAGTCCAGGTCCGAATGAATCCAGAACTGACTGAAGAGTTTTAGACGTGCCCCCACTGGTGTGGGCTCCTGCAAGAAAGCCCCAGTGTCATGCAGTGGATTTGGCAGAAGCAGAGGACAATCTCTGGTCCTGCGATCTTGAAGAGGCTACAGACCTCTTCCTTTTCCTTCCTCTACCTGCAAAGAAAGGGGAATCTTAACTTCTTGCATATCTATTGGGCCAAAATGACTGCGGTAGATAATGATGCGTCTTCATCCGTTGAGAGGGAACATAGGGCAAGAAGGTTGACTTACCATTGAAATGAGGATGCATCTTGCTGCCTTTCCAATGAAGCAAGTTTAATTTAGTAATAGGTGAAAAACCATCCTTACAAAGGTGTTAATCAGAGACTTGGCTTTGTGGACACTTTTCAGAGAACAAATTTGTTAGCATAAAAATAAAGCCAGAAAATGAAGAGCTGTTTAATCACTCAATTGGATTTTTCTGCCAGCATATTTTTTTTCTCTGCAACCCACTGCTAAATTGTGCTTCCTAGCTGTTTTTATAAAATCACTGAATCAAATCTAACTCTGATTACATCAGAGAAGGCCAGGTACCCTACACCATAACAGGGGGTTTGAAATTTTGACTTGTCTACTTAAAGATCACCAAAATCTGATAACAAGGTCAATTAGGTCCCTGGGTGGGATTGAACCACCAACCTTATGGTTAATAGCCGTACATACTAACTGATTGCGCCACAGAGACACTTTGCAAAAGTCCATACTGACAAAGGCTAATAAGCATTCATCTAAAACGTTTCCTAGAAAAACTTTAAAAAGTCAATAATCTGGAGAGTTTTTGTAAGATGTTTCTTCCATCAACCAACGAAGAAACACATTGGTACTTTCCCATGATGAGTGAGTGCTTCAGGATCTCTTGCACTTACATGTGCAGCAGAGTACTGCAATGGAAGCATGCTGGGCCCATAACCCAGAGGTAGGCAGATTGAAACTATCCTCTGCTACATGCATTTTTTTTTGTTAATTAAAGTAATCCAAAACTGGGATTGATATTTTGGCTCTTTTATTTTTACTTAAAGTACAATAACTTTTACCATTTTAATTTGTTTTAATAGTATATTGACAGTATTGTTTTCTTTCAAAAATCCACTTCATTTTCTTTACCCTATTATTAAAATGGTAATTGACAAAAACAAACTACATTGTCACCAGAAGAGCAATACAAAATGTACAAGTGATATATTAAAATCATCTTTCCAGCTTGAATTTCAATGATGCATTGGGTCAACAATTTTGTGAGAAACATCTTCACCCTTAAATAAAGATTTTCTTAATTCCTTACCTGTGTGCTAATTAGATATCACCTTGTTTTCACATTAAACAGACTTCCACATGAGAAAGCAGCAAGGATGCAGTGGCGTTAATGTTTCCTGGTGTCAACCTGTATTATTTCAGTAGACATTGAAATGAGGATACATCTTGCTGCCTTTCCAATGAAGCAAGTTTAATTTAGTAATAGGTGAAAAACCATCCCTACAAAGGTGTTAATCAGAGACTTGGCTTTGTGGACACTTTTCAGAGAACAAATTTGTTAGCATAAAAATAAAGCCAGAAAATGAAGAGCTGTTTAATCACTCAAATGGATTTTTTTGCCAGCATATTTCTTTTTCTCTGCAACCCACTGCTAAATTGTGCTTCCTAGATGTTTTTATAAAATCACTGAATCAAATCTAACTCTGATTACATCAGAGAAGGCCAGGTACCCTACACCATAACAGGGGGTATGAAATTTGACTTGTCTACTTAAAGATCACCAAAATCTGATAACAAGGTCAATTACGTCCCTGGGTGGGATTGAACCACCAACCTTTTGGTTAATAGCCGTACACACTAACTGATTGCACCACAGAGACACTTTGCAAAAGTCCATACTGACAAATGCTAATAAGCATTCATCTAAAACGTTTCCTAGAAAAACTTAAAAAAGTCAATAATCTGGAGAGTTTTTGTAAGATGTTTCTTCTATCAACCAACGAAGAAACACATTGGTACTTTCCCATGATGATTGAGTGCTTCAGGATCTCTTGCACTTACATGTGCAGCAGAGTACAGCAATGGAAGCATGCTGGGCCCATAACCCAGAGGTAGGCCGATTGAAACTATCCTCTGCTATATGCATTTTTTTGTTTGTTAATTAAAGTAATCCAAAACTGGGATTGATATTTTGGCTCTTTTATTTTTACTTAAAGTACAATAACTTTTACCATTTTAATTTGTTTTAATAGTATATTGACAGTATTGTTTTCTTTCAAAAATCCACTTAATTTTCTTTACCCTATTATTAAAATGGTAATTGACAAAAACAAACTACATTGTCACCAGAAGAGCAATACAAAATGTACAAGTGATATATTAAAATCATCTTTCCAGCTTGAATTTCAATGATGTATTGGGGCAACGATTTTGTGAGAAACATCTTCACCCTTAAATAAAAATTTTCTTAATTCCTTACCTGTGTGCTAATTAGATATCACCTTGTTTTCACATTAAACAGACTTCCACATGAGAAAGCAGCAAGGATGCAGTGGCGTTAATGTTTCCTGGTGTCAACCTGTATTATTTCAGTAGACATTGAAATGAGGATGCATCTTGCTGCCTTTCCAATGAAGCAAGTTTAATTTAGTAATAGGTGAAAAACCATCCCTACAAAGGTGTTAATCAGAGACTTGGCTTTGTGGACACTTTTCAGAGAACAAATTTGTTAGCATAAAAATAAAGCCAGAAAATGAAGAGCTGTTTAATCACTCAAATGGATTTTTTTGCCAGCATATTTCTTTTTCTCTGCAACCCACTGCTAAATTGTGCTTCCTAGCTGTTTTTATAAAATCACTGAATCAAATCTAACTCTGATTACATCAGAGAAGGCCAGGTACCCTACACCATAACAGGGGGTATGAAATTTGACTTGTCTACTTAAAGATCACCAAAATCTGATAACAAGGTCAATTACGTCCCTGGGTGGGATTGAACCACCAACCTTTTGGTTAATAGCCTTACACACTAACTGATTGCGCCACAGAGACACTTTGCAAAAGTACATACTGACAAATGCTAATAAGCATTCATCTAAAACGTTTCCTAGAAAAACTTTAAAAAGTCAATAATCTGGAGAGTTTTTGTAAGATGTTTCTTCTATCAACCAACGAAGAAACACATTGGTACTTTCCCATGATGAGTGAGTGCTTCAGGATCTCTTGCACTTACATGTGCAGCAGAGTACAGCAATGGAAACATGCTGGGCCCATAACCCAGAGGTAGGCAGATTGAAACTATCCTCTGCTATATGCATTTTTTTGTTTGTTAATTAAAGTAATCCAAAACTGGGATTGATATTTTGGCTCTTTTATTTTTACTTAAAGTACAATAACTTTTACCATTTTAATTTGTTTTAATAGTATATTGACAGTATTGTTTTCTTTCAAAAATCCACTTAATTTTCTTTACCCTATTATTTAAATGGTAATTGACAAAAACAAACTACATTGTCACCAGAAGAGCAATTCAAAATGTACAAGTGATATATTAAAATCATCTTTCCAGCTTGAATTTCAATGATGCATTGGGGCAACGATTTTGTGAGAAACATCTTCACCCTTAAATAAAGATTTTCTTAATTCCTTAACTGTGTGCTAATTAGATATCACCTTGTTTTCATATTAAACAGACTTCCACATGAGAAAGCAGCAAGGATGAATTGGCGTTAATGTTTCCTGGTGTCAACTTGTAATATTTCAGTAGACATTGAAATGAGGATGCATCTTGCTGCCTTTCCAATGAAGCAAGTTTAATTTAGTAATAGGTGAAAAACCATCCTTACAAAGGTGTTAATCAGAGACTTGGCTTTGTGGACACTTTTCAGAGAACAAATTTGTTAGCATAAAAATAAAGCCAGAAAATAAAGAGCTGTTTAATCACTCAATTGGATTTTTCTGCCAGCATATTTTTTTTCTCTGCAACCCACTGCTAAATTGTGCTTCCTAGCTGTTTTTATAAAATCACTGAATCAAATCTAACTCTGATTACATCAGAGAAGGCCAGGTACCCTACACCATAACAGGGGGTTTGAAATTTTGACTTGTCTACTTAAAGATCACCAAAATCTGATAACAAGGTCAATTAGGTCCCTGGGTGGGATTGAACCACCAACCTTTTGGTTAATAGCCATACATACTAACTGATTTCGCCACAGAGACACTTTGCAAAAGTTAATACTGACAAAGGCTAATAAGCATTCATCTAAAACGTTTCCTAGAAAAACTTTAAAAAGTCAATAATCTGGAGAGTTTTTGTAAGATGTTTCTTCCATCAACCAACGAAGAAACACATTGGTACTTTCCCATGATGAGTGAGTGCTTCAGGATCTCTTGCACTTACATGTGCAGCAGAGTACTGCAATGGAAGCATGCTGGGCCCATAACCCAGAGGTAGGCAGATTGAAACTATCCTCTGCTATATGCATTTTTTTTTGTTAATTAAAGTAATCCAAAACTGGGATTGATATTTTGGCTCTTTTATTTTTACTTAAAGTACAATAACTTTTACCATTTTAATTTGTTTTAATAGTATATTGACAGTATTGTTTTCTTTCAAAAATCCACTTCATTTTCTTTACCCTATTATTAAAATGGTAATTGACAAAAACAAACTACATTGTCACCAGAAGAGCAATACAAAATGTACAAGTGATATATTAAAATCATCTTTCCAGCTTGAATTTCAATGATGCATTGGGGCAACGATTTTGTGAGAAACATCTTCACCCTTAAATAAAGATTTTCTTAATTCCTTACCTGTGTGCTAATTAGATATCACCTTGTTTTCACATTAAACAGACTTCCACATGAGAAAGCAGCAAGGATGCAGTGGCGTTTATGTTTCCTGGTGTCAACCTGTATTATTTCAGTAGACATTGAAATGAGGATGCATCTTGCTGCCTTTCCAATGAAGCAAGTTTAATTTAGTAATAGGTGAAAAACCATCCCTACAAAGGTGTTAATCAGAGACTTGGCTTTGTGGACACTTTTCAGAGAACAAATTTGTTAGCATAAAAATAAAGCCAGAAAATGAAGAGCTGTTTAATCACTCAAATGGATTTTTTTGCCAGCATATTTCTTTTTCTCTGCAACCCACTGCTAAATTGTGCTTCCTAGCTGTTTTTATAAAATCACTGAATCAAATCTAACTGTGATTACATCAGAGAAGGCCAGGTACCCTACACCATAACAGGGGGTATGAATATTTGACTTGTCTACTTAAAGATCACCAAAATCTGATAACAAGGTCAATTACGTCCCTGGGTGGGATTGAACCACCAACCTTTTAGTTAATAGCTTTACACACTAACTGATTGCGCCACAGAGACACTTTGCAAAAGTACATACTGACAAATGCTAATAAGCATTCATCTAAAACGTTTCCTAGAAAAACTTAAAAAAGTCAATAATCTGGAGAGTTTTTGTAAGATGTTTCTTCCATCAACCAACGAAGAAACACATTGGTACTTTCCCATGATGAGTGAGTGCTTCAGGATCTCTTGCACTTACATGTGCAGCAGAGTACAGCAATGGAAGCATGCTGGGCCCATAACCCAGAGGTAGGCAGATTGAAACTATTCTCTGCTATATGCATTTTTTGTTTGTTTGTTAATTAAAGTAATCCAAAACTGGGATTGATATTTTGGCTCTTTTATTTTTACTTAAAGTACAATAACTTTTACCATTTTAATTTGTTTTAATAGTATATTGACAGTATTGTTTTCTTTCAAAAATCCACTTAATTTTCTTTACCCTATTATTTAAATGGTAATTGACAAAAACAAACTACATTGTCACCAGAAGAGCAATTCAAAATGTACAAGTGATATATTAAAATCATCTTTCCAGCTTGAATTTCAATGATGCATTGGGGCAACGATTTTGTGAGAAACATCTTCACCCTTAAATAAAGATTTTCTTAATTCCTTACCTGTGTGCTAATTAGATATCACCTTGTTTTCATATTAAACAGACTTCCACATGAGAAAGCAGCAAGGATGCAGTGGCGTTAATGTTTCCTGGTGTCAACCTGTATTATTTCAGTAGACATTGAAATGAGGATGCATCTTGCTGCCTTTCCAATGAAGCAAGTTTAATTTAGTAATAGGTGAAAAACCATCCCTACAAAGGTGTTAATCAGAGACTTGGCTTTGTGGACACTTTTCAGAGAACAAATTTGTTAGCATAAAAATAAAGCCAGAAAATGAAGAGCTGTTTAATCACGCAATTTGATTTTTTTGCCAGCATATTTCTTTTTCTCTGCAACCCACTGCTAAATTGTGCTTCCTAGATGTTTTTATAAAATCACTGAATCAAATCTAACTCTGATTACATCAGAGAAGGCCAGGTACCCTACACCATAACAGGGGGTATGAAATTTGACTTGTCTACTTAAAGATCACCAAAATCTGATAACAAGGTCAATTACGTCCCCGGGTGGGATTGAACCACCAACCTTTTGGTTAATAGCCATACATACTAACCGATTGCGCCACAGAGATACTTTGCAAAAGTTCATACTGACAAAGGCTAATAAGCATTCATCTAAAACGTTTCCTAGAAAAACTTTAAAAAGTCAATAATCTGGAGAGTTTTTGTAAGATGTTTCTTCCATCAACCAACGAAGAAACACATTGGTACTTTCCCATGATGAGTGAGTGCTTCAGGATCTCTTGCACTTACATGTGCAGCAGAGTACTGCAATGGAAGCATGCTGGGCCCATAAGCCAGAGGTAGGCAGATTGAAACTATCCTCTGCTATATGCATTTTTTTTTGTTAATTAAAGTAATCCAAAACTGGGATTGATATTTTGTCTCTTTTATTTTTACTTAAAGTACAATAACTTTTACCATTTATTTTGTTTTAATAGTATATTGACAGTATTGTTTTCTTTCAAAAATCCACTTCATTTTCTTTACCCTATTATTAAAATGGTAATTGACAAAAACAAACTACATTGTCACCAGAAGAGCAATACAAAATGTACAAGTGATATATTAAAATCATCTTTCCAGCTTGAATTTCAATGATGCATTGGGGCAACGATTTTGTGAGAAACATCTTCACCCTTAAATAAAGATTTTCGTAATTTCTTACCTGTGTGCTAATTAGATATCACCTTGTTTTCACATTAAACAGACTTCCACATGAGAAAGCAGCAAGGATGCAGTGGCGTTAATGTTTCCTGGTGTCAACCTGTATTATTTCAGTAGACATTGAAATGAGGATGCATCTTGCTGCCTTTCCAATGAAGCAAGTTTAATTTAGTAATAGGTGAAAAACCATCCCTACAAAGGTGTTAATCAGAGACTTGGCTTTGTGGACACTTTTCAGAGAACAAATTTGTTAGCATAAAAATAAAGCCAGAAAATGAAGAGCTGTTTAATCACGCAATTTGATTTTTTTGCCAGCATATTTCTTTTTCTCTGCAACCCACTGCTAAATTGTGCTTCCTAGATGTTTTTATAAAATCACTGAATCAAATCTAACTCTGATTACATCAGAGAAGGCCAGGTACCCTACACCATAACAGGGGGTATGAAATTTGACTTGTCTACTTAAAGATCACCAAAATCTGATAACAAGGTCAATTACGTCCCCGGGTGGGATTGAACCACCAACCTTTTGGTTAATAGCCATACATACTAACTGATTGCGCCACAGAGATACTTTGCAAAAGTTCATACTGACAAAGGCTAATAAGCATTCATCTAAAACGTTTCCTAGAAAAACTTTAATAAGTCAATAATCTGGAGAGTTTTTGTAAGATGTTTCTTCCATCAACCAACGAAGAAACACATTGGTACTTTCCCATGATGAGTGAGTGCTTCAGGATCTCTTGCACTTACATGTGCAGCAGAGTACTGCAATGGAAGCATGCTGGGCCCATAAGCCAGAGGTAGGCAGATTGAAACTATCCTCTGCTATATGCATTTTTTTTTGTTAATTAAAGTAATCCAAAACTGGGATTGATATTTTGTCTCTTTTATTTTTACTTAAAGTACAATAACTTTTACCATTTATTTTGTTTTAATAGTATATTGACAGTATTGTTTTCTTTCAAAAATCCACTTCATTTTCTTTACCCTATTATTAAAATGGTAATTGACAAAAACAAACTACATTGTCACCAGAAGAGCAATACAAAATGTACAAGTGATATATTAAAATCATCTTTCCAGCTTGAATTTCAATGATGCATTGGGGCAACGATTTTGTGAGAAACATCTTCACCCTTAAATAAAGATTTTCGTAATTTCTTACCTGTGTGCTAATTAGATATCACCTTGTTTTCACATTAAACAGACTTCCACATGAGAAAGCAGCAAGGATGCAGTGGCGTTAATGTTTCCTGGTGTCAACCTGTATTATTTCAGTAGACATTGAAATGAGGATGCATCTTGCTGCCTTTCCAATGAAGCAAGTTTAATTTAGTAATAGGTGAAAAACCATCCCTACAAAGGTGTTAATCAGAGACTTGGCTTTGTGGACACTTTTCAGAGAACAAATTTGTTAGCATAAAAATAAAGCCAGAAAATGAAGAGCTGTTTAATCACGCAATTTGATTTTTTTGCCAGCATATTTCTTTTTCTCTGCAACCCACTGCTAAATTGTGCTTCCTAGATGTTTTTATAAAATCACTGAATCAAATCTAACTCTGATTACATCAGAGAAGGCCAGGTACCCTACACCATAACAGGGGGTATGAAATTTGACTTGTCTACTTAAAGATCACCAAAATCTGATAACAAGGTCAATTAGGTCCCTGGGTGGGATTGAACCACCAACGTTTTGGTTAATAGCCGTACATACTAACTGATTGCGCCACAGAGACACTTTGCAAAAGTTCATACTGACAAAGGCTAATAAGCATTCATCTAAAACGTTTCCTAGAAAAACTTTAAAAAGTCAATAATCTGGAGAGTTTTTGTAAGATGTTTCTTCCATCAACCAACGAAGAAACACATTGGTACTTTCCCATGATGAGTGAGTGCTTCAGGATCTCTTGCACTTACATGTGCAGCAGAGTACTGCAATGGAAGCATGCTGGGCCCATAAGCCAGAGGTAGGCAGATTGAAACTATCCTCTGCTATATGCATTTTTTTTTGTTAATTAAAGTAATCCAAAACTGGGATTGATATTTTGTCTCTTTTATTTTTACTTAAAGTACAATAACTTTTACCATTTATTTTGTTTTAATAGTATATTGACAGTATTGTTTTCTTTCAAAAATCCACTTCATTTTCTTTACCCTATTATTAAAATGGTAATTGACAAAAACAAACTACATTGTCACCAGAAGAGCAATACAAAATGTACAAGTGATATATTAAAATCATCTTTCCAGCTTGAATTTCAATGATGCATTGGGGCAACGATTTTGTGAGAAACATCTTCACCCTTAAATAAAGATTTTCGTAATTTCTTACCTGTGTGCTAATTAGATATCACCTTGTTTTCACATTAAACAGACTTCCACATGAGAAAGCAGCAAGGATGCAGTGGCGTTAATGTTTCCTGGTGTCAACCTGTATTATTTCAGTAGACATTGAAATGAGGATGCATCTTGCTGCCTTTCCAATGAAGCAAGTTTAATTTAGTAATAGGTGAAAAACCATCCCTACAAAGGTGTTAATCAGAGACTTGGCTTTGTGGACACTTTTCAGAGAACAAATTTGTTAGCATAAAAATAAAGCCAGAAAATGAAGAGCTGTTTAATCACGCAATTTGATTTTTTTGCCAGCATATTTCTTTTTCTCTGCAACCCACTGCTAAATTGTGCTTCCTAGATGTTTTTATAAAATCACTGAATCAAATCTAACTCTGATTACATCAGAGAAGGCCAGGTACCCTACACCATAACAGGGGGTATGAAATTTGACTTGTCTACTTAAAGATCACCAAAATCTGATAACAAGGTCAATTACGTCCCCGGGTGGGATTGAACCACCAACCTTTTGGTTAATAGCCATACATACTAACTGATTGCGCCACAGAGATACTTTGCAAAAGTTCATACTGACAAAGGCTAATAAGCATTCATCTAAAACGTTTCCTAGAAAAACTTTAAAAAGTCAATAATCTGGAGAGTTTTTGTAAGATGTTTCTTCCATCAACCAACGAAGAAACACATTGGTACTTTCCCATGATGAGTGAGTGCTTCAGGATCTCTTGCACTTACATGTGCAGCAGAGTACTGCAATGGAAGCATGCTGGGCCCATAAGCCAGAGGTAGGCAGATTGAAACTATCCTCTGCTATATGCATTTTTTTTTGTTAATTAAAGTAATCCAAAACTGGGATTGATATTTTGTCTCTTTTATTTTTACTTAAAGTACAATAACTTTTACCATTTATTTTGTTTTAATAGTATATTGACAGTATTGTTTTCTTTCAAAAATCCACTTCATTTTCTTTACCCTATTATTAAAATGGTAATTGACAAAAACAAACTACATTGTCACCAGAAGAGCAATACAAAATGTACAAGTGATATATTAAAATCATCTTTCCAGCTTGAATTTCAATGATGCATTGGGGCAACGATTTTGTGAGAAACATCTTCACCCTTAAATAAAGATTTTCGTAATTTCTTACCTGTGTGCTAATTAGATATCACCTTGTTTTCACATTAAACAGACTTCCACATGAGAAAGCAGCAAGGATGCAGTGGCGTTAATGTTTCCTGGTGTCAACCTGTATTATTTCAGTAGACATTGAAATGAGGATGCATCTTGCTGCCTTTCCAATGAAGCAAGTTTAATTTAGTAATAGGTGAAAAACCATCCCTACAAAGGTGTTAATCAGAGACTTGGCTTTGTGGACACTTTTCAGAGAACAAATTTGTTAGCATAAAAATAAAGCCAGAAAATGAAGAGCTGTTTAATCACGCAATTTGATTTTTTTGCCAGCATATTTCTTTTTCTCTGCAACCCACTGCTAAATTGTGCTTCCTAGATGTTTTTATAAAATCACTGAATCAAATCTAACTCTGATTACATCAGAGAAGGCCAGGTACCCTACACCATAACAGGGGGTATGAAATTTGACTTGTCTACTTAAAGATCACCAAAATCTGATAACAAGGTCAATTAGGTCCCTGGGTGGGATTGAACCACCAACGTTTTGGTTAATAGCCGTACATACTAACTGATTGCGCCACAGAGACACTTTGCAAAAGTTCATACTGACAAAGGCTAATAAGCATTCATCTAAAACGTTTCCTAGAAAAACTTTAAAAAGTCAATAATCTGGAGAGTTTTTGTAAGATGTTTCTTCCATCAACCAACGAAGAAACACATTGGTACTTTCCCATGATGAGTGAGTGCTTCAGGATCTCTTGCACTTACATGTGCAGCAGAGTACTGCAATGGAAGCATGCTGGGCCCATAAGCCAGAGGTAGGCAGATTGAAACTATCCTCTGCTATATGCATTTTTTTTTGTTAATTAAAGTAATCCAAAACTGGGATTGATATTTTGGCTCTTTTATTTTTACTTAAAGTACAATAACTTTTACCATTTTAATTTGTTTTAATAGTATATTGACAGTATTGTTTTCTTTCAGAAATCCACTTCATTTTCTTTACCCTATTATTAAAATGGTAATTGACAAAAACAAACTACATTGTCACCAGAAGAGCAATACAAAATGTACAAGTGATATATTAAAATCATCTTTCCAGCTTGAATTTCAATGATGCATTGGGGCAACGATTTTGTGAGAAACATCTTCACCCTTAAATAAAGATTTTCTTAATTCCTTACCTGTGTGCTAATTAGATATCACCTTGTTTTCACATTAAACAGACTTCCACATGAGAAAGCAGCAAGGATGCAGTGGCGTTAATGTTTCCTGGTGTCAACCTGTATTATTTCAGTAGACATTGAAATGAGGATGCATCTTGCTGCCTTTCCAATGAAGCAAGTTTAATTTAGTAATAGGTGAAAAACCATCCCTACAAAGGTGTTAATCAGAGACTTGGCTTTGTGGACACTTTTCAGAGAACAAATTTGTTAGCATAAAAATAAAGCCAGAAAATGAAGAGCTGTTTAATCACTCAAATGGATTTTTTTGCCAGCATATTTCTTTTTCTCTGCAACCCACTGCTAAATTGTGTTTCCTAGCTGTTTTTATAAAATCACTGAATCAAATCTAACTCTGATTAAATCAGAGAAGGCCAGGTACCCTACACCATAACAGGGGGTTTGAAATTTTGACTTGTCTACTTAAAGATCACCAAAATCTGATAACAAGGTCAATTACAGACCTGGGTGGGATTGAACCACCAACCTTTTGGTTAATAGCCGTACACACTAACTGATTGCGCCACAGAGACACATTGTGAAAGTATATACTGACAAGGGCTAATAAGCATTCATCTAAAACGTTTCCTAGAAAAACTTTAAAAAGTCAATAATCTGGAGAGTTTTTGTAAGATGTTTCTTCCATCAACCAACGAAGAAACACATTGGTACTTTCCCATGATGAGTGAGTGCTTCAGGATCTCTTGCACTTACATGTGCAGCAGAGTACAGCAATGGAAGCATGCTGGGCCCATAACCCAGAGGTAGGCAGATTGAAACTATCCTCTGCTATATGCATTTTTTTGTTTGTTAATTAAAGTAATCCAAAACTGGGATTGATATTTTGGCTCTTTTATTTTTACTTAAAGTACAATAACTTTTACCATTTTAATTAGTTTTAATAGTATATTGACAGTATTGTTTTCTTTCAAAAATCCACTTAATTTTCTTTACCCTATTATTTAAATGGTAATTGACAAAAACAAACTACATTGTCACCAGAAGAGCAATTCAAAATGTACAAGTGATATATTAAAATCATCTTTCCAGCTTGAATTTCAATGATGCATTGGGGCAACGATTTTGTGAGAAACATCTTCACCCTTAAATAAAGATTTTCTTAATTCCTTACCTGTGTGCTAATTAGATATCACCTTGTTTTCATATTAAACAGACTTCCACATGAGAAAGCAGCAAGGATGCAGTGGCGTTAATGTTTCCTGGTGTCAACCTGTATTATTGCAGTAGACATTGAAATGAGGATGCATCTTGCTGCCTTTCCAATGAAGCAAGTTTAATTTAGTAATAGGTGAAAAACCATCCCTACAAAGGTGTTAATCAGAGACTTGGCTTTGTGGACACTTTTCAGAGAACAAATTTGTTAGCATAAAAATAAAGCCAGAAAATGAAGAGCTGTTTAATCACACAATTTGATTTTTTTGCCAGCATATTTCTTTTTCTCTGCAACCCACTGCTAAATTGTGCTTCCTAGATGTTTTTATAAAATCACTGAATCAAATCTAACTCTGATTACATCAGAGAAGGCCATGTACCCTACACCATAACAGGGGGTATGAAATTTGACTTGTCTACTTAAAGATCACCAAAATCTGATAACAAGGTCAATTAGGTCCCTGGGTGGGATTGAACCACCAACCTTTTGGTTAATAGCCATACATACTAACTGATTGCGCCACAGAGATACTTTGCAAAAGTTCATACTGACAAAGGCTAATAAGCATTCATCTAAAACGTTTCCTAGAAAAACTTTAAAAAGTCAATAATCTGGAGAGTTTTTGTAAGATGTTTCTTCCATCAACCAACGAAGAAACACATTGGTACTTTCCCATGATGAGTGAGTGCTTCAGGATCTCTTGCACTTACATGTGCAGCAGAGTACTGCAATGGAAGCATGCTGGGCCCATAAGCCAGAGGTAGGCAGATTGAAACTATCCTCTGCTATATGCATTTTTTTTTGTTAATTAAAGTAATCCAAAACTTGGATTGATATTTTGGCTCTTTTATTTTTACTTAAAGTACAATAACTTTTACCATTTATTTTGTTTTAATAGTATATTGACAGTATTGTTTTCTTTCAAAAATCCACTTCATTTTCTTTACCCTATTATTAAAATGGTAATTGACAAAAACAAACTACATTGTCACCACAATACAAAATGTACAAGTGATATATTAAAATCATCTTTCCAGCTTGAATTTCAATGATGCATTGGGGCAACGATTTTGTGAGAAACATCTTCACCCTTAAATAAAGATTTTCTTAATTCCTTACCTGTGTGCTAATTAGATATCACCTTGTTTTCACATTAAACAGACTTCCACATGAGAAAGCAGCAAGGATGCAGTGGCGTTAATGTTTCCTGGTGTCAACCTGTATTATTTCAGTAGACATTGAAATGAGGATGCATCTTGCTGCCTTTCCAATGAAGCAAGTTTAATTTAGTAATAGGTGAAAAACCATCCCTACAAAGGTGTTAATCAGAGACTTGGCTTTGTGGACACTTTTCAGAGAACAAATTTGTTAGCATAAAAATAAAGCCAGAAAATGAAGAGCTGTTTAATCACTCAAATGGATTTTTTTGCCAGCATATTTCTTTTTCTCTGCAACCCACTGCTAAATTGTGCTTCCTAGCTGTTTTTATAAAATCACTGAATCAAATCTAACTCTGATTACATCAGAGAAGGCCAGGTACCCTACACCATAACAGGGGGTTTGAAAATTTGACTTGTCTACTTAAAGATCACCAAAATCTGAAAACAAGGTCAATTACGTACCTTGGTGGGATTGAACCACCAACCTTTTGGTTAATAGCCGTACACACTAACTGATTGCGCCACAGAGACACATTGCGAAAGTATATACTGACAAGGGCTAATAAGCATTCATCTAAAACGTTTCCTAGAAAAACTTTAAAAAGTCAATAATCTGGAGAGTTTTTGTAAGATGTTTCTTCCATCAACCAACGAGCAGAGGATAGTTTCAATCTGCCTACCTCTGGGTTATGAGCCCAGCATGCTTCCATTGCTGTACTCTGCTGCACATGTAAGTGCAAGAGATCCTGAAGCACTCACTCATCGTGAGTGCTTCAGGATCTCTTGCACTTACATGTGCAGCAGAGTACAGCAATGGAAGCATGCTGGGCTCATAACCCAGAGGTAGGCAGATTGAAACTATCCTCTGCTGTATGCTTTTTTTTTTTGTTAATTAAAGTGATCCAAAACTGGGATTGATATTTTGGCTCTTTTATTTTTACTTAAAGTACAATAACTTTTACCATTTTAATTTGTTTTAATAGTATATTGACAGTATTGTTTTCTTTCAAAAATCCACTTCATTTTCTTTACCCTATTATTAAAATGGTAATTGACAAAAACAAACTACATTGTCACCAGAAGAGCAATACAAAATGTACAAGTGATATATTATAATTATCTTTCCAGCTTGAATTTCAATGATGCATTGCGGCAACGATTTTGTGAGAAACATCTTCACCCTTAAATAAAGATTTTCTTAATTCCTTACCTGTGTGCTAATTAGATATCACCTTGTTTTCACATTAAACAGACTTCCACATGAGAAAGCAGCAAGGATGCAGTGGCGTTAATGTTTCCTGGTGTCAACCTGTATTATTTCAGTAGACATTGAAATGAGGATGCATCTTGCTGCCTTTCCAATGAAGCAAGTTTAATTTAGTAATAGGTGAAAAACCATCCCTACAAAGGTGTTAATCAGAGACTTGGCTTTGTGGACACTTTTCAGAGAACAAATTTGTTAGCATAAAAATAAAGCCAGAAAATGAAGAGCTGTTTAATCACTCAAATGGATTTTTTTGCCAGCATATTTCTTTTTCTCTGCAACCCACTGCTAAATTGTGCTTCCTAGCTGTTTTTATAAAATCACTGAATCAAATCTAACTCTGATTACATCAGAGAAGGCCAGGTACCCTACACCATAACAGGGGGTTTGAAATTTTGACTTGTCTACTTAAAGATCACCAAAATCTGATAACAAGGTCAATTACGTACCTGGGTGGGATTGAACCACCAACCTTTTGGTTAATAGCCGTACACACTAACTGATTGCGCCACAGAGACACATTGCGAAAGTATATACTGACAAGGGCTAATAAGCATTCATCTAAAACGTTTCCTAGAAAAACTTTAAAAAGTCAATAATCTGGAGAGTTTTTGTAAGATGTTTCTTCCATCAACCAACGAGCAGAGGATAGTTTCAATCTGCCTACCTCTGGGTTATGAGCCCAGCATGCTTCCATTGCTGTACTCTGCTGCACATGTAAGTGCAAGAGATCCTGAAGCACTCACTCATCGTGAGTGCTTCAGGATCTCTTGCACTTACATGTGCAGCAGAGTACAGCAATGGAAGCATGCTGGGCTCATAACCCAGAGGTAGGCAGATTGAAACTATCCTCTGCTGTATGCTTTTTTTTTTTGTTAATTAAAGTGATCCAAAACTGGGATTGATATTTTGGCTCTTTTATTTTTACTTAAAGTACAATAACTTTTACCATTTTAATTTGTTTTAATAGTATATTGACAGTATTGTTTTCTTTCAAAAATCCACTTCATTTTCTTTACCCTATTATTAAAATGGTAATTGACAAAAACAAACTACATTGTCACCAGAAGAGCAATACAAAATGTACAAGTGATATATTAAAATTATCTTTCCAGCTTGAATTTCAATGATGCATTGCGGCAACGATTTTGTGAGAAACATCTTCACCCTTAAATAAAGATTTTCTTAATTCCTTACCTGTGTGCTAATTAGATATCACCTTGTTTTCACATTAAACAGACTTCCACATGAGAAAGCAGCAAGGATGCAGTGGCGTTAATGTTTCCTGGTGTCAACCTGTATTATTTCAGTAGACATTGAAATGAGGATGCATCTTGCTGCCTTTCCAATGAAGCAAGTTTAATTTAGTAATAGGTGAAAAACCATCCCTACAAAGGTGTTAATCAGAGACTTGGCTTTGTGGACACTTTTCAGAGAACAAATTTGTTAGCATAAAAATAAAGCCAGAAAATGAAGAGCTGTTTAATCACTCAAATGGATTTTTTTGCCAGCATATTTCTTTTTCTCTGCAACCCACTGCTAAATTGTGCTTCCTAGCTGTTTTTATAAAATCACTGAATCAAATCTAACTCTGATTACATCAGAGAAGGCCAGGTACCCTACACCATAACAGGGGGTTTGAAATTTTGACTTGTCTACTTAAAGATCACCAAAATCTGATAACAAGGTCAATTACGTACCTGGGTGGGATGGAACCACCAACCTTTTGGTTAATAGCCGTACACACTAACTGACTGCGCCACAGAGACACATTGTGAAAGTATATACTGACAAGGGCTAATAAGCATTCATCTAAAACGTTTCCTAGAAAAACTTTAAAAAGTCAATAATCTGGAGAGTTTTTGTAAGATGTTTCTTCCATCAACCAACGAAGAAACACATTGGTACTTTCCCATGATGAGTGAGTGCTTCAGGATCTCTTGCACTTACATGTGCAGCAGAGTACAGCAATGGAAGCATGCTGGGCCCATAACCCAGAGGTAGGCAGATTGAAACTATTCTCTGCTATATGCATTTTTTTTTGTTTGTTAATTAAAGTAATCCAAAACTGGGATTGATATTTTGGCTCTTTTATTTTTACTTAAAGTACAATAACTTTTACCATTTTAATTTGTTTTAATAGTATATTGACAGTATTGTTTTCTTTCAAAAATCCACTTAATTTTCTTTACCCTATTATTTAAATGGTAATTGACAAAAACAAACTACATTGTCACCAGAAGAGCAATTCAAAATGTACAAGTGATATATTAAAATCATCTTTCCAGCTAGAATTTCAATGATGCATTGGGGCAACGATTTTGTGAGAAACATCTTCACCCTTAAATAAAGATTTTCTTAATTCCTTACCTGTGTGCTAATTAGATATCACCTTGTTTTCATATTAAACAGACTTCCACATGAGAAAGCAGCAAGGATGCAGTGGCGTTAATGTTTCCTGGTGTCAACCTGTATTATTTCAGTAGACATTGAAATGAGGATGCATCTTGCTGCCTTTCCAATGAAGCAAGTTTAATTTAGTAATAGGTGAAAAACCATCCCTACAAAGGTGTTAATCAGAGACTTGGCTTTGTGGACACTTTTCAGAGAACAAATTTGTTAGCATAAAAATAAAGCCAGAAAATGAAGAGCTGTTTAATCACGCAATTTGATTTTTTTGCCAGCATATTTCTTTTTCTCTGCAACCCACTGCTAAATTGTGCTTCCTAGATGTTTTTATAAAATCACTGAATCAAATCTAACTCTGATTACATCAGAGAAGGCCAGGTACCCTACACCATAACAGGGGGTATGAAATTTGACTTGTCTACTTAAAGATCACCAAAATCTGATAACAAGGTCAATTACGTCCCTGGGTGGGATTGAACCACCAACCTTTTGGTTAATAGCCATACATGCTAACTGATTGCGCCACAGAGATAATTTTCAAAAGTTCATACTGACAAAGGCTAATAAGCATTCATCTAAAACGTTTCCTAGAAAAACTTTAAAAAGTCAATAATCTGGAGAGTTTTTGTAAGATGTTTCTTCCATCAACCAACGAAGAAACACATTGGTACTTTCCCATGATGAGTGAGTGCTTCAGGATCTCTTGCACTTACATGTGCAGCAGAGTACTGCAATGGAAGCATGCTGGGCCCATAAGCCAGAGGTAGGCAGATTGAAACTATCCTCTGCTATATGCATTTTTTTTTGTTAATTAAAGTAATCCAAAACTGGGATTGATATTTTGTCTCTTTTATTTTTACTTAAAGTACAATAACTTTTACCATTTATTTTGTTTTAATAGTATATTGACAGTATTGTTTTCTTTCAAAAATCCACTTCATTTTCTTTACCCTATTATTAAAATGGTAATTGACAAAAACAAACTACATTGTCACCAGAAGAGCAATACAAAATGTACAAGTGATATATTAAAATCATCTTTCCAGCTTGAATTTCAATGATGCATTGGGGCAACGATTTTGTGAGAAACATCTTCACCCTTAAATAAAGATTTTCGTAATTTCTTACCTGTGTGCTAATTAGATATCACCTTGTTTTCACATTAAACAGACTTCCACATGAGAAAGCAGCAAGGATGCAGTGGCGTTAATGTTTCCTGGTGTCAACCTGTATTATTTCAGTAGACATTGAAATGAGGATGCATCTTGCTGCCTTTCCAATGAAGCAAGTTTAATTTAGTAATAGGTGAAAAACCATCCCTACAAAGGTGTTAATCAGAGACTTGGCTTTGTGGACACTTTTCAGAGAACAAATTTGTTAGCATAAAAATAAAGCCAGAAAATGAAGAGCTGTTTAATCACGCAATTTGATTTTTTTGCCAGCATATTTCTTTTTCTCTGCAACCCACTGCTAAATTGTGCTTCCTAGATGTTTTTATAAAATCACTGAATCAAATCTAACTCTGATTACATCAGAGAAGGCCAGGTACCCTACACCATAACAGGGGGTATGAAATTTGACTTGTCTACTTAAAGATCACCAAAATCTGATAACAAGGTCAATTACGTCCCCGGGTGGGATTGAACCACCAACCTTTTGGTTAATAGCCATACATACTAACTGATTGCGCCACAGAGATACTTTGCAAAAGTTCATACTGACAAAGGCTAATAAGCATTCATCTAAAACGTTTCCTAGAAAAACTTTAAAAAGTCAATAATCTGGAGAGTTTTTGTAAGATGTTTCTTCCATCAACCAACGAAGAAACACATTGGTACTTTCCCATGATGAGTGAGTGCTTCAGGATCTCTTGCACTTACATGTGCAGCAGAGTACTGCAATGGAAGCATGCTGGGCCCATAAGCCAGAGGTAGGCAGATTGAAACTATCCTCTGCTATATGCATTTTTTTTTGTTTGTTAATTAAAGTAATCCAAAACTGGGATTGATATTTTGGCTCTTTTATTTTTACTTAAAGTACAATAACTTTTACCATTTATTTTGTTTTAATAGTATATTGACAGTATTGTTTTCTTTCAAAAATCCACTTCATTTTCTTTACCCTATTATTAAAATGGTAATTGACAAAAACAAACTACATTGTCACCACAATACAAAATGTACAAGTGATATATTAAAATCATCTTTCCAGCTTGAATTTCAATGATGCATTGGGGCAACGATTTTGTGAGAAACATCTTCACCCTTAAATAAAGATTTTCTTAATTCCTTACCTGTGTGCTAATTAGATATCACCTTGTTTTCACATTAAACAGACTTCCACATGAGAAAGCAGCAAGGATGCAGTGGCGTTAATGTTTCCTGGTGTCAACCTGTATTATTTCAGTAGACATTGAAATGAGGATGCATCTTGCTGCCTTTCCAATGAAGCAAGTTTAATTTAGTAATAGGTGAAAAACCATCCCTACAAAGGTGTTAATCAGAGACTTGGCTTTGTGGACACTTTTCAGAGAACAAATTTGTTAGCATAAAAATAAAGCCAGAAAATGAAGAGCTGTTTAATCACTCAAATGGATTTTTTTGCCAGCATATTTCTTTTTCTCTGCAACCCACTGCTATATTGTGCTTCCTAGCTGTTTTTATAAAATCACTGAATCAAATCTAACTCTGATTACATCAGAGAAGGCCAGGTACCCTACACCATAACAGGGGGTTTGAAATTTTGACTTGTCTACTTAAAGATCACCAAAATCTGATAACAAGGTCAATCACGTACCTGGGTGGGATTGAACCACCAACCTTTTGGTTAATAGCCGTACACACTAACTGATTGCGCCACAGAGACACATTGCGAAAGTATATACTGACAAGGGCTAATAAGCATTCATCTAAAACGTTTCCTAGAAAAACTTTAAAAAGTCAATAATCTGGAGAGTTTTTGTAAGATGTTTCTTCCATCAACCAACGAGCAGAGGATAGTTTCAATCTGCCTACCTCTGGGTTATGAGCCCAGCATGCTTCCATTGCTGTACTCTGCTGCACATGTAAGTGCAAGAGATCCTGAAGCACTCACTCATCGTGAGTGCTTCAGGATCTCTTGCACTTACATGTGCAGGAGAGTACAGCAATGGAAGCATGCTGGGCTCATAACCCAGAGGTAGGCAGATTGAAACTATCCTCTGCTGTATGCTTTTTTTTTTTGTTAATTAAAGTGATCCAAAACTGGGATTGATATTTTGGCTCTTTTATTTTTACTTAAAGTACAATAACTTTTACCATTTTAATTTGTTTTAATAGTATATTGACAGTATTGTTTTCTTTCAAAAATCCACTTCATTTTCTTTACCCTATTATTAAAATGGTAATTGACAAAAACAAACTACATTGTCACCAGAAGAGCAATACAAAATGTACAAGTGATATATTAAAATTATCTTTCCAGCTTGAATTTCAATGATGCATTGCGGCAACGATTTTGTGAGAAACATCTTCACCCTTAAATAAAGATTTTCTTAATTCCTTACCTGTGTGCTAATTAGATATCACCTTGTTTTCACATTAAACAGACTTCCACATGAGAAAGCAGCAAGGATGCAGTGGCGTTAATGTTTCCTGGTGTCAACCTGTATTATTTCAGTAGACATTGAAATGAGGATGCATCTTGCTGCCTTTCCAATGAAGCAAGTTTAATTTAGTAATAGGTGAAAAACCATCCCTACAAAGGTGTTAATCAGAGACTTGGCTTTGTGGACACTTTTCAGAGAACAAATTTGTTAGCATAAAAATAAAGCCAGAAAATGAAGAGCTGTTTAATCACGCAATTTGATTTTTTTGCCAGCATATTTCTTTTTCTCTGCAACCCACTGCTAAATTGTGCTTCCTAGATGTTTTTATAAAATCACTGAATCAAATCTAACTCTGATTACATCAGAGAAGGCCAGGTACCCTACACCATAACAGGGGGTATGAAATTTGACTTGTCTACTTAAAGATCACCAAAATCTGATAACAAGGTCAATTAGGTCCCTGGGTGGGATTGAACCACCAACGTTTTGGTTAATAGCCGTACATACTAACTGATTGCGCCACAGAGACACTTTGCAAAAGTTCATACTGACAAAGGCTAATAAGCATTCATCTAAAACGTTTCCTAGAAAAACTTAAAAAAGTCAATAATCTGGAGAGTTTTTGTAAGATGTTTCTTCCATCAACCAACGAAGAAACACATTGGTACTTTCCCATGATGAGTGAGTGCTTCAGGATCTCTTGCACTTACATGTGCAGCAGAGTACTGCAATGGAAGCATGCTGGGCCCATAAGCCAGAGGTAGGCAGATTGAAACTATCCTCTGCTATATGCATTTTTTTTTGTTAATTAAAGTAATCCAAAACTGGGATTGATATTTTGGCTCTTTTATTTTTACTTAAAGTACAATAACTTTTACCATTTTAATTTGTTTTAATAGTATATTGACAGTATTGTTTTCTTTCAGAAATCCACTTCATTTTCTTTACCCTATTATTAAAATGGTAATTGACAAAAACAAACTACATTGTCACCAGAAGAGCAATACAAAATGTACAAGTGATATATTAAAATCATCTTTCCAGCTTGAATTTCAATGATGCATTGGGGCAACGATTTTGTGAGAAACATCTTCACCCTTAAATAAAGATTTTCTTAATTCCTTACCTGTGTGCTAATTAGATATCACCTTGTTTTCACATTAAACAGACTTCCACATGAGAAAGCAGCAAGGATGCAGTGGCGTTAATGTTTCCTGGTGTCAACCTGTATTATTTCAGTAGACATTGAAATGAGGATGCATCTTGCTGCCTTTCCAATGAAGCAAGTTTAATTTAGTAATAGGTGAAAAACCATCCCTACAAAGGTGTTAATCAGAGACTTGGCTTTGTGGACACTTTTCAGAGAACAAATTTGTTAGCATAAAAATAAAGCCAGAAAATGAAGAGCTGTTTAATCACTCAAATGGATTTTTTTGCCAGCATATTTCTTTTTCTCTGCAACCCACTGCTAAATTGTGTTTCCTAGCTGTTTTTATAAAATCACTGAATCAAATCTAACTCTGATTACATCAGAGAAGGCCAGGTACCCTACACCATAACAGGGGGTTTGAAATTTTGACTTGTCTACTTAAAGATCACCAAAATCTGATAACAAGATCAATTACAGACCTGGGTGGGATTGAACCACCAACCTTTTGGTTAATAGCCGTACACACTAACTGATTGCGCCACAGAGACACATTGTGAAAGTATATACTGACAAGGGCTAATAAGCATTCATCTAAAACGTTTCCTAGAAAAACTTTAAAAAGTCAATAATCTGGAGAGTTTTTGTAAGATGTTTCTTCCATCAACCAACGAAGAAACACATTGGTACTTTCCCATGATGAGTGAGTGCTTCAGGATCTCTTGCACTTACATGTGCAGCAGAGTACAGCAATGGAAGCATGCTGGGCCCATAACCCAGAGGTAGGCAGATTGAAACTATCCTCTGCTATATGCATTTTTTTGTTTGTTAATTAAAGTAATCCAAAACTGGGATTGATATTTTGGCTCTTTTATTTTTACTTAAAGTACAATAACTTTTACCATTTTAATTTGTTTTAATAGTATATTGACAGTATTGTTTTCTTTCAAAAATCCACTTAATTTTCTTTACCCTATTATTTAAATGGTAATTGACAAAAACAAACTACATTGTCACCAGAAGAGCAATTCAAAATGTACAAGTGATATATTAAAATCATCTTTCCAGCTTGAATTTCAATGATGCATTGGGGCAACGATTTTGTGAGAAACATCTTCACCCTTAAATAAAGATTTTCTTAATTCCTTACCTGTGTGCTAATTAGATATCACCTTGTTTTCATATTAAACAGACTTCCACATGAGAAAGCAGCAAGGATGCAGTGGCGGTAATGTTTCCTGGTGTCAACCTGTATTATTTCAGTAGACATTGAAATGAGGATGCATCTTGCTGCCTTTCCAATGAAGCAAGTTTAATTTAGTAATAGGTGAAAAACCATCCCTACAAAGGTGTTAATCAGAGACTTGGCTTTGTGGACACTTTTCAGAGAACAAATTTGTTAGCATAAAAATAAAGCCAGAAAATGAAGAGCTGTTTAATCACACAATTTGATTTTTTTGCCAGCATATTTCTTTTTCTCTGCAACCCACTGCTAAATTGTGCTTCCTAGATGTTTTTATAAAATCACTGAATCAAATCTAACTCTGATTACATCAGAGAAGGCCAGGTACCCTACACCATAACAGGGGGTATGAAATTTGACTTGTCTACTTAAAGATCACCAAAATCTGATAACAAGGTCAATTACGTCCCTGGGTGGGATTGAACCACCAACCTTTTGGTTAATAGCCATACATACTAACTGATTGCGCCACAGAGATACTTTGCAAAAGTTCATACTGACAAAGGCTAATAAGCATTCATCTAAAACGTTTCCTAGAAAAACTTTAAAAAGTCAATAATCTGGAGAGTTTTTGTAAGATGTTTCTTCCATCAACCAACGAAGAAACACATTGGTACTTTCCCATGATGAGTGAGTGCTTCAGGATCTCTTGCACTTACATGTGCAGCAGAGTACTGCAATGGAAGCATGCTGGGCCCATAAGCCAGAGGTAGGCAGATTGAAACTATCCTCTGCTATATGCATTTTTTTTTGTTAATTAAAGTAATCCAAAACTGGGATTGATATTTTGGCTCTTTTATTTTTACTTAAAGTACAATAATGTTTACCATTTATTTTGTTTTAATAGTATATTGACAGTATTGTTTTCTTTCAAAAATCCACTTCATTTTCTTTACCCTATTATTAAAATGGTAATTGACAAAAACAAACTACATTGTCACCACAATACAAAATGTACAAGTGATATATTAAAATCATCTTTCCAGCTTGAATTTCAATGATGCATTGGGGCAACGATTTTGTGAGAAACATCTTCACCCTTAAATAAAGATTTTCTTAATTCCTTACCTGTGTGCTAATTAGATATCACCTTGTTTTCACATTAAACAGACTTCCACATGAGAAAGCAGCAAGGATGCAGTGGCGTTAATGTTTCCTGGTGTCAACCTGTATTATTTCAGTAGACATTGAAATGAGGATGCATCTTGCTGCCTTTCCAATGAAGCAAGTTTAATTTAGTAATAGGTGAAAAACCATCCCTACAAAGGTGTTAATCAGAGACTTGGCTTTGTGGACACTTTTCAGAGAACAAATTTGTTAGCATAAAAATAAAGCCAGAAAATGAAGAGCTGTTTAATCACTCAAATGGATTTTTTTGCCAGCATATTTCTTTTTCTCTGCAACCCACTGCTAAATTGTGCTTCCTAGCTGTTTTTATAAAATCACTGAATCAAATCTAACTCTGATTACATCAGAGAAGGCCAGGTACCCTACACCATAACAGGGGGTTTGAAATTTTGACTTGTCTACTTAAAGATCACCAAAATCTGATAACAAGGTCAATTACGTACCTGGGTGGGATTGAACCACCAACCTTTTGGTTAATAGCCGTACACACTAACTGATTGCGCCACAGAGACACATTGCGAAAGTATATACTGACAAGGGCTAATAAGCATTCATTTAAAACGTTTCCTAGAAAAACTTTAAAAAGTCAATAATCTGGAGAGTTTTTGTAAGATGTTTCTTCCATCAACCAACGAAGAAACACATTGGTACTTTCCCATGATGAGTGAGTGCTTCAGGATCTCTTGCACTTACATGTGCAGCAGAGTACAGCAATGGAAGCATGCTGGGCCCATAACCCAGAGGTAGGCAGATTGAAACTATTCTCTGCTATATGCATTTTTTTTTGTTTGTTAATTAAAGTAATCCAAAACTGGGATTGATATTTTGGCTCTTTTATTTTTACTTAAAGTACAATAACTTTTACCATTTTAATTTGTTTTAATAGTATATTGACAGTATTGTTTTCTTTCAAAAATCCACTTAATTTTCTTTACCCTATTATTTAAATGGTAATTGACAAAAACAAACTACATTGTCACCAGAAGAGCAATTCAAAATATACAAGTGATATATTAAAATCATCTTTCCAGCTTGAATTTCAATGATGCATTGGGGCAACGATTTTGTGAGAAACATCTTCACCCTTAAATAAAGATTTTCTTAATTCCTTACCTGTGTGCTAATTAGATATCACCTTGTTTTCATATTAAACAGACTTCCACATGAGAAAGCAGCAAGGATGCAGTGGCGTTAATGTTTCCTGGTGTCAACCTGTATTATTTCAGTAGACATTGAAATGAGGATGCATCTTGCTGCCTTTCCAATGAAGCAAGTTTAATTTAGTAATAGGTGAAAAACCATCCCTACAAAGGTGTTAATCAGAGACTTGGCTTTGTGGACACTTTTCAGAGAACAAATTTGTTAGCATAAAAATAAAGCCAGAAAATGAAGAGCTGTTTAATCACGCAATTTGATTTTTTTGCCAGCATATTTCTTTTTCTCTGCAACCCACTGCTAAATTGTGCTTCCTAGATGTTTTTATAAAATCACTGAATCAAATCTAACTCTGATTACATCAGAGAAGGCCAGGTACCCTACACCATAACAGGGGGTATGAAATTTGACTTGTCTACTTAAAGATCACCAAAATCTGATAACAAGGTCAATTACGTCCCTGGGTGGGATTGAACCACCAACCTTTTGGTTAATAGCCATACATACTAACTGATTGCGCCACAGAGACACTTTGCAAAAGTCCATACTGACAAAGGCTAATAAGCATTCATCTAAAACGTTTCCTAGAAAAACTTTAAAAAGTCAATAATCTGGAGAGTTTTTGTAAGATGTTTCTTCCATCAATCAACGAAGAAACACATTGGTACTTTCCCATGATGAGTGAGTGCTTCAGGATCTCTTGCACTTACATGTGCAGCAGAGTACTGCAATGGAAGCATGCTGGGCCCATAAGCCAGAGGTAGGCAGATTGAAACTATCCTCTGCTATATGCATTTTTTTTTGTTAATTAAAGTAATCCAAAACTGGGATTGATATTTTGTCTCTTTTATTTTTACTTAAAGTACAATAACTTTTACCATTTATTTTGTTTTAATAGTATATTGACAGTATTGTTTTCTTTCAAAAATCCACTTCATTTTCTTTACCCTATTATTAAAATGGTAATTGACAAAAACAAACTACATTGTCACCAGAAGAGCAATACAAAATGTACAAGTGATATATTAAAATCATCTTTCCAGCTTGAATTTCAATGATGCATTGGGGCAACGATTTTGTGAGAAACATCTTCACCCTTAAATAAAGATTTTCGTAATTTCTTACCTGTGTGCTAATTAGATATCACCTTGTTTTCACATTAAACAGACTTCCACATGAGAAAGCAGCAAGGTTGCAGTGGCGTTAATGTTTCCTGGTGTCAACCTGTATTATTTCAGTAGACATTGAAATGAGGATGCATCTTGCTGCCTTTCCAATGAAGCAAGTTTAATTTAGTAATAGGTGAAAAACCATCCCTACAAAGGTGTTAATCAGAGACTTGGCTTTGTGGACACTTTTCAGAGAACAAATTTGTTAGCATAAAAATAAAGCAAGAAAATGAAGAGCTGTTTAATCACGCAATTTGATTTTTTTGCCAGCATATTTCTTTTTCTCTGCAACCCACTGCTAAATTGTGCTTCCTAGATGTTTTTATAAAATCACTGAATCAAATCTAACTCTGATTACATCAGAGAAGGCCAGGTACCCTACACCATAACAGGGGGTATGAAATTTGACTTGTCTACTTAAAGATCACCAAAATCTGATAACAAGGTCAATTAGGTCACTGGGTGGGATTGAACCACCAATGTTTTGGTTAATAGCCGTACATACTAACTGATTGCGCCACAGAGACACTTTGCAAAAGTTCATACTGACAAAGGCTAATAAGCATTCATCTAAAACGTTTCCTAGAAAAACTTTAAAAAGTCAATAATCTGGAGAGTTTTTGTAAGATGTTTCTTCCATCAACCAACGAAGAAACACATTGGTACTTTCCCATGATGAGTGAGTGCTTCAGGATCTCTTACATGTGCAGCAGATACTGCAATGGAAGCATGCTGGGCCCATAACCCAGAGGTAGGCAGACTGAAACTATCCTCTGCTATATGCATTTTTTTTTGTTAATTAAAGTAATCCAAAACTGGGATTGATATTTTGGCTCTTTTATTTTTACTTAAAGTACAATAACTTTTACCATTTTAATTTGTTTTAATAGTATATTGACAGTATTGTTTTCTTTCAGACATCCACTTCATTTTCTTTACCCTATTATTAAAATGGTAATTGACAAAAACAAACTACATTGTCACCAGAAGAGCAATACAAAATGTACAAGTGATATATTAAAATCATCTTTCCAGCTTGAATTTCAATGATGCATTGGGGCAACGATTTTGTGAGAAACATCTTCACCCTTAAATAAAGATTTTCTTAATTCCTTACCTGTGTGCTAATTAGATATCACCTTGTTTTCACATTAAACAGACTTCCACATGAGAAAGCAGCAAGGATGCAGTGGCGTTAATGTTTCCTGGTGTCAACCTGTATTATTTCAGTAGACATTGAAATGAGGATGCATCTTGCTGCCTTTCCAATGAAGCAAGTTTAATTTAGTAATAGGTGAAAAACCATCCCTACAAAGGTGTTAATCAGAGACTTGGCTTTGTGGACACTTTTCAGAGAACAAATTTGTTAGCATAAAAATAAAGCCAGAAAATGAAGAGCTGTTTAAGCTGCTTTCTCATGTGGAAGTCTGTTTAATGTGAAAACAAGGTGATATCTAATTAGCACACAGGTAAGGAATTAAGAAAATCTTTATTTAAGGGTGAAGATGTTTCTCACAAAATCGTTGCCCCAATGCATCATTGAAATTCAAGCTGGAAAGATGATTTTAATATATCACTTGTACATTTTGTATTGCTCTTCTGGTGACAATGTAGTTTGTTTTTGTCAATTACCATTTTAATAATAGGGTAAAGAAAATGAAGTGGATTTCTGAAAGAAAACAATACTGTCAATATACTATTAAAACAAATTAAAATTGTAAAAGTTATTGTACTTTAAGTAAAAATAAAAGAGCCAAAATATCAATCCCAGTTTTGGATTACTTTAATTAACAAAAAAAAAATGCATATAGCAGAGGATAGTTTCAATCTGCCTACCTCTGGCTTATGGGCCCAGCATGCTTCCATTGCAGTACTCTGCTGCACATGTAAGTGCAAGAGATCCTGAAGCACTCACTCATCATGGGAAAGTACCAATGTGTTTCTTCGTTGGTTGATGGAAGAAACATCTTACAAAAACTCTCCAGATTATTGACTTTTTAAAGTTTTTCTAGGAAACGTTTTAGATGAATGCTTATTAGCCTTTGTCAGTATAAACTTGTGCAAAGTGTCTCTGTGGCGCAATCAGTTAGTATGTATGGCTATTAACCAAAAGGTTGGTGGTTCAATCCCACCCAGGGACCTAATTGACCTTGTTATCAGATTTTGGTGATCTTAAGTAGGCAAGTCAAATTTCATACCCCCTGTTATGGTGTAGGGTACCTGGCCTTCTCTGATTTAATCAGAGTTAGATTTGATTCAGTGATTTTATAAAAACATCTAGGAAGCACAATTTAGCAGTGGGTCGCAGAGAAAAAGAAATATGCTGGCAAAAAAATCAAATTGCGTGATTAAACAGCTCTTCATTTTCTGGCTTTATTTTTATGCTAACAAATTTGTTCTCTGAAAAGTGTCCACAAAGCCAAGTCTCTGATTAACACCTTTGTAGGGATGGTTTTTCACCTATTACTAAATTAAACTTGCTTCATTGGAAAGGCAGCAAGATGCATCCTCATTTCAATGTCTACTGAAATAATACAGGTTGACACCAGGAAACATTAACGCCACTGCATCCTTGCTGCTTTCTCATGTGGAAGTCTGTTTAATGTGAAAACAAGGTGATATCTAATTAGCACACAGGTAAGAAATTACGAAAATATTTAAGGATGAAGATGTTTCTCACAAAATCGTTGCCCAAATGCATCATTGAAATTCAAGCTGGAAATATGATTTTAATATATCACTTGTACATTTTGTATTGCTCTTCTGGTGACAATGTAGTTTGTTTTTGTCAATTACCATTTTAATAATAGGGTAAAGAAAATGAAGTGGATTTTTGAAAGAAAACAATACTGTCAATATACTATTAAAACAAATTAAAATGGTAAAAGTTATTGTACTTTAAGTAAAAATAAAAGAGCCAAAATATCAATCCCAGTTTTGGATCACTTTAATTAACAAAAAAAAAAGCATACAGCAGAGGATAGTTTCAATCTGCCTACCTCTGGGTTATGAGCCCAGCATGCTTCCATTGCTGTACTCTGCTGCACATGTAAGTGCAAGAGATCCTGAAGCACTCACTCATCATGGGAAAGTACCAATGTGTTTCTTCGTTGGTTGATGGAAGAAACATCTTACAAAAACTCTCCAGATTATTGACTTTTTAAAGTTTTTCTAGGAAACGTTTTAGATGAATGCTTATTAGCCCTTGTCAGTATATACTTTCACAATGTGCCTCTGTGGCGCAATCAGTTAGTGTGTACGGCTATTAACCAAAAGGTTGGTGGTTCAATCCCACCCAGGTACGCAATTGACCTTGTTATCAGATTTTGGTGATCTTTAAGTAGACAAGTCAAAATTTCAAACCCCCTGTTATGGTGTAGGGTACCTGGCCTTCTCTGATGTAATCAGAGTTAGATTTGATTCAGTGATTTTATAAAAACAGCTAGGAAGCACAATTTAGCAGTGGGTTGCAGAGAAAAAGAAATATGCTGGCAAAAAAATCCATTTGAGTGATTAAACAGCTCTTCATTTTCTGGCTTTATTTTTATGCTAACAAATTTGTTCTCTGAAAAGTGTCCACAAAGCCAAGTCTCTGATTAACACCTTTGTAGGGATGGTTTTTCACCTATTACTAAATTAAACTTGCTTCATTGGAAAGGCAGCAAGATGCATCCTCATTTCAATGTCTACTGAAATAATACAGGTTGACACCAGGAAACATTAACGCCACTGCATCCTTGCTGCTTTCTCATGTGGAAGTCTGTTTAATGTGAAAACAAGGTGATATCTAATTAGCACACAGGTAAGGAATTAAGAAAATCTTTATTTAAGGGTGAAGATGTTTCTCACAAAATCGTTGCCCCAATGCATCATTGAAATTCAAGCTGGAAAGATGATTTTAATATATCACTTGTACATTTTGTATTGCTCTTCTGGTGACAATGTAGTTTGTTTTTGTCAATTACCATTTTAATAATAGGGTAAAGAAAATGAAGTGGATTTTTGAAAGAAAACAATACTGTCAATATACTATTAAAACAAATTAAAATGGTAAAAGTTATTGTACTTTAAGTAAAAATAAAAGAGCCAAAATATCAATCCCAGTTTTGGATCACTTTAATTAACAAAAAAAAAAAGCATACAGCAGAGGATAGTTTCAATCTGCCTACCTCTGGGTTATGAGCCCAGCATGCTTCCATTGCTGTACTCTGCTGCACATGTAAGTGCAAGAGATCCTGAAGCACTCACTCATCATGGGAAAGTACCAATGTGTTTCTTCGTTGGTTGATGGAAGAAACATCTTACAAAAACTCTCCAGATTATTGACTTTTTAAAGTTTTTCTAGGAAACGTTTTAGATGAATGCTTATTAGCCCTTGTCAGTATATACTTTCACAATGTGTCTCTGTGGCGCAATCAGTTAGTGTGTACGGCTATTAACCAAAAGGTTGGTGGTTCAATCCCACCCAGGTACGTAATTGACCTTGTTATCATATTTTGGTGATCTTTAAGTAGACAAGTCAAAATTTCAAACCCCCTGTTATGGTGTAGGGTACCTGGCCTTCTCTGATGTAATCAGAGTTAGATTTGATTCAGTGATTTTATAAAAACAGCTAGGAAGCACAATTTAGCAGTGGGTTGCAGAGAAAAAGAAATATGCTGGCAAAAAAATCCATTTGAGTGATTAAACAGCTCTTCATTTTCTGGCTTTATTTTTATGCTAACAAATTTGTTCTCTGAAAAGTGTCCACAAAGCCAAGTCTCTGATTAACACCTTTGTAGGGATGGTTTTTCACCTATTACTAAATTAAACTTGCTTCATTGGAAAGGCAGCAAGATGCATCCTCATTTCAATGTCTACTGAAATAATACAGGTTGACACCAGGAAACATTAACGCCACTGCATCCTTGCTGCTTTCTCATGTGGAAGTCTGTTTAATGTGAAAACAAGGTGATATCTAATTAGCACACAGGTAAGGAATTAAGAAAATCTTTATTTAAGGGTGAAGATGTTTCTCACAAAATCGTTGCCCCAATGCATCATTGAAATTCAAGCTGGAAAGATGATTTTAATATATCACTTGTACATTTTGTATTGCTCTTCTGGTGACAATGTAGTTTGTTTTTGTCAATTACCATTTTAATAATAGGGTAAAGAAAATGAAGTGGATTTTTGAAAGAAAACAATACTGTCAATATACTATTAAAACAAATTAAAATGGTAAAAGTTATTGTACTTTAAGTAAAAATAAAAGAGCCAAAATATCAATCCCAGTTTTGGATCACTTTAATTAACAAAAAAAAAAAGCATACAGCAGAGGATAGTTTCAATCTGCCTACCTCTGGGTTATGAGCCCAGCATGCTTCCATTGCTGTACTCTGCTGCACATGTAAGTGCAAGAGATCCTGAAGCACTCACTCATCATGGGAAAGTACCAATGTGTTTCTTCGTTGGTTGATGGAAGAAACATCTTACAAAAACTCTCCAGATTATTGACTTTTTAAAGTTTTTCTAGGAAACGTTTTAGATGAATGCTTATTAGCCCTTGTCAGTATATACTTTCGCAATGTGTCTCTGTGGCGCAATCAGTTAGTGTGTACGGCTATTAACCAAAAGGTTGGTGGTTCAATCCCACCCAGGTACGTAATTGACCTTGTTATCAGATTTTGGTGATCTTTAAGTAGACAAGTCAAAATTTCAAACCCCCTGTTATGGTATAGGGTACCTGGCCTTCTCTGATGTAATCAGAGTTAGATTTGATTCAGTGATTTTATAAAAACAGCTAGGAAGCACAATTTAGCAGTGGGTTGCAGAGAAAAAGAAATATGCTGGCAAAAAAATCCATTTGAGTGATTAAACAGCTCTTCATTTTCTGGCTTTATTTTTATGCTAACAAATTTGTTCTCTGAAAAGTGTCCACAAAGCCAAGTCTCTGATTAACACCTTTGTAGGGATGGTTTTTCACCTATTACTAAATTAAACTTGCTTCATTGGAAAGGCAGCAAGATGCATCCTCATTTCAATGTCTACTGAAATAATACAGGTTGACACCAGGAAACATTAACGCCACTGCATCCTTGCTGCTTTCTCATGTGGAAGTCTGTTTAATGTGAAAACAAGGTGATATCTAATTAGCACACAGGTAAGGAATTAAGAAAATCTTTATTTAAGGGTGAAGATGTTTCCCACAAAATCGTTGCCCCAATGCATCATTGAAATTCAAGCTGGAAAGATGATTTTAATATATCACTTGTACATTTTGTATTGCTCTTCTGGTGACAATGTAGTTTGTTTTTGTCAATTACCATTTTAATAATAGGGTAAAGAAAATGAAGTGGATTTCTGAAAGAAAACAATACTGTCAATATACTATTAAAACAAATTAAAATGGTAAAAGTTATTGTACTTTAAGTAAAAATAAAAGAGCCAAAATATCAATCCCAGTTTTGGATTACTTTAATTAACAAAAAAAAATGCATATAGCAGAGGATAGTTTCAATCTGCCTACCTCTGGCTTATGGGCCCAGCATGCTTCCATTGCAGTACTCTGCTGCACATGTAAGTGCAAGAGATCCTGAAGCACTCACTCATCATGGGAAAGTACCAATGTGTTTCTTTGTTGGTTGATGGAAGAAACATCTTACAAAAACTCTCCAGATTATTGACTTTTTAAAGTTTTTCTAGGAAACGTTTTAGATGAATGCTTATTAGCCTTTGTCAGTATAAACTTTTGCAAAGTGTCTCTGTGGCGCAATCAGTTAGTATGTACGGCTATTAACCAAAAGGTTGGTGGTTCAATCCCACCCAGGGATCTAATTGACCTTGTTATCAGATTTTGGTGATCTTTAAGTAGACAAGTCAAATTTCATACCCACTGTTATGGTGTAGGGTACCTGGCCTTCTCTGATGTAATCAGAGTTAGATTTGATTCAGTGATTTTATAAAAACATCTAGGAAGCACAATTTAGCAGTGGGTTGCAGAGAAAAAGAAATATGCTGGCAAAAAAATCAAATTGCGTGATTAAACAGCTCTTCATTTTCTGGCTTTATTTTTATGCTAACAAATTTGTTCTCTGAAAAGTGTCCACAAAGCCAAGTCTCTGATTAACACCTTTGTAGGGATGGTTTTTCACCTATTACTAAATTAAACTTGCTTCATTGGAAAGGCAGCAAGATGCATCCTCATTTCAATGTCTACTGAAATAATACAGGTTGACACCAGGAAACATTAACGCCACTGCATCCTTGCTGCTTTCTCATGTGGAAGTCTGTTTAATGTGAAAACAAGGTGATATCTAATTAGCACACAGGTAAGAAATTACGAAAATCTTTATTTAAGGGTGAAGATGTTTCTCACAAAATCGTTGCCCCAATGCATCATTGAAATTCAAGCTGGAAAGATGATTTTAATATATCACTTGTACATTTTGTATTGCTCTTCTGGTGACAATGTAGTTTGTTTTTGTCAATTACCATTTTAATAATAGGGTAAAGAAAATGAAGTGGATTTCTGAAAGAAAACAATACTGTCAATATACTATTAAAACAAATTAAAATGGTAAAAGTTATTGTACTTTAAGTAAAAATAAAAGAGCCAAAATATCAATCCCAGTTTTGGATTACTTTAATTAACAAACAAAAAAATGCATATAGCAGAGGATAGTTTCAATCTGCCTACCTCTGGGTTATGGGCCCAGCATGCTTCCATTGCAGTACTCTGCTGCACATGTAAGTGCAAGAGATCCTGAAGCACTCACTCATCATGGGAAAGTACCAATGTGTTTCTTCGTTGGTTGATGGAAGAAACATCTTACAAAAACTCTCCAGATTATTGACTTTTTAAAGTTTTTCTAGGAAACGTTTTAGATGAATGCTTATTAGCCTTTGTCAGTATGAACTTTTGCAAAGTGTCTCTGTGGCGCAATCAGTTAGTATGTACGGCTATTAACCAAAAGGTTGGTGGTTCAATCCCACCCAGGGACCTAATTGACCTTGTTATCAGATTTTGGTGATCTTTAAGTAGACAAGTCAAATTTCATACCCCCTGTTATGGTGTAGGGTACCTGGCCTTCTCTGATGTAATCAGAGTTAGATTTGATTCAATGATTTTATAAAAACATCTAGGAAGCACAATTTAGCAGTGGGTTGCAGAGAAAAAGAAATATGCTGGCAAAAAAATCAAATTGCGTGATTAAACAGCTCTTCATTTTCTGGCTTTATTTTTATGCTAACAAATTTGTTCTCTGAAAAGTGTCCACAAAGCCAAGTCTCTGATTAACACCTTTGTAGGGATGGTTTTTCACCTATTACTAAATTAAACTTGCTTCATTGGAAAGGCAGCAAGATGCATCCTCATTTCAATGTCTACTGAAATAATACAGGTTGACACCAGGAAACATTAACGCCACTGCATCCTTGCTGCTTTCTCATGTGGAAGTCTGTTTAATGTGAAAACAAGGTGATATCTAATTAGCACACAGGTAAGAAATTACGAAAATCTTTATTTAAGGGTGAAGATGTTTCTCACAAAATCGTTGCCCCAATGCATCATTGAAATTCAAGCTGGAAAGATGATTTTAATATATCACTTGTACATTTTGTATTGCTCTTCTGGTGACAATGTAGTTTGTTTTTGTCAATTACCATTTTAATAATAGGGTAAAGAAAATGAAGTGGATTTTTGAAAGAAAACAATACTGTCAATATACTATTAAAACAAAATAAATGGTAAAAGTTATTGTACTTTAAGTAAAAATAAAAGAGACAAAATATCAATCCCAGTTTTGGATTACTTTAATTAACAAAAAAAAATGCATATAGCAGAGGATAGTTTCAATCTGCCTACCTCTGGCTTATGGGCCCAGCATGCTTCCATTGCAGTACTCTGCTGCACATGTAAGTGCAAGAGATCCTGAAGCACTCACTCATCATGGGAAAGTACCAATGTGTTTCTTCGTTGGTTGATGGAAGAAACATCTTACAAAAACTCTCCAGATTATTGACTTTTTAAAGTTTTTCTAGGAAACGTTTTAGATGAATGCTTATTAGCCTTTGTCAGTATGAACTTTTGAAAATTATCTCTGTGGCGCAATCAGTTAGCATGTATGGCTCTTAACCAAAAGGTTGGTGGTTCAATCCCACCCAGGGACGTAATTGACCTTGTTATCAGATTTTGGTGATCTTTAAGTAGACAAGTCAAATTTCATACCCCCTGTTATGGTGTAGGGCACCTGGCCTTCTCTGATGTAATCAGAGTTAGATTTGATTCAATGATTTTATAAAAACATCTAGGAAGCACAATTTAGCAGTGGGTTGCAGAGAAAAAGAAATATGCTGGCAAAAAAATCAAATTGCGTGATTAAACAGCTCTTCATTTTCTGGCTTTATTTTTATGCTAACAAATTTGTTCTCTGAAAAGTGTCCACAAAGCCAAGTCTCTGATTAACACCTTTGTAGGGATGGTTTTTCACCTATTACTAAATTAAACTTGCTTCATTGGAAAGGCAGCAAGATGCATCCTCATTTCAATGTCTACTGAAATAATACAGGTTGACACCAGGAAACATTAACGCCACTGCATCCTTGCTGCTTTCTCATGTGGAAGTCTGTTTAATGTGAAAACAAGGTGATATCTAATTAGCACACAGGTAAGAAATTACGAAAATCTTTATTTAAGGGTGAAGATGTTTCTCACAAAATCGTTGCCCCAATGCATCATTGAAATTCAAGCTGGAAAGATGATTTTAATATATCACTTGTACATTTTGTATTGCTCTTCTGGTGACAATGTAGTTTGTTTTTGTCAATTACCATTTTAATAATAGGGTAAAGAAAATGAAGTGGATTTTTGAAAGAAAACAATACTGTCAATATACTATTAAAACAAAATAAATGGTAAAAGTTATTGTACTTTAAGTAAAAATAAAAGAGACAAAATATCAATCCCAGTTTTGGATTACTTTAATTAACAAAAAAAAATGCATATAGCAGAGGATAGTTTCAATCTGCCTACCTCTGGCTTATGGGCCCAGCATGCTTCCATTGCAGTACTCTGCTGCACATGTAAGTGCAAGAGATCCTGAAGCACTCACTCATCATGGGAAAGTACCAATGTGTTTCTTCGTTGGTTGATGGAAGAAACATCTTACAAAAACTCTCCAGATTATTGACTTTTTAAAGTTTTTCTAGGAAACGTTTTAGATGAATGCTTATTAGCCTTTGTCAGTATGAACTTTTGAAAATTATCTCTGTGGCGCAATCAGTTAGCATGTATGGCTCTTAACCAAAAGGTTGGTGGTTCAATCCCACCCAGGGACGTAATTGACCTTGTTATCAGATTTTGGTGATCTTTAAGTAGACAAGTCAAATTTCATACCCCCTGTTATGGTGTAGGGCACCTGGCCTTCTCTGATGTAATCAGAGTTAGATTTGATTCAGTGATTTTATAAAAACATCTAGGAAGCACAATTTAGCAGTGGGTTGCAGAGAAAAAGAAATATGCTGGCAAAAAAATCAAATTGCGTGATTAAACAGCTCTTCATTTTCTGGCTTTATTTTTATGCTAACAAATTTGTTCTCTGAAAAGTGTCCACAAAGCCAAGTCTCTGATTAACACCTTTGTAGGGATGGTTTTTCACCTATTACTAAATTAAACTTGCTTCATTGGAAAGGCAGCAAGATGCATCCTCATTTCAATGTCTACTGAAATAATACAGGTTGACACCAGGAAACATTAACGCCACTGCATCCTTGCTGCTTTCTCATGTGGAAGTCTGTTTAATATGAAAACAAGGTGATATCTAATTAGCACACAGGTAAGGAATTAAGAAAATCTTTATTTAAGGGTGAAGATGTTTCTCACAAAATCGTTGCCCCAATGCATCATTGAAATTCAAGCTGGAAAGATGATTTTAATATATCACTTGTACATTTTGAATTGCTCTTCTGGTGACAATGTAGTTTGTTTTTGTCAATTACCATTTAAATAATAGGGTAAAGAAAATTAAGTGGATTTTTGAAAGAAAACAATACTGTCAATATACTATTAAAACAAATTAAAATGGTAAAAGTTATTGTACTTTAAGTAAAAATAAAAGAGCCAAAATATCAATCCCAGTTTTGGATTACTTTAATTAACAAACAAAAAAATGCATATAGCAGAGAATAGTTTCAATCTGCCTACCTCTGGGTTATGGGCCCAGCATGCTTCCATTGCTGTACTCTGCTGCACATGTAAGTGCAAGAGATACTGAAGCACTCACTCATCATGGGAAAGTACCAATGTGTTTCTTCGTTGGTTGATGGAAGAAACATCTTACAAAAACTCTCCAGATTATTGACTTTTTAAAGTTTTTCTAGGAAACGTTTTAGATGAATGCTTATTAGCCCTTGTCAGTATATACTTTCACAATGTGTCTCTGTGGCGCAATCAGTTAGTGTGTACGGCTATTAACCAAAAGGTTGGTGGTTCAATCCCACCCAGGTACGTAATTGACCTTGTTATCAGATTTTGGTGATCTTTAAGTAGACAAGTCAAAATTTCAAACCCCCTGTTATGGTGTAGGGTACCTGGCCTTCTCTGATGTAATCAGAGTTAGATTTGATTCAGTGATTTTATAAAAACAGCTAGGAAGCACAATTTAGCAGTGGGTTGCAGAGAAAAAGAAATATGCTGGCAAAAAAAACCATTTGAGTGATTAGGATGCAGTGGCGTTAATGTTTCCTGGTGTCAACCTGTATTATTTCAGTAGACATTGAAATGAGGATGCATCTTGCTGCCTTTCCAATGAAGCAAGTTTAATTTAGTAATAGGTGAAAAACCATCCCTACAAAGGTGTTAATCAGAGACTTGGCTTTGTGGACACTTTTCAGAGAACAAATTTGTTAGCATAAAAATAAAGCCAGAAAATGAAGAGCTGTTTAATCACTCAAATGGATTTTTTTGCCAGCATATTTCTTTTTCTCTGCAACCCAATGCTAAATTGTGCTTCCTAGCTGTTTTTATAAAATCACTGAATCAAATCTAACTCTGATTACATCAGAGAAGGCCAGGTACCCTACACCATAACAGGGGGTTTGAAATTTTGACTTGTCTACTTAAAGATCACCAAAATCTGATAACAAGGTCAATTACGTACCTGGGTGGGATTGAACCACCAACCTTTTGGTTAATAGCCGTATACACTAACTAATTGCGCCACAGAGACACATTGCGAAAGTATATACTGACAAGGGCTAATAAGCATTCATCTAAAACGTTTCCTAGAAAAACTTTAAAAAGTCAATAATCTGGAGAGTTTTTGTAAGATGTTTCTTCCATCAACCAACGAAGAAACACATTGGTACTTTCCCATGATGAGTGAGTGCTTCAGGATCTCTTGCACTTACATGTGCAGCAGAGTACAGCAATGGAAGCATGCTGGGCTCATAAACCAGAGGTAGGCAGATTGAAACTATCCTCTGCTGTATGCTTTTTTTTTTTGTTAATTAAAGTGATCCAAAACTGGGATTGATATTTTGGCTCTTTTATTTTTACTTAAAGTACAATAACTTTTACCATTTTAATTTGTTTTAATAGTATATTGACAGTATTGTTTTCTTTCAAAAATCCACTTAATTTTCTTTACCCTATTATTAAAATGGTAATTGACAAAAACTAACTACATTGTCACCAGAAGAGCAATACAAAATGTACAAGTGATATATTAAAATCATCTTTCCAGCTTGAATTTCAATGATGCATTGGGGCAACGATTTTGTGAGAAACATCTTCACCCTTAAATAAAGATTTTCTTAATTCCTTACCTGTGTGCTAATTAGATATCACCTTGTTTTCACATTAAACAGACTTCCACATGAGAAAGCAGCAAGTAAGCAGTGGCGTTAATGTTTCCTGGTGTCAACCTGTATTATTTCAGTAGACATTGAAATGAGGATGCATCTTGCTGCCTTTCCAATGAAGCAAGTTTAATTTAGTAATAGGTGAAAAACCATCCCTACAAAGGTGTTAATCAGAGACTTGGCTTTGTGGACACTTTTCAGAGAACAAATTTGTTAGCATAAAAATAAAGCCAGAAAATGAAGAGCTGTTTAATCACGCAATTTGATTTTTTTGCCAGCATATTTCTTTTTCTCTGCAACCCACTGCTAAATTGTGCTTCCTAGATGTTTTTATAAAATCACTGAATCAAATCTAACTCTGATTACATCAGAGAAGGCCAGGTACCCTACACCATAACAGGGGGTATGAAATTTGACTTGTCTACTTAAAGATCACCAAAATCTGATAACAAGGTCAATTATGTCCCTGGGTGGGATTGAACCACCAACCTTTTGGTTAATAGCCATACATACTAACTGATTGCGCCACAGAGACACTTTGCAAAAGTTCCTACTGACAAAGGCTAATAAGCATTCATCTAAAACGTTTCCTAGAAAAACTTTAAAAAGTCAATAATCTGGAGAGTTTTTGTAAGATGTTTCTTCCATCAACCAACGAACAAACACATTGGTACTTTCCCATGATGAGTGAGTGCTTCAGGATCTCTTGCACTTACATGTGCAGCAGAGTACTGCAATGGAAGCATGCTGGGCCCATAAGCCAGAGGTAGGCAGATTGAAACTATCCTCTGCTATATGCATTTTTTTTGTTAATTAAAGTAATCCAAAACTGGGATTGATATTTTGGCTCTTTTATTTTTACTTAAAGTACAATAACTTTTACCATTTTAATTTGTTTTAATAGTATATTGACAGTATTGTTTTCTTTCAAAAATCCACTTCATTTTCTTTACCCTATTATTAAAATGGTAATTGACCAAAACAAACTACATTGTCACCAGAAGAGCAATACAAAATGTACAAGTGATATATTAAAATCATCTTTCCAGCTTGAATTTCAATGATGCATTGGGGCAACGATTTTGTGAGAAACATCTTCACCCTTAAATAAAGATTTTCTTAATTCCTTACCTGTGTGCTAATTAGATATCACCTTGTTTTCACATTAAACAGACTTCCACATGAGAAAGCAGCAAGGATGCAGTGGCGTTAATGTTTCCTGGTGTCAACCTGTATTATTTCAGTAGACATTGAAATGAGGATGCATCTTGCTGCCTTTCCAATGAAGCAAGTTTAATTTAGTAATAGGTGAAAAACCATCCCTACAAAGGTGTTAATCAGAGACTTGGCTTTGTGGACACTTTTCAGAGAACAAATTTGTTAGCATAAAAATAAAGCCAGAAAATGAAGAGCTGTTTAATCACTCAAATGGATTTTTTTGCCAGCATTTTTCTTTTTCTCTGCAACCCACTGCTAAATTGTGCTTCCTAGCTGTTTTTATAAAATCACTGAATCAAATCTAACTCTGATTACATCAGAGAAGGCCAGGTACCCTACACCATAACAGGGGGTATGAAATTTGACTTGTCTACTTAAAGATCACCAAAATCTGATAACAAGGTCAATTACGTCCCTGGGTGGGATTGAACCACCAACCTTTTGGTTAATAGCCTTACACACTAACTGATTGCGCCACAGAGACACTTTGCAAAAGTACATACTGACAAATGCTAATAAGCATTCATCTAAAACGTTTCCTAGAAAAACTTAAAAAAGTCAATAATCTGGAGAGTTTTTGTAAGATGTTTCTTCTATCAACCAACGAAGAAACACATTGGTACTTTCCCATGATGAGTGAGTGCTTCAGGATCTCTTGCACTTACATGTGCAGCAGAGTACAGCAATGGAAGCATGCTGGGCTCATAACCCAGAGGTAGGCAGATTGAAACTATCCTCTGCTATATGCATTTTTTTTTGTTAATTAAAGTAATCCAAAACTGGGATTGATATTTTGGCTCTTTTATTTTTACTTAAAGTACAATAACTTTTACCATTTATTTTGTTTTAATAGTATATTGACAGTATTGTTTTCTTTCAAAAATCCACTTCATTTTCTTTACCCTATTATTAAAATGGTAATTGACAAAAACAAACTACATTGTCACCAGAAGAGCAATACAAATGTACAAGTGATATATTAAAATCATCTTTCCAGCTTGAATTTCAATGATGCATTGGGGCAACGATTTTGTGAGAAACATCTTCACCCTTAAATAAAGATTTTCGTAATTTCTTACCTGTGTGCTAATTAGATATCACCTTGTTTTCACATTAAACAGACTTCCACATGAGAAAGCAGCAAGGATGCAGTGGCGTTAATGTTTCCTGGTGTCAACCTGTATTATTTCAGTAGACATTGAAATGAGGATGCATCTTGCTGCCTTTCCAATGAAGCAAGTTTAATTTAGTAATAGGTGAAAAACCATCCCTACAAAGGTGTTAATCAGAGACTTGGCTTTGTGGACACTTTTCAGAGAACAAATTTGTTAGCATAAAAATAAAGCCAGAAAATGAAGAGCTGTTTAATCACGCAATTTGATTTTTTTGCCAGCATATTTCTTTTTCTCTGCAACCCACTGCTAAATTGTGCTTCCTAGGTGTTTTTATAAAATCACTGAATCAAATCTAACTCTGATTACATCAGAGAAGGCCAGGTACCCTACACCATAACAGGGGGTATGAAATTTGACTTGTCTACTTAAAGATCACCAAAATCTGATAACAAGGTCAATTAGGTACCTGGATGGGATTGAACCACCAACCTTTTGGTTAATAGCCATACATACTAACTGATTGCGCCACAGAGACACTTTGCAAAAGTTCCTACTGACAAAGGCTAATAAGCATTCATCTAAAACGTTTCCTAGAAAAACTTTAAAAAGTCAATAATCTGGAGAGTTTTTGTAAGATGTTTCTTCCATCAACCAACAAAGAAACACATTGGTACTTTCCCATGATGAGTGAGTGCTTCAGGATCTCTTGCACTTACATGTGCAGCAGAGTACTGCAATGGAAGCATGCTGGGCCCATAACCCAGAGGTAGGCAGATTGAAACTATCCTCTGCTATATGCATTTTTTTTTGTTAATTAAAGTAATCCAAAACTGGGATTGATATTTTGGCTCTTTTATTTTTACTTAAAGTACAATAACTTTTACCATTTTAATTTGTTTTAATAGTATATTGACAGTATTGTTTTCTTTCAAAAATCCACTTCATTTTCTTTACCCTATTATTAAAATGGTAATTGACAAAAACAAACTACATTGTCACCAGAAGAGCAATACAAAATGTACAAGTGATATATTAAAATCATCTTTCCAGCTTGAATTTCAATGATGCATTGGGGCAACGATTTTGTGAGAAACATATTCACCCTATAATAAAGATTTTCTTAATTCCTTACCTGTGTGCTAATTAGATATCACCTTGTTTTCACATTAAACAGACTTCCACATGAGAAAGCAGCAAGGATGCAGTGGCGTTAATGTTTCCTGGTGTCAACCTGTATTATTTCAGTAGACATTGAAATGAGGATGCATCTTGCTGCCTTTCCAATGAAGCAAGTTTAATTTAGTAATAGGTGAAAAACCATCCCTACAAAGGTGTTAATCAGAGACTTGGCTTTGTGGACACTTTTCAGAGAACAAATTTGTTAGCATAAAAATAAAGCCAGAAAATGAAGAGCTGTTTAATCACGCAATTTGATTTTTTTGCCAGCATATTTCTTTTTCTCTGCAACCCACTGCTAAATTGTGCTTCCTAGGTGTTTTTATAAAATCACTGAATCAAATCTAACTCTGATTACATCAGAGAAGGCCAGGTACCCTACACCATAACAGGGGGTATGAAATTTGACTTGTCTACTTAAAGATCACCAAAATCTGATAACAAGGTCAATTAGGTACCTGGGTGGGATTGAACCACCAACCTTTTGGTTAATAGCCATACATACTAACTGATTGCGCCACAGAGACACTTTGCAAAAGTTCCTACTGACAAAGGCTAATAAGCATTCATCTAAAACGTTTCCTAGAAAAACTTTAAAAAGTCAATAATCTGGAGAGTTTTTGTAAGATGTTTCTTCCATCAACCAACAAAGAAACACATTGGTACTTTCCCATGATGAGTGAGTGCTTCAGGATCTCTTGCACTTACATGTGCAGCAGAGTACTGCAATGGAAGCATGCTGGGCTCATAACCCAGAGGTAGGCAGATTGAAACTATCCTCTGCTATATGCATTTTTTTTTGTTAATTAAAGTAATCCAAAACTGGGATTGATATTTTGGCTCTTTTATTTTTACTTAAAGTACAATAACTTTTACCATTTTAATTTGTTTTAATAGTATATTGACAGTATTGTTTTCTTTCAAAAATCCACTTCATTTTCTTTACCCTATTATTAAAATGGTAATTGACAAAAACAAACTACATTGTCACCAGAAGAGCAATACAAAATGTACAAGTGATATATTAAAATCATCTTTCCAGCTTGAATTTCAATGATGCATTGGGGCAACGATTTTGTGAGAAACATATTCACCCTATAATAAAGATTTTCTTAATTCCTTACCTGTGTGCTAATTAGATATCACCTTGTTTTCACATTAAACAGACTTCCACATGAGAAAGCAGCAAGGATGCAGTGGCGTTAATGTTTCCTGGTGTCAACCTGTATTATTTCAGTAGACATTGAAATGAGGATGCATCTTGCTGCCTTTCCAATGAAGCAAGTTTAATTTAGTAATAGGTGAAAAACCATCCCTACAAAGGTGTTAATCAGAGACTTGGCTTTGTGGACACTTTTCAGAGAACAAATTTGTTAGCATAAAAATAAAGCCAGAAAATGAAGAGCTGTTTAATCACTCAAATGGATTTTTTTGCCAGCATATTTCTTTTTCTCTGCAACCCACTGCTAAATTGTGCTTCCTAGCTGTTTTTATAAAATCAGTGAATCAAATCTAACTCTGATTACATCAGAGAAGGCCAGGTACCCTACACCATAACAGGGGGTTTGAAATTTTGACTTGTCTACTTAAAGATCACCAAAATCTGATAACAAGGTCAATTACGTACCTGGGTGGGATTGAACCAACAACCTTTTGGTTAATAGCCGTACACACTAACTGATTGCGCCACAGAGACACATTGCAAAAGTATATACTGACAAGGGCTAATAAGCATTCATCTAAAACGTTTCCTAGAAAAACTTTAAAAAGTCAATAATCTGGAGAGTTTTTGTAAGATGTTTCTTCCATCAACCAACGAAGAAACACATTGGTACTTTCCCATGATGAGTGAGTGCTTCAGGATCTCTTGCACTTACATGTGCAGCAGAGTACAGCAATGGAAGCATGCTGGGCTCATAACCCAGAGGTAGGCAGATTGAAACTATCCTCTGCTGTATGCTTTTTTTTTTTTGTTAATTAAAGTAATCCAAAACTGGGATTGATATTTTGGCTCTTTTATTTTTACTTAAAGTACAATAACTTTTACCATTTTAATTTGTTTTAATAGTATATTGACTATTGTTTTCTTTCAAAAATCCACTTAATTTTCTTTACCCTATTATTAAAATGGTAATTGACAAAAACAAACTACATTGTCACCAGAAGAGCAATACAAATGTACAAGTGATATATTAAAATCATCTTTCCAGCTTGAATTTCAATGATGCATTGGGGCAACGATTTTGTGAGAAACATCTTCACCCTTAAATAAAGATTTTCGTAATTTCTTACCTGTGTGCTAATTAGATATCACCTTGTTTTCACATTAAACAGACTTCCACATGAGAAAGCAGCAAGGATGCAGTGGCGTTAATGTTTCCTGGTGTCAACCTGTATTATTTCAGTAGACATTGAAATGAGGATGCATCTTGCTGCCTTTCCAATGAAGCAAGTTTAATTTAGTAATAGGTGAAAAACCATCCCTACAAAGGTGTTAATCAGAGACTTGGCTTTGTGGACACTTTTCAGAGAACAAATTTGTTAGCATAAAAATAAAGCCAGAAAATGAAGAGCTGTTTAATCACGCAATTTGATTTTTTTGCCAGCATATTTCTTTTTCTCTGCAACCCACTGCTAAATTGTGCTTCCTAGGTGTTTTTATAAAATCACTGAATCAAATCTAACTCTGATTACATCAGAGAAGGCCAGGTACCCTACACCATAACAGGGGGTATGAAATTTGACTTGTCTACTTAAAGATCACCAAAATCTGATAACAAGGTCAATTAGGTACCTGGGTGGGATTGAACCACCAACCTTTTGGTTAATAGCCATACATACTAACTGATTGCGCCACAGAGACACTTTGCAAAAGTTCCTACTGACAAAGGCTAATAAGCATTCATCTAAAACGTTTCCTAGAAAAACTTTAAAAAGTCAATAATCTGGAGAGTTTTTGTAAGATGTTTCTTCCATCAACCAACAAAGAAACACATTGGTACTTTCCCATGATGAGTGAGTGCTTCAGGATCTCTTGCACTTACATGTGCAGCAGAGTACTGCAATGGAAGCATGCTGGGCCCATAACCCAGAGGTAGGCAGATTGAAACTATCCTCTGCTATATGCATTTTTTTTTGTTAATTAAAGTAATCCAAAACTGGGATTGATATTTTGGCTCTTTTATTTTTACTTAAAGTACAATAACTTTTACCATTTTAATTTGTTTTAATAGTATATTGACAGTATTGTTTTCTTTCAAAAATCCACTTCATTTTCTTTACCCTATTATTAAAATGGTAATTGACAAAAACAAACTACATTGTCACCAGAAGAGCAATATAAAATGTACAAGTGATATATTAAAATCATCTTTCCAGCTTGAATTTCAATGACGCATTGGGGCAACGATTTTGTGAGAAACATATTCACCCTATAATAAAGATTTTCTTAATTCCTTACCTGTGTGCTATTTAGATATCACCTTGTTTTCACATTAAACAGACTTCCACATGAGAAAGCAGCAAGGATGCAGTGGCGTTAATTTTTCCTGGTGTCAACCTGTATTATTTCAGTAGACATTGAAATGAGGATGCATCTTGCTGCCTTTCCAATGAAGCAAGTTTAATTTAGTAATAGGTGAAAAACCATCCCTACAAAGGTGTTAATCAGAGACTTGGCTTTGTGGACACTTTTCAGAGAACAAATTTGTTAGCATAAAAATAAAGCCAGAAAATGAAGAGCTGTTTAATCACTCAAATGGATTTTTTTGCCAGCATATTTCTTTTTCTCTGCAACCCACTGCTAAATTGTGCTTCCTAGCTGTTTTTATAAAATCAGTGATTCAAATCTAACTCTGATTACATCAGAGAAGGCCAGGTACCCTACACCATAACAGGGGGTTTGAAATTTTGACTTGTCTACTTAAAGATCACCAAAATCTGATAACAAGGTCAATTACGTACCTGGGTGGGATTGAACCACCAACCTTTTGGTTAATAGCCGTACACACTAACTGATTGCGCCACAGAGACACATTGTGAAAGTATATACTGACAAGGGCTAATAAGCATTCATCTAAAACGTTTCCTAGAAAAACTTTAAAAAGTCAATAATCTGGAGAGTTTTTGTAAGATGTTTCTTCCATCAACCAACGAAGAAACACATTGGTACTTTCCCATGATGAGTGAGTGCTTCAGGATCTCTTGCACTTACATGTGCAGCAGAGTACAGCAATGGAAGCATGCTGGGCTCATAACCCAGAGGTAGGCAGATTGAAACTATCCTCTGCTGTATGCTTTGTTTTTTTTGTTAATTAAAGTAATCCAAAACTGGGATTGATATTTTGGCTCTTTTATTTTTACTTAAAGTACAATAACTTTTACCATTTTAATTTGTTTTAATAGTATATTGACAGTATTGTTTTCTTTCAAAAATCCACTTAATTTTCTTTACCCTATTATTAAAATGGTAATTGACAAAAACTAACTACATTGTCACCAGAAGAGCAATACAAAATGTACAAGTGATATATTAAAATCATCTTTCCAGCTTGAATTTCAATGATGCATTGGGGCAACGATTTTGTGAGAAACATCTTCACCCTTAAATAAAGATTTTCTTAATTCCTTACCTGTGTGCTAATTAGATATCACCTTGTTTTCACATTAAACAGACTTCCACATGAGAAAGCAGCAAGGATGCAGTGGCGTTAATGTTTCCTGGTGTCAACCTGTATTATTTCAGTAGACATTGAAATGAGGATGCATCTTGCTGCCTTTCCAATGAAGCAAGTTTAATTTAGTAATAGGTGAAAAACCATCCCTACAAAGGTGTTAATCAGAGACTTGGCTTTGTGGACACTTTTCAGAGAACAAATTTGTTAGCATAAAAATAAAGCCAGAAAATGAAGAGCTGTTTAATCACTCAAATGGATTTTTTTGCCAGCATATTTCTTTTTCTCTGCAACCCACTGCTAAATTGTGCATCCTAGCTGTTTTTATAAAATCAGTGATTCAAATCTAACTCTGATTACATCAGAGAAGGCCAGGTACCCTACACCATAACAGGGAGTTTGAAATTTTGACTTGTCTACTTAAAGATCACCAAAATCTGATAACAAGGTCAATTACGTACCTGGGTGGGATTGAACCACCAACCTTTTGGTTAATAGCCGTACACACTAACTGATTGCGCCACAGAGACACATTGTGAAAGTATATACTGACAAGGGCTAATAAGCATTCATCTAAAACGTTTCCTAGAAAAACTTTAAAAAGTCAATAATCTGGAGAGTTTTTGTAAGATGTTTCTTCCATCAACCAACGAAGAAACACATTGGTACTTTCCCATGATGAGTGAGTGCTTCAGGATCTCTTGCACTTACATGTGCAGCAGAGTACAGCAATGGAAGCATGCTGGGCTCATAACCCAGAGGTAGGCAGATTGAAACTATCCTCTGCTGTATGCTTTGTTTTTTTTTGTTAATTAAAGTAATCCAAAACTGGGATTGATATTTTGGCTTTTATTTTTACTTAAAGTACAATAACTTTTACCATTTTAATTTGTTTTAATAGTATATTGACAGTATTGTTTTCTTTCAAAAATCCACTTAATTTTCTTTACCCTATTATTAAAATGGTAATTGACAAAAACTAACTACATTGTCACCAGAAGAGCAATACAAAATGTACAAGTGATATATTAAAATCATCTTTCCAGCTTGAATTTCAATGATGCATTGGGGCAACGATTTTGTGAGAAACATCTTCACCCTTAAATAAAGATTTTCTTAATTCCTTACCTGTGTGCTAATTAGATATCACCTTGTTTTCACATTAAACAGACTTCCACATGAGAAAGCAGCAAGGATGCAGTGGCGTTAATGTTTCCTGGTGTCAACCTGTATTATTTCAGTAGACATTGAAATGAGGATGCATCTTGCTGCCTTTCCAATGAAGCAAGTTTAATTTAGTAATAGGTGAAAAACCATCCCTACAAAGGTGTTAATCAGAGACTTGGCTTTGTGGACACTTTTCAGAGAACAAATTTGTTAGCATAAAAATAAAGCCAGAAAATGAAGAGCTGTTTAATCACGCAATTTGATTTTTTTGCCAGCATATTTCTTTTTCTCTGCAACTTACTGCTAAATTGTGCTTCCTAGATGTTTTTATAAAATTACTGAATCAAATCTAACTCTGATTACATCAGAGAAGGCCAGGTACCCTACACCATAACAGGGGGTATGAAATTTGACTTGTCTACTTAAAGATCACCAAAATCTGATAACAAGGTCAATTACGTCCCTGGGTGGGATTGAACCACCAACCTTTTGGTTAATAGCCTTACACACTAACTGATTGCGCCACAGAGACACTTTGCAAAAGTACATACTGACAAATGCTAATAAGCATTCATCTAAAACGTTTCCTAGAAAAACTTAAAAAAGTCAATAATCTGGAGAGTTTTTGTAAGATGTTTCTTCCATCAACCAACGAAGAAACACATTGGTACTTTCCCATGATGAGTGAGTGCTTCAGGATCTCTTGCACTTACATGTGCAGCAGAGTACTGCAATGGAAGCATGCTGGGCCCATAACCCAGAGGTAGGCAGATTGAAACTATCCTCTGCTATATGCATTTTTTTTTGTTAATTAAAGTAATCCAAAACTGGGATTGATATTTTGGCTCTTTTATTTTTACTTAAAGTACAATAACTTTTACCATTTATTTTGTTTTAATAGTATATTGACAGTATTGTTTTCTTTCAAAAATCCACTTCATTTTCTTTACCCTATTATTAAAATGGTAATTGACAAAAACAAACTACATTGTCACCAGAAGAGCAATACAAAATGTACAAGTGATATATTAAAATCATCTTTCCAGCTTGAATTTCAATGATGCATTGGGGCAACGATTTTGTGAGAAACATCTTCACCCTTAAATAAAGATTTTCTTAATTCCTTACCTGTGTGCTAATTAGATATCACCTTGTTTTCACATTAAACAGACTTCCACATGAGAAAGCAGCAAGGATGCAGTGGCGTTAATGTTTCCTGGTGTCAACCTGTATTATTTCAGTAGACATTGAAATGAGGATGCATCTTGCTGCCTTTCCAATGAAGCAAGTTTAATTTAGTAATAGGTGAAAAACCATCCCTACAAAGGTGTTAATCAGAGACTTGGCTTTGTGGACACTTTTCAGAGAACAAATTTGTTAGCATAAAAATAAAGCCAGAAAATGAAGAGCTGTTTAATCACTCAAATGGATTTTTTTGCCAGCATATTTCTTTTTCTCTGCAACCCACTGCTAAATTGTGCTTCCTGTCTGTTTTTATAAAATCACTGAATCAAATCTAACTCTGATTACATCAGAGAAGGCCAGGTACCCTACACCATAACAGGGGGTTTGAAATTTTGACTTGTCTACTTAAAGATCACCAAAATCTGATAACAATGTCAATTACGTACCTGGGTGGGATTGAACCACCAACCTTTTGGTTAATAGCCGTACACACTAACTGATTGCGCCACAGAGACACATTGCAAAAGTATGTACTGACAAGGGCTAATAAGCATTCATCTAAAACGTTTCCTAGAAAAACTTTAAAAAGTCAATAATCTGGAGAGTTTTTGTAAGATGTTTCTTCCATCAACCAACGAAGAAACACATTGGTACTTTCCCATGATGAGTGAGTGCTTCAGGATCTCTTGCACTTACATGTGCAGCAGAGTACAGCAATGGAAGCATGCTGGGCTCATAACCCAGAGGTAGGCAGATTGAAACTATCCTCTGCTGTATGCTTTTTTTTTTGTTAATTAAAGTAATCCAAAACTGGGATTGATATTTTGGCTCTTTTATTTTTACTTAAAGTACAATAACTTTTACCATTTTAATTTGTTTTAATAGTATATTGACAGTATTGTTTTCTTTCAAAAATCCACTTAATTTTCTTTACCTTATTATTAAAATGGTAATTGACAAAAACTAACTACATTGTCACCAGAAGAGCAATACAAAATGTACAAGTGATATATTAAAATCATCTTTCCAGCTTGAATTTCAATGATGCATTGGGGCAACGATTTTGTGAGAAACATCTTCACCCTTAAATAAAGATTTTCTTAATTCCTTACCTGTGTGCTAATTAGATATCACCTTGTTTTCACATTAAACAGACTTCCACATGAGAAAGCAGCAAGGATGCAGTGGCGTTAATGTTTCCTGGTGTCAACCTGTATTATTTCAGTAGACATTGAAATGAGGATGCATCTTGCTGCCTTTCCAATGAAGCAAGTTTAATTTAGTAATAGGTGAAAAACCATCCCTACAAAGGTGTTAATCAGAGACTTGGCTTTGTGGACACTTTTCAGAGAACAAATTTGTTAGCATAAAAATAAAGCCAGAAAATGAAGAGCTGTTTAATCACGCAATTTGATTTTTTTGCCAGCATATTTTTTTTCTCTGCAACCCACTGCTAAATTGTGCTTCCTAGCTGTTTTTTATAAAATCACTGAATCAAATCTAACTCTGATTACATCAGAGAAGGCCAGGTACCCTACACAATAAGAGGGGGTTTGAAATTTTGACTTGTCTACTTAAATATCACCAAAATCTGATCACAAGGTCAATTACGTTCCTGGGTGGGATTGAACCACCAACCTTTTGGTTAATAACCTTACACACTAACCAATTGCACCACAGAGACACTTTGCAAGAAGTACATACTGACAAAGGCTAATAAGCATTCATCAAGAACGTTTCCTAGAAAAACTTTAAAAAGTCAATAATCTGGAGAGTTTTTGTAAGATGTTTCTTCCATCAACCAATGAAGAAACACATTGGTACTTTCCCATGATGAGTGAGTGCTTCAGGATCTCTTGCACTTACATGTGCAGCAGAGTACTGCAATGGAAGCATGCTGGGCCCATAACCCAGAGATCGGCAGATTGAAACTATCCTTTGCTATATGCATTTTTTTTGTTAATTAAAGTAATCCAAAACTGGGATTGATATTTTTGCTCTTTTATTTTTACTTAAAGTACAATAACTTTTACCATTTTAATTTGTTATAATAGTATATTGACAGTATTGTTTTCTTTCAAAAATCCACTTAATTTTCTTTACCCTATTATTAAAATGGTAATTGACAAAAACAAACTACATTGTCACCAGAAGAGCAATACAAAATGTACAAGTGATATATTAAAATCATCTTTCCAGCTTGAATTTCAATGATGCATTGGGGCAACGATTTTGTGAGAAACATCTTCACCCTTAAATAAAGATTTTCTTAATTCCTTACCTGTGTGCTAATTAGATATCACCTTGTTTTCACACAATGTTGCGACAATGTAACCCTATTTGCAAAATAGTACTAAATAAGTTTGTCGATGTAAGACATTTGCAAAGGCGCAAACAAAACACGCTGGAAAATGCAACTGAATCTGTTTTTGGAGGTTAGAATAGATGCAGGATCAAGTAGCTCAATGGGTAGGGTGTTTGATTAGAATTCAACAGGTTATAGATTTGAATCCTGGGTATGATAGTTTGAGGTGTTATTTAATAAAGTATGTTTATATATTAGTCACACATGGCTTACTTGTACAAATGGCATGTCACCAGTTAGTGCTGACTGCTGATATGCCATTTGCACAAACACGCCATGTGTGACTGTATATGCATTTAAGGAGGGCACCCCGGCAATACCACAAACCATTGAGTGTCAAGTATACTAGATATATCTTCATATCTCATGTGCTTTCTCTGAGACCAATCTTGTTATGCCCCTTCCCCACAAGGCATGCGCCTTTTGTCCATATTGCAAAAATGGGGAGGGGAGGGGGGGGCATATAATTCTCTGTCACAGGGCACCAAAAAGTCTAGTTATGACTCTGGTATGCATTATGTAATCTGGCAGACCATATCTCCAACACTGGCTGGTTGGAATAGAAATCCGGTTATCTATATGAGCAAATGACCATCAACGATTTACTCTCAAACACTAGAAAATGGACAAACATGGTCCCCTAAACAAATTGGTTAAATTTTGGGTTTAACCAATTTGTGTAATGACCATTTTTGACCACTTTTCTAGTGTTTGGGAGCAAATGGTTAATTGACATTTGCTACTATACATTACCAGATTTTCATTCCATCCATCCAGACTGGATAGATAGCCTGACAGGTAATTGTGTAGTGTACGCCCAGGATAACTGTCAGTTGTGCTTTCTTTTATGACGGCACATAAATGGGTGGGCAGATCCAGAGCAAGCACTGCCCACTCATGCATAGTTGTCAACTGATGTGAAGTTCCAGGGGGCAATCTCAGTTATAAAGAAAAGTATCTGGAAATTGTCCCTAGTTTAAAAAAAAAAATAAAAAAAAAATTGATCAACTCCATTTATTTAGTATGATATCCCAGCAGTCAGAACAACATACTTTATTAAATAACACATCTCAAACTACCATACCCAGGATTCAAACCTATAACCTGTTGAATTCTAATCAAACACCCTACCTATTGAGCTATTTGATCCTGCATAAAAATCGTGAACATTATATGAAGCTATTGGTACTTTGCAAAAAAAAAGTATCAGCATTACAACGCAGCAGATCCATGCAGTTTGCAGCCACACACTACATGTATCTGCTCAGCCACAATGCTGATTATTTCTTCACAAAGTACAAGGTGAGCTCCAAACAGAATTCTCTAGCTTAGAATTATACCTTTCTATGCCAAACCTAGAAGTCGGGCCCCCCACCCTGGGATCCCCCAGAGGGAGGCCTGCACCGTCATGCGGCAGGCTTGTCCGTTTTGGAAGCAGGCTGATGGGCAGCCCAGGCTTGCTTCAGTCTGGGCTTGGCAGGTCTGGAAGCATGAGCTTGCTTTGGGTATGCCTGACCTTGGGTACGCTTTACCTGAGGGATGAAAGGGCCAAGGGAAAGTACTTTTAGCCTTCTGCGTGGTAGGAGTCATACGAGGTAGGCAAGCTGTTTTAGCAGTAGCCAGATCAGCTACAATCTTATTGAGGTCTTCTCCAAAGAGAGTGTCTCCCTTGAAAGGAAGCACCTCCAGGGTTTTCTTGGAATCCATATCCACCGACCAGGATCTCAACCAGCTGTATAAAGTATTACCTTGGAACTGGCTCTCCACTCCCCATTATCTGGTTATCATGGCTTCCTCCGCCAGTGTCCAGACTCGCTTGCTGAAGCTCGGCCACTTCTTCCTAGCAGCAGGCTCCTGGATCACTGGGCAGCAGAGGTGCTTGGGAGCCGGAAGGGGGCGGAGCAATCAGGCAGGCAGTTGCAGTGCTGCCCAGCTATCTGTGGTGTGAGAAGAAGCAGGGGCACCCCACCGCTGGCAGTGCTGCAGCTAGCGGTGGTGGCAGCGGCGAGGCTGCTGGGCTGGGTCTTGAAAAAGGTGGAAAGAAGGGTGTTATGGCATGGAATGTACAAACTGCGAGACCCTGCTGGTAGCGCCTTTGTCTATTTAGTAGGAAGGGCACGTAACAGCCGGGGGGCAATGGAGGAAGCCCCTTTAGGGCTGGAGCCCCTTCAGGGCTGGAGCCCGGCGGCAACTGACTCCGTTGTCTCTGGCAGTTCTGCCCCTGGACTAGAGGAATGGTCAAGAACATGGCAACATTTAATGCCAAAAAATGCAAAATCATACACGTCTCAAAAATGCAAAGGCTAACTATAATATTAAGGGCATTATAATGGCAAGAGGAAAGCTATCTAAGTATTACTATTTCAGGTGAGCAATGTAACAAAGCAATAGGAAAGGCAAGTCAGATGCTTGTTTGCATAGGTTAAAGAACCAGTAGCAGAAAAAAGTAATACAGGTTGAGTATCCCATATGCAAATATTCCGAAATACGGAATATTCCGAAATACGGACTTTTTTGAGTGAGACTGAGATAGTGAAACCTTTGTTTTTTGATGGCTCAGTGTACACAAACTTTGTTTAATACTCAAAGTTATTAAAAATATTGTATTAAATGAACTTCAGACTGTGTGTATAAGGTGTATATGACACATGAATGAATTCTGTGAATGTACACACACTTTGTTTAATGCACAAAGTTATAAAAAATATTGGCTAAAATGACCTTCAGGCTGTGTGTATAAGGTGTATATGAAACATAAATGCATTCTGTGCTTAGATTTAGGTCCCATCACCATAATATCTCGTTATGGTATGCAATTATTCCAAAATACAGAAAAATCCGATATCCAAAATTCCTCTGGTCCCAAGCATTTTGGATAAGGGATACTCAACCTGTAATGCCACTGTATAGGTCCTTGGTACAGCCACATTTAGAATCCTGTGTTCAGTTCCAGAAGCCATATCTCCAGAAGGCTGTAAATACATTAGGGCAACTAAAATTGTGCATGGCCTACATCACAAAATTTACCTGGAAATACTAAAAGATTATGTGTATAGTTTGGAGAAGGGAAGAGGGAACATACAGTAATAGAAACATTTAAATATATAGGGAGGAATGTAATAGGGTGTGAGAATCAGAAAGTGAGAGATTTTGTGTTTTTTCCTGTTGTTTTTTTTTTTTTATTGTTTGTTTTTTAAAGTGGCAATCCTTTACATGGCAAAACCAGGTTGATATTTGCCATGTAAAGGATTGCCACCGTGGGCATGTGTAGAAGGGGCACTGCTACTGTTGGCATTATGTGTGTAAGCTGCACTGATATGGTGGTTATGTGTATAAAGGGCACTGCGACTGTGGGTATTATTATTATTATTATTATTATTATTATTACATGCGGTGTAATGACAATAAGATAGTGCTACTGTGTGGCGTATTTTGATTTGGGGTGCTATTGTGTGGCCATGCCCCTTCCTTGTGATACCACACCTTCTTTTTTTAAGGAGCGCACTGTCCCTTTATTAAGTATTGGAGAGAGGGCCCAAATTAATAGTTTGCAGGGAGGCGCCAAACACCCTAGCACTGGCCCTTTGGTAGGGGACAGGATTTGCTTCTGCTTGTGCACATATGTTATGATTGCCAGCCAACAGCACTGGTTTTGCCTATAACACTAACTATAAATATTTTGAATTGGTCCTGGACCACCAATCCAAGGCACCCCTGCAAGTGTCCTGAGGCACCCCAGGGTGCAGTTTGAGAACCACTGGTCTAGTGAGTACCCAGGATAATTATTGTAGCTGGTCTGCGGGTAACAGCTCTCAGATCCACTTCTAGAAAAAATGCAGCAATGTAATTTGAGTGACAAACTGCAGAGATGAACCCTTTCTGTGACTGCTGCACAGGGATCACACAAACTCTATTCATAGGGCTGACTTCACTTAGGGGAGATGTTCTCACCCCGCAAAGAAGTGCGAGTATATACCGCACTTACGGTACCATTGGATTTACAGATATTTTCTTGCAATACACTATGGGGGTCATTCTGAGTTGATTGCTCGCTAGCAGTTTTTAGCAGCCATGCAAACGCATTGTCGCTGCCCACTGGAGAGTGTATATTCACTTTGGAGAAGTGCGAACACTTGAGCAGCAGAGCGCCTGCAAAATCGTTTCAAAATAAGACCAGCACTGTAGTTACACTTCGTGTGCGTTGATTCTAACAACCGAGGGACGGCTTTTGATGTCACACACCCATCCAGCGAATGCCCAGCCACGTCTGCATTTCTTCGGCCACGCCTGCATTTTTCCAAGCACTCCCTGAAAACGGTCAGTTGACACCCAGAAACGCCCTCTTTCTGTCAATCTCCTTGTGGCCTGTTCTGTGATTGGAATAATCGCTAGAACTAGTGCAAAACCACAATGGACTTTGTACCCGTACGATGCGCATGCACATTACGGAGCATGCGCATGCACAGATTAGCCATTTTTTTTCAACTGATTGCTACGCAGCGAACAACGGCAGCAAGCGATCAACTCGGAATGACCCCCTATATACATAGAAACATGGATTTTTACTGCAGGAGTTATGGTTAGTTTAGGGGTATCGGTTAGGGTCAACAGAGGTGTAGCTAGGGGTCCAAGCGCCCCTGGCAAAGTAAGGGACTGGCGCCCCCCCATTTGATAAAGCATTGCAGTCCATTGGCGGTTACCATGTTGGAGCCACAGCAACTGACCCCCTCCCCCACACGCTGCCCTACATCATCGGCTGGGATTCACTGTTGGTGTGAAGCCCCTGGGAACATTCTGGTAGCATTAGCAGCAGTCTGTGTCATAGATAGGGAAGGTAGAAGGTTAACTAGCTAATAGCAGTCTGTTGGCAGCAGAGGCTGGGCGGGGGGCTGAGAATGAGCCAACGCTGATCAGTGTCCAGTCTGCTCAGACAAAAATATTTTGTGATCAGGGCTGGTTCTAGACCAAAGGAGCCAATGGCAAAAATTTCCTTTGGCACCCCCCCCCCCCCCACACACACACACACACACACATACACACACACACACACACACACACACACACACACCAAAAAAGAACATATCCCAGTTTAACATAACGCTATGTGGTGCAAGGTGTGGAGCTGGTCACTTGTATCAGACCTCTGACATTTGCCTTTTCACCCATATTGCATACTTTTTCTTGCAGGTTGTGTCTTAATTCAAGAAGTGTTCTAAGTACTTCAGTTTAGTATCTTTACTGACCCCTCTTTACCCCACACTACATAACTGACCCCTCTATACCCTACACTACATCACTGACCTTTCTATAACCATCACTGCATTACTGACCCCTCTATACAGTACACTGACCCCTATATACCTGCTAGTACATCCCTGATGCCTATATTCCCTAAACTAAATCCCTGACGCCTCTATTCCCTATGCTACATCCCTGACGCCTCTATACCCTACGCTACATCCCTGATGCCTCTATTCCCTACGCTACATTCCTGATGCCTCTATAACCTACGCTACATCCCTGACGCCTCTATACCCTACGCTACATCCCTGACGCCTCTATACAGTACAATGCATTACTGATCCCTCTAGACCATACATCCTCATTACATCAGAGAGATAGTGAAACACTGGAAAAAATAAGGATAAAGTGGACTACAGAAACTGATGCTCTAAACAAAGGAGAGAAAGAGAAAAGCACAAGGGAAAGTGGGCAATCGGAACACCATAGAGAGAGGAGAGATAGAAATGCCTGAAAAAGTAAAGGGGGTTGGGTATGGCATCCGGCGCTTGGGATTCCAGCAGTCACATGATACCTAATCCTAACCCTCTGGGGGGGTGGCGGATAGGGCTAACCCTCAGGGGGTGGCAGCTAGGACTAACCCCCCCCCTCCTAGTGCCTTCCCTAACACCCCCTCCCCCGGTCCTAACCCTCCCTCCAATACTCGCCTTCGGGATGTCGGCTGTCTGTGTGCCGGCACCAGTCTCCCAAGTGGTGTCAGGATTCCAACATCGGTCAAATGACCGCCGGTATACCGTCTGCCGGGATGGTAAATGTATCCTGAGGACAGGTAGTGAGTGTGGAGGGATAGGTGGTTCAGTAAAATGTAACAGCTCAAACTGCGATCATTCACTGATAAATTGATTTATAGCTCTCCCTTTTTAACCATTGCAGTCATAAAAGCAATGTTTTTTAAACTTTTAAATAAAGCTTGTTAGCATCCCCAGCACACTGTATATGCTGGGAGATGTAGTTCTCAATATGAAAACATTTAATTACTGTATGAACTCTAATTCCCCAACTGAAACCTCTCACAAACACACACTCCTAAATCTAGTACACACACACACACACACACATATTTCCCCAGTACTGACAACTCTCATCACTTCCACACACTGACAACTCCCTCCTGCTCCTCTCCCCACTGACACTGACAGCTCCCTCACAGTCACACACATCCTCCACCCCCCCACCCCCCCCACACACACACTGATAGCACACATGCACAAATCCCCCCCTCCTCGACACTAACTGTCACGGACTGCTTGGGCAGCAGGGGGCAGGCTCTGACTTGAAGTGCTGAAATTCAACAGCTCTCTCGAACTTGCAAGGCATGGCTGTGCAGCTGTCTCCAGCCATCTCCTTGCCCACTGTGTAATTTGTGGCGTTCTCTGATGTTCCCCGCTCTGCCTCTACAACCGGCACATAATGTACAGCAGTGGTGACTCCTGAGTATGGGCCTGGAGAACTCCGCCTACCGGGGGGTAGGGATTAATAATTTCAAAGGGGCAGAGCTAGGAGTGAAGCAGTGGACAGCAGTTGAGGGGCGTTTCAAACTGTAACAGGGTTGGGACAATTTCAGTATCCTTCCCTCACCGTCTAATTGGTCAGTCCCACGCTGATTGCCATAGCGCCCTTTCGAGACTGCAGAACTCTATCCCTTAGCCACGGTTGGCACAGCTGGATGGTGCCCCTGGCAAGTGCCATCCTGGCCAAGGGGTAGATACGCCCTGAGGGTCAGGGCCAGCAACAGAAATCTCGGGGCCCAGTACACTGATATCTCTGGGGCCCCCTCAACCCCCCCTTAACTTGGCAGAGGGATCTTTAAAAAAAAATGGAGCCTTTGACTCGGACCGTCAGTGAGGCCGGCAGGTGGTTTTCATACTGGGCTATCCAGCTCTTCGGTGGCGGTGGCAGGGACATTCAGAAAAGGGCCAGCACAGCAACATGCATAATAATGGCAATACAGTATGGACCACAGGGACTGGACAAAGTGATGGGGTAAAAGGAGGGGGGAGGGTTTAGTTGGCCTGTTAATTGTTTTCCTGCTTAAATTGAGCAGTTGGTGGATACACTTTAAAAAGCAATATTGGCACTGTGGCCCCATTATTTCTGTTCTTAATACTTGGAGCCCTGAACAAGTGTCCCCTTTGTCCCCCCTGTCACCGGGCCTGTTCAGGCGTTACCTATGGAGAAGCTGCGACATGACATCCTAGGACACGATACTGCACCATGCATCACCATTATATTTCAGTGTGCCTTGTCAATATTTAAATCTTGTTCTGTGTGACGTGAGTTGTAAATGGTTGAAAATCTCTGTGCTACAGTATCGTCACCATGTAGTTATAACAACACCGCAAAACCACCAAAAGACGTGTTTTGGTAGAGGGACTGCTGGAGGGGCCCATTGGGGCCCCCAGTTTGCTACCCCACCCCAGTATACCTGTGCTGTAGCCAGTGGAAGGGGCACTATCTTCCCGGTGATCTCTTCGGGAAGATGGTGCCGCACATAGAAAGCAAAGACTCTGGCTGCACTCTCCTGCCCTCGCTCTAAGCAAGGTGATCGGGCCACAAAAGGACCCCTGCCGGACCCCGGCCTGTGGGCCACAAAAGGATGCATTGGGGGCGGCATGCGGCCCATGGGTTTGACACCCCTGCCCTAGAGTATCAAAATTTGTTTCACGGCACCCCTAGGCCAAAGTTTTTTTTATTGAGAAATTCAGAAAAAAATATAAAATTAAGTAAATTGTGTTTATAGCATGTCATCCTCAGGTTCAGTTATGTTGTGAGGGAATGGTTTTGCCAATTTAATAAAGTATAAATAATTTTAATTGGTCCTGGACCACCAAACTATGCTACCAGTGCAAGAACCCCAGTTTGGAAACTACTGCCATAAAATAAACCTTTTTTGTTTTTTTTAAACTACATGTAATACACCTTAGAGCTCAGTTCCTAAAAGGTTTTAAACCCTTGCATACAGTAAACTACACATATTTAAAAATCCTACACCGGGCACAAGTGCTCACGGGCCAATTTCATGGCAGTCTCGGATAGGAGGGCATTGTGGATTCACCAAGGGAATGCTGATGCTGACTCCAAGAAGAAAGGGAGTCTCTTCCCTATGAAGGTGAAGCCTTGTTTGGCGACGGCCTAGTTAATTTGATCTCGGCAGCTCCCGCAGGTAAGTCATCCTTCTTGCCCTATGTTCCCTCTCAACGGATGAAGATGCATCATTATCTGACGCAGTCATTTCGGCCCAATAGATATGCAAGAAGTTAAGATTCCCCTTTCTTTGCAGGTAGAGGAAGGAAAAGAGGGAAGAGGTCTGTAGCCTCTTCAAGATCGCAGGAGCAGAGATCGTCCTCTGCTTCTGCCAAATCCACTGCATGACGCTGGGGCTCTCTTACAGGAGCCCGCACCAGTGGGGGGCACGTCTAAAACTCTTCAGTCAGTTCTGGATTCATTCGGACCTGGACTCGTGGGTTTTACAAATAGTGTCCCAAGGGTACAAACTGGGGTTTCAAGACGTTCCCCCTCACCGATTGTTCAAATCAGCCTTAGTCAGCAGGGAGAAGGTTTTTATTCAAGCCTCTTCGTGGTCCCGAAGCCGGACGGCTCAGTCAGACCAATCTTAAATCTGAAATCCCTTAATTTCTACCTAAAGAAATTCAATTTCAAGATGGAATCTCTCAGGGTAGTGATCTCCAGTCCGGGGGATAAAGGAGATTTCATGGTTTTGGTAGACATAAAGGATGCCTACTTATATGTTCCCATTTAGCCACTGCATCAAGCTACCTGAGGTTTGCAATTCAGGATTGTCATTACCAATTTCAGACGTTGCCGTTTGGTCTGTCCACGGCTCCGAGGATTTTCACCAGGGTGATGGCGGAAATGATGGTTCTCCTTCGCAAGCAAGGAGTCACAATTATCCCGTACTTGGATGATCTCCTGATAAAGGCGAGATCCAGGGACCAGTTGGTGCAAAACATCTACTCTCCCTGACAGTTCTTCAACAACATGGTTGGCTCCTAAACTTGCCAAAATCGCAGTTGGTCCCAATGACGCGGTTGTTGTTTTTGGGAGTGATACTGGACACAGAAGAGGTTTTCTTCTAGTGGAAAGGCTCTGGAGATCCAGAGTCTGGTCAAACAAATTCTGAAACCAGCAAGAGTGTTAATCCATCAATGCATTCAGTTGCTGGGGAAGATGGTTGCGGCCTACGAGGCCATTCAGTTTGGCAGGTTCCATGCCAGAGTGTTCCAGTGGGACCTGTTGGACAAGTGGTCCGGATCCCACCTACACATGCACCGGAGGATAATCCTGTCTTCCAAGACCAGAATCTCACTCCATTGGTGGCTGCACAGTTCTCACCACCTAGAGGGGCGATGGTTCGGGATCCAGGACGGGATCCTAGGGACCACGGATGCCACCCTCCGAGGCTGGAGAGCAGTCACACAGGGGGAAAACATCCAAGGAAGATGGTCAAGTCTTCCTTGGATGTTTTCATCTCCACATAAATGTTCTGGAGTTAAGGGCCATTTAATAACTGCAGACACAGTACGCACTGGGACGGGTGCCCAGCATCCTCTACGGACTAAGAGAAAAGGATTTACCGGTAGGTATTAAAATCCTATTTTCTCTAACGTCCTAGAGGATGCTGTGGACTCCGTAAGGACCATGGGGATAGACGGGCTCCGCAGGAAACATGGGCACTTTAAGAAAGACTTTAGTTCTGGGTGTGCACTGGCTCCTCCCTCTATGCCCCTCCTCCAGAACTCAGTTTGATACTGTACCCAGTGGAGACTGGGTGCTTTTCAGGAGCTCTCCTGAGCTTTCTGACAGAAAGTATTTTGTTAGGTTTTTAATTTTCAGGGAGCACTGCTGGCAACAGACTCCCTCATCGAGGGACTGAGGGGAGAGAAGCAGCCCTACTCTCTGAGTTGCAAGGTCCTGCTTCTTAGGCTACTGGACACCATTAGCTCCAGTGGGATTGGTACGCAGGATCTCACCCTCGCCGTCCGTCCCAGAGCCGCGCCGCCGTCCCCCTCGCAGAGCCGGAAGATAGAAGCCGGGTGAGTATGAGAAAAAAAGAAGACTTCAGAGGCGGCAGAAGACTTCATGATCTTCACTGAGGTAACGCATAGCACTGCAGCTGTGCGCCTTTGCTCCCATACACCTCACATACTCCGGTCACTGTAATGGTGCAGGGCGCAGGGGGGGCGCCCTGGGCAGCAATATAAACCTCTTTCGCAAAAATATAACATATATACAGCTGGGCACTTTATATATGTATAAGCCCCCACCAATTTTACAGTTTAAGCGGGACAGAAGCCCGCCTCCGAGGGGGCGGGGCTTCTCCCTCAGCACTCACCAGCGCCATTTTTTCTCCACAGCACCGCTGAGAGGAAGCTCCCCGGACTCTACCCTGCTTATACCACGTTAGACAAGAGGGTTGAAAAGAGGGGTGGGGGGGGCACATAATTCGCAAATTACATACAGCAGCACTACTGGGCAAACATTAAGTTACTGTTTTATTCCTGGGTTATATAGCGCTGGGGGGTGTGCTGGCATACTCTCTCTCTGTCTCTCCAAAGGGCCTTGTGGGGAAACTGTCTTCAGAAAAAGCATTCCCTGTGTGTGTAGTGTGTCGGTACACGTGTGTCGACATGTCTGAGGAAGAAGGCTATATTAGAGAGGAGCGGGAGCAAATGAATGTGGTGTCTCCGCCGACAGCTGATTGGATGGATATGTGGAATGTTTTAAATGCTAGTGTAAACTCATTGCACAAAAGATTAGACAAGGCAGAAGCTTTGGGACAGTCAGGGTTTCAACCCATGCCTGATCCTATGTTGCAGGGACTGTCAGGGTCTCATAAGCGCCCACTATCCCAGATTGTTGACACAGATACCGACACGGATTCTGACTCCAGTGTCGATTACGATGATGCAAAGTTACAGCCAAAATTGGCAAAATCCATTCGATTTATGATTAGGGCAATAAAAGATGTTTTGCACATCACAGAGGAACCCCCTGTCGCTGACAAGAGGGTACATATGTACAAGGGAAAGAAGCCTGAGGTAACCTTTCCCCCCTCACACGAGCTGAACGAGTTATGTGAAAAAGCTTGGGAATCTCCAGATAAAAGACTGCAGATTTCAAAAAGGATTCTTATGGCGTATCCTTTCCCATCAACGGATAGGTTACGATGGGAATCCTCCCCTAGGGTGGACAAAGCATTAACACGCTTATCCAAGAAGGTAGCCCTCCCGTCCCAGGATACGGCTGCCCTCAAAGAGTGTGCTGACCACAAACAGGAGATTACCCTGAAGTCCATTTATACACATTCAGGTACCTTACTCAGACCGGCAATTGCGTCGGCCTGGGTGTGTAGTGCTGTAGCGGCATGGACAAATACCTTATCTGAGGGGATGGATAGTCTAGACAAGGATACTATTTTATTGACCCTGGGGCATATAAGAGATGCTGTCCTATATATGTGTGTATGCAAACTACTGGTGGTGCTGCAGGGCCCACACCCTTTTACTTGTCTTGTAGAGCAGCTCTGAAGCTGTTACAGTGCCCAGCTGCTGCAAGAAATCAGCTTGAATGCTTCAGGGGCTTGGGCATGGCCAACATGAGCCCCACACCGAAGGAGGGTGGGGGTGTTTAATGCAAACTTGGGGTTATACAAGCGCCGCAAAAGGCCGCCATGCCCTGCATGCCCCTTTTCTCTTTTCATATACAGATGAGGGTTCCAGCCAACTTTGGCCCACTGCTTGGATGACATCACCGTATGCAAATCCGTCTGCTGCAGACCTTCCCCCAGGAATGCTTGCAATAGTTGTTGCATATGGTTTAATGTCTGAGGGTGCTTCAGTATTAGGCAGCCTTCCGCCCTCCCATGTTCATCTGAAAAGATGTGGTCTCCCTGCAGTTGTTGTCCCCAGACGAGAGTTCCCTTGTGCTTCCTCAGTTAAATATCCTTAACTTGACGGGGGGGTGCCCGAGCAGCCGCCCTCCCCAGCCCTATCCCAACACATACTTATCTTGCATATGAGATCTCTTGATCATGAAGATAGTTCTCACAGGTTGAGGTTCATCCTGGCCCCGCTCCCCGCTGGAGAGCGCTGATGGGGACAGCAGCGGGGCTTCAGCAGAAGGGTGAGTATGTGTGGCCAGAGACCTCCCTTGTCATGTGCAGGCCTGCAGAGTCTGCCACGCAGGATGGGGCATGTGGCACTCTCCCTCCCAGGGGCTCTTCCAGATGTAGCTCCTCAGCAGTATTTTTCCCGGGCTGCGCGGCGCTCTCCCCGACTGGCATCCGCCCTGGAACACTGCCTTCCTCAACGCAACATCAGCAGGGGGCCCTGGCCTCATCACCATCCCAGGTCTTTCTCATGTATGTATCATGTATGTGTGTGTGATATATGTATGAATCATATATGTTTGTGATATATCTATCTATCTATCTATCTATCTATCTATCTATCGTATGTGTGTGTATATATATGTATCTATCATGTATGTATGTATGTATCTATCTTGTATGTATGTGTTCTATCTATCTATCTATCTATCTATCGTGTGTGTGATATATGTATGTATCTATCTATCATGTATGTGTTATATGTATGTATCACACCTTCCTCTATACATATACATACATACATACATACATACACACACCTATATCTGTACGTACACTGACATACACACACCAACATCTATACATAAACACGCTGACCCCTAAACGTACACCAACGTACCCACACCTGCATCTATACCTACACATGCTGACACGTGGACGTACACCGGCTTACCCACATGTGAATCTATACATACATGTGCTGACACCTGGACATACACTGATGTACCCACACCTAACATCTATACATACACATGCTAACACCTGGACGTATACAGACGTACCCACATTTGCATCCATGCATATATAGATGTAGGTGTGTGTACGTCAGTGTACGTCCAGGTGTCAACGCGTGTATGTATAGATGCAGGTGTGGGTACGTCTGTGTATGTCCAGGTGTCAGAATGTGTATGTATAGATGCAGGTGTGGGAACGTCAGTGTAGGTTCAGGTGTCAGCGCGTGTATGTATAGATGCAGGTGCTTGTATGTCCAGATGTCAGTGCATGTATGTATAGATGCAAGTGTGGGTACGTCGGTGTATGTCCATTTGTCAGCGCGTGTATATATAGATGCAGGTGCTTGTATGTTGGTGTATGTCCAGGTGTCAGCATGTGTATGTATAGATGCAGGTGTGGGAATGTTGGTGTATGTCCAGGTGTCAGGGCGTGTATGTATGGATATTAGGTGTGGGTACATCAGTGTATGTCCAGGTGTTAGCGCATGTATGTATAGATGCAGGATAATAATCACACAGCGTGCCCCCCACCAACCACAAACCTCCCCCACCCCCTGTATGACATAAACACCGCTAATTCCACTTACACACAATAATTTCAGTTTGCGACCAGGAGCCGGCAATGTATGTGCACCCAAATGAAGCCACTGTACATGCCCTGCAGGCTGCTATGTACTGCATAGGTGCAACAAATGTAAATGCCCTATCTTTAAAATGGGGCATATTTTACTAAATTAAAAAAACCTGTAACTTTCTGTAAAACCTTAACCCCAAAAGGCACTACACTAACATCGGGGTGTAGAGTTGGATCTTGATCCAAGGCACCAACAGGCTAAAGCTTTGACTGTTCACAGGATGCCTTGCACCGCCTCCTCTACAACCCTGCCCAGTGGCGTAACTAGACCTTTGTGGGCCCCATAGCAAAATTCTGAATGGGCCCACCAGCACTCAACAAGAATGAGTGGCGTTTGGGGTCAGAAAAGTAGAGGGGAAGGGGTCTGACAGAGTAGGGGGCAGGACACGAATGAATAGAAACTGAGGTGTCCATTATATAAAGAAATACAGTATGTGTGTCTGTGTGTATATCACACACACACACACATATAAGGGAAATTCAAATGCCCTCAATTATTGCGCCCATTACACTCTGGTTTAGGTGCACAAAGCACCTAAACCTGAATAAAGTAATGGGCGCGATCATGAAAAGACACCGTTTGGTTGCCCAAATGGGTCTCTTTGCACACATTTCAGCTTGTTTCCCCTGGGGGTAGCGAGCTGAAATAAACATGTCGCACCCGTTGGCAGCAACATTAGAATAGCTGCTGACGGGCACGATTGAGGGAGGAAAGGGACATTTGAATCCAGCCCATAGATGCAATGTGAATATGTAATTTGTACCTTCCTATCTTAAAATGTATATAGTAGTGTTTACACTAGAGGTCTTTCCGAACCCCCTAATCCTAACATTGTAATTTGCTTTAGGGCGCACCTCCAATTAGTCTAGTGTTTCGTATTTTCACATTAAATACTTTCTTGCATTGGTTGGTTAAAGATTAGATCGTATATTTTTCTAGATATAGCTGTGCATAGTCTACAAGGCTACATGCTTCTCCCCTAACTAGAGATGTGCAGCGGGCATTTTTCGTGTTTCATGTTTTGGTTTTGGTTTCGGATCCGCAGTTGTGTTTTGGATACGGACGCGTTTTGGCAAAACCACCCTTTCGGGTTTTGTATTCGGGTGATTTTTTTTTAAAACCTCAAACAGCTAAAATCATAGAATTTGGGGGTAATTTTGATCCTATAGTATTAAGCTCAATAACCATAATTTCTACTCCTTTCCAGTCTATTCTGAACACCTCACACCTCCCAATATTATTTTTAGTCCTAAAATTTGCACCAAGGTCCCTGGATGACTAAGCTAAGCGACCCAAGTGGGCAGCACAAACACCTGGCCCATCTAGGAGTGGCACTGCAGTGTCAGACAGGATGGCACTTAAAAAAATAGCCCCAAACAGCACATGATGCAAAGATAAATAAAAAAAGAGGCGCAAGATGAAATTGTAGTGTGTCTCTCCTGCTCAGTGTCAGTTCTCAGTAGTATCCTCATCAGTGCTCAGTATCACTGCTCATTGTCTTGTGCTGCAATGTGGTGCTCAGTATACTAGAGTACATTACTAATAGTCCAGTGCTGCATCTTGCTGCTCAGTGTCAGTTCTAGTATCCTCATCAGTGCTCAGTATCACTGCTCATTGTCTTGTGCTGCATTGTGGTGCTCAGTATACTACAGAACATTACTAATAGTCCAGTGCTGCATCTGGCTGCTCAGTGTCAGTTCTAGTAATCTCATCAGTGCTCCGTATCACTGCTCATTGTCTTGTGGTGCTCAGTATACTACAGTACATTACTAATACTCCAGTGTCTTGTGCCGCATATGGCTGCTGTAGGGTGCTGTGGTAGTGTCCTGTCACTGTGCATATGTCATCATTCCAGTCACAGTGATATCTGGTATCTATCTAGTGGTATCTAATTCCAGACATTACCACCGTCTAATTCCAGATATATTACTGGCATATAATTCCACACATTAAAAAATGGAGAACAAAAAGGTGGAGGGTAAAATAGGGAAAGATCAAGATCCACTTCCACCTAGTGCTGAAGCTGCTGCCACTAGTCAAGGCAGAGACAATTCAATGCCATCAACATTATGTAATGATTATACGATACATTATATATCATATCATTGTATGGTTGTAAAATACAACTTAAAAATTTTAATGAATAAATACATAAAGTAGCTTTTATGTAACCTTTTTAAACCTATTAGCATAGACCGAATCTCATCGTGTGTATAGGCCTTTAGTTCAACAACAGCATGGGACCAGTTAGTGTGTTTTGACCACTGCACAGCACCTGGTGTTATATAGTAAGCACCACTATGGCATAGTAGACAGCATTATGGGCCTGATATGAGTGTGACCAGCGGTGATGAGGAATGCAGTAGGAGGTGCTGTTTAGCAAGCACCACTTCTATATTCACCATGCAGTATATTGTGTGAATATAGAAGTGTTGGCTGTGTTATGTATTAGAGTAATTATTGCAGCTCCCAGCTAAAATTGCAACAATGTAATTTAGTGACAAGCTGCAGAGATTAACCCTTTCTGTGGCTGCTGCACAACCTCTATTCATATCGCTGAATTCAATTAGGGAGATGTTCTCACCCCGCGAGCAAGCGCAGGTATATGCCACACTTAAATGTATGGGTATGGTCTCCATAAAATGAGCGTAGCCTTGCAGGCAAAGACTACCTTACACCCTAGTTCTTGACCCTGCACCAACAGACCTCGGCCACCACAGGGAAAAAAGTACAGTAATTTCCACCATGTTAAGCCCCACACATTAATGCCCTTTGGAACATATTATGTCACACACCACAATATCTGTGATACACTATGCCCAACAGTAAAGCTTCTAATTACTTTTACAAAAACTGCTCAACGCCAAGAGTTTCACGTGCTGGGTGTCATGCTCATTGCCAGGGGTTTCACTCTCTGGGTGTCATGCTCATTGCCAGGGGGAACGCAGTAGGAGGTGTTATATAGTAAGCACCACTATGGCATAGTATATAGCATTATATATATTGTGAGCACTGGTGATGTTGAGTGCAGTAGAGCTGCTGCTGGGTAATTACAATTTACTACAACCACCAATATATTCTGCTGCACTATATATATGCAAAGCTAATTCTGCTGGGTAATTACAATTGACTACAACCACCAATATATTCTGCTGCACTATATCTATATTTGCAAAGCTAATTCTGCTGGGTAATTACAATTGACTACAACCACCAATATATTCTGCTGCACTATATCTATATATGCAAAGCTAATTCTGCTGAGTAATTACAATTGACTACAACCACCAATATATTCTGCTGCACTATATCTATATATGCAAAGCTAATTCTGCTGGGTAATGCAAATTGAAACATTATTGCATAGTATGTGATTTTTAAGTACTTTTTTAAAGTTTTGAATGATAAAGACCCAGTTTAATCTTTGTGGAATGCCTGGTTGTTGTTTTTAAGGTAATTTATTGCCTGGCATTTGAGGTGGGGGGGGTTTGGTTACAGATTTCAATTATTGGTTTTACTTGTAATAGTCTTCTACTTAAGTCCAATGGTGTAGGCTGTGCAAAGCCGTTTGGCTGTGCATTTATTGATCCAAGCGTGCATTTTTATCAAAGCGTGATAAAATTGACACATAACAGCAGCGTTCAATCAGCGTTAATTTATCTTCAGCTGATATCGATTGTGAATTGACGTTTCTTCTCTTCTTGTCACCTACAGTTAATTACAATTGACTACAACCACCAATATATTCTGCTGCACTATATCTATATATGCAAAGCTAATTCTGCTGGGTAATGCAAATTGAAACATTATTGCATAGTATGTGATTTTGAAGTACTTTTTTAAAGTTTTGAATGATATAGACCCAGTTTAATCTTTGTGGAATGCCTGGTTGTTGTTTTTAAGGTAATTTATTGCCTGGCATTTGAGGGGGTGGGGTGTGGTTACAGATTTCAATTATTGGTTTCACTTGTAATAGTCTTCTACTTAAGTCCAATGGTGTAGGCTGTGCAAAGCCGTTTGGCTGTGCATTTATTGATCTAAGCGTGCATTTTTATCAAAGCGTGATAAAATTGACACATAACAGCAGCGTTCAATCAGCGTTAATTTATCTTCAGCTGATATCGATTGTGAATTAACGTTTCTTCTCTTCTTGTCACCTACAGTTAATTACAATTGACTACAACCACCAATATATTCTGCTGCACTATATCTATATATGCAAAGCTAATTCTGCTGGGTTATGCAAATTGAAACATTATTGCATAGTATGTGATTTTGAAGTACTTTTTTAAAGTTTTGAATGATATAGACCCAGTTTAATCTTTGTGGAATGCCTGGTTGTTGTTTTTAAGGTAATTTATTGCCTGGCATTTGAGGGGGTGGGGTGTGGTTACAGATTTCAATTATTGGTTTCACTTGTAATAGTCTTCTACTTAAGTCCAATGGTGTAGGCTGTGCAAAGCCATTTGGCTGTGCATTTATTGATCTAAGCGTGCATTTTTATCAAAGCGTGATAAAATTGACACATAACAGCAGTGTTCAATCAGCGTTCAATCGAAGTGAAAAAGAAGGAAAACAGAAGCACACCAATCTAACAAAACAAAGAAAACTGAAGAACTAATAACAAATGTGAGTCACTTACTGTTATGAGCCACGGCTGTGGCTCATTCCTGTTTTGCATTTTGGTTCTGTATTTTATGTTATACTTCTGTTTATGTTCCCCGTGGGTATCATGGGGTGCTCGGAGCTCACCCTTAAGGAGGGGATACTGTTATGAACCACAGGTAGTGGTTCATTTCTATTTTATGTTTATTAAGTTGTCTTGCATGCCAGGATTTCCTGTTGCTCTGTTTTAGTATGCTCTTGTCTGCTGCCGCTGGTTAGTCTGTGTAATTGCAGCTTGTTCCATGTGTTCAGCCTCACCTGGCTGCTAATTGCATCTTGTCAGCTGGAATCATGCAATAGGCCAGCTGCTCTGGATTATTAATTAGGCCTCTCTGTTATATGCTGGCTGATTGCAGTTCACAGACGCTGGTGATATTTCTGGGTTTTCAGTCTGCTTGAGTTCTGAGCTTGGTTCCTGCTAGTTCCTGAGCTTCCTGTTTGCCTGTGTCTGCTGCAGAGAGTTCCCAGTCCCGGTCTATTCAGTTGTTCCTGTCCTCAGAGATCCTGTACTCGGAAGTTTACCATCTGTTCCTGGAGTCTGACCGAGCACCTTTAACATCTGGTGGTGTTCGTGAGTCGCGGCGCAGCCGTGTGTTGCGGCTTGTCCGCTTACTGTTTATTATTTTGTTTAATTGTGTTCTGGAGCTTTTGCGGAGGATTCCGCTTCCACAGATCCACTCTGGTGTCCAGCGGTGCCGGATAGGAGTGTAGGATCAGTGGATCTTTGGTTGTCCTTTTCCCTGGCGGCTAGTCCGCACATACCTTTAGATTTAAGTTAGTTAGCTTGTAACCCCTGGCCTGGTTGCTTAGTCAGAGGGCCCCTTGTTATCACCCTGTCTCGGATTTCCCCTTGTCTCCCATTAAGACCTGCGGGGGCATCGGGGTTGGGCAGACATAATCCGCCCTTCGAACGCGGCTGCCATGGGCTCAAGCAACCATAGTCTCGCAGGGGATTTCTGATAACACGGGCGAGACAACGGAGTTAGGGCGCCAGGGGTTACTAGGCTCTCCAGCTCCCACTACCAGCATATTGTTCCTGTACTCAGATCCCTGCCATAAGATCTTCTCCGGTCTGGAGTACAGGAATCATAACATTATCACCAGCCATACCACAAAAAAGAAATAAAACTTTTTTTCTTTTTTGGCCCAGTCCAGTGTCTAGTCTAGAATCCAGTCCTGTCTAGAATTCAGTGTGCAGATTCCAGTCCGGTGTTTAGAATCCAGTCCGGTGTTTAGAATCCAGTCCGGTGTTTAGAATCCAGTCCGGAGTTTAGAATCCAGTCCGGTGTTTAGAATCCAGTCCGGTGTTTTAAAAAAAAAAAATTTTGATTTGTTTAGCAAAATTTAGTCTTGCCTTGTCTTGTCTTGTCTTGTCTTGTCTTGCCTTGTCTTTCCTTGTCTTAAATCCTCCTATGTCTACTATGCAAGCCCTGCAGGCATCTCTCGAAGCCCTGAACTCTGTATTCAGTGCTTTGAGACCAGAGCGACTACAAGTTTGGCAGCAATCCCTAAAGCAACTGCAAAACCTTCTGACTAAAATCTTGCTCATTTTGCCAGAAGTCGTTGAGAGTACATCTATCTCTAAAGAGACTCTTGTTCACAGTATGGTGACAAGAGAATCCTCTGGTTTAATTGAAGAGAAAAGGTTTAAAAGTTTTCTGCGGCCCAGGCTCTCAGAAGAGGAGCGTCTGCGTCGCAGAAACTTAAACTTATGCCTATATTGTGGGGGTTTAGGCCATTATCTGCAGACCTGTGAGTTGCGCAAGCCAAAGTGTGGTGACGAGTCTTGCCCTCTGGCCAAGTTGAGTCATGATACAAGACCTACTCCTGTCTCTACTGTGGCAGAGGTACTTGTCACACAACCCACACAAAAAAGCTCTCTGTCCTATAATTGGGGTCCTTGGGCAAGGGAGCCCCATTATAGATTCAGGAATCAAAGGGGAATGTTTCTCTCCTCTCTTGGGGTTCCTGTGGAAGCGGAGTTGCAAGTCCCTGGAGGGGTGCCCGATGCCCAGGTTCCTAGAGTGGTGCCCGATGCCCAGGTTCCTAGAGTGGTGCCCGATGCCCAGGTTCCTAGAGTGGTGCCCGATGCCCAGGTTCCTGGAGCGGTGCCCGATGCCCAGGGTCCTGGAGCGGTGCCCGATGCCCAGGGTCCTGGAGCGGTGCCCGATGCCCAGAGTGCTGGAGCGGTGCCCGATGCCCAGAGTGCTGGAGCGGTGCCCGATGCCCAGAGTGCTGGAGCGGTGCCCGATGCCCAGAGTGCTGGAGCGGTACCCGATGCCCAGAGTGCTGGAGCGGTACCCGATGCCCAGAGTGCTGGAGCGGTACCCGATGCCCTAGCTTATAGAGGGACATCAAATATTATAGTTCAGGTGTCCATACCGGAAGGGGTCTCAGAAGCTGTTACCCCAGGTAGGGCTTTGAAAAGCGCAATCCCAGAAAGGGTATCTAAAACCATAGTTCTTGAAGGGAACTCGAGAAGCAAAACCCCAGAAGGGATCTTTGAAGTAATATCCCCAAGTGGGGTCTCGAGAGACGCAGCCCCAAAGAAGGGTCTAGAAGTCGCTTCCCCAGGAAAGAACTTAAGAAGCATAGCATTAGTGGAGGATCTGAACGTTATTGCTTCAGCAAAAGTCCCGGAAGTCATAGTCCCGGGAGAACTTTCGATAATTATCGACTCAGAGAGGGAGGCCGATGGCCCGATCCCAGTCAGGGAGGCCAACGGCCCGGTCCCAGTTAAAGAATCCGAGGTGCTGACCCCAGCGGGGTTCCCGGAGGCCACGGCCCCAGCGGGGTTCCCGGAGGCCACTGCCCCAGCGGGGTTCCCGGAGGCCACTGCCCCAGCGGGGTTCCCGGAGGCCACTGCCCCAGCGGGGTTCCCGGAGGCCACTGCCCCAGGTGGGGTTCAGGAAGTCACTGCCCCGGGTGGGGTTCAGAAAGTCACTGCCCCGGGTGGGGTTCAGAAAGTCACTGCCCCGGGTGGGGTTCAGAAAGTCACTGCCCCGGGTGGGGTTCAGAAAGTCACTGCCCCGTGTGGGCTTCAGAAAGTCACTGCCCCGTGTGGGGTTCAGAAAGTCACTGCCCCGTGTGGGGTTCAGAAAGTCACTGCCCCGTGTGGGGTTCAGAAAGTCACTGCCCCGGGTGGGGTTCAGAAAGTCACTGCCCCGTGTGGGGTTCAGAAAGTCACTGCCCCGTGTGGGGTTCAGAAAGTCACTGCCCCGGGTGGGGTTCAGAAAGTCACTGCCCCGGGTGGGGTTCAGAGAGTCTCAGCCTCAAGTAAGGGCAATAGTGACCAGGTCCTAGCAAAGCACTTCAGTCAGTCAGATGGGAAGGAAACAGATCCTGACTCTGATATCTCAACATCCATAATCTTTGATGGGGACTTAGCCCAATTTCTGGCGCTTTACAAACACTATTACATTATTATGTTGTCTAGACCATTTCTGGGCATCACTCCAGAGAACCTTGTGCTCTATCTTATTTATTCTTTTAAAGGAGAGCCTTTTGAGTGGGCGACTAGCCTAATGAAAGCTGAAGATCCCATTCTTCAGGATCCCCCAGCATTCAGTAATGCAATTATTAAAAGATATGGTTCCAAAGAAATTGGTTCAGGTTCCTCTAAGTCACCCGTCTTGTCTGCTGAGATTCCACCAAATACTGTAAACTCGGCACAAGAGTCCCAGCCCGTTGTTTTGACTGCAGGATGTGCTTTTCTGACTTCTTCTTCTTCTAATAATAGTACTTTGCCAGAAAGTTCAGCTCCCAAGGGTAAGAAACCTGTCTCTGATTTGAACGCAGCCTTGTTGGGTGGTACCATCAGTTCAGACAATGTTTGGGGAATTACCTTGGTCAGACCTAAAGAGCTTTGTAAAAAGAAGAAGAAGAAAAAGAAATAATTTTTGACTCTTGCCTTGATAAAAAAAAAAAAAAAGATTTTTTTTTTCCTTATCTTGTGTCCAGTGGCCACCGTCAGGGGGAGGGCACTGTTACAAGCTGTGGTTGCAGCTTGTTTCTGTTTTCGTGTCTGTTTGACCAATGTGTCAGGTTTTTTTTTGTATCCCTTGTTCTGGATAGTCTGAATTTTGGGGTCTTTTGACCCCTCCTCAAGAGGGGGGTAATGTTATGAGCCACGGCTGTGGCTCATTCCTGTTTTGCATTTTGGTTCTGTATTTTATGTTATACTTCTGTTTATGTTCCCCGTGGGTATCATGGGGTGCTCGGAGCTCACCCTTAAGGAGGGGATACTGTTATGAACCACAGGTAGTGGTTCATTTCTATTTTATGTTTATTAAGTTGTCTTGCATGCCAGGATTTCCTGTTGCTCTGTTTTAGTATGCTCTTGTCTGCTGCCGCTGGTTAGTCTGTGTAATTGCAGCTTGTTCCATGTGTTCAGCCTCACCTGGCTGCTAATTGCATCTTGTCAGCTGGAATCATGCAATAGGCCAGCTGCTCTGGATTATTAATTAGGCCTCTCTGTTATATGCTGGCTGATTGCAGTTCACAGACGCTGGTGATATTTCTGGGTTTTCAGTCTGCTTGAGTTCTGAGCTTGGTTCCTGCTAGTTCCTGAGCTTCCTGTTTGCCTGTGTCTGCTGCAGAGAGTTCCCAGTCCCGGTCTATTCAGTTGTTCCTGTCCTCAGAGATCCTGTACTCGGAAGTTTACCATCTGTTCCTGGAGTCTGACCGAGCACCTTTAACATCTGGTGGTGTTCGTGAGTCGCGGCGCAGCCGTGTGTTGCGGCTTGTCCGCTTACTGTTTATTATTTTGTTTAATTGTGTTCTGGAGCTTTTGCGGAGGATTCCGCTTCCACAGATCCACTCTGGTGTCCAGCGGTGCCGGATAGGAGTGTAGGATCAGTGGATCTTTGGTTGTCCTTTTCCCTGGCGGCTAGTCCGCACATACCTTTAGATTTAAGTTAGTTAGCTTGTAACCCCTGGCCTGGTTGCTTAGTCAGAGGGCCCCTTGTTATCACCCTGTCTCGGATTTCCCCTTGTCTCCCATTAAGACCTGCGGGGGCATCGGGGTTGGGCAGACATAATCCGCCCTTCGAACGCGGCTGCCATGGGCTCAAGCAACCATAGTCTCGCAGGGGATTTCTGATAACACGGGCGAGACAACGGAGTTAGGGCGCCAGGGGTTACTAGGCTCTCCAGCTCCCACTACCAGCATATTGTTCCTGTACTCAGATCCCTGCCATAAGATCTTCTCCGGTCTGGAGTACAGGAATCATAACACTTACTCCTCAGATCACTCACCTCCTGATTGTTGCATCTGATTACATAGCACAGAACTACCTTACTTGGACATTTCATAAACCATCCATTTCACCTACAAATGCCTGTATCTGTATTATTGTAATTTTGATTTTTAAGCACAGCTGCACCAATGCAATTTTACCTGCAAACACTTAAAACATCTAACATAATTACCATTGCTTCTTAAACCTCTCACAATCCTTTCATTTCTTACACTCCAAATACATTTCTGCACCCACTTTATCTACGCTTTTGACTCATTTCATACTAAATCTACACCCCTTGAGCCTACACTGCTTTTCTCACCTGCATTTCTGCAATTCTTCTGCTCGGATTGCCTTACAGTCTCCTCTCCTACTTCCACTACTTCAACCTATTTACCTACTTAACACTATGTCAAGGTTTTCTTATACTCCCCACATCACTCAGTGTCTACCTAATAATGTATCTTTATCCTTCCCCACTAGTCTCCTCCACCTCCTCCTCTCTCCCCTCCTCTGTCTCCCCTCCATCCCTCTGTTTCCTTCCCCCACCTTTCCTGTTACCCCACTTTCATTCACCTCTGCCCCATGGTCCTGCTACCCCACAACTCAGCCCTGCTCCCTCTCTCCCTTCCCTGTCACCTCCCCACACCCCCATCCACATCACACTGACCTCCCTCCCTGCCCACCTCCTGCAGTTTCCCCTCCTAGCTCAGGCACCCGTACCATCACTACTCTCTCATCATCCCTGCCCTCAAAGTTAATCCCACCTCATCGCTACAGCAACCCTGAAAATCTAATTCACATCTCTCCCACAAACTCATACCCCCTATCCTGTGCCCTCTGGAATGCCAGATCTGTTTGTAACAAACTGGTCCCCACTCATGACCTTTTCATTTCCAACTCCCTACACCTACTAGCCATTACTGAAACTTGGATTACGCCCTCTGACACTACTTCTGCTGCTGCTCTCTCTGCTGGGGGCCTTACATTCACACACACACCCCGACCTGGGGGTCTCCATGGGGGTGGTGTTGGGGTCCTTTTACCTTCTAGTTACTCCTACCAACTCATACCACCAGAACCATCCCTTATATTCTCTACATTTGAGGTCCACGCCATATGCCTCTTCCAACCAGTCCATCTTAGAGTAGCTGTCATTTACCGCCCCCCTGGCACTGCTTCCAAATTCATCGACAACTTTGCTTCCTGGCTTCCTCACTTCCTCTCTTCTGACATTCCCACCATTATCCTAGGCGATTTCAACATCCCTATTGACATCCCCACACAATCCCCTGCCTCTAAACTCCTTAACCTCACCTCTTCACTTGGTCTCTCCCAGTGGACCTCCTCACCCTCCCATGTGAATGGGAGCTCACTGGATCTGGTCTTCACTCACCGCTGTGATATTTCTGATTTTTCCAACTCCCCATTTCCCCTCTCTGACCACCACCTGCTCTCCTTCAACCTATCTCTCTCGACTTCCCCATCTCTACCTCCTAAGGCTACCATCACTAAGCGTAACATTGAAGCTATTGACACCACATTCCTTTCCTCCCTGTTTGACTCACTTCTCTCTCCTATTCTCTCTCTCTCATGCCCTGAACAAGCCACTTCCACATACAATGCTTCCCTTACTTCTGCTCTTGACTCTGTTGCTCCACCAACCACTATTCACCCTTGCAAATTAACACCTCAACCCTGGCACACCAAATGCACCAGATATCTGCAAAAATGCTCATGTACTGCTGAGCGACACTGGAGGAAATCACGCTCTAAGGCATACTTCCTCCATTTCAAACTTATGCTCTCATCCTTCAGTGCTGCCCTTTCTCTTGCTAAACAGTCATACTTCAAGAACCTCATCTCCTCCCAGTCTTCCAACCCCCGGCGCCTCTTTGCCACTCTCAACTCACTCCTCTGCCCACCTCCACCTCGTCTCCCTTCCTCACTCTCTGCTCTTGACTTTGCCACTTACTTCACATCCAAAATTGACTCCATACGTCAGGACATCACATCACACCAGACTATCAGTAACCAGCCTTCTCCCATCCCTTACCAACCCTCCCCATCCCTCGTACCAACTCTGTCATCTTTCTCCCATGCATCTGGAGAGGAAGTCATGGCCCTCATTCGTTCCTGTCCCCTCACCACCTCCCCACTTGACCCTATCCCCTCCCGCCTCCTTTGCCACCTCTCTTCTTCTGCTTGTTCCCATCTTTCCCACCTTCTCAATCTCTCCCTCTCATCAGGCACTGTCCCCTCTGCCTTCAAGCACGCTCTCATCTCTCCTATTCTTAAAAAACCTACCCTTGATCCAAACACTCTCTCCAACTACCGACCCATCTCTCTCCTCCCTTTTGCCTCCAAACTCCTTGAGCGTATTGTCTACAACCGCCTTACTTCCTTTCTTTCCTCACACTCACTGCTTGACCCATTCCAGTCTGGCTTCCGTCCTCTCCACTCCACTGAAACTGCCCTTACAAAAGTATGCAATGACCTCCATGCTGCTAAATCTAAGGGACACTACTCTCTACTTATTCTACTTGATCTCTCTGCTGCTTTTGACACTGTGGACCATCCTCTCCTACTGCAAATCCTTCACTCCATTGGTCTGCGTAACACTGCCCTCTCTTGGTTGTCGTCCTACCTTTCTGACCGTTCATTCTCTGTCTCCTCTCATGACTCCACCTCCCCCTCACTTCCACTAACTGTAGGGGTACCCCAAGGTTCTGTCCTTGGTCCTCTTCTCTTCTCTCTCTATACGTCCTCACTAGGTAAGCTCATTAGTTCTTTTGGTTTCCAATATCATCTCTATGCTGATGACACTCAAATCTATCTTTCCTCTCCAGACCTCTCCCCTACTCTCCTCACTCGTATCTCCAACTGTCTCTCTGCTATCTCTTCCTGGATGTCCCAGCGCTTTCTTAAACTTAACATGTCTAAGACCGAGCTGATCATCTTCCCTCCCTCCCGCATAATCTCACCTCCTACAATCGCACTACTATCTCCTCTACCCCCCAAGCGCGCTGTCTTGGAGTAATCCTTGACTTCTCCCTCTCCTTCAAACCACACATTCAGCACCTCTCACAAACCTGCCGTTTTCATCTAAAAAATATTTCCAGGATCAGACCCTTTCTGACCCAGGATGATACTAAGACTCTTATCCACTCACTAGTCATCTCCAGACTGGACTGCTGTAATCTCTTCCTGACTGGCATTCCTGACAAATACCTCTCTCCACTCCAATCTATCCTCAATGCTGCTGCCCGGCTCATTTTCCTCACCAAACGCACTACGTCCACCTCTCCTCTCTTACTAGTCCTTCACTGGCTCCCCTTCCCTTTCAGAATCCATTTCAAGCTTCTCACACTTGCTTACAAAGCCCTCACCCACTCCTCTCCCATCTACATCTCTGATCTTATCTCGCTTTACACTCCCACCCGTCCTCTTCGCTCTGCTAATGCACACCGACTCTCCTGCCTACGGATTACTTCCTCCCACTCCTACCTCCAAGATTTTTCATGTGCTGCACCACTTCTCTGGAATTCCCTACCACTCCCCCTCAGACTCTCCACCTCTCTACAAAACTTCAAACGGGCTCTCAAGACCCACTTCTTCACCAAACCCAGCCAAATCTCATCCTAAACCTCTGTTCCATGCTCTCTATGTACCCCATCTGTCTCACCCCTGTCTGTCTACCCCTCCCTTTTAGAATGTAAGCTCTCACGAGCAGGGCCCTCTTCCCTCATGTGCTTACTCTTTTCTTACTTTAATAATCTTCAGCTGCACCAAATCCAGCAGTCTTCTGCCACCTGATACTTATTCCAGTGTCATCTGCTGATGTAGCTATGTTTATTTACCCTGTACTTGTCCTATATTGTCGTCAACTGTAAGTTGCTGTTTTCCTGTTTGATTATTTGTTTATGTACTCTGTAATTGGGCACTGCGGAACCCTTGTGGCGCCATATAAATAAAGGATAATAATAATAAATAATATAATATATAGCAGTACGGTACAGTAGGCCACTGCTCTACCTACCTCTGTGTCGTCAAGTATACTATCCATCCATACCTGTGGTGCATTTTAGAAAAAAACATGTCTCGGCAGAGCAATCTATAAATCCATCATTTTTCAGACAGCAACAGTGGGTATTGTAATAGTCACCCAATCCATCACTTTTATAGGGTTACATGCACCCACATGCTACAGCCTGTCTCAATAATTTTACTGTCACGCTGTGTGTGTTTGTGTTTTTATTTGGGTATTTTTTGTTGTTGTAGAACTACAGGTACCAGCAAGCCCGTTATTTCCCCGCCTGCTGGTACTTGAGGTTCTCCAAGTACCAGCAAGCGGGGGAGGCTTGCTGGGCCTTGTAGTACCACAACGAAAAAACAAGATTCTTTTTTTACACACATGGCTATCAGCCCGGCACCCACCACACAGGGGTGCTGGGGACAGCCTCGGGCTTCACCCCTGGCCCTTGGGTGCCTCGAGGGGAGGAACCTCTTGATTTAAGGGGTCCCCACTCCTCCAGGGAACCCCGGCCAGGGGTGACTAGTTGGAGGGGTAATGCCAGGGCCGCAGGGACCTACATAAAAGTGTCCCCCGGCTGTGGCATTATCTCTCTGGCTAGTGGAGCCCGGTGCTGGTTTTAAAAATATGGGGGACCCCTACATCTATTGTCCCACGTATTTTTGGAACCTGGACCGGTCTAAGAGCCCGGTGCTAGTTGTCTAAATACGGGGAACCCCTGTCCAATTTTTCCCCCAGTATTTAAATAACCAGGACCGGCTCAAAGAGCCCGAGGCTGGTTATACTAAGGAGGGGGGACCTCACGCATTTTTTTTAACCCATTCAGACCCTTCTCCTTTAAGTTAATGGAAGCCCTGGACAACAAAATTGCATTCATGTCCTCCTCCCTCACCCTTCCCAGTCCCAAACACTCATTTTTTTTTTCTTTAAAAATTTATAATATATAACGAGAACAATGAGCAGGCAGGCAGCGGGCATTGGCGGCATCGGACTGAGATAGAAATTAGTGGTGGAGGGCTGGGTCAGTTGATTGTGGGCGAGTTTCTAAGCCATTGGCGGTGGCAGCGGGTATCGGCTCAGAGGCAGTAGCGGGCATTGGCTAAGGGTCATCGGCAGGATTCGGCGGACATTATGGCTGTAGTGCCTCACTAGCCACTGACCTCACCGCACGCCACTGTGGGACAGATGTAACATGCAGAGAGAGGTAGATTTGGGAGGGGGAATGTCCTAGCATAACTGTTAATTGCAGTGTAATACTGTAATTCAGCTGTGCAGCATTTGTGGCTAAATGTCAAAGAAGCCAGTATTTACCCTGCATGCAAAACAATAAATGTATTTGAACATACCTCCCAACTATCCCAATTTTTGCAGGACAGTCACTTTTTTGGGGAATGTCCAGCTAACCCAAACAACCCCCCCCCCCTTCCCATGGGGAAGGGGGGGGGGTGGAAGGCTCCCTGTAGTTTGTTGCTCTGCAAATATGCACATTGTGGGTAATTCAGACCTGATCGCTAGGGTGTGTTTTTTGCATCCCTGTAATCAGGTAGTTGCCGCCTACAGCGGAAGGGAAAATTTGCTGTGCAGGTGTGTGATCACATGTGCACAAGAGCTGCACAGCTCAGCACTTACTCAGCCATTGAGGTGACGTCACAAATCCTCCCACAAAACGCCGGGTCCCTCCAGTGTTTTTCCGGACACTCCCTAGAAACATTCAGTTGCCACCCACACAAACACCCTCTTCTTGTCAATCTTCTTGTGATCTCCGGACCGTCGCACTTACGCATTGTGGTGCATACGCATGTGCAGTGCAGACCAGATTGCCCGCTGGGTGAAAATAAATTGAAGCGATCTGGTCTGAATAAGCCTCAATGTCTATTCACGGGAGACAGAGGGGCTGGGGCATGGCCAGCAGCTCACAGAGCACCTATAATGACAAAAATGGGAGACATGGCTCATGATCGCGATATACCTGCGAAGGTACGCCCTCTACTGATTGACAGGCAGAGGCATTCGCATTTTCTGCGGGGCACCCGGAGAAAATGTAGGCACACGCACAGGATGGACCCTGCGTATATGCCCCCATCCTCTTCATAGTTTTTGCGGTTGGAACGCGTATTACGATCCAAACTGAATTAGGCCCTATGTCTTATATACACGAGCAGTGTGAAAACATCAATCGATGGGGGTAATTCCAAGATGATCGCAGCAGGAATTTTGTTAGCAGTTGGGCAAAACCATGTGTACTGCAGGGGAGGCAGATATAACATGTGCAGAAAGAGTTAGATTTGGGTGAGTTATTTTGTTTCTGTGCAGGGTAAATACTGACTGCTTTATTTTTACACTGCAAATTAGATTGCAGATTGAACACACCACACCCAAATCTAACTCTCTCTGCACATGTTAAATCTGCCTTCCCTGCAGTGCACATAGGTGGTCATTCCGAGTTGTTTGCTCGGTAATTTTCTTCGCATCGCAGCGATTTTCCGCTTAATGCGCATGCGCAATGTTCACACTGCGACTGCGCCAAGTAAATTTGCTATGCAGTTAGGAATATTACTCACGGTTTTTTCATCGTTCTGGTGATCGTAATGTGATTGACAGGAAGTGGGTGTTTCTGGGCGGAAACAGGCCGCTTTAGGGGCGTGTGGGAAAAAATGCTACCGTTTCTGGGAAAAACGCGGGAGTGGCTGGAGAAACGGAGGAGTGTCTGGGCGAACGCTGGGTGTGTTTGTGACGTCAAACCAGGAACGACAAGCACTGAACTGATCGCACTGGCAGAGTAAGTCTCGAGCTACTCAGAAACTGCACAGAGATGTCTTATCGCAATATTGCAAATCTTTCGTTCGCAATTTTAAGATGCTAAGATTCACTCCCAGTAGGCGGCAGCTTAGCGTGTGCAATGCTGCTAAAAGCAGCTTGCGAGCGAACAACTCGGAATGAGGGCCATGGGGGGTAATTCTGAGTTGATCGCAGCAGGATTTTTGTTAGCAGTTGGGCAAAACCATGTGCACTGCATTTACGAACAGATGATTTTTTTATATAAATTTTAAAATGTTAGTAAATGTGTGTGTTTTTTTCAACCTGGAAGCCCAACATCGATTAAGATCGATCTTAAATAGACCCCTGGGTTTTAAGGATAACCATGGTTGAGTCCAATGGTTAATTCACATTGACCGAAGTTCTAATTAAGTCACCTGTGCTCAAGCATGATATCCTTAAAATCTGGATTGCAATGACAGCATTTTGGAACTATGCCTAAGGGTTTAATTTTTACATTTATCCACTGACAATAAATCTACCTACAATATCCCTGTAACTGTTATGATTACAGTATTTCACTAAATAATTTAATTTGCTGAACCTTCTGTAAAAAGAAATATTAAGCTGCTGTAATTCCCAGATGCAGCAAATTTGTTAGCTAGTGGGCAAAATCATGTGCACTGCAGGGATGGGGGGGGGGGGGGGCAGATATAACATTTGCAGAGAGATTTAGGTGGGTTATATTGTTTGTGTGCAGGGTAAATACTGGCTGTTTTGTTTTTACACTGCAATTTAGATTTCAGTTTGAACACACCGCACCAAAATCTAACTCTCTTTGCACATATTATACACCCCCCCCCCTGCAGTGTACATGGTTTTAGCTAATAAATTTGCTGCTGTGATCAGATCTGAGTTAAGCCCTATGTATTTGGCACTGGCAAAGGGTTAGAGGCCTTGCTGTAGAGCTCACACCTTTCTTATCATGCATTGTAATATTTCCTATGTCCTGATGTTGTGCTCTCTGCTCCATCCAAGTAAACAGCAATGTAGCATGGCTATCAAAGAGCGTGAAGATTGCAGATTTCCTGGGATTAATGCTAAGGAATGCTATTCCAGAGGCTGCTGCTTTAATTCAAGTGTCACTGGGGTTAAATGGTGTTTTTACCTTAAAAACACAGGTAGAGTATATAGTACAGTGGTAAAGTGGGAGCATGTAGTGCTATTGATTACAGATTTGATGGAGCTTAAACATGGATAAGGTCCATGGCTCTAAGAGTTTATCTTGTGTATCCTTTATTCTTAGTCATGGTCAGATAAGATTAGAAAATACCATTTAAGTGGAAATTTCCTGTTAGCTGTTTTTCAGTTTGCTCAACTGTCTGATTAACTGGTCCTAAAAAAGGACCAAAGGAGCTAAATTGCCCTGTGATCTAGCTAAATTGCCCCAGTTAAAAAAAAAAAAAAAACTAAGCTGCTGTAATTCCTGGATGTTTCCTTACTGCATCAACAGGAAGTGACAAGAAACAATGTAATGTGGAACCGTACAGCAGAAGGGATTGCGGCTACCCCACAATAAGTGCAGCGGAATGTAAGAAGAGGAATTGTTGCTTTGACTGCAGCATTCCCGGGGTTAACTGGTGTTTCTTCAAGTCACAAGGTATGGAGCTGCTGTATAGTTACTCGCAAGTCAGTAGTTGTATGATGCTCACACCTGTTAAGCTGGATACACACAGAATGCCCTACACAGGGGGTGAAATGAGCGCCCCCCCACCCCCCGTACGCTCAGCACACATCACGCTGTGCTGAGCGGGGGGAGAGATGTGTGCTGAGCAGTTCGCTCAGCACACATCTCTCCCCAAAATCGGGCCGTGAATACGGACCTTTAAACTGGATCCACACTTAGATTATCTGTCCAATTTTTTTTTCTAGTTGAAACAAAATTATGCTAATATGTGGCAGCAAATGACAATTGACCATTTGCTCACAAACACTGGAAAACATCCAAAAATGGTCATTTAGATAAATTGGTTAAATCCATTTCATTTAGCTAATTTATCCAAACTACCTTTATTGTATCTTTGTGGGTGAATGATGTGTGGGTCAGTGTTGAGGGTGGTGGAGGAGATGGGTAATAGGCACAGCAGGGTGTGGACAGTCAAATAGTGTGCTTAGAGGTTCAGAGTCATTGTATGAGACTCTGGCAACAGTGACTTGATGAGTCTGGTGTCCATAGGGTGGGACGCATTAACCTTTTTATGCTATTGAAATAGTTCTCCTCCTGACCGACGCAGTTCCTTGCTCCGAGGTTGGTGTATTGTCCTGTTGCAGCGCCTCTCCACTGTGGTCACAGTGAGCTGTGTGGTGTTGCTGGCGCATGCCAATCTCCCCCAAACCTCCCTCTTGCATTTCAGACCTACGTACGCATGATGGGATCTTGTATGATATGCGCGTGTGCTGTAGAGCTGAAAGTAGGGGTGAGGAGGCAGATCGTGAGATGGGGAAACTTTGTGGACTGTTAGCAAAGGGGAGCACTGGGCAATCTGAGTTGCAAAGAGGGCAGCAGAAGAGGTTATTGCATGTGCACTGGTGACAGGTCCATCCTTGGTGGCCAGCCTCAGTGGTAAAGGGGTACATGAGCTAGTGTTCCTTGGCCAGCCATGTACCATGGCCACCTCCCTACCTCCTATATATTCTCCCTGATCTGTCACTTTGTTACGGTCTGCTGCTGGCACTGGTGTATCGTCCTGCAGTTGCAGTCTCCGCCCATTGCTGTGACTTCCCCCAGAGTTAGCCACACAGAGTGACAGATCTGGGAAAATATATAGGAGATCATTACTTTCACTTGCAGCCTACCTTATTTTTTGCAGCCTAGCATGCTCCTGACCCCTTCTCTCACTAATACTTATACAACATTCATGAACTCATCTTAAGGTTTCTTTATTATTCAGTCACACTGTCTTGGATCCAAACCATTTCCTGTGGCATTGCAGTCAAACAATTGAGCTATTTACCCTTGCATAGAAAGGTATAATCTAAGCTAGAGAATTCTATTTGGAGCTCACCTTGTACTTTGTGAAGAAATAATCAGCTTTGTGGCTGAGCAGATATATGGAGTGTGTGGCTGCACAATGCATTGATCTGCTGAGTTGCAATGCTAATAATTTTTTTTTTTTGCAAAGTACCAATAGCTTCATTGTGAAGGTGGAAAGAAGGGTGTTACGGCATGGAATGTACAAACTGCGAGACCCTGCTGGTAGCGCCTTTGTCTATTTAGTAGGAAGGGCACGTAACAGCCGGGGGGCAATGGAGGAAGCCCCTTCAGGGCTGGAGCCCGGCGGCAACTGACTCCGTTGTCTCTGGCAGTTCCGCCCCTGGACTAGAGGAATGGTCAAGAACATGGCAACATTTAATGCCAAAAAATGCAAAATCATACACGTCTCAAAAATGCAAAGGCTAACTATAATATTAAGGGCATTATAATGGCAAGAGGAAAGCTATCTAAGTATTACTATTTCAGGTAAGCAATGTAACAAAGCAATAGGAAAGGCAAGTCAGATGCTTGTTTGCATAGGTTAAAGAACCAGTAGCAGAAAAAAGTAATACAGGTTGAGTATCCCATATCCAAATATTCCGAAATACGGAATATTCCGAAATACGGACTTTTTTGAGTGAGACTGAGATAGTGAAACCTTTGTGTTTTGATGGCTCAGTGTACACAAACTTTGTTTAATACTCAAAGTTATTAAAAATATTGTATTAAATGAACTTCAGACTGTGTGTATAAGGTGTATATGAAACATAAATGAATTCTGTGAATGTACACACACTTTGTTTAATGCACAAAGTTATAAAAAATATTGGCTAAAATGACCTTCAGGCTGTGTGTATAAGGTGTGAAACATAAATGCCTTCTGTGCTTAGATTTAGGTCCCATCACCATAATATCTCGTTATGGTATGCAATTATTCCAAAATACAGAAAAATCCGATATCCAAAATTCCTCTGGTCCCAAGCATTTTGGATAAGGGATACTCAACCTGTAATGCCACTGTATAGGTCCTTGGTACAGCCACATTTAGAATCCTGTGTTCAGTTCCAGAAGCCATATCTCCAGAAGGCTGTAAATACATTAGGGCAACTAAAATTGTGCATGGCCTACATCACAAAACTTACCTGGAAATACTAAAAAATGTTGATGTGTATAGTTTGGAGAAGGGAAGAGGGAACATACAGTAATAGAAACATTTAAATATATAGGGAGGAATGTAATAGGGTGTGAGAATCAGAAAGTGAGAGATTTTGTGTTTTTTCCTGTTGTTTTTTTTGTTTTTGTTTGATTGTTTGTTTTTAAAGTGGCAATCCTTTACATGGCAAAACCAGGTTGATATTTGCCATGTAAAGGATTGCCACCGTGGGCATGTGTAGAAGGGGCACTGCTACTGTTGGCATTATGTGTGTAAGCTGCACTGATATGGTGGTTATGTGTATAAAGGGCACTGCGACTGTGGGTATTATTATTATTATTATTACATGCGGTGTAATGACAATAAGATAGTGCTACTGTGTGGCGTATTTTGATTTGGGGTGCTATTGTGTGGCCATGCCCCTTCCTTGTGATACCACACCTTCTTTTTTTAAGGAGCGCACTGTCCCTTTATTAAGTATTGGAGAGAGGGCCCAAATTAATAGTTTGCAGGGAGGCGCCAAACACCCTAGCACTGGCCCTTTGGTAGGGGACAGGATTTGCTTCTGCTTGTGCACATATGTTATGATTGCCAGCCAACAGCACTGGTTTTGCCTATAACACTAACTATAAATATTTTGAATTGGTCCTGGACCACCAATCCAAGGCACCCCTGCAAGTGTCCTGAGGCACCCCAGGGTGCAGTTTGAGAACCACTGGTCTAGTGAGTACCCAGGATAATTATTGTAGCTGGTCTGCGGGTAACAGCTCTCAGATCCACTTCTAGAAAAAATGCAGCAATGTAATTTGAGTGACAAACTGCAGAGATGAACCCTTTCTGTGACTGCTGCACAGGGATCACACAAACTCTATTCATAGGGCTGACTTCACTTAGGGGAGATGTTCTCACCCCGCAAAGAAGTGCGAGTATATACCGCACTTACGGTACCATTGGATTTACAGATATTTTCTTGCAATACACTATGGGGGTCATTCTGAGTTGATTGCTCGCTAGCAGTTTCTCTAACGTCCTAGTGGATGCTGGGGACTCCGTCAGGACCATGGGGATTAGCGGCTCCGCAGGAGACAGGGCACAAAAGCAAGCTTTTAGGATCACATGGTGTGTACTGGCTCCTCCCCCTATGACCCTCCTCCAAGCCTCAGTTAGGTTTTTGTGCCCGTCCGAGCAGGGTGCAATCTAGGTGGCTCTCTAAAAGAGTTGCTTAGAAAAAGTTTTTAGGTTCTTTATTTTCAGTGAGTCCTGCTGGCAACAGGCTCACTGCATCGAGGGACTTAGGGGAGAGAAGTGAACTCACCTGCGTGCAGGATGGATTGGCTTCTTAGGCTACTGGACACCATTAGCTCCAGAGGGAGTCGGAACACAGGTCTCGCCCTGGGGTTCGTCCCGGAGCCGCGCCGCCGACCCCCCTTGCAGATGCTGAAGATTGAAGAGGTCCAGAACCAGGCGGCAGAAGACTTTCAGTCTTCATCAGGTAGCGCACAGCACTGCAGCTGTGCGCCATTGTTGTCAGCACACTTCACACAGCGGTCACGGAGGGTGCAGGGCGCGGGGGGGGGGGCGCCCTGGGCAGCAATGTATAATACCTGTATGGCGAAAAATACATCACATATAGCCCTTGAGGCTATATGGATGTATTTAACCCCTGCCAGATATCACAAACTCCGGAGAAGAAGCCAGCCGAAAAGGGGGCGGGGCCTATTCTCCTCAGCACACAGCGCCATTTTCCCTCACAGAAATGCTGGTGGGAAGGCTCCCATGCTCTCCCCTGCACTGCACTACAGAAACAGGGTTAAAACAGAGAGGGGGGGCACTGATTTGGCGATATGAATATATATTAAATGCTATAAGGGAGGAACACTTATATAAAGGTTGTCCCTGTATAATTATAGCATTTTGGTGTGTGCTGGCAAACTCTCCCTCTGTCTCCCCAAAGGGCTAGTGGGTCCTGTCCTCTATCAGAGCATTCCCTATGTGTGTGCTGTATGTCGGTACGTGTGTGTCGACATGTATGAGGAAAATGTTGGTGAGGAGGCGGAGCAAATTGCCTGTAATGGTGATGTCACTCTCTAGGGAGTCGACACCGGAATGGATGGCTTATTTATGGAATTACGTGATAATGTCAACACGCTGCAAGCCGGTTGACGACATGAGACGGCCGGCGATCAAATTAGTACCTGTCCAGGCGTCTCAAACACCGTCAGGGGCTGTAAAACGCCCATTTACCTCAGTCGGTCGACACAGACCCAGACACGGACACTGATTTCAGTGTCGACGGTGAAGAAACAAACGTATTTTCCTTTAGGGCCACACGTTAAGGGCAATGAAGGAGGTGTTACATATTTCTGATACTACAAGTACCACAAAAAAGGGTATTATGTGGGATGTGAAAAAACTACCTGTAGTTTTTCCTGAATCAGATAAATTAAATGAAGTGTGTGATGATGCGTGGGTTTCCCCCGATAGAAAATTATTGGCGGTATACCCTTTCCCGCCATAAGTTAGGGCGCGTTGGGAAACACCCCTTAGGGTGGATAAGGCGCTCATCCGATTCCATGTACTGCACTGATCAAAATGTACAGTACTCTTATTCAGGACTTATAAAACTGAAAATAACTGTTCATACACATCAATAACATTACTACTGTATAATATTCTACATTAGTTTATGCAATAATCAGACAAAGGCAATTTTATAATTTTTTTTAATAATGCACCAATTTAAAATTTTAAACAGAAAATACAGTACAGAACTACATATTTGTGGCTTGACCATTTCTTTCGACTACAACAGGTAATACTTTATACAGGTGATTTATATAATTATTACAATGTTCAGGTGTGAGTACTTCTAGCCAAAATTTCTTTATCCCATCCACCAGTTGCTGTTTTGTTGTTGGCTTTGCAACACTCCTAACGTACCTCTTCAATTGAGCCCACACTAATTCGATTGGGTTCATGTCTGGTGATCTATATAAAAATTAAAAAAAAGCGTATAGAAAAAATTAATTACATTACAGTAAATAGAGAAAATTAAACATACAATATTGTACTGTTTATTAAACAAATTTTTTTTTTACAGTACTAGAGTGCTATCCAAAATTTTACTTGTACACTGTTGAAAGAATACTCACTCTGGTGGTGTGCGTTCCCAATTCATACCTTTCTCTTCCATAAATTTGGCTGAGGCGGAGTGTTTAGGATCATTGTCTTGGAATATCCTATGGTGAGTTGGGTAATATTTATTCACAAATGGCACCATACATTCCTCTACTATTGTTTCTTGGAAAAATTTCTTATCCATGATTCCTACAGAAATCAAAAAATGTTGTTCATTAATAAGCAACTCCTTTTATTGTGCAGTTACACGTACTCTACAGTACAGCATGTATTTTTACAGAACACAGGCACAGAATAAAGTATAGTACTGTACCTTCGAAAAATAATAGGGGACCAGCTCCTAATCGTGATATGCCTCCCCATACATGGACTTTCAATGGATGCTTTGGGCGTGGTTTTAAAGAGATATGGTTACGTTTCCTGAATAACATTCTGGAGAACCGCTCAAGGGCAACAGACGATTCATCTGTGAAAATGACATCATCAAATGTTTCACCACTCTCAATCCATCGCCGTGCCTGTTCCACTCTCTTTTCTTTATTCACATCTCTTATCATTGGAGATATCCTGTGAAGAGCCAAAAATAATGAAATCAGATACAGTTATGAAATTACAGATTTACAGATTACTGTATATACAGTAGACTGTATGTGCAGTATACTGTATTATATACCTACTGTATACATTAAACTGTACATACAGTACATTAAGGTACATACAGAGTAATATATATATACATACTGTACATACACACACACACACACACACACACACACACACACACAGTATACAGTATGTAATCATCACAATAAGCCGGCAATGCTTCATTGCTGTCTCTGAGTGCCTATACAGTAGGTATCTCTTTTGGGATAGAATATATACAGTATATACACACACACATACTGTATATAGTATAAAGTACACACTCTGTATAATGATTTATGGCATTATTATATCACGTATCAAGGGATTATTAACAGTGCATTTACTGTATGGTTTATACTGCTTTCAGTATTTTACCTTGTTGCGCCAAAGGTCCATCCCATTTTCCGTCGCATCCTTCTGATGCTGGTGGCCGATATGTCCAGGTCATACTTGGAATGGAGAATTCGTTTTATTTGCAGAGCAGTACGCTCATCATCCTCACGAGTTAGTTCCTCCACAATTTGTTGCACTCTCCTACAGTACAATACAGTATGAAAAATATGAATTCATGAACAGCACAATCACAGTTACAATTGATGAAGTTTTTATTTTATTTCAAAAAATTTTTTATGGTATAAAGCAAGTCATTTAAACATTACAGTAGTGTACGTACCATGTGCATTTTGTAGGAAATACAAATCTGGGCGTTGTTCTCTCGAATGCATGATAGCGCACCGTTTCTAAAGTGACTATAATGCCACTTTCCTTGAGCCATGCATGGATCGCTTTGATGGTTTTATTTTCTTTTTTCATGTTGGCGATTATCTTGCTCATCGTTTTGTTGATAGTTACTGGCATGTTGTCCAACTATAATTCCTGTATGGAGAAAAAACATTTGTGAATACTGTAGTCTAAAATTTACACATCTGAAAATGCATAAGAGTTTTATGATAGAAGTTAATACTGTACATGTTTACTATCCAGTACCTGATGTTCAAATTTAAGTATTGTATACTGTACAGTACTGAAAATACCACTTCAGTGTTATGGACTGCAATTAGTTTCCTGTATGAAACAGATACAGTACAGTAAATAACCCTCCTTGGAAGTGCATGGGCCCTGTGAGACTTACAGTAGTGTACAGCATAAGGGTCGACTGACATGATGTACAAGCATTACATACAGTACATGTCAGTACTGTATGTAAATTCTTCAATTATTGCCTAACAACAATGCTGCTTACTGTATATTAAATACTGTAGGCCTAGAAATGTGCATCTCAATATAGTAGTTAAAAACACAGGGGCCTATGTGGATAAGCGAGTTCTATGCACACTAAAAATGGCCACCGACCGTGAACCCCCAGCACGTGGCAGCGCTCGGATATGTAGTGAGATACAGTATAGCATACATTTCACAGTCCAGGGGGCAATGCTGAAGGAGCGTCACAATCCCCTAGCTCAATTACACCGGGATAAGCGAGGTCTATGCACATTACGGTATACCAAGCTGGATCGCTTAGCAACCTGACAAAATGGCCGCCGACCGTGAACTCCCAGCAGGTGGCAGCGCTCGGATATGTAGTGAGATACAGTATGACATACATTTCACAGTCCAGGGGGCAATGCTGAAGGAGCGTCACAATCCCCTAGCTCAATTACACTGGGATAAGCGAGGTCTATGCACATTACGGTATACCGAGCTGGATCGCTTAGCAACCTGACAAAATGGCCGCCGACCGTGAACTCCCAGCACGTGGCAGCGCTCGGATATGTAGTGAGATACAGTATGGCATACATTTCACACTCCAGGGGGCAATGCTGAAGGAGCGTCACAATCCCCTAGCTCAATTACACTGGGATAAGCGAGGTCTATGCACATTACGGTATACCAAGCTGGATCGCTTAGCAACCTGACAAAATGGCCGCCGACCGTGAACTCCCAGCACGTGGCAGCGCTCGGATATGTAGTGAGATACAGTATGGCATACATTTCACACTCCAGGGGGCAATGCTGAAGGAGCGTCACAATCCCCTAGCTCAATTACACTGGGATAAGCGAGGTCTATGCACATTACGGTATACCGAGCTGGATCGCTTAGCAACCTGACAAAATGGCCGCCGACCATGAACTCCCAGCACGTGGCAGCGCTCAAATATGGAGTGAGAGATGGTATACATTTTAAAATACACCGGGATAAGTTGTACAGGCCAGGGAGCAATGCACAGGGACATTCATCATTTACGTATATAAATAATTGTAAACCGTAAATGAAAGAATTACCGGTCAAATACTGTATGACGAAACTGTGTCAATGAGCTGGAACACGTGAGCCTAGCAGAAGTTTTCGAAGGCAGAAACAGAGAGCAAATTATGAGGAGATTTCTGAAAGGTCGGAGAAGATCCACACAGCAAGTCTGCTTACGAGGAAACAGCTTTGCAAAGTGGGTAGCGGGGCGGTGACTGAGACGCTCTTTTATTCACATTCACACAAAAGGAATTCTTACCGCTTTGATTGGTGCCAATATAGGCGCATTCATCCTTACACCAATCACAGAGCATACTGTACTTTTGAATGTGAATAAAAGAGCGTCTCAGTCACCGCCCGCTACCCACTTTGCAAAGCTGTTTCCTCGTAGGCAGACTTGCTGTCTGGATCTTCTCCGACCTTTCAGAAATCTCCTGATAATTTGCTCTCTGTTTCTGCCTTCGAAAACTTCTGCTAGACTCACGTGTTCCAGCTCATTGACACAGTTTCGTCATACAGTATTTGACCGGTAATTCTTTCATTTACGGTTTACAATTATTTATATACGTAAATGATGAATGTCCCTGTGCATTGCTCCCTGGCCTGTACAACTTATCCCGGTGTATTTTAAAATGTATACCATCTCTCACTCCATATTTGAGCGCTGCCACGTGCTGGGAGTTCACGGTCGGCGGCCATTTTGTCAGGTTGCTAAGCGATCCAGCTCGGTATACCGTAATGTGCATAGACCTCGCTTATCCCAGTGTAATTGAGCTAGGGGATTGTGACGCTCCTTCAGCATTGCCCCCTGGAGTGTGAAATGTATGCCATACTGTATCTCACTACATATCCGAGCGCTGCCACGTGCTGGGAGTTCACGGTCGGCGGCCATTTTGTCAGGTTGCTAAGCGATCCAGCTCGGTATACCGTAATGTGCATAGACCTCGCTTATCCCAGTGTAATTGAGCTAGGGGATTGTGACGCTCCTTCAGCATTTCCCCCTGGAGTGTGAAATGTATGCCATACTGTATCTCACTACATATCCGAGCGCTGCCACGTGCTGGGAGTTCACGGTCGGCGGCCATTTTGTCAGGTTGCTAAGCGATCCAGCTCGGTATACCGTAATGTGCATAGACCTCGCTTATCCCAGTGTAATTGAGCTAGGGGATTGTGACGCTCCTTCAGCATTGCCCCCTGGAGTGTGAAATGTATGCCATACTGTATCTCACTACATATCCGAGCGCTGCCACGTGCTGGGAGTTCACGGTCGGCGGCCATTTTGTCAGGTTGCTAAGCGATCCAGCTCGGTATACCGTAATGTGCATAGACCTCGCTTATCCCAGTGTAATTGAGCTAGGGGATTGTGACGCTCCTTCAGCATTGCCCCCTGGAGTGTGAAATGTATGCCATACTGTATCTCACTACATATCCGAGCGCTGCCACGTGCTGGGAGTTCACGGTCGGTGGCCATTTTGTCAGGTTGCTAAGCGATCCAGCTCGGTATACCGTAATGTGCATAGACCTCGCTTATCCCGGTGTAATTGAGCTAGGGGATTGTGACGCTCCTTCAGCATTGCCCCCTGGAGTGTGAAATGTATGCCATACTGTATCTCACTACATATCCGAGCGCTGCCACGTGCTGGGAGTTCACGGTCGGCGGCCATTTTGTCAGGTTGCTAAGCGATCCAGCTCGGTATACCGTAATGTGCATAGACCTCGCCGGTGTAATTGACAGGGCCGTCTTTTCATATGGGCTCAATGGGCTCTTGCCCAAGGGCCCCAGGAGTAAAAGGGACCTAGTCTGATAGCTGAGGGTCCCCTCTTTTCAGGGGTACCAGATTTTTGAAAATCGGCCCTGGGGAACCAGAGATAGCAGGCTTCAAAGCAGTGGTCCCCATCCAAACCTGTTAATTGTTTTTCACAGCCAGATATCTAGGTTTCTTTTTGCCTTAGAGTTTTTCGGAGGGTATACTCCAAAAGCTGTGACTCCCCCCTTTCAGTGGACACTGGCAGCTTGCCTCTACTATGCCCAGAACCAGAGATATCAGCCTTCAAGCAGCTGTTCCCTGCTCCAGCTCCACACTCCTACTGTAATATGCAGTTTTATATTTTTGTCGGTGGATTGCTCTGGCTTCTAAAGTCTGATCCCCAAGTCCCCAGTACGTCCTGACAGGTGTCCCCAGTATCTCCTGACAAGTGTCCCCAGTACCTCCTGACAGGTGGGACTCTAGTTTTTTTTTTCCCCATTAGAGCTAAGAAATCTACAGTATTTCCAGGAACTGGAGATATCTGCAGTAAAGCACGCTGCCCTGACCCCCGGAAAATGATGAATATTAAGCCCACTCCATTATCCACTCCTCCCCTGTGTATTAAACACCCCCTACCACCCTGGAAGTCATGTACCAGGGCCCCTTCATTCAGCACAATGCCCCCTTCTACAGTTTAGTGTTCTCCTTCCTGCCCCATCTGTGCAGTAAAGGAATAATTAGCAGAAATTATTTCTCCAGGTCCTACTGTACATACTGAGCGAAAGATAGAACCCCCCCTATCCCCCGCGGAACATCAAAGCTGCCGCTGATAGCTCCCCCCACCCCTTCCGCTGGTGGGTGGGTAGGGGCCCCAGTGCATTGCTGTGTCCAGGGGCCCACACTGCTGTTAAGATGGCTCTGGTAATTGAGCTAGGGGATTGTGACGCTCCTTCAGCATTGCCCCCTGGACTGTACCATACTGTATCTCACTCCATATCCAAGCGCTGCCACGTGCTGGGAGTTCACGGTCGGCGGCCATTTTGTCAGGTTGCTAAGCGATCCAGCTCGGTATAACGTAATGTACATAGACCTCGCTTATCCCGGTGTACTATGTGCAGTAGTACTGAATGATTGCTATCACTTGTGGTGAAACACCTATCTTATCAAATACAGTAACTACTGTACAGTATAGTTGTTCGCACAGGTGATGGTAATCATACTGTATATTTAAACTGAAGTCCGTAACAGAGCATTCTGTCCCTCCTGCAGAGGTTCATGTTGGGAGGCACAGGGAAAAAAGTATAATACTGTACAGTATTTGCACTTTACTGTTGTGCACTTTATTTGAAAATGTACAGTTGTTTGCTATTTTTAGCATGCTGTGCTTTACATGTTTTCTTATTGTGGTTTTTATATTTTTAGACAAAAGACAAAGAATACAGACTACCAGATTTTACGGGAGTGCCAAAACCCACCCATCAGTGGCACAGAAACTTGCTGCAGTAGTCCCACAAAAGAAGAAGAAAACTGCCAAGGCGGCTCAGAAAGAAAATGTGGTGAAACCACGAAAAAATGCCAAGGCAAAGAATAATAAGTTGGAGCTGATATGTGGTGTGGCAAATGATGTAATTGTTCCATCTCCTGCAGATCACAGTGTTCAGCCAATGAATCTGGAAATACCGGTGCTAGAGGACGTGACAAACACGCTGCATCAGGAAGCTTCTTTTTTGGACCATGTAGCCACCCCTGGACAAGAAGACATGACACATTCACCACGAAGAAGGTTGCATTTCACAGATGTGAACACCAAAGTGCAGGACTGCCAGTGTACCTGTCCTGTTTTACTAAAGGAGCTACTCAGTAAGGTGACCAATATGGAGTCAGAAGTTGGTGGACAGGTCAATCAGCTGCAGACCGATGTGGCTGGCCTTAAAGAAGGCATAAAGGAACAGATGGTAGAAGCCATGAAGAAAGTCATTGAACAAACGAGGGAAGAATGGCAAGTTGGAGTTTGCCGCACCATAATTGCAACACACCACCAAGCGGTTCAAGTCAGCGGCCTGGACGACCGAGGCCTGGAGGACCGCAGAGGAGGCCTGGAGGACCGCAGAGGAGGCCTGGAGGACCGCAGCGGACTGGACGAAGTCAGCGGCTTGGACGACCGCAGAGGAGGCCTGGAGGACCGCAGAGGAGACCTGGACGACCGCAGAGGAGACCTGGACGACCGTAGAGGAGCCCTGGAGGACCGCAGAGGCCTGGACCACAGCAGCGGACTGGACGAAGTCAGCGGCTTGGACGACCGCAGAGGAGGCCTGGAGGACCGCAGAAGAGACCTGGAGGACCGCAGAGGAAACCTGGACGACCGCAGAGGAAACCTGGAGGACCGCAGAGGAGGCCTGGACGACCGTAAAGGAGGCCTGGACCACAGCAGCGGACTGGACGAAGTCAGCGACTTGGACGACCGCAGAGGAGGCCTGGGGGACCGCAGAAGAGACCTGGAGGACCGCAGAGGAAACCTGGAGGACCGTAGAGGAGGCCTGGACGACCGTAGAGGAGGCCTGGAGGACCGCAGAGGCCTGGACCACAGCAGCAGACTGGACGCAGTCAGCGGCGTGGACGACCGCAGAGGAGGCCTGGAGGACCGCAGAGGAAACCTGGACGACCGCAGAGGAAACCTGGAGGACCGCAGAGGAAACCTGGAGGACCGCAGAGGAAACCTGGAGGACCGCAGAGGAAACCTGGAGGACCGCAGAGGAAACCTGGAGGACCGCAGAGGCCTGGACCACAGCAGCGGACTGGACCACAGCAGCGGACTGGACGAAGTCAGCGACTTGGACGACCGCAGAGGAGTCCTGGAGGACCGCAGAAGAGACCTGGAGGACCGCAGAAGAGACCTGGAGGACCGCAGAGGAAACCTGGAGGACCGCAGAGGAAACCTGGAGGACCGTAGAGGAGGCCTGGACGACCGTAGAGGAGGCCTGGACGACCGTAGAGGAGCCCTGGAGGACCGCAGAGGCCTGGACCACAGCAGCGGACTGGACGAAGTCAGCGGCTTGGACGACCGCAGAGGAGGCCTGGAGGACCGCAGAAGAGGCCTGGACGACCGCAGAGGAGGCCTGGACGACCGCAGAGGAGGCCTGGACGACCGCAGAGGAGGCCTGGACGACCGCAGAGGAAACCTGGACGACCGCAGAGGAAACCTGGAGGACCGCAGAGGAAACCTGGAGGACCGCAGAGGAAACCTGGAGGACCGCAGAGGAAACCTGGAGGACCGCAGAGGCCTGGACCACAGCAGCGGACTGGACCACAGCAGCGGACTGGACGAAGTCAGCGACTTGGACGACCGCAGAGGAGGCCTGGAGGACCGCAGAAGAGACCTGGAGGACCGCAGAGGAAACCTGGAGGACCGCAGAGGAAACCTGGAGGACCGCAGAGGAAACCTGGAGGACCGCAGAGGAGGCCTGGACGACCGTAGAGGAGGCCTGGACGACCGTAGAGGAGCCCTGGAGGACCGCAGAGGCCTGGACCACAGCAGCGGACTGGACGAAGTCAGCGGCTTGGACGACCGCAGAGGAGGCCTGGAGGACCGCAGAAGAGGCCTGGACGACCGCAGAGGAGGCCTGGACGACCGCAGAGGAGGCCTGGACGACCGCAGAGGAGGCCTGGAGGACCGCAGAGGAGGCCTGGAGGACCGCAGAGGAGGCCTGTAGGACCGCAGAGGAGGCCTGTAGGACCGCAGAGGAGGCCTGGAGGACCGCAGAGGGCTGGACGACCGCAGCGGGCTGGACGACCGCAGAGGCCTGGATTCAAGTGTGCTGTTGCCAGGAACACCAATGATGACCAGCACACCTGCTCACAGGCCACTTCTCAATACATTCGGAGGCTCTCTGAACAATATTGCCCTGGCTGTCATCTCAACTTCCCTGGACGACCATCTGTACAGAGCTTCAAATGGACATATTCAGAAATACGCATATTCTCTGTTCCAGCACCATGTACAGTACGACAAATACTTGACGTGGGCCAATCGTGTGAACTTTGATGGTTCCAAGGGCAAACTTCCGCTGCCCAAAAATCTGGTACATGACATCATGGCTAGGTGTGAACGCCGCGTGAGGATTGGTGATCAAGAAAAGAGGAAGATAAGGGATACCATAAACGCTGCGCTGAGAACGAAGAGGAAAATGACTTGGAAGCTCCACTATGATGAAACCAGATCATTACCTACCTCCTAGCTTCAGCACATCAGCTTCACACAGCTGAAGCTAAAAAATTGTGTCAATGTACCTGTATGACCTGTACATTTTCTGGGGCTGCATGCACTGTGCTGAATCCACTTGGAGCAGCTCGGTTACTCAAAGGGGAGTGCATGAACTTGGCTCACCACATTCCTGGTAATGTAAGGGCCTGGTACAAGTTGCCCCTTTTATTCCTGTTGATTTTTTGGGCGCTGCTGTATCTATCCAGTAGCAGCCGAGTCCATTGTGCTGTGTCCATCTGGGGCCTTGGGCTGCGTTTCCATCCAGGGGCTGCTGTTGTCAGTCCTCTATTCTGGTGTCCGTATGCGACAGTGTTAAAAAGCAAAAGACAAAAACGAAAAATAATTCAAAAAAGCAAAACCTAAAAATAAAGTACAAAAACCATTACCCCGCACCACCACCACAAAAAAATAAATTATAAAAATGTTAAAGTTGATATTGTTACTGTATTTGTGCTGTTACCTTTTGATTAAAGTACCGTACAGTATGTGTGATGTTGGCTTTCTTATTACAATACAGTATGTGTGATGTTACATGTTCCAAATGATTTTGTCCGTAAATAAAGTGTTTCTTAAAATAAACATGACGTGGTTTCCAATGTTTGTATTCCCAACTTCCTGTACTGTATAAATTAGTACTACTGTATGATGGGAATTCAATTAAGAGTGGTATACTGTATGTAAAACAACTTGGTTAGGCATCTTGCATTTCATATTTTAATAAAAACCACAGGAAACTTCTATTTTTAAAAGTTTATTGAAGAAAAAAAAGGTGTTTTTTTTAAATAAAGTTTGAAAGTTAATTAAAACAAAAAAGTAGTTTGTTCTTCGTTACATTCTTTTCTTGTGTATATAGATATCTGTGGGGGGAAAAAAAAAAAGTATTAAAGTAAAGACACTCATGTTCATTTGTTTTCCAAGAAAATTTGTGGAACCACACAGCCCAGCAATAAGTCATGCTGGGCTGTGTGGTTCCACAAAAGGCATGCGGTCCAAAGTGAAATAGTGGTGTCAGTGGTCAGCACTTTGACACGCTAACATTTGTGGAACCACACAGCAATGCCTGACACACACAAAATGCCTGACACACACAAAATGCCTGACACACACATGCTGGAGGGAAAACACATGTTTGCCAAACAGTCGACAGCACATGTCGGCCAGATGGCCGACCAAACTTGCTCCAAATCACCCCAAACTGGCCAGAAAGCACCCCAGCACACTCAGGAGGTACACCACAGCTAAATTAGGAGAGAATTTCATTACAAACAGCCAGATCTTGCAGATTATCTGCCAGATAATTGTATGGTGTACAGTATGCCTATCTTATACAGTAGAAAAAGATACTATACAATGGAGTACAATAACAAACATATTTATTAAAAAAAAAAAAAATTTAAAATGCTCTTAATAACAAATTAAAAAAGTGGTCCACTAAGAGGTGGACCACCACCCGCAGGAGCTGGATGGCACGCTGCAACTGTTCTGTGGGAAAAAAAGGACAGTATTACAAAACAAATACTGAATACTTTACAGTGTAGTAATGGCAATACAGTACTTTACTCTATATTAGACAATCTTGTTATTTACAATGTACAGTACTGTATTGTCAGTAGAGATGAGCGGGTTCGGTTTCTCTGAATCCGAACCCGCACGAACTTCATGTTTTTTTTCACGGGTCCGAGCGACTCGGATCTTCCCGCCTTGCTCGGTTAACCCGAGCGCGCCCGAACGTCATCATGACGCTGTCGGATTCTCGCGAGGCTCGGATTCTATCGCGAGACTCAGATTCTATATAAGGAGCCGCGCGTCGCCGCCATTTTCACACGTGCATTGAGATTGATAGGGAGAGGACGTGGCTGGCGTCCTCTCCATTTAGATTAGGGTTGAGAGAGAGAGAGAGAGATTGACCTGAGGCTGTGATACTGTAGAAGAGAGTGCAGAGTTTAGTGACTGACGACCACAGTGACCACCAGACAGTGCAGTTGTTTGTTTTATTTAATATATCCGTTCTCTGCCTGAAAAAAACGATACACACAGTGACTCAGTCACATACCATATCTGTGTGCACTGCTCAGCCCAGTGTGCTGCATCAATGTATATATATATCTGACTGTGCTCAGCTCACACAGCTTATAATTGTGGGGGAGACTGGGGAGCACTGCAGTGCCAGTTATAGGTTATAGCAGGAGCCAGGAGTACATAATATAATATTAAAATTAAACAGTGCACACTTTTGCTGCAGGAGTGCCACTGCCAGTGTGACTAGTGACCAGTGACCTGACCACCAGTATATATAATATTAGTAGTATACTATCTCTTTATCAACCAGTCTATATTAGCAGCAGACACAGTACAGTGCGGTAGTTCACGGCTGTGGCTACCTCTGTGTCGGCACTCGGCAGCCCGTCCATAATTGTATATACCACCTAACCGTGGTTTTTTTTCTTTCTTTATAGTCATACTAGTTACGAGTATACTATCTCTTTATCAACCAGTCTATATTAGCAGCAGACACAGTACAGTGCGGTAGTTCACGGCTGTGGCTACCTCTGTGTCGGCACTCGGCAGCCCGTCCATAATTGTATATACCACCTAACCGTGGTTTTTTTTTCTTTCTTTATACATACATACTAGTTACGAGTATACTATCTCTTTATCAACCAGTCTATATTAGCAGCAGACACAGTACAGTGCGGTAGTTCACGGCTGTGGCTACCTCTGTGTCGGCACTCGGCAGCCCGTCCATAATTGTATATACCACCTAACCGTGGTTTTTTTTTCTTTCTTTATACATACATACTAGTTACGAGTATACTATCTCTTTATCAACCAGTCTATATATTAGCAGCAGACACAGTACAGTGCGGTAGTTCACGGCTGTGGCTACCTCTGTGTCGGCACTCGGCAGCCCGTCCATAATTGTATATACCACCTAACCGTGATTTTTTTTTCTTTCTTTATAGTCATACTAGTTACGAGTATACTATCTCTTTATCAACCAGTCTATATTAGCAGCAGACACAGTACAGTGCGGTAGTTCACGGCTGTGGCTACCTCTGTGTCGGCACTCGGCAGCCCGTCCATAATTGTATATACCACCTAACCGTGGTTTTTTTTTCTTTCTTTATACATACATACTAGTTACGAGTATACTATCTCTTTATCAACCAGTCTATATATTAGCAGCAGACACAGTACAGTGCGGTAGTTCACGGCTGTGGCTACCTCTGTGTCGGCACTCGGCAGCCCGTCCATAATTGTATATACCACCTAACCGTGGTTTTTTTTTCTTTCTTTATACATACATACTAGTTACGAGTATACTATCTCTTTATCAACCAGTCTATATATTAGCAGCAGACACAGTACAGTGCGGTAGTTCACGGCTGTGGCTACCTCTGTGTCGGCACTCGGCAGCCCGTCCATAATTGTATATACCACCTAACTGTGGTTTTTTTTTCTTTCTTTATAGTCATACTAGTTACGAGTATACTATCTCTTTATCAACCAGTCTATATTAGCAGCAGACACAGTACAGTGCGGTAGTTCACGGCTGTGGCTACCTCTGTGTCGGCACTCGGCAGCCCGTCCATAATTGTATATACCACCTAACCGTGGTTTTTTTTCTTTCTTTATACATACATACTAGTTACGAGTATACTATCTCTTTATCAACCAGTCTATATTAGCAGCAGACACAGTACAGTGCGGTAGTTCACGGCTGTGGCCACCTCTGTGTCGGCACTCGGCAGCCCGTCCATAATTGTATATACCACCTAACCGTGGTTTTTTTTTCTTTCTTTATACATACATACTAGTTACGAGTATACTATCTCTTTATCAACCAGTCTATATATTAGCAGCAGACACAGTACAGTGCGGTAGTTCACGGCTGTGGCTACCTCTGTGTCGGCACTCGGCAGCCCGTCCATAATTGTATATACCACCTAACCGTGTTTTTTTTTTCTTTCTTTATACATACATACTAGTTACGAGTATACTATCTCTTTATCAACCAGTCTATATATTAGCAGCAGACACAGTACAGTGCGGTAGTTCACGGCTGTGGCTACCTCTGTGTCGGCACTCGGCAGCCCGTCCATAATTGTATATACCACCTAACCGTGGTTTTTTTTTCTTTCTTTATAGTCATACTAGTTACGAGTATACTATCTCTTTATCAACCAGTCTATATTAGCAGCAGACACAGTACAGTGCGGTAGTTCACGGCTGTGGCTACCTCTGTGTCGGCACTCGGCAGCCCGTCCATAATTGTATATACCACATAACCGTGGTTTTTCTTTCTTTCTTTATACATACATACTAGTTACGAGTATACTATCTCTTTATCAACCAGTCTATATTAGCAGCAGACACAGTACAGTGCGGTAGTTCACGGCTGTGGCTACCTCTGTGTCGGCACTCGGCAGCCCGTCCATAATTGTATATACCACCTAACCGTGGTTTTTTTTTCTTTCTTTATACATACATACTAGTTACGAGTATACTATCTCTTTATCAACCAGTCTATATTAGCAGCAGACACAGTACAGTGCGGTAGTTCACGGCTGTGGAGGAGAGTCCAATTGTGTCGGTTGCGATGCCTGACCTTCCCAACACTGGACGTGAAGAGCATGCGCCTTCCACCATTTGCACGCCCCCTGCAAGTGCTGGAAGGAGCACCCGCAGTCCAGTTCCTGATAGTCAGATTGAAGATGTCAGTGTTGAAGTACACCAGGATGAGGAGGATATGGGTGTTGCTGGCGCTGGGGAGGAAATTGACCAGGAGGATTCTGATGGTGAGGTGGTTTGTTTAAGTCAGGCACCCGGGGAGACACCTGTTGTCCGTGGGAGGAATATGGCCGTTAACATGCCTGGTGAAAATACCAAAAAAATCAGCTCTTCGGTGTGGAACTATTTCAACAGAAATGCGGACAACAGGTGTCAAGCCGTGTGTTCCCTTTGTCAAGCTGTAATAAGTAGGGGTAAGGACGTTAACCACCTCGGAACATCCTCCCTTATACGTCACCTGCAGCGCATTCATAATAAGTCAGTGACAAGTTCAAAAACTTTGGGTGACAGCGGAAGCAGTCCACTGACCAGTAAATCCCTTCCTCTTGTAACCAAGCTCACGCAAACCACCCCACCAACTCCCTCAGTGTCAATTTCCTCCTTCCCCAGGAATGCAAATAGTCCTGCAGACCCTGTCACTGAAATGATGGGTTGGTTAAAGTGTGCATGTCCTGTTTTGTTTATACAACATAAGGGTGGGTGGGAGGGCCCAAGGACAATTCCATCTTGCACCTCTTTTTTCTTTTATTTTTCTTTGCGTCATGTGCTGTTTGGGGAGGGTATTTTGGAAGGGACATCCTGCGTGACACTGCAGTGCCACTCCTAAATGGGCCCGGTGTTTGTGTCGGCCACTAGGGTCGCTAATCTTACTCACACAGTCAGCTACCTCATTGCGCCTCTTTTTTTCTTTGCGTCATGTGCTGATTGGGGAGGGTTTTTTGGAAGGGACATCCTGCGTGACACTGCAGTGCCACTCCTAAATGGGCCCGGTGTTTGTGTCGGCCACTAGGGTCGCTAATCTTACTCACACAGTCAGCTACCTCATTGCGCCTCTTTTTTTCTTTGCATCATGTGCTGATTGGGGAGGGTTTTTTGGAAGGGACATCCTGCGTGACACTGCAGTGCCACTCCTAAATGGGCCCGGTGTTTGTGTCGGCCACTAGGGTCGCTAATCTTACTCACACAGTCAGCTACCTCATTGCGCCTCTTTTTTTCTTTGCGTCATGTGCTGATTGGGGAGGGTTTTTTTGAAGGGACATCCTGCGTGACACTGCAGTGCCACTCCTAAATGGGCCCGGTGTTTGTGTCGGCCACTAGGGTCGCTAATCTTACTCACACAGTCAGCTACCTCATTGCGCCTCTTTTTTTCTTTGCGTCATGTGCTGATTGGGGAGGGTTTTTTGGAAGGGACATCCTGCGTGACACTGCAGTGCCACTCCTAAATGGGCCCGGTGTTTGTGTCGGCCACTAGGGTCGCTTATCTTACTCACACAGTCAGCTACCTCATTGCGCCTCTTTTTTTCTTTGCGTCATGTGCTGATTGGGGAGGGTTTTTTGGAAGGGACATCCTGCGTGACACTGCAGTGCCACTCCTAGATGGGCCAGGTGTTTGTGTCGGCCACTAGTGTCGCTTAGCTTAGTCATCCAGCGACCTTGGTGCAAATTTTAGGACTAAAAATAATATTGTGAGGTGTGAGGTATTCAGAATAGACTGAAAATGAGTGGAAATTATGGTTTTTGAGGTTAATAATAATATGGGATCAAAATGACCCCCACATTCTATGATTTAAGCTGTTTTTTAGTGTTTTTTAAAAAAAAACACCCGAATCCAAAACACACCCGAATCCGACAAAAAAAATTCGGTGAGGTTTTGCCAAAATGCGGTCGAACCCAAAACACGGCCGCGGAACCGAACCCAAAACCAAAACACAAAACCCGAAAAATTTCAGGCGCTCATCTCTACCTTTGACTCGGACCGTCAGTGAGGCCGGCAGGTGGTTTTCATACTGGGCTATCCAGCTCTTCGGTGGCGGTGGCAGGGACATTCAGAAAAGGGCCAGCACAGCAACATGCATAATAATGGCAATACAGTATGGACCACAGGGACTGGACAAAGTGATGGGGTAAAAGGAGGGGAGAGGGTTTAGTTGGCCTGTTAATTGTTTTCCTGCTTAAATTGAGCAGTTGGTGGATACACTTTAAAAAGCAATATTGGCACTGTGGCCCCATTATTTCTCTTCTTAATACTTGGAGCCCTGAACAAGTGTCCCCTTTGTCCCCCCTGTCACCGGGCCTGTTCAGGCGTTACCTATGGAGAAGCTGCGACATGACATCCTAGGACACGATACTGCACCATGCATCACCATTATATTTCAGTGTGCCTTGTCAATATTTAAATCTTGTTCTGTGTGACGTGAGTTGTAAATGGTTGAAAATCTCTTTGCTACAGTATCGTCACCATGTAGTTATAACAACACCGCAAAACCACCAAAAGACGTGTTTTGGTAGAGGGACTGCTGGAGGGGCCCATTGGGGCCCCCAGTTTGCTACCCCACCCCAGTATACCTGTGCTGTAGCCAGTGGAAGGGGCACTATCTTCCCGGTGATCTCTTCGGGAAGATGGTGCCGCACATAGAAAGCAAAGACTCTGGCTGCACTCTCCTGCCCTCGCTCTAAGCAAGGTGATCGGGCCACAAAAGGACCCCTGTCGGACCCCTGCCCGACCCCGGCCTGTGGGCCACAAAAGGATGCATTGGGGGCGGCATGCGGCCCATGGGTTTGACACCCCTGCCCTAGAGTATCAAAATTTGTTTCACGGCACCCCTAGGCCAAAGTTTTTTTTATTGAGAAATTCAGAAAAAAATATAAAATAAATTGTGTTTATAGCATGTCATCCTCAGGTTCAGTTATGTTGTGAGGGAATGGTTTTGCCAATTTAATAAAGTATAAATAATTTTAATTGGTCCTGGACCACCAAACTATGCTACCAGTGCAAGAACCCCAGTTTGGAAACTACTGCCATAAAATAAACCTTTTTTGTTTTTTTTAAACTACATGTAATACACCTTAGAGCTCAGTTCCTAAAAGGTTTTAAACCCTTGCATACAGTAAACTACACATATTTAAAAATCCTACACCGGGCACAAGTGCTCACGGGCCAATTTCATGGCAGTCTCGGATAGGAGGGCATTGTGGATTCACCAAGGGAATGCTGATGCTGACTCCAAGAAGAAAGGGAGTCTCTTCCCTATGAAGGTGAAGCCTTGTTTGGCAACGGCCTAGTTAATTTGATCTCGGCAGCTCCCGCAGGTAAGTCATCCTTCTTGCCCTATGTTCCCTCTCAACGGATGAAGACGCATCATTATCTGACGCAGTCATTTCGGCCCAATAGATATGCAAGAAGTTAAGATTCCCCTTTCTTTGCAGGTAGAGGAAGGAAAAGAGGGAAGAGGTCTGTAGCCTCTTCAAGATCGCAGGAGCAGAGATCGTCCTCTGCTTCTGCCAAATCCACTGCATGACGCTGGGGCTCTCTTGCAGGAGCCCGCACCAGTGGGGGGCACGTCTAAAACTCTTCAGTCAGTTCTGGATTCATTCGGACCTGGACTCGTGGGTTTTACAAATAGTGTCCCAAGGGTACAAACTGGGGTTTCAAGACGTTCCCCCTCACCGATTGTTCAAATCAGCCTTAGTCAGCAGGGAGAAGGTTTTTATTCAAGCCTCTTCGTGGTCCCGAAGCCGGACGGCTCAGTCAGACCAATCTTAAATCTGAAATCCCTTAATTTCTACCTAAAGAAATTCAATTTCAAGATGGAATCTCTCAGGGTAGTGATCTCCAGTCCGGGGGATAAAGGAGATTTCATGGTTTTGGTAGACATAAAGGATGCCTACTTATATGTTCCCATTTAGCCACTGCATCAAGCTACCTGAGGTTTGCAATTCAGGATTGTCATTACCAATTTCAGACGTTGCCGTTTGGTCTGTCCACGGCTCCGAGGATTTTCACCAGGGTGATGGCGGAAATGATGGTTCTCCTTCGCAAGCAAGGAGTCACAATTATCCCGTACTTGGATGATCTCCTGATAAAGGCGAGATCCAGGGACCAGTTGGTGCAAAACATCTACTCTCCCTGACAGTTCTTCAACAACATGGTTGGCTCCTAAACTTGCCAAAATCGCAGTTGGTCCCAATGACGCGGTTGTTGTTTTTGGGAGTGATACTGGACACAGAAGAGGTTTTCTTCTAGTGGAAAGGCTCTGGAGATCCAGAGTCTGGTCAAACAAATTCTGAAACCAGCAAGAGTGTTAATCCATCAATGCATTCAGTTGCTGGGGAAGATGGTTGCGGCCTACGAGGCCATTCAGTTTGGCAGGTTCCATGCCAGAGTGTTCCAGTGGGACCTGTTGGACAAGTGGTCCGGATCCCACCTACACATGCACCGGAGGATAATCCTGTCTTCCAAGACCAGAATCTCACTCCATTGGTGGCTGCACAGTTCTCACCACCTAGAGGGGCGATGGTTCGGGATCCAGGACGGGATCCTAGGGACCACGGATGCAACCCTCCGAGGCTGGAGAGCAGTCACACAGGGGGAAAACATCCAAGGAAGATGGTCAAGTCTTCCTTGGATGTTTTCATCTCCACATAAATGTTCTGGAGTTAAGGGCCATTTAATAACTGCAGACACAGTACGCACTGGGACGGGTGCCCAGCATCCTCTACGGACTAAGAGAAAAGGATTTACCGGTAGGTATTAAAATCCTATTTTCTCTAACGTCCTAGAGGATGCTGTGGACTCCGTAAGGACCATGGGGATAGACGGGCTCCGCAGGAGACATGGGCACTTTAAGAAAGACTTTAGTTCTGGGTGTGCACTGGCTCCTCCCTCTATGCCCCTCCTCCAGAACTCAGTTTGATACTGTACCCAGTGGAGACTGGGTGCTTTTCAGGAGCTCTCCTGAGCTTTCTGACAGAAAGTATTTTGCTAGGTTTTTAATTTTCAGGGAGCACTGCTGGCAACAGACTCCCTCATCGAGGGACTGAGGGGAGAGAAGCAGCCCTACTCTCTGAGTTGCAAGGTCCTGCTTCTTAGGCTACTGGACACCATTAGCTCCAGTGGGATTGGTACGCAGGATCTCACCCTCGCCGTCCGTCCCAGAGCCGCGCCGCCGTCCCCCTCGCAGAGCCGGAAGATAGAAGCCGGGTGAGTATGAGAAGAAAAGAAGACTTCAGAGGCGGCAGAAGACTTCATGATCTTCACTGAGGTAATGCACAGCACTGCAGCTGTGCGCCTTTGCTCCCATACACCTCACATACTCCGGTCACTGTAAGGGTGCAGGGCGCAAGGGGGGCGCCCTGGGCAGCAATATAAACCTCTTTCGCAAAAATATAACATATATACAGCTGGGCACTTTATATATGTATAAGCCCCCATCAATTTTACAGTTTAAGCGGGACAGAAGCCCGCCTCCGAGGGGGCGGGGCTTCTCCCTCAGCACTCACCAGCGCCATTTTTTCTCCACAGCACCGCTGAGAGGAAGCTCCCCGGACTCTACCCTGCTTATACCACGTTAGACAAGAGGGTTGAAAAGAGGGGTGGGGGGGGCACATAATTCGCAAATTACATACAGCAGCACTACTGGGCAAACATTAAGTTACTGTTTTATTCCTGGGTTATATAGCGCTGGGGGGTGTGCTGGCATACTCTCTCTCTCTGTCTCTCCAAAGGGCCTTGTGGGGAAACTGTCTTCAGAAAAAGCATTCCCTGTGTGTGTAGTGTGTCGGTACACGTGTGTCGACATGTCTGAGGAAGAAGGCTATATTAGAGAGGAGCGGGAGCAAATGAATGTGGTGTCTCCGCCGACAGCTGATTGGATGGATATGTGGAATGTTTTAAATGCTAGTGTAAACTCATTGCACAAAAGATTAGACAAGGCAGAAGCTTTGGGACAGTCAGGGTTTCAACCCATGCCTGATCCTATGTTGCAGGGACTGTCAGGGTCTCATAAGCGCCCACTATCCCAGATTGTTGACACAGATACCGACACGGATTCTGACTCCAGTGTCGATTACGATGATGCAAAGTTACAGCCAAAATTGGCAAAATCCATTCGATTTATGATTATGGCAATAAAAGATGTTTTGCACATCACAGAGGAACCCCCTGTCGCTGACAAGAGGGTACATATGTAAAAGGGAAAGAAGCCTGAGGTAACCTTTCCCCCCTCACACGAGCTGAACGAGTTATGTGAAAAAGCTTGGGAATCTCCAGATAAAAGACTGCAGATTTCCAAAAGGATTCTTATGGCGTATCCTTTCCCATCAACGGATAGGTTACGATGGGAATCCTCCCCTAGGGTGGACAAAGCATTAACACGCTTATCCAAGAAGGTAGCCCTCCCGTCCCAGGATACGGCTACCCTCAAAGAGTGTGCTGACCGCAAACAGGAGATTACCCTGAAGTCCATTTATACACATTCAGGTACCTTACTCAGACCGGCAATTGCATCGGCCTGGGTGTGTAGTGCTGTAGCGGCATGGACAAATACCTTATCTGAGGGGATGGATAGCCTAGACAAGGATACTATTTTATTGACCCTGGGGCATATAAGAGATGCTGTCCTATATATGTGTGTATGCAAACTACAGGTGGTGCTGCAGGGCCCACACCCTTTTACTTGTCTTGTAGAGCAGCTCTGAAGCTGTTACAGTGCCCAGCTGCTGCAAGAAATCAGCTTGAATGCTTCAGGGGCTTGGGCATGGCCAACATGAGCCCCACACCGAAGGAGGGTGGGGGTGTTTAATGCAAACTTGGGGTTATACAAGCGCCGCAAAAGGCCGCCATGCCCTGCATGCCCCTTTTCTCTTTTCATATACAGATGAGGGTTCCAGCCAACTTTGGCCCACTGCTTGGATGACATCACCGTATGCAAATCCGTCTGCTGCAGACCTTCCCCCAGGAATGCTTGCAATAGTTGTTGCATATGGTTTAATGTCTGAGGGTGCTTCAGTATTAGGCAGCCTTCCGCCCTCCCATGTTCATCTGAAAAGATGTGGTCTCCCTGCAGTTGTTGTCCCCAGACGAGAGTTCCCTTGTGCTTCCTCAGTTAAATCTCCTTAACTTGACGGGGGGGTGCCCGAGCAGCCGCCCTCCCCAGCCCTATCCCAACACATACTTATCTTGCATATGAGATCTCTTGATCATGAAGATAGTTCTCACAGGTTGAGGTTCATCCTGGCCCCGCTCCCCGCTGGAAAGCGCTGATGGGGACAGCAGCGGGGCTTCAGCAGAAGGGTGAGTATGTGTGGCCAGAGACCTCCCTTCCCATGTGCAGGCCTGCAGAGTCTGCCACGCAGGATGGGGCATGTGGCACTCTCCCTCCCAGGGGCTCTTCCAGATGTAGCTCCTCAGCAGTATTTTTCCCGGGCTGCGCGGCGCTCTCCCCGACTGGCATCCGCCCTGGAACACTGCCTTCCTCAACGCAACATCAGCAGGGGGCCCTGGCCTCATCACCATCCCAGGTCTTTCTCATGTATGTATCATGTATGTGTGTGTGATATATGTATGAATCATATATGTTTGTGATATATATATATATATGTATGTATCTATCTATCTATCTATCTATCTATCTATCTATCTATCTATCGTATGTGTGTGTGTATATATATGTATCTATCATGTATGTATGTATGTATGTATCTATCTTGTATGTATGTGTTCTATCTATCTATCTATCTATCTATCTATCTATCTATCGTATGTGTGTGTATATATATATATATGTATCTATCATGTATGTATGTATGTATCTATCTTGTATGTATGTGTTCTATCTATCTATCTATCTATCTATCTATCTATCTATCTATCGTGTGTGTGATATATGTATGTATCTATCATGTTTGTGTTATATGTATGTATCACACCTTCCTCTATACATATACATACATACATACATACATACATACACACACCTATATCTGTACGTACACTGACATACACACACCAACATCTATACATAAACACGCTGACCCCTAAACGTACACCAACGTACCCACACCTGCATCTATACCTACACATGCTGACACGTGGACGTACACCGGCTTACCCACATGTGAATCTATACAGACATGTGCTGACACCTGGACATACACTGATGTACCCACACCTAACATCTATACATACACATGCTAACACCTGGACGTATACAGACGTACCCACATTTGCATCCATGCATATATAGATGTAGGTGTGTGTACGTCAGTGTACGTCCAGGTGTCAACGCGTGTATGTATAGATGCAGGTGTGGGTACGTCTGTGTATGTCCAGGTGTCAGAATGTGTATGTATAGATGCAGGTGTGGGAACGTCAGTGTAGGTTCAGGTGTCAGCGCGTGTATGTATAGATGCAGGTGCTTGTATGTCCAGATGTCAGTGCATGTATGTATAGATGCAAGTGTGGGTACGTCGGTGTATGTCCATTTGTCAGCGCGTGTATATATAGATGCAGGTGCTTGTATGTTGGTGTATGTCCAGGTGTCAGCATGTGTATGTATAGATGCAGGTGTGGGAATGTTGGTGTATGTCCAGGTGTCAGGGCGTGTATGTATGGATATTAGGTGTGGGTACATCAGTGTATGTCCAGGTGTTAGCGCATGTATGTATAGATGCAGGATAATAATCACACAGTGTGCCCCCCACCAACCACAAACCTCCCCCACCCCCCTGTATGACATAAACACCGCTAATTCCACTTACACACAATAATTTCAGTTTGCGACCAGGAGCCGGCAATGTATGTGCACCCAAATGAAGCCACTGTACATGCCCTGCAGGCTGCTATGTACTGCACAGGTGCAACAAATGTAAATGCCCTATCTTTAAAATGGGGCATATTTTACTAAATTAAAAAAACCTGTAACTTTCTGTAAAACCTTAACCCCAAAAGGCACTACACTAACATCGGGGTGTAGAGTTGGATCTTGATCCAAGGCACCAACAGGCTAAAGCTTTGACTGTTCCCAGGATGCCTTGCACCGCCTCCTCTATAACCCTGCCCAGTGGCGTAACTAGACCTTTGTGGGCCCCATAGCAAAATTCTGAATGGGCCCACCAGCACTCAACAAGAATGAGTGGCGTTTGGGGTCAGAAAAGTAGAGGGGAAGGGGTCTGACAGAGTAGGGGGCAGGACATGAATGAATAGAAACTGAGGTGTCCATTATATAAAGAAATACAGTATGTGTGTCTGTGTGTATATCACACACACACACATATAAGGGAAATTCAAATGCCCTCAATTATTGCGCCCATTACACTCTGGTTTAGGTGCACAAAGCACCTAAACCTGAATAAAGTAATGGGCGCGATCATGAAAAGACACCGTTTGGTTGCCCAAATGGGTCTCTTTGCACACATTTCAGCTTGTTTCCCCTGGGGGTAGCGAGCTGAAATAAACATGTCGCACCCGTTGGCAGCAACATTAGAATAGCTGCTGACGGGCACGATTGAGGGAGGAAAGGGACATTTGAATCCAGCCCATAGATGCAATGTGAATATTTAATTTGTACCTTCCTATCTTAAAATGTATATAGTAGTGTTTACACTAGAGGTCTTTCCGAACCCCCTAATCCTAACATTGTAATTTGCTTTAGGGCGCACCTCCAATTAGTCTAGTGTTTCGTATTTTCACATTAAATACTTTCTTGTATTGGTTGGTTAAAGATTAGATCGTATATTTTTCTAGATATAGCTGTGCATAGTCTACAAGGCTACATGCTTCTCCCCTAACTAGAGATGTGCAGCGGGCATTTTTCGTGTTTCATGTTTTGGTTTTGGTTTCGGATCCGCAGTTGTGTTTTGGATACGGACGCGTTTTGGCAAAACCACCCTTTCGGGTTTTGTATTCGGGTGATTTTTTTTTAAAACCTCAAACAGCTAAAATCATAGAATTTGGGGGTAATTTTGATCCTATAGTATTAAGTTCAATAACCATAATTTCTACTCCTTTCCAGTCTGTTCTGAACACCTCACACCTCCCAATATTATTTTTAGTCCTAAAATTTGCACCAAGGTCCCTGGATGACTAAGCTAAGCGACCCAAGTGGGCAGCACAAACACCTAGCCCATCTAGGAGTGGCACTGCAGTGTCAGACAGGATGGTACTTAAAAAAATAGCCCCAAACAGCACATGATGCAAAGATAAATAAAAAAAGAGGCGCAAGATGAAATTGTAGTGTGTCTCTCCTGCTCAGTGTCAGTTCTCAGTAGTATCCTCATCAGTGCTCAGTATCACTGCTCATTGTCTTGTGCTGCAATGTGGTGCTCAGTATACTAGAGTACATTACTAATAGTCCAGTGCTGCATCTTGCTGCTCAGTGTCAGTTCTAGTATCCTCATCAGTGCTCAGTATCACTGCTCATTGTCTTGTGCTGCATTGTGGTGCTCAGTATACTACAGAACATTACTAATAGTCCAGTGCTGCATCTGGCTGCTCAGTGTCAGTTCTAGTAATCTCATCAGTGCTCCGTATCACTGCTCATTGTCTTGTGGTGCTCAGTATACTACAGTACATTACTAATACTCCAGTGTCTTGTGCCGCATATGGCTGCTGTAGGGTGCTGTGGTAGTGTCCTGTCACTGTGCATATGTCATCATTCCAGTCACAGTGATATCTGGTATCTATCTAGTGGTATCTAATTCCAGACATTACCACCGTCTAATTCCAGATATATTACTGGCATATAATTCCACACATTAAAAAATGGAGAACAAAAAGGTGGAGGGTAAAATAGGGAAAGATCAAGATCCACTTCCACTTAGTGCTGAAGCTGCTGCCACTAGTCAAGGCAGAGACAATTCAATGCCATCAACATTATGTAATGATTATACGATACATTATATATCATATCATTGTATGGTTGTAAAATACAACTTAAAAACTTTAATGAATAAATACATAAAGTAGCTTTTATGTAACCTTTTTAAACCTATTAGCATAGACCGAATCTCATCGTGTGTATAGGCCTTTAGTTCAACAACAGCATGGGACCAGTTAGTGTGTTTTGACCACTGCACAGCACCTGGTGTTATATAGTAAGCACCACTATGGCATAGTATACAGCATTATGGGCCTGATATGAGTGTGACCAGCGGTGATGTGGAATGCAGTAGGAGGTGCTGTTTAGCAAGCACCACTTCTATATTCACCATGCAGTATATTGTGTGAATATAGAAGTGTTGGCTGTGTTATGTATTAGAGTAATTATTGCAGCTCTCAGCTAAAATTGCAACAATGTAATTTAGTGACAAGCTGCAGAGATTAACCCTTTCTGTGGCTGCTGCACAACCTCTATTCATATCGCTGAATTCAATTAGGGAGATGTTCTCACCCCGCGAGCAAGCGCAGGTATATGCCACACTTAAATGTATGGGTATGGTCTCCATAAAATGAGCGTAGCCTTGCAGGCAAAGACTACCTTACACCCTAGTTCTTGACCCTGCACCAACAGACCTCGGCCACCACAGGGAAAAAAGTACAGTAATTTCCACCATGTTAAGCCCCACACATTAATGCCCTTTGGAACATATTATGTCACTCACCACAATATCTGTGATACACTATGCCCTACAGTAAAGCTTCTAATTACTTTTACAAAAACTGCTCAACGCCAAGAGTTTCATGTGCTGGGTGTCATGCTCATTGCCAGGGGTTTCACTCTCTGGGTGTCATGCTCATTGCCAGGGGGAACGCAGTAGGAGGTGTTATATAGTAAGCACCACTATGGCATAGTATATAGCATTATATATATTGTGAGCACTGGTTATGTTGAGTGCAGTAGAGCTGCTGCTGGGTAATTACAATTTACTACAACCACCAATATATTCTGCTGCACTATATATATGCAAAGCTAATTCTGCTGGGTAATTACAATTGACTACAACCACCAATATATTCTGCTGCACTATATCTATATTTGCAAAGCTAATTCTGCTGGGTAAATACAATTGACTACAACCACCAATATATTCTGCTGCACTATATCTATATATGCAAAGCTAATTCTGCTGAGTAATTACAATTGACTACAACCACCAATATATTCTGCTGCACTATATCTATATATGCAAAGCTAATTCTGCTGGGTAATGCAAATTGAAACATTATTGCATAGTATGTGATTTTTAAGTACTTTTTTAAAGTTTTGAATGATATAGACCCAGTTTAATCTTTGTGGAATGCCTGGTTGTTGTTTTTAAGGTAATTTATTGCCTGGCATTTGAGGTGGGGGGGGTTTGGTTACAGATTTCAATTATTGGTTTTACTTGTAATAGTCTTCTACTTAAGTCCAATGGTGTAGGCTGTGCAAAGCCGTTTGGCTGCGCATTTATTGATCCAAGCGTGCATTTTTATCAAAGCGTGATAAAATTGACACATAACAGCAGCGTTCAATCAGCGTTAATTTATCTTCAGCTGATATCGATTGTGAATTGACGTTTCTTCTCTTCTTGTCACCTACAGTTAATTACAATTGACTACAACCACCAATATATTCTGCTGCACTATATCTATATATGCAAAGCTAATTCTGCTGGGTTATGCAAATTGAAACATTATTGCATAGTATGTGATTTTGAAGTACTTTTTTAAAGTTTTGAATGATATAGACCCAGTTTAATCTTTGTGGAATGCCTGGTTGTTGTTTTTAAGGTAATTTATTGCCTGGCATTTGAGGGGGTGGGGTGTGGTTACAGATTTCAATTATTGGTTTCACTTGTAATAGTCTTCTACTTAAGTCCAATGGTGTAGGCTGTGCAAAGCCGTTTGGCTGTGCATTTATTGATCTAAGCGTGCATTTTTATCAAAGCGTGATAAAATTGACACATAACAGCAGTGTTCAATCAGCATTAATTTATCTTCAACTGATATCAATTGTGAATTGACGTTTCTTCTCTTCTTGTCACCTACAGGTAATTACAATTGACTACAACCACCAATATATTCTGCTGCACTATATCTATATATGCAAAGCTAATTCTGCTGGGTAATGCAAATTGAAACATTATTGCATAGTATGTGATTTTGAAGTACTTTTTTAAAGTTTTGAATGATATAGACCCAGTTTAATCTTTGTGGAATGCCTGGTTGTTGTTTTTAAGGTAATTTATTGCCTGGCATTTGAGGGGGTGGGGTGTGGTTACAGATTTCAATTATTGGTTTCACTTGTAATAGTCTTCTACTTAAGTCCAATGGTGTAGGCTGTGCAAAGCCATTTGGCTGTGCATTTATTGATCTAAGCATGCATTTTTATCAAAGCGTGATAAAATTGACACAACAGCAGTGTTCAATCAGCATTAATTTATCTTCAGCTGATATCGATTGTGAATTGACGTTTCTTCTCTTCTTGTCACCTCCAGGTAATTACAATTGACTACAACCACCAATATATTCTGCTGCACTATATCTATATATGCAAAGCTAATTCTGCTGGGTAATGCAAATTGAAACATTATTGCATAGTATGTGATTTTGAAGTACTTTTTTAAAGTTTTGAATGATATAGACCCAGTTTAATCTTTGTGGAATGCCTGGTTGTTGTTTTTAAGGTAATTTATTGCCTGGCATTTGAGGGGGTGGGGTGTGGTTACAGATTTCAATTATTGGTTTCACTTGTAATAGTCTTCTACTTAAGTCCAATGGTGTAGGCTGTGCAAAGCCATTTGGCTGTGCATTTATTGATCTAAGCGTGCATTTTTATCAAAGCGTGATAAAATTGACACATAACAGCAGTGTTCAATCAGCGTTCAATTGAAGTGAAAAAGAAGGAAAACAGAAGCACACCAATCTAACAAAACAAAGAAAACTGAAGAACTAATAACAAATGTGAGTCACTTACTCATCAGATCACTCACCTCCTGATTGTTGCATCTGATTACATAGCACAGAACTACCTTACTTGGACATTTCATAAACCATCCATTTCACCTACAAATGCCTGTATCTGTATTATTGTAATTTTGTTTTTTAAGCACAGCTGCACCAATGCAATTTTACCTGCAAACACTTAAAACATCTAACATAATTACCATTGCTTCTTAAACCTCTCACAATCCTTTCATTTCTTACACTCCAAATACATTTCTGCACCCACCTTATCTACGCTTTTGACTCATTTCATACTAAATCTACACCCCTTGAGCCTACACTGCTTTTCTCACCTGCATTTCTGCAATTCTTCTGCTCGGATTGCCTTACAGTCTCCTCTCCAACTTCCACTACTTCAACCTATTTACCTACTTAACACTATGTCAAGGTTTTCTTATACTCCCCACATCACTCAGTGTCTACCTAATAATGTATCTTATACACCTTATACACACAGTCACTCTGAAGTTCATTTAATACAATATTTTTAATAACTTTGAGTTTCAATCTGCCTACCTCTGGGTTATGGGTCCAGCATGCTTCCATTGCAGTACTCTGCTGCACATGTAAGTGCAAGAGATCCTGAAGCACTCACTCATCATGGGAAAGTACCAATGTGTTTCTTCATTGGTTGATGGAAGAAACATCTTACAAAAACTCTCCAGATTATTGACTTTTTAAAGTTTTTCTAGGAAACGTTCTTGATGAATGCTTATTAGCCTTTGTCAGTATATACTTTTTGCAAAGTGTCTCTGTGGTGCAATTGGTTAGTGTGTAAGGCTATTAACCAAAAGGTTGGTGGTTCAATCCCACCCAGGAACGTAATTGACCTTGTGATCAGATTTTGGTGATATTTAAGTAGACAAGTCAAAATTTCAAACCCCCTCTTATTGTGTAGGGTACCTGGCCTTCTCTGATGTAATCAGAGTTAGATTTGATTCAGTGATTTTATAAAAAACAGCTAGGAAGCACAATTTAGCAGTGGGTTGCAGAGAAAAAAAATATGCTGGCAAAAAAAATCCAATTGAGTGATTAAACAGCTCTTCATTTTCTGGCTTTATTTTTATGCTAACAAATTTGTTCTCTGAAAAGTGTCCACAAAGCCAAGTCTCTGATTAACACCTTTGTAGGGATGGTTTTTCACCTATTACTAAATTAAACTTGCTTCATTGGAAAGGCAGCAAGATGCATCCTCATTTCAATGTCTACTGAAATAATACAAGTTGACACCAGGAAACATTAACGCCACTGCATCCTTGCTGCTTTCTCATGTGGAAGTCTGTTTAATGCGAAAACAAGGTGATATCTAATTAGCACACAGGTAAGGAATTAAGAAAATCTTTATTTAAGGGTAAAGATGTTTCTCACAAAATCGTTGCCCCAATGCATTATTGAAATTCAAGCTGGAAAGATGATTTTAATATATCACTTGTACATTTTGTATTGCTCTTCTGGTGACAATGTAGTTTGCTTTTGTCAATTACCATTTTAATAATAGGGTAAAGAAAATTAAGTGGAATTTTGAAAGAAAACAATACTGTCAATATACTATTAAAACAAATTAAAATGGTAAAAGTTATTGTACTTTAAGTAAAAATAAAAGAGCCAAAATATCAATCCCAGTTTTGGATTACTTTAATTAACAAACAAAAAAATGCATATAGCAGAGGATAGTTTCAATCTGCCTACCTCTGGGTTATGGGCCCAGCATGCTTCCATTGCTGTACTCTGCTGCACATGTAAGTGCAAGAGATCCTGAAGCACTCACTCATCATGGGAAAGTACCAATGTGTTTCTTCGTTGGTTGATAGAAGAAACATCTTACAAAAACTCTCCAGATTATTGACTTTTTTAAGTTTTTCTAGGAAACGTTTTAGATGAATGCTTATTAGCATTTGTCAGTATGTACTTTTGCAAAGTGTCTCTGTGGCGCAATTGGTTAGTGTGTAAGACTATTAACCAAAAGGTTGGTGGTTCAATCCCACCCAGGAATGTAATTGACCTTGTGATCAGATTTTGGTGATATTTAAGTAGACAAGTCAAAATTTCAAACCCCCTCTTATTGTGTAGGGTACCTGGCCTTCTCTGATGTAATCAGAGTTAGATTTGATTCAGTGATTTTATAAAAAACAGCTAGGAAGCACAATTTAGCAGTGGGTTGCAGATAAAAAAAATATGCTGGCAAAAAAATACAATTGAGTGATTAAACAGCTCTTCATTTTCTGGCTTTATTTTTATGCTAACAAATTTGTTCTCTGAAAAGTGTCCACAAAGCCAAGTCTCTGATTAACACCTTTGTAGGGATGGTTTTTCACCTATTACTAAATTAAACTTGCTTCATTGGAAAGGCAGCAAGATGCATCCTCATTTCAATGTCTACTGAAATAATACAGGTTGACACCAGGAAACATTAACGCCACTGCATCCTTGCTGCTTTCTCATGTGGAAGTCTGTTTAATGTGAAAACAAGGTGATATCTAATTAGCACACAGGTAAGGAATTAAGAAAATCTTTATTTAAGGGTGAAGATGTTTCTCACAAAATCGTTGCCCCAATGCATCATTGAAATTCAAGCTGGAAAGATGATTTTAATATATCACTTGTACATTTTGTATTGCTCTTCTGGTGACAATGTAGTTTGTTTTTGTCAATTACCATTTTAATAATAGGGTAAAGAGAATAAAGTGGATTTTTTAAAGAAAACAATACTGTCAATATACTATCAAAACAAATTAAAATGGTAAAAGTTATTGTACTTTAAGTAAAAATAAAAGAGCCAAAATATCAATCCCAGTTTTGGATTACTTTAATTAACAAAAAAAATGCATATAGCAAAGGATAGTTTCAATCTGCCTACCTCTGGGTTATGGGCCCAGCATGCTTCCATTGCAGTACTCTGCTGCATATGTAAGTGCAAGAGATCCTGAAGCACTCACTCATCATGGGAAAGTACCAATGTGTTTCTTCATTGGTTGATGGAAGAAACATCTTACAAAAACTCTCCAGATTATTGACTTTTTAAAGTTTTTCTAGGAAACGTTCTTGATGAATGCTTATTAGCCTTTGTCAGTATATACTTTTTGCAAAGTGTCTCTGTGGTGCAACTGGTTAGTGTGTAAGGCTATTAACCAAAAGGTTGGTGGTTCAATCCCAGCCAGGAACGTAATTGACTTTGTGATCAGATTTTGGTGATATTTAAGTAGACAAGTCAAAATTTCAAACCCCCTCTTATTGTGTAGGGTACCTGGCCTTCTCTGATGTAATCAGAGTTAGATTTGATTCAGTGATTTTATAAAAAACAGCTAGGAAGCACAATTTAGCAGTGGGTTGCAGAGAAAAAAAATATGCTGGCAAAAAAAATCCAATTGAGTGATTAAACAGCTCTTCATTTTCTGGCTTTATTTTTATGCTAACAAATTTGTTCTCTGAAAAGTGTCCACAAAGCCAAGTCTCTGATTAACACCTTTGTAGGGATGGTTTTTCACCTATTACTAAATTAAACTTGCTTCATTGGAAAGGCAGCAAGATGCATCCTCATTTCAATGTCTACTGAAATAATACAAGTTGACACCAGGAAACATTAACGCCACTGCATCCTTGCTGCTTTCTCATGTGGAAGTCTGTTTAATGCGAAAACAAGGTGATATCTAATTAGCACACAGGTAAGGAATTAAGAAAATCTTTATTTAAGGGTGAAGATGTTTCTCACAAAATCGTTGCCCCAATGCATCATTGAAATTCAAGCTGGAAAGATGATTTTAATATATCACTTGTACATTTTGTATTGCTCTTCTGGTGGCAATGTAGTTTGTTTTTGTCAATTACCATTTTAATAATAGGGTAAAGAAAATTAAGTGGATTTTTGAAAGAAAACAATACTGTCAATATACTATTAAAACAAATTAAAATGGTAAAAGTTATTGTACTTTAAGTAAAAATAAAAGAGCCAAAATATCAATCCCAGTTTTGGATTACTTTAATTAAAAAAAAAATGCATACAGCAGAGGATAGTTTCAATCTGCCTACCTCTGGGTTATGAGCCCAGCATGCTTCCATTGCTGTATACGGCTGGATAGACGTCGGCTGGCAGTGCTTTCATAGAAGTGCTGACATAAAAGTGTTATTATAAAAATAGCGTTATACCTGCGTTAAACCGAAGAAAACCAGAAGGAAAACATCAACACACCAACACTACCACAAAAGGACTGCCTTAATGCTCAAAAGTATGTAATTCATCTTATGCATATCATCCGTTTTTACAAAACCTAGGAAAAGGCATCCCCAATCTGCTCACTACAGTTCTCTCTTATGCAAACTTATGTATGTTTCTTTATGTAATGATTTCTTGAAAATGTCATTGCATGTGTGGGGAAGTTGCTCAGTGAAACAGTTTAGTATTGCATACTAACTGGTGATTACCTCTTTTGAACATTAACCCATTGTGGTCAGGTGTACTATGTCTTTATATTTAGTAAGGTATAGTCGTGGTGTAAAGGACAGAGTATGATTACTGATTAGTAAAAGAAAACAAATACTGAGCAACATCCCCAAACAGGTAATTTCAACTTTAAACTTGTCATTTATTTTGTACGCTCTGGACATGGCTACTACTAACAAATGCACAGAAACATTTTTTAAAGCTATGTCTGCAAATGCTAGGAGCTTAGGAGACAAAATTCCAGAGCTAATTGCGATAATGACAAGGGATAACCTGGATTTTGTGGCTATTACAGAGTCTTGGTGCAATGAGAATCATGACTGGGACTTAACTATACCAGGATACAATTTATTTAGGAAAGATAGAATAGGAAGAATAGGAGGAGGGGTAGCAATGTATGTGAAAAAAAGCATAAATGCCACTTTAATACAAAATATTGAAGCCAAAACTGAGGCCCTTTGGGTCACCATAGAAACTGGGAAGAATGACATTATTCGCATTGGGGTGATCTATAGATCACCAGGCCAGGGGCAGGATTTGGACAGGAACCTATTGTTGGACATCTCTAAAATGGCTTTTAAGGGAGAAGTCATAATCATGGGAGACTTTAATTTACCTGATGTAAATTGGGAGGGGTCTTTTGCAAGTTCAGCTACAAGTGGCAAATTTCTACATTCCTTACAGGGAGCATCTCTCAAGCAATTGGTGAGGGAGCCCACTCGCAAAGACTCAATATTAGATCTAATTCTTACAAATGGTGATAGAATATCTGATATATATGTGGGTGAGCACCTGGGATCCAGTGATCATCAAGCAGTATGGTTTAGTATAAAGACAGGATCCAACTCCTCTCACACAAAAACAAAGGTGTTGGATTTTAGAAATGCAGACTTTGCAAAAATGGGGAGATGTTTAAGTGATTCATTGGCAGACTGGAGGAACTTGGAAGGGGTGCAGGAGAGGTGGAAAAAAATTAAAAGTGCATTACTAAGTGTAACAGACCTTTGTATCAAAATGGTTAGGAAAAGCACCAGGAAAAGGAAGCCAGTGTGGTTCACAAAAGTAGTATCAACTAGTGTGAAAGCAAAAAAGATGGCTTTTAGGAAATACAAACAGACTCAAAATAATAACGACAAAGAGAAGTATCTGGACAGACGGAAGGATGCTAAGAAAGTGATCAGACGTGCAAAGGCAGAAGCTGAGGAGAAAATGGCCCAGTCAGTAGATAAAGGGGGCAAAACTTTTTTTAAGTATATAAGTGAAAGGAGAAAATCAAATGGAGGAATAATAAGACTTAAGACAGAGAGTGGGCATTTGGTGGAGGGAGACAAGGCAATAGCAGATCACCTAAATAATTATTTTTGCTCAGTATTTACTACAGAAGAAGGGATGGGGCCACAGTTAAATTGCAAGGACATTCATAAAAATAAGGTAGATGAAAATACATTTACAGAGGAGAAGGTCCTAACAGAACTTTCAAAACTAAAAGTGGATAAATCAATGGGACCAGATGGAATACACCCAAGGATACTCAAAGAGCTAAAAGATGTCCTGGTTACACCTTTAACAGAATTATTTAACCAGTCACTAAATACAGGTGATATTCCAGAGGACTGGAAAAGAGCAAATGTAGTTCCACTGCACAAAAGTGGAAGCAAGGAAGAAGCAAGTAACTACAGACCAGTAAGCCTTACATCAGTAGTAGGGAAAGTAATGGAAAAACTATTAAAAGAAAGAGTAGTGGAATATCTTAAATCAAACAACTTACAGGATCCAAAACAGCATGGATTTACTGGTGGGAGATCATGCCAAACAAATCTTATTGACTTTTTTTGACTCTGTGATGAAAATAATAGATCAAGGGGGAGCTGTAGATGTAGCATATCTCGACTTTAGTAAGGCATTTGACACTGTCCCACATCACAGACTGCTAAATAAACTTGAAAGCCTGGGGGTGGATTATAAATTAGTGAAATGGATAAGAACCTGGTTGCAGGATAGGAAACAGACAGTTGTAGTTAATGGAGTGCAATCTATGGAGGGAAATGTTACCAGTGGAGTACCCCAGGGATCTGTACTTGGTCCAGTTCTCTTTAATATCTTTGTTGGTGACATTGCAGATGGTATTGAAGGGAAGATATGCCTTTTTGCAGATGATACAAAGATATGCAACAGGGTACACACACCGGGAGCGGTCAAACAAATGATTGATGACCTAGGTAGGCTTGAGAAATGGTCAAGAACGTGGCAACTACAGTTTAATGCTAAAAAATGCAAAATCATGCACTTGGGTCTCAAAAACCCAAAGGCTAAGTATAGTATCAAGGGTACTATAATGGAAACTACTGAGGAGGAAAGAGATTTAGGAGTCACTATTTCAAGTGACTTGAAGGCAGGAAAGCAATGCAACAAAGCAATGAGAAAGGCAAGTCAGATGCTTGGTTGCATAGGGAGAGGAATCAGTAGCAGGAAAAAAGAAGTGATAATGCCACTGTATCGGTCATTGGTAAGGCCCCATCTGGAATACTGTGTCCAGTTCTGGAGACCCTATCTCCAGAAGGATATAAATACATTAGAGAGTGTACAAAGAAGGGCAACTAAAATGGTGCATGGCCTACATCACAAAACTTACCCGGAAAGGCTAAAAGATCTTAACATGTATAGTTTGGAGGAGAGAAGGGAAAGGGGAGACATGATAGAAACTTTCAAATATATAAAGGGTCTTAACAAAGTTCAGGAGGGAAACATTCTTCAAAGGAAAAGAAGCATTAGAACTCGAGGGCATACATTGAGACTGGAGGGGGGGAGGTTCAGGGGAAATTTAAGGAAAAATTACTTCACAGAAAGGGTAGTGGATAAGTGGAATAGCCTCCCATCAGAGGTGGTAGAGGCTAAGACTGTAGGGCAATTTAAACATGCTTGGGACAGAATATCCTTACAAAGAATCAAGGTTAAAAAAAGGGTTGAGATTGCCTAAAGGATAAAATAAAAAAGGGGCAGACTAGATGGGCCAAGTGGTTCTTATCTGCCGTCAAATTCTATGTTTCTATGTTTACTCTGCTGCACATGTAAGTGCAAGAGATCCTGAAGCACTCACTCATCATGGGAAAGTACCAATGTGTTTCTTCGTTGGTTGATGGAAGAAACATCTTACAAAAACTCTCCAGATTATTGACTTTTTAAAGTTTTGCTAGGAAACGTTTTAGATGAATGCTTATTAGCCTTTGTCAGTATGTACATTTGCAAAGTGTCTCTGTGGCGCAATCAGTTAGTATGTACGGCTATTAACCATAAGGTTGGTGGTTCAATCCCACCCAGGGACCTAATTGACCTTGTTATCAGATTTTGGTGATCTTTAAGTAGACAAGTCAAAATTTCAAACCCCCTGTTATGGTGTAGGGTACCTGGCCTTCTCTGATGTAATCAGAGTTAGATTTGATTCAGTGATTTTATAAAAACAGCTAGGAAGCACAATTTAGCAGTGGGTTGCAGAGAAAAAAAATATGCTGGCAAAAAAATCAAATTGCGTGATTAAACAGCTCTTCATTTTCTGGCTTTATTTTTATGCTAACAAATTTGTTCTCTGAAAAGTGTCCACAAAGCCAAGTCTCTGATTAACACCTTTGTAGGGATGGTTTTTCACCTATTACTAAATTAAACTTGCTTCATTGGAAAGGCAGCAAGATGTATCGTCATTTCAATGTCTACTGAAATAATACAGGTTGACACCAGGAATCATTAACGCCACTGCATCCTTGCTGCTTTCTCATGTGGAAGTCTGTTTAATGTGAAAACAAGGTGATATCTAATTAGCACACAGGTAAGGAATTAAGAAAATCTTTATTTAAGGGTGAAGATGTTTCTCACAAAATTGTTGACCCAATGCATCATTGAAATTCAAGCTGGAAAGATGATTTTAATATATCACTTGTACATTTTGTATTGCTCTTCTGGTGACAATGTAGTTTGTTTTTGTCAATTACCATTTTAATAATAGGGTAAAGAAAATGAAGTGGATTTTTGAAAGAAAACAATACTGTCAATATACTATTAAAACAAATTAAAATGGTAAAAGTTATTGTACTTTAAGTAAAAATAAAAGAGACAAAATATCAATCCCAGTTTTGGATTACTTTAATTAACAAAAAAAATGCATATAGCAGAGGATAGTTTCAATCTGCCTACCTCTGGGTTATGGGCCCAGCATGCTTCCATTGCTGTACTCTGCTGCACATGTAAGTGCAAGAGATCCTGAAGCACTCACTCATCATGGGAAAGTACCAATGTGTTTCTTCGTTGGTTGATGGAAGAAACATCTTACAAAAACTCTCCAGATTATTGACTTTTTAAAGTTTTTCTAGGAAACGTTTTAGATGAATGCTTATTAGCCTTTGTCAGTATGAACTTTTGCAAAGTGTCTCTGTGGCGCAATCAGTTAGTATGTACGGCTATTAACCATAAGGTTGGTGGTTCAATCCCACCTAGGGACCTAATTGACCTTGTTATCAGATTTTGGTGATCTTTAAGTAGACAAGTCAAAATTTCAAACCCCCTGTTATGGTGTAGGGTACCTGGCCTTCTCTGATGTAATCAGAGTTAGATTTGATTCAGTGATTTTATAAAAACAGCTAGGAAGCACAATTTAGCAGTGGGTTGCAGAGAAAAAAAATATGCTGGCAGAAAAATCCAATTGAGTGATTAAACAGCTCTTCATTTTCTGGCTTTATTTTTATGCTAACAAATTTGTTCTCTGAAAAGTGTCCACAAAGCCAAGTCTCTGATTAACACCTTTGTAAGGATGGTTTTTCACCTATTACTAAATTAAACTTGCTTCATTGGAAAGGCAGCAAGATGCATCCTCATTTCAATGGTAAGTCAACCTTCTTGCCCTATGTTCCCTCTCAACGGATGAAGACGCATCATTATCTACCGCAGTCATTTTGGCCCAATAGATATGCAAGAAGTTAAGATTCCCCTTTCTTTGCAGGTAGAGGAAGGAAAAGGAAGAAGTCTGTAGCCTCTTCAAGATCGCAGGACCAGAGATTGTCCTCTGCTTCTGCCAAATCCACTGCATGACACTGGGGCTTTCTTGCAGGAGCCCACACCAGTGGGGGCACGTCTAAAACTCTTCAGTCAGTTCTGGATTCATTCGGACCTGGACTCGTGGGTTTTACAAATAGTGTCCCAAGGGTACAAACTGGGGTTTCAAGACGTTCCCCCTCACCGATTGTTCAAATTGGCCTTAGTCAGCAGGGAGAAGGTTTTTATTCAAGCCTCTTCGTGGTCCCGAAGCCGGACGGCTCAGTCAGACCAATCTTAAATCTGAAATCCCTCAATTTCTTCCTAAAGAAATTCAATTTCAAGATGGAATTTCTCAGGGCAGTGATCTCCAGTCCGGAGGACGGAGATTTCATGGTTTTGGTAGACATAAAGGATGCCTACTTACATGTTCCCATTTAGCCACTGCCTCAAGCTACCTAAGGTTTGCAATTCAGGATTGTCATTACCAATTTCAGACATACCGTTTGGTCTGTCCACGGCTCCGAGGATTTTCACCAGGGTGATGGCGGAAATTATGGTTCTCCTTCGCAAGCAAGGAGTCACAATTATCCCATACTTGGATGATCTCCTAATAAAGGCGAGATCCAGGGACCAGTTGGTGCAAAACATTGCACTCTCCCTGACAGTTCTTCAACAACATGGTTGGCTCCTAAACTTGCCAAAATCGCAGTTGGTCCCTATGACGCGGTTGTTGTTTTTGGGAGTCATACTGTTAGGCGCCGGGGTCCGCTTGATGGTCTGCGCGGCCCGGCGCCTAGCAACTAGAGACGCCGTGCACGTACAGCCGCCGGCTCCCTAGCAACGCTAGACACCGGGCGTGCTGAGCCGCATGGACCATAGCAACGGGGACGCCACTGGCGGACCGCGTTCCCCGTTGCTAGGCTTTAGGAAATTAAGATATTCACCTGCTCTCTGGCCGTGCAGCAAGGCAGCTGCACGGCATTTATTCTAATCAGCCTTTAGCAGCTGATTGGAGGACTCCTTGTTAAATACACTCCCAGGGCTTCTCACAGACGCCGGTAATAGCTTCCTGCATGCTGCCTTTGTTTGCTGAGAGTCTGTTTCCAGTCCTGCTGTATCCGGTCATTCCAGTCCGCAGAAGTCCGGTATTCGGGAGTTGTTATCTCATCCCAAGAGGTCGTTTGGTTCCCTGGAGTCCTGACTGATCACCGTTTTATATCCAGTGGTGTTCGTGAGTTGCGGCTCTGCCGTGTGTTGCGGCTCAGCCGCTTTACCTTTTATATTTTGTGTTTGGAGCATTTGCGGAGGGTTCCGCTTCCACAAGTCCTCTCTGGTACTTGGCGGTGCCGGGTAGGAGAATTGGACAAGTGGATATTTTGGTTGTCCTTTTTCCTGGCGGTTTCTCCGCACATATTATAGTTTTGAGTTTGCTTAGCCCCTGGCCTGGTTGTTTAGTTAGAGGGCCTCTTGTTATCACCCTGTCTCGGGTTTCCCTTTGTCTCTCATTAAGACCGGGGGGCATCGAAGTTGGGCAGACATAATCCGCCCTTCAAACGCGGCTGCCAAGGGCTCAAGAAACCATAGTCTCGCAGGGGATTTCTGACATCACGGGTGAGACAACAGAGTTAGGGCGTCAGGGGCTATTTTCCTGTCCTGCTCCCTTCCCCAGCATTCCGTTCCAGTGCTCCAGTCCTTGCCATAAGATCTTCTCTGACCAGAGTGCTGGAATCATAACATTATTACCGGCCATACCAAAACTTAAAATTAAACGGGTTTTAATTTTTTCTCATTCAGTTTTGTGAGAGTTTATCGGCCTCATGAATCCAACAGGTTTAGGGCCAAATCCTGGTCAGCTCTTAGTCAGCCAGATTCAAGAACTTACTCAGATGGTTCAGGATCTTTCTCTTCGGGTGAAGTCGCAGGAAGATCTTTTGCGAGCTTCCCCAAGGGTAGTCCCTGAACCAAAGATGCATTTGCCTGACCATTTTTCTGGTGATAGAAAAGAGTTTTTTAATTTTAAAGAATCCTGTAAACTTTATTTTCGTTTAAGACCGACTTCCTCGGGTACTGAATCTCAGCGGGTCGGGTTTATTATTTCTTTGCTCCAGGGGGATCCTCAGACCTGGGCATTTGGTTTAAGAGCAGAGGATCCGGCATTGTTGTCAGTTGACGCTTTTTTTGAGTCTTTAGGGCTCTTGTATGATGACCCTGATAGAGAGGCGTCCGCTGAAAGTCAGTTGCGCGCTCTCAGACAGGGTAGAAATCCTGCAGAGGTTTATTGTACGGAGTTTCGCCGTTGGTCGAATGACTGTGGCTGGAATGACCCAGCCCTGCGCAGTCAGTTTCGCCTCGGCTTATCAGAGTCTATAAAAGACAGTCTCCTTCAGTACCCCGCTCCTGAGACTCTCGATAAACTCATGGAGCTTTCTATTAAGATTGATCGTCGTCTCAGAGAGCGGAGGGCTGAAAAAGGAGCACCTGTAAGGTCAAGTCCGTGTGTATATTCCATTCCTGAAGACGTAGAGGAGACCATGCAGATGGGTCTCTCCCGGCTGTCTCCTGAAGAAAGAGCCAGAAGGCAAAATTCTGGTCTTTGTCTGTACTGTGGGGGTAAGGGACATTTTGCTCGTAATTGTCAGAACAAGTCGGGAAACGCTTTGACCAGGTGAATTGTGAGGGGGTTCACCTAGGTCTGCAGCTTATCTCCTCGAATAACTCCCTTTTAGTCCCAGTTAAAGTTTCCTTTGGCAGCCTCAGTTCTTCGGTGTCGGCTTTTGTTGACAGTGGAGCTGCAGGAAACTTTATGGATTTAACTTGGGCTAAGGCCTTAGGCATTCCTCAGTTACCTTTGGGTAGGTGTGTCACCATGCATGGCTTAGATGGGAGTCCGCTGTCTAATGGGATTATTTCTCTCCGTACACCCCCTGTACTACTTACAGTAGGAGCTCTACATTCCGAGAAAATCGAGTTCTTTCTTACACATTGCCCAGCAGTTCCAGTTGTTCTGGGTCACCCTTGGCTGGCCTTTCATAATCCCACCATTGATTGGCGGTCGGGGGAAATTTCACATTGGGGTACTTTTTGTGATAAGGAATGTATCACGTTTCCAGTCAGAGTAGCAGCTATCATTCCAGAACTCATTCCGGTGGAATACCAGGAGTTTGCTGATGTTTTCTCCAAAGGCAATGCGGACATTCTGCCTCCCCATCGGCCTTATGATTGTGCTATTGAGTTAATTCCTGGTGCCGCATTGCCAAAGGGAAGATTATATGCATTATCCGGGCCAGAAACTGCGGCTATGAATGATTATGTAAAGGAGAGCCTTGAGAAAGGATTTATTAGACCATCAAAATCTCCTTTAAGTGCAGGCTTCTTCTTTGTGGAGAAAAAGGATGGCTCGCTTAGACCTTGCATTGATTTTAGAGCCCTGAATAAGATCTCAGTTAAAAACACCTATCCTTTGCCGTTGATTTCTGTACTCTTTGATCAGTTACGTTCTGCTGTGATTTTTTCTAAAATTGACCTTAGAGGAGCGTACAACCTCATCCGAATTAAATCTGGAGATGAGTGGAAAACGGCCTTCAGTACTCAGTCGGGTCACTACGAATACCTGGTGATGCCGTTCGGCCTGTCCAATGCTCCGGCAGTTTTTCAAGACCTCATTAACGATGTGCTCCGTGACTTCCTAGGGAAATTCGTGGTCGTTTACTTAGACGACATCCTGATTTTTTCTAAATCAATGGAACAACATGTTACCCAGGTGCGTCTGGTTCTTCAAAAGTTATGTGAGAATCATTTATATGCCAAGCTGGAGAAGTGTGAGTTTCATGTCACGGAAGTATCTTTTTTAGGGTACATAATTTCCCCTCAGGGATTTTCCATGGAACCAAAGAAACTCCAGGCCATCCTTAGTTGGGCGCAACCCACCAATTTAAAAGCAATTCAGCGTTTTTTAGGGTTTGCGAATTATTATAGGAGGTTCATTCATTCTTTTTCTGACCTGGTTGCTCCCATTGTAGCTCTGACAAAGAAAGGAGCGGATCCTACCAACTGGTCGCGTGAAGCTGAGTTGTCCTTCCGGGCCTTGAAACAAGCCTTTGTCTCGGCTCCAGTCCTCAGACATCCTAATCCGGAATTGCCCTTTGTGGTGGAGGTTGATGCCTCGGAGGTTGGAGTGGGGGCTATCCTTTCTCAAAAGGATCCGGAGTCTCTGGAGTTACATCCTTGTGCCTTTATGTCCAGGAAATTCTCCTCCGCTGAATCCAACTATGACGTTGGTAATCGGGAGTTACTGGCGGTAAAATGGGCTTTCGAGGAGTGGAGGCATTGGCTGGAGGGAGCAAAACATACTATTTCGGTATTGACTGACCATAAGAACCTGCAATACATTGAATCGGCTAAGCGGCTTAATGCCCGGCAGGCACGTTGGGCATTATTTTTTACGCGTTTCAAATTTATAATCACTTTCAGGCCTGGTTCCAAGAATACTAAGGCTGATGCCCTGTCACATAGCTTTCTTCCGGTTCACAATAACAATCCTGTTACCCCCATACTTCCATCTTCGGTCATCTGGGCGGGCCTCACACAAGATTTATTTACCCAGTTAAAACAGCTTCAACACCAAGCTCCTAGAATTACTCCTGCTGGTCGTCTTTACGTCCCTGAGTTTTTGAGAGTTACTGTTTTAACGGAATTCCATGATAACAAAGTTTCAGGGCATCCAGGAGTCTCTAAGACATTGGAGTTAGTCTCTCGCTCAGTATGGTGGCCTGGTCTTTCTAAAGACGTCAAGGAATTTGTTTATTCATGTCAGGTTTGTGCACAGCATAAAGTTCCCCGTTCCTTGCCCATCGGGCAACTTATGCCCTTAAATGTTCCTCTCAGGCCGTGGTCTCATATTTCATGGATTTTGTGGTTGACCTTCCCCTTTCAGCCGGATTCCGAGTCATATGGGTGGTAGTGGAACGTTTTAGTAAAATGGCTCATTTTATTGCTCTTCCCCGATTGCCTTCTGCCCAAGGGTTGGCAGTTTTGTTTCTCCGCCATGTATTCAGGCTTCATGGGTTGCCTACTGATATTGTTTCTGATCGGGGTCCACAATTCATCGCACAATTCTGGAAATGTTTTTGTGCCTCATTGAAGATGAAATTGTCATTAACATCCGGTTACCACCCACAATCCAACGGGCAAACCGAACGAGTTAACCAATCATTGAAACAATATTTGCGCTTGTATTCAGCCAAACTCCAGAATGATTGGTCCGAGTTTCTTCCGTTGGCTGAATTTGCTTACAATAATTCTTGTCATTCCTCCACTAAAGAGTCTCCATTCTTTTCAGTTTTTGGTTTTCACCCCAGAGCTAATTCTTTTTTTCATCATTCCTCAGTCTCCTCGCTTACCTTAACCTCCCATCTCAGAGCCATTTGGAAAAAGGTGCACCTTGCTCTCAGAAAAGCGGCCTTTCGAGAGAAGAAATTTTCTGACAGGCTCCGACGTCCTTGCACTTTTAAGGTGGGAGATAGGGTGTGGTTGTCGACTCGCAACATCAGGCTTCGACAATCCTCAGCTAGACTGGGACCCAAATTTATTGGGCCATTTCTTATTATTAAAAGAGTCAACCCAGTTGCCTTTCGGTTACGTTTACCAAGATCTCTCAGGATTGGAAATACGTTTCATTGTTCCCTGTTGAAACAATACGTTTCTTCCAGTAGATTTCCTCGGAAGATCTCTCAGGGTAGATCTCCAGTGGATGTACAGGGACAACAGGAGTTCTTGGTAGAGAAGGTTCTCGATTCCAAATTGTCCCGGGATCGGCTGTATTTTCTGGTTCACTGGAAAGGCTATGGTCCGGAGGAAAGGTCTTGGGTCCTGGATAAGGATCTTCATGCCCCGAGGCTCAAGAGGGCATTTTTTTGGGAATTTCCTCAGAAACCTGGCTTTAGGGGTTCCTTGACCCCTCCTCAAGGGGGGGTACTGTTAGGCGCCGGGGTCCGCTTGATGGTCTGCGCGGCCCGGCGCCTAGCAACTAGAGATGCTGTGCACGTACAGCCGCCGGCTCCCTAGTAACGCTAGACGCCGGGCGCGCTGAGCCGCACGGACCATAGCAACGGGGACGACACTGGCGGACCGCGTTCCCCGTTGCTAGGCTTTAGGAAATTAAGATATTCACCTGCTCTCTGGCCGTGCAGCAAGGCAGCTGCACGGCATTTATTCTAATCAGCCATTAGCAGCTGATTGGAGGACTCCTTGTTAAATACACTCCCAGGGCTTCTCACAGATGCCGGTAATAGCTTCCTGCATGCTGCCTTTGTTTGCTGAGAGTCTGTTTCCAGTCCTGCTGTATCCGGTCATTCCAGTCCGCAGAAGTCCGGTATTCGGGAGTTGTCATCTCATCCCAAGAGGTCGTTTGGTTCCCTGGAGTCCTGACTGATCACCGTTTTATATCCAGTGGTGTTCGTGAGTTGCGGCTCTGCCGTGTGTTGCGGCTCAGCCGCTTTACCTTTTATATTTTGTGTTTGGAGCATTTGCGGAGGGTTCCGCTTCCACAAGTCCTCTCTGGTACTCGGCGGTGCCGGGTAGGAGAATTGGACAAGTGGATATTTTGGTTGTCCTTTTTCCTGGCGGTTTCTCCGCACATATTATAGTTTTGAGTTTGCTTATCCCCTGGCCAGGTTGTTTAGTTAGAGGGCCTCTTGTTATCACCCTGTCTCAGGTTTCCCTTTGTCTCTCATTAAGACCGGGGGGCATCGAAGTTGGGCAGACATAATCCGCCCTTCAAACGCGGCTGCCAAGGGCTCAAGAAACCATAGTCTCGCAGGGGATTTCTGACAACACGGGTGAGACAACAGAGTTAGGGCGCAAGGGGCTATTTTCCTGTCCTGCTCCCTTCCCCAGCATTCCGTTCCAGTGCTCCGGTCCTTGCCATAAGATCTTCTCTGACCAGAGTGCTGGAATTATAACACATACTGGACACAGAAGAGGTTTTCTTCCAGTGGAAAGGCTATGGAGATCCAGAGTCTGGTCAAACAAATTCTGAAACCAGCAAGAGTGTTAATCCATCAATGCATTCAGTTGCTGGGGAAGATTGTTGTGGCCTACGAGGCCATTCAGTTTGGCAGGTTCCATGCCAGAGTGTTCCAGTGGGACCTGTTGGACAATTGGTCCGGATCCCACCTACACATGCACCGGAGGATAATCCTGTCTTCCAAGACCAGAATCTCACTCCATTGGTGGCTGCACAGTTCTCACCTCCTAGAGGGGCGATGGTACGGGATCCAGGACTGAATCCTAGGGACCACAGATGCAACCCTCCGAGGCTGGGGAGCAGTCACACAGGGGGAAAACGTCCAAGGAAGATGGTCAAGTCAGGAAAGTTGTCTCCACATAAATGTTCTGGAGTTAAGGGCCATTTAATAACTGCAGACACAGTACTCACAGCATCCTCAACAGACTAAGAGAAAAGGATTTACCGGTAGGTATTAAAATCCTAGTTTCTCTAACGTCCTAGAGGATGCTGGGGACTCTGTAAGGACCATGGGGATAGACGGGCTCCACAGAGTTCATGATCTTCACTGAGGTAGCGCACAGCACTGCAGCTGTGCGCCATTGCTCCCATACACCTCACATACTCCGGTCACTGTAAGGGTGCAGGGCGCAGGGGGGGCGCCCTGGGCAGCAATATAAACCTCTTTTTGGCAAAAATATAACATATATACAGCTGGGCACTGTATATATGTATGAGCCCCCACCAATTTTACAGTTTAAGCGGGACAGAAGCCCGCCGCCGAGGGGGCGGGGCTTCTCCCTCAGCACTCACCAGCGCCATTTTTTCTCCACAGCACCGCTGAGAGGAAGCTCCCCGGACTCTCCCCTGCTTATACCACGGTAGAGAAGAGGGTTGAAAAGAGAGGGGGGGCACATAATTCGGCGCAAATTACATACAGCAGCGCTACTGGACAAACATTAAGTTACTGTGTTATTCCTGGGTTATATAGCGCTGGGGAGTGTGCTGGCATACTCTCTCTCTGTCTCTCCAAAGGGCCTTGTGGGGAAACTGTCTTCAGAAAAAGTATTCCCTGTGTGTGTGGTGTGTCGGTACACGTGTGTCGACATGTCTGAGGAAGAAGGCTATATTAGAGAGGAGCGGGAGCAAATGAATGTGGTGTCTCCGCTGACACCTGATTGGATGGATATGTGGAATGTTTTAAATGCTAGTGTAAACTCATTGTACAAAAGATTAGACAAGGCTGAAGCTTTGGGACAGTCAGGGACTCAACCCATGCCTGATCCTATGTTGCAGGGACTGTCAGGGTCTCATAAGCGCCCACTATCCCAGATTGTTGACACAGATACCGACACGGATTCTGACTCCAGTGTCGATTACGATGATGCAAAGTTACAGCCAAAATTGGCAAAATCCATTCGATATATGATTATGGCAATAAAAGATGTTTTGCACATCACAGAGGAACCCCCTGTCCCTGACAAGAGGGTACATATGTACAAGGGAAAGAAGCCTGAGGTAACCTTTGAGGGGGTCACACGAGCTGAACGAGTTATGTGAAAAAGCTTGGGAATCTCCAGATAAAAGACTGCAGATTTCCAAAAGGATTCTTATGGCGTATCCTTTTCCATCAACGGATAGGTTACGATGGAAATCCTCCCGTAGGATGGACAAAGCATTAACACGCACAGCTACAGTTGGAAAATCAAATTTTTTACCTTATGTTCCCTCACAGCATAAGAAACAGCATTATCAAATGCAGTCCTTTCGGTCACAAAGAAACAAGAAAGTGCGAGGTGCGTCCTTTCTTGCCAGAGGTAGGGGCAGAGGAATAAAGCTGCACAACACAGCTAGTTCCCAGGAACAGAAGTCCTCCCCGGCCTCTACAAAATCTACCTCATGACGCTGGGGCTCCACTGGCAGAGTCCGGCCCATGTGATGTCATGCAGCTGCTCTGACCACGCCTCCTGTTTCTCCGTTGCCGACCCCATTTTGAAACCGTGCCCCCGCACCGCTCCATCTCCGACTTGGAAATGGAGTGTTGTTGACCCCCCTCCCCCCCCCCCCTTCACCGATTCACAGGCAGAGGTGATCGCATTATCTGCGGGGTGCCCCAGAAAATGCAGGCGGATGCGTATGCTCTTAGCAGTTTTTGCAGTTGGATTGCGATCCAACCTGAATCAGGCCCCATTACCTATCACAATGCACTGCGGGTAGTACAAAATGGGGTTAATATAGGAGAAAAAACCCCAGAGCTGTGCTCCTTAACTGTCCCTGGTGGCTAGTGGAGCGGCTGCCCAGTAATCAGTGTCCACGCCAGTGCGCACACGGCCCGCCCCCATCAGCGGCCTCGTGATCCCGGAGGGCGGTGTGTGTGTGACTGACCTTAGGAAGAAACCGGAGCCTCCGCTGCAGTGACCCAGCAACCGGGGCACGGGAGTATACTGCGCCACTGGGAGTGATGGAGCTGCAGTAAAGAGGTCTATTAGACCTAGCCTGCTGCAGCCCTTATAGATTCTTATAAAAAAAGTTCTTCTTTTCTTGCCAAAATTAATAGCTAAGAATAGGCTGCCTGAGGCAGCCCCCTGTTAAGTGGCCTGCTACTGAAGGCACCAACTACAAACTGAGCTCCCTGTTCATGGAAGCGAGGTTATAGAGGAGGGGGCGCTGAGCATCTTGGGAACAGTCAAAAGCTTTATGCCTGTTGGTGCCTCAGATCAAGATCCTACTCTGGTGTACATATACAATGTGAATCCTTGTGGAGTCCAGTGTACCCCACAGAAGAAATGAATGCGTCACACCCATTGGCAGCAACATTAGAATAGCTGCTGATGGGCACAATTGAGAAAGGAAGGGGGGGAAACATTTGAATCCAGCACATATATGTAATTTGAATATGTAATTTGTACCTTCCTACTTTAAAATGTAATGGATGAACCTCACCCTGTGAGAACTATCTTCATGATCAAGAGATCTCATATGCAAGATAAGTATGTGTTGGGATAGGGCTGTGGAGGGCGGCTGCTCGGGCACACCCCTGTCAAGTTAAGGAGATTCAACTGAGGAAGCACAAGGGAACTCTCATCTGGGAACAACAACTGTAGGGAGAACACATTTTCAGACGAATGTGGGAGGGCAGAAGGCTGCCTAATACTGAAGCACCCCCAAACAACAAACCAAATGCAACAACTACTGCAAGCATTCCTGGGGGAAGGCCTGCAGCAGATGGATTTGCATATAGTGATGTCATCCAAGCAGTGGGCATAGTTGGCTGCAACCCTCGTCTGCATATGAAAAGAGAAAAGGGTCACGCAGGGCATGGCGGCCTTTGTGGGGTTGCGCTTAGATGACCCCTAAATCGCTTTATACACCCCCACCCCCCATCAGTGTGGGCTCATGTTGGCCATGCCCCAGCCCCTGAAGCATTCAAGCTGATTTCTTGCAGCAGCTGGACCCAGAAACAGCTCCAGAGTTGCTCTACAAGACAAGTAAAAGGGTGTGAGCCCTGCAGCACCACCTGTAGTTTGCATACACACATATATAGGACAGCATCTCTTATATGCCCCAGGGTCAATAAAATAGTATCCTTATCTAGGGTATCCATCCCCTCAGATAAGGTATCCGTCCATGCCGCTACAGCACTACACACCCAGGCCGACGCAATTGCCGGTCTGAGTAAGGTACCTGAATGTGTATAAATGGACTTCAGGGTAATCTCCTGTTTGCGGTCAGCAGACTCTTTGAGGGTAGCCGTATACTGGGACGGGAGGGCTACCTTCTTGGATAAGCGTGTTAATGCTTTGTCCACCCTAGGGGAGGATTCCCATCGTAACCTATCCATTGATGGGAAAGGATACGCCATAAGAATCCTTTTGGAAATCTGCAGTCTTTTATCTGGAGATTCCCAAGCTTTTTCACATAACTCGTTCAGCTCGTGTGACCCCCTCAAAGGTTACCTCAGGCTTTTTCACCTTGTACATATGTACCCTCTTGTCAGGGACAGGGGGTTCCTCTCTGATGTGCAAAACATCTTTTATTGCCATAATCATATATCGAATGGATTTTGCCAATTTTGGCTGTAAGTTTGCATCATCGTAATCGACACTGGAGTCAGAATCCGTGTCTGTATCTGTGTCAACAATCTGGGATAGTGGGCGCTTATGAGACCCTGACAGTCCCTGCAACATAGGATCAGGCATGGGTTGAGACCCTGACTGTCCCAAAGCTTCAGCCTTGTCTAATCTTTTGTGCAATGAGTTTACACTAGCATTTAAAACATTCCACATATCCATCCAATCAGCTGTCGGCGGAGACACCACATTCATTTGCTCCTGCTCCTCTCTAATATAGCCTTCTTCCTCAGACATGTCGACACACGTGTACCGACACACCACACACACAGGGAATGCTTTCTCTGAAGACAGTTTCCCCACAAGGCCCTTTGGAGAGACAGAGAGAGAGTATGCCAGCACACACCATAGCGCTATATAACCCAGGAATACACAGTAACTTAATGTTTGCCCAGTAGTACTGCTGTATGTAATTTGCGCCAAATTATGTGCCCCCCCCCCTCTTTTCAACTCTCTTGTCTACCGTGGTATAAGCAGGGGAGAGTCCGGGGAGCTTCCTCTCAGCGGTGCTGTGAAGAAAAAATGGCGCTGGTGAGTGCTGAGGGAGAAGCCCCGCACCCTCGGCGGCAGGCTTCTGTCCCGCTTAAACTGTAAAATTGGCGGGGGCTCATACATATATACAGTGCCCCGCTGTATATGTGTTATATTTTTGCCAAAAAGAGGATTATATTGCTGCCCAGGGTGCCCCCCCCCCCCTGCGCCCTGCACCCTTACAGTGACCGGAGTGTGTGAGGTGTATGGGAGCAATGGCGCACAGCTGCAGTGCTGTGCGTTACTTCAGTGAAGATCATGAAGTCTTCTGCCGCCTCTGAAGTCTTCTTTTCTTCTCATACTCACCCGGCTACTATCTTCCGGCTCTGCAAGGGGGACGGAGGCGCGGCTCTGGGACGGACGGCGAGGGTGAGATCATGCGTACCAATCCCTCTGGAGCTAATGGTGTCCAGTAGCCTAAGAAGCAGGACCTTGCAACTCAGAGAGTAGGGCTGCTTCTCTCCCCTCAGTCCCTCGATGAGGGAGTCTGTTGCCAGCAGTGCTCCCTGAAAATTAAAAACCTAACAAAATACTTTCTGTCAGAAAGCTCAGGAGAGCTCCTGAAAAGCACCCAGTCTCCACCGGGCACAGTATCAAACTGAGGTCTGGAGGAGGGGCATAGAGGGAGGAGCCAGTGCACACCCAGAACTAAAGTCTTTCTTAAAGTACCCATGTCTCCTGCGGAGCCTATCTATCCCCATGGTCCTTACGGAGTCCCCAGCATCCTCTAGGACGTTAGAGAAAATAGGATTTTAATACCTACCGGTAAATCCTTTTCTCTTAGTCCGTAGAGGATGCTGGGCACCCGCCCCAGTGTGTACTGTGTCTGCAGTTATTAAATGGCCCTTAACTCCAGAACATTTATGTGGAGAAAACTTTCCTGACTTGACCATCTTCCTTGGATGTTTTCCCCCTGTGTGACTGCTCCCCAGCCTCGGAGGGTTGCATCCATGGTCCCTAGGATCCAGTCCTGGATCCCGAACCATCGCCCCTCTAGGAGGTGAGAACTGTGCAGCCACCAATGGAGTAAGATTCTGGTCTTGGAAGACAGGATTATCCTCCGGTGCATGTGTAGGTGGGATCCGGACCACTTGTCCAACAGGTCCCACTGGAACACTGTGGCATGGAACCTGCCAAACTGAATGGCCTCGTAGGCCGCAACCATCTTCCCCAGCAACAGAATGCATTGATGGATTAACACTCTTGCTGGTTTCAGAATTTGTTTGACCAGACTCTGGAACTCCATAGCCTTTCCACTGGAAGAAAGCCTCTTCTGTGTCCAGTATGACTCCCAGAAACAACAACCACGTTATTGGGACCAACTGCGATTTTGGCAAGTTTAGGAGCCAACCATGTTGTTGAAGAACTGTCAGGGAGAGTAGATGTTTTGCACCAACTGGTCCCTGGATCTCGCCTTTATCAGGAGATCATCCAAGTACGGCATAATTGTGACTCCTTGCTTGCGAAGGAGAACCATCATTTCCACCATCACCCTGGTGAAAATCCTCGGAGCCGTGGACAGACCAAACGGCAACGTCTGAAATTGGTAATGACAATCCTGAATTGCAAACCTCAGGTAGCTTGATGCAGTGGCTAAACGGGAACATGTAATTAGGCATCCTTATGTCTACCAAAACCATGAAATCTCCTTCCTCCGGACTGGAGATCCCTACCCTGAGAGATTCCATCTTGAAATTGAATTTCTTTAGGTAGAAATTGAGGGATTTCAGATTTAAGATTGGTCTGACTGAGCCGTCCGGCTTCGGGAGCACGAAGAGGCTTGAATAAAAACCTTCTCCCTGCTGACTAAGGCCGATTTGAACAATCGGTGAGGGGGAACGTCTTGAAACCCCAGTTTGTACCCTTGTGACACTATTTGTAAAACCCACGAGTCCAGGTCCAAATTAATCCAGAACTGACTGAAGTGTTTTAGACGTGCCCCCACTGGTGTGGGCTCCTGCAAGAGAGCCCCAGCGTCATGCAGTGGATTTGGCAGAAGCAGAGGACGATCTCTGCTCCTGCGATCTTGAAGAGGCTACAGACCTCTTCCCTCTTCTCCTTCCTCTACCTGCAAAGAAAGGGGAATCTTAACTTCTTGCATATCTATTGGGACAAAATGACTGCGTTAGACAATGATGCGTCTTCATCCGTTGAGAGGGAACATAGGGCAAGAAGGTTGACTTACCTGCGGGAGCTGCCGAGATCAAATTAACTAGGCCGTTGCCAAACAAGGCTTCACCTTCATAGTGAAGAGACTCCCTCTCTTCTTGGAGTCAGCATCAGCATTCCCTTGGTGAATCCACAATGCCCTCCTATCCGAGACTGCCATGAAATTGGCCCGTGAACTCAAGAGTCCTATATCCCTTGCAGTCGTAAGTATGCTGCAGTGTCCTTGATATGATCCAACGTAAGGAGTATCCCATCTCTCCAAGATATCTATATCGGAAGACAAGGTATTCGACCAATTCTTGAATACTATTACTCACCCATGCGCATGTAATGGCAGGTCTAAGTAATGTACCCGTGGTTACATAACTAGAAATAATGTAGCTTCCTGCATACGATCCGCTGGATTTGTGACAGGGCCCCGTGCAGAACAGGGGGTGACTCCCACTTTATTCTGTCCGCAGCAGGAAATGAATAAACAATCGGAAACTTTTTGGGGATTTGAAACCATCTTGTCGAGCTGGCCCAGACTTTCTCAAACAGGGATGGAGGAACGTTACATCAGCTTTCATTATATATCTATATATACATACATATAGACCCCTTTGTCAGGAACAGCAGGGTCCTCAGTGATGTTAATATGTCCTTAATATCCACAATCATGTACTGAATGCTCCTTGCCAATATTGGATCTAATCAGGAAATATTATGGTCGACATAGGAATCAGTATCCGAGTCAGTATCAGTGTGTAGTAACATTTTTGCGGGCCTGAGGGAAAAGAAGCATAGCCATGAACATCACATCTATTCTCTACGTCTGTGTCTGGGACACAGATTTATCCAACCTCACTCTGATATTATTGAAACTTTCACCCAGTCAGTTATTGGTGGTGCCAACAGGGCCACCATCATATGTCTGCATTCCTAATATAGTTTCCTCTTGGGAAAAACATTCAGCCACCGACATGTTGACACACATGTACCAAGTACCCACAGACACATCGGCTTATGGGGGATAGACCTACAGTAAATCTGTCAGAGGGACAGAGAGGATTTTTCAGCTCACAACCCAGCGCCAAAAGTACACAGTCTGGGAAATAATAAACTCTATAGTGATAGACTTGTAACGCTCTATAGATGTGCTGGTGAGGTGAGGAAGAAGCCCCGCCGCTGTAATGGCACGCTTCTGTCCCGCTCAGAAACAAATAATTAATTACGCTGGCGGGGTAAGGACAGTGCCCAGGCACTAATGTCCACTTTTGCCAGCCTTTTGTGAGGAATTTATGCTGCCCAGGGTGCCCCCCCCCCCACCCACCCACATGCCCTGCACCCTGCAGTGCCTGTGTTTGTGTGGAAGCATGGCGCACAGCATTCCACTCGCTGCGTGGTACCTCAGAATGCCGTCACTGGAGAAGAAGTCTTCTGTTCTTCTGCTACTCGCCTGTCTTCTGACTTCTGGCTCTGTAAGGGGGTGATGGCAGGCTACGGGAGTGGGCATCTAGGCGTACCCAGCGATCAGCACCCTCAGGAGCTAATGGTGTCCTGTCAGCCAGAAGCAGAGCCATTGAACTCACTAGAAGTTGGTCATACTTCTCTCCCCTAAGTTCCACGAAGCAGGGAGACTGTTGCCAGCAGCCTCCCTGAAAATAAGAAAAACTAACATAAGTCTTTTCAGAGAAACTCAGTAGAGCTCCCCTGTAGTGCATCCAGTCTCACTGGGCACAATTCTAAAACTGGAGTCTGGAGGAGGGGCATAGAGGGAGGAGACAGTTCACACCCTTTGAAAGTCTTAAAGTGCCCATGTCTCCTGCGGATCCCGTCTATACCCCATGGTTCTTAATGTGATCCCAGCATCCTCTAGGACGTATGAGAAAACAAATAACGCACACACGAGGAGGAGAGAACAAAGGAAGCTATAAGGAGGGGAGGGGAGGGGAGGGGAGGGGGGGGGGAGGTAAGGTAGTAAAGGGATATTGGATAAACTACAACCTTATACATATTCATTAATGTACCAGTAGTTAGAAGTAGAAGAGCTCTAACAGAAACCACAAAGCTTATCTAAAGCCACACCACACTGGATATGCCCAATCTCATTTGATCTTTGAAGCAAAGCAGTATTGGACTTTGTTACTACCAAGCAGTCTCCCATCCATGTATTATCAGATTCTTTAGGTGTTTTTAAACTACCAACACCCTTTTCTTGGTACTGTACATTTAATTTTTACACATATTCTTTTATGTACCAGAAGTTAGAAGTAGAAGAGCTCTAACAGAAACCACAAGCTCATCTACAGCCACAGCACACTGGATTTGCCCAATCTCTCCTGATCATGGAAGCTGAGCAGTGTTGGTCCTGGTTTTAGTACTTGGATGGGAGACCACCAGGAAATACCAGGAGCTGTGTGTATTTTTACAATACCAACACCGTTCTCTTGATGCATTCCATTTTGAAACATTGGGGCAGATCTATTAAGCCTGGTGAACTGATAAAGTGCAAGGTGATAAAGTACAGATGTAGCCACCTTTATCTTGAGTGGCTGCGGCGTTTGTCCCGTTCGACCATACGCAGCGTACTGGGGCGTAGCGAGGCGCGCCTAGTCACAGAGAGGCTATCTAATCGCACGGAGACAGACATTTGACGTTTGGCGTTACCTTTACGTGTAATACCTGCGATCAGCCACCAGATGTCGCTTTTTACAATCACCACTGCGCATGCGTGTGGTCTCCCGTAAAATACAATACTGAAATACATAATGACTACTTTACTAAGGCGTCTCATTACGCTGCATACAGTAAATACTGTACTCATTACGCTGCATTATTTAATACAGTACTGTATATACGACACTGACGCAAATAGTACAGCATACAGTATATGATCCATCTACAATACTTTATGAATACTGTATGTGAGCGTCCAAGTCCCGCAGACAAAACATACAGTACTGTAAAACCAGTAGTGTACACTGTCGCAAATGGATGTGTGTTACAAGTTCACTATTGCCTCTCAAGATTAGGAATTTTGTACAGTATGTTATCGTCCTAATCCCGTAGCCATTACAGCATAATCAAAACCAACGGATTTATACATTTGTCTGCGGCGAAGTGGTGAAGTGTTTCGCTTCCTATATTCAGAGTCCAGGGTTCGATTCCTTAAGTACGAATGCATGTTAGTTTTTTTCAGACACTTTATTATTTTTTTTATTCACATAAACCAGGGCAAAGCTGCATGAGCGGTTCTATGTGATCGAGTCCGGTGTACCATAATGTGCAGGTTCTATGCAGGTTAAGGTTCTATGCTCCGTACAGTACACATACTGTACAATTCTGTAGCTGGGCAGACTGAATAGAAATGGCTACCACCTATGACTCCTTGCCCCACAGAGGCCCTAGGCTACGGAGCAAGTAATAGTCCAGATTGTACAGACTATGGGGCAATGCTGAAGGAGCGTCACAATCCCCTAGCTCAATTACACTGGGATAAGCGAGGTCTATGCACATTACGGTATACCGAGCTGGATCGCTTAGCAACCTGACAAAATGGCCGCCGACCGTGAACTCCCAGCACGTGGCAGCGCTCAGATATGTAGTGAGATACAGTATGGCATACATTTCACACTCCAGGGGGCAATGCTGAAGGAGCGTCACAATCCCCTAGCTAAAATACACAGTATGCACATTATGGTACACCGGACTCGATCACATACTGTAGCACACTGGCAAAATGGCCGCCGCCCCTGAACCCTTGTGCAGGTTATGGGGCAATGCTGAAGGAGCGTCACAATCCCCTAACCAAAATACACAGGGGAGATAGGGATAAGCTACTGTAGGATTGCATACAGTATTACGGTACACCGGACTCAATCGCATAGCACACTGTCAAAACGACCACTACCCATGAACCCCCACCTCCTGAACCCCCACCTCGTGGCAGGCAGCAGTTGGGTATGGAATGAGAAATGGCATAAGCTGTGCAGGCTACGGGGCGATGCTGAAGGAGCGTCACAATCCCCTAGCCAAAATACACAGAGATAAGCGAGGTCTATGCACATTACAGTACGTTACACCGGGCTCGGTCGCATAGCAAACTGACAAAACACAAGTTTTACAGTACATACAGTAAAGCAGGCCAAAGCTGCAGGAGAGTTTCTACTGTAAAGGTTCTATGCACTGTACGGTAATGTACACATACAATTCTATAGCAGGGCAGACTCAATTGAAATGGCTACCGCCTGTGACTCCTAGCTCCTAGGAGGCCCTCAGCTATGGAGCAAATAACAGCACAGATTTTGCAGGCTACGGGGCAATGCTGAAGGAGCGTCACAATCCCCTAGCTACAATACACAGGGGTGATAGAGATAATCGAGTGGCTGGAGGGGGGGTCCCCTTGATTTAAGGGGCCCCCACTCCTCCAGGGTACTCCGGCCAGGTGTGACTAGTTGGGTATTTAATTCCATGGCCGCAGGGACCGGTATAAAAGTGTCCCCCGGCTGTGCATTATCTGTCCAGCTAGTGGAGCCCAGTGCTGATTCAAAAAATATGGGGAACCCCTACGCTTTTTTGTCCCCCTTATTTTTTGCACCAGGACCAGGCGCAGAGCCCGGTGCTGGTTCTAAAAAGATGGGGGATCCCGTGTCCATTTTTTCCGTATTCCTGCCGGAATTCGACCGCAATTGCATATACAGTACTGTACCCCTTAATGTCACTGCTTACAGTATACAGTATTTAGACATGAGCTTGTGTACAGTATCTGTCATGAGGTGCTTTTTTCACTGACACTATAACTTTTTTCTATTGTAATATACTGTACAGAGGCGGCAAACTAGCCAAACGGGAATAATCAGCTTCTGCTGAATAAAATGAGATGCTACAGTACATGCCTATATTCTGTGAGTGACTGCGGCTCTATGAAATTAAATCAGAAAATTTAAATATGAAATGCATTACTAATGTGTGGCATTACTGTACTGTATGTGTATAAGGTGTACTACAATATTTTCTGGTGTAACATAAGGAAAGGGCACTACTGCATGGTCTAATGCAGTGGTTCTCAAACTTGGTCCTCAGGACCCCACACAGTGCATGTTTTGCAGGTAAACCAGCAAGTGCACAGATGTATTCATTACTAACTGACACATTTTAGAAGGTCCATACAGTAGGTGGAGCTAATTTTTTCACTTGTGATTCTGTGAGACCTGCAAAACCTGCACTGTGTGGGGTCCTGAGGACTGAGTTTGAGAACCTGTGGTCTAATGTAAATAAAGATGAATGTGGTGGGGTGTAATGTGAATAAGGGGCATTACTGTTAGGAGTAATGTGGTACTATGATATGATGTCATGAGAATAAGAGACACCACTGCATGATATAATGTGAATAAAGTTGCAGTACTGTGTTGTGTCATTTCATCTTCGGGTATTATTGTGTTACCATGCCCCTTCCCAGCAAGAACATACTGTACACTGTTTTGGGCTGGCACTAAATGTGCACATTGTTCTTATTTAGATTATAGGGGGTAGGAGCGCCAAAATGGGTGATGGTGCTGGGAAAGGGGTGCAGGGTTAGAGGCGGAACTACGTAGCATCTGTGCAAGAGGGCATCAGCCAAAATCTAGCCTAGGGCATCATGTTGGTCAGGTTTGGCTCTGATAATACTGTATACTGTACTCTTACTGTACTTTGCATTCAATACAGATACTGTTTGCACACAGGTTTTACATGAATCATTGGCAATGCTGCAGGAGTGTCTCATTAGGCAATCTAAAATATACCACGACTATGGGTGGGGATACAGTAGGGAAGTTCTGTCACCATAAGCTGTCTGCTGTGTATAGCATATTTCCATCTGAGATGCATTTGTGTGTTTGTAATAAGAAAAAAACATTTTACTGTACATTTAGTGGATACAGTATTTCTCCCCCATAATGATGTATCATACTGTACAGGTACCCTCATGTACTGTACCGTACCATACTGTAAAATTGAATATTTATTGGAAAAACATCAATATTAATGTAAAAAAAATGTATTACAACATCCGATTCCATGTACTGCACTGATCAAAATGTACAGTACTCTTATTCAGGACTTATAAAACTGAAAATAACTGTTCATACACATCAATAACATTACTACTGTATAATATTCTACATTAGTTTATGCAATAATCAGACAAAGGCAATTTTATAATTTTTTTTAATAATGCACCAATTTAAAATTTTAAACAGAAAATACAGTACAGAACTACATATTTGTGGCATGACCATTTCTTTCGACTACAACAGGTAATACTTCATACAGGTGATTTATATAATTATTACAATGTTCAGGTGTGAGTACTTCTAGCCAAAATTTCTTTATCCCATCCACCAGTTGCTGTTTTGTTGTTGGCTTTGCAACACTCCTAACGTACCTCTTCAATTGAGCCCACACTAATTCGATTGGGTTCATGTCTGGTGATCTATATAAAAATTAAAAAAAAGCGTATAGAAAAAATTAATTACATTACAGTAAATAGAGAAAATTAAACATACAATATTGTACTGTTTATTAAACATTTTTTTTTTTTACAGTACTAGAGTGCTATCCAAAATTTTACTTGTACACTGTTGAAAGAATACTCACTCTGGTGGTGTGCGTTCCCAATTCATACCTTTCTCTTCCATAAATTTGGCTGAGGCGGAGTGTTTAGGATCATTGTCTTGGAATATCCTATGGTGAGTTGGGTAATATTTATTCACAAATGGCACCATACATTCCTCTACTATTGTTTCTTGGAAAAATTTCTTATCCATGATTCCTACAGAAATCAAAAAATGTTGTTCATTAATAAGCAACTCCTTTTATTGTGCAGTTACACGTACTCTACAGTACAGCATGTATTTTTACAGAACACAGGCACAGAATAAAGTATAGTACTGTACCTTCGAAAAATAATAGGGGACCAGCTCCTAATCGTGATATGCCTCCCCATACATGGACTTTCAATGGATGCTTTGGGCGTGGTTTTAAAGAGATATGGTTACGTTTCCTGAATGACATTCTGGAGAACCGCTCAAGGGCAACAGACGATTCATCTGTGAAAATGACATCATCAAATGTTTCACCACTCTCAATCCATCGCCGTGCCTGTTCCACTCTCTTTTCTTTATTCACATCTCTTATCATTGGAGATATCCTGTGAAGAGCCAAAAATAATGAAATCAGATACAGTTATGAAATTACAGATTTACAGATTACTGTATATACAGTAGACTGTATGTGCAGTATACTGTATTATATACCTACTGTATACATTAAACTGTACATACAGTACATTAAGGTACATACAGAGTAATATATATATACATACTGTACATACACACACACACACACACACACACACACACACACACAGTATACAGTATGTAATCATCACAATAAGCCGGCAATGCTTCATTGCTGTCTCTGAGTGCCTATACAGTAGGTATCTCTTTTGGGATAGAATATATACAGTATATACACACACACATACTGTATATAGTATAAAGTACACACTCTGTATAATGATTTATGGCATTATTATATCACGTATCAAGGGATTATTAACAGTGCATTTACTGTATGGTTTATACTGCTTTCAGTATTTTACCTTGTTGCGCCAAAGGTCCATCCCATTTTCCGTCGCATCCTTCTGATGCTGGTGGCCGATATGTCCAGGTCATACTTGGAATGGAGAATTCGTTTTATTTGCAGAGCAGTACGCTCATCATCCTCACGAGTTAGTTCCTCCACAATTTGTTGCACTCTCCTACAGTACAATACAGTATGAAAAATATGAATTCATGAACAGCACAATCACAGTTACAATTGATGAAGTTTTTATTTTATTTCAAAAAAATTGTTTATGGTATAAAGCAAGTCATTTAAACATTACAGTAGTGTACGTACCATGTGCATTTTGTAGGAAATACAAATCTGGGCGTTGTTCTCTCGAATGCATGATAGCGCACCGTTTCTAAAGTGACTATAATGCCACTTTCCTTGAGCCATGCATGGATCTCTTTGATGGTTTTATTTTCTTTTTTCATGTTGGCGATTATCTTGCTCATCGTTTTGTTGATAGTTACTGGCATGTTGTCCAACTATAATTCCTGTATGGAGAAAAAACATTTGTGAATACTGTAGTCTAAAATTTACACATCTGAAAATGCATAAGAGTTTTATGATAGAAGTTAATACTGTACATGTTTACTATCCAGTACCTGATGTTCAAATTTAAGTATTGTATACTGTACAGTACTGAAAATACCACTTCAGTGTTATGGACTGCAATTAGTTTCCTGTATGAAACAGATACAGTACAGTAAATAACCCTCCTTGGAAGTGCATGGGCCCTGTGAGACTTACAGTAGTGTACAGCATAAGGGTCGACTGACATGATGTACAAGCATTACATACAGTACATGTCAGTACTGTATGTAAATTCTTCAATTATTGCCTAACAACAATGCTGCTTACTGTATATTAAATACTGTAGGCCTAGAAATGTGCATCTCAATATAGTAGTTAAAAACACAGGGGCCTATGTGGATAAGCGAGTTCTATGCACACTAAAAATGGCCACCGACCGTGAACCCCCAGCACGTGGCAGCGCTCGGATATGTAGTGAGATACAGTATAGCATACATTTCACAGTCCAGGGGGCAATGCTGAAGGAGCGTCACAATCCCCTAGCTCAATTACACCGGGATAAGCGAGGTCTATGCACATTACGGTATACCAAGCTGGATCGCTTAGCAACCTGACAAAATGGCCGCCGACCGTGAACTCCCAGCAGGTGGCAGCGCTCGGATATGTAGTGAGATACAGTATGACATACATTTCACAGTCCAGGGGGCAATGCTGAAGGAGCGTCACAATCCCCTAGCTCAATTACACTGGGATAAGCGAGGTCTATGCACATTACGGTATACCGAGCTGGATCGCTTAGCAACCTGACAAAATGGCCGCCGACCGTGAACTCCCAGCACGTGGCAGCGCTCGGATATGTAGTGAGATACAGTATGGCATACATTTCACACTCCAGGGGGCAATGCTGAAGGAGCGTCACAATCCCCTAGCTCAATTACACTGGGATAAGCGAGGTCTATGCACATTACGGTATACCAAGCTGGATCGCTTAGCAACCTGACAAAATGGCCGCCGACCGTGAACTCCCAGCACGTGGCAGCGCTCGGATATGTAGTGAGATACAGTATGGCATACATTTCACACTCCAGGGGGCAATGCTGAAGGAGCGTCACAATCCCCTAGCTCAATTACACTGGGATAAGCGAGGTCTATGCACATTACGGTATACCGAGCTGGATCGCTTAGCAACCTGACAAAATGGCCGCCGACCGTGAACTCCCAGCACGTGGCAGCGCTCAAATATGGAGTGAGAGATGGTATACATTTTAAAATACACCGGGATAAGTTGTACAGGCCAGGGAGCAATGCACAGGGACATTCATCATTTACGTATATAAATAATTGTAAACCGTAAATGAAAGAATTACCGGTCAAATACTGTATGACGAAACTGTGTCAATGAGCTGGAACACGTGAGCCTAGCAGAAGTTTTCGAAGGCAGAAACAGAGAGCAAATTATCAGGAGATTTCTGAAAGGTCGGAGAAGATCCACACAGCAAGTCTGCTTACGAGGAAACAGCTTTGCAAAGTGGGTAGCGGGGCGGTGACTGAGACGCTCTTTTATTCACATTCACACAAAAGGAATTCTTACCGCTGTGATTGGTGCCAATATAGGCGCATTCATCCTTACACCAATCACAGAGCATACTGTACTTTTGAATGTGAATAAAAGAGCGTCTCAGTCACCGCCCGCTACCCACTTTGCAAAGCTGTTTCCTCGTAGGCAGACTTGCTGTCTGGATCTTCTCCGACCTTTCAGAAATCTCCTGATAATTTGCTCTCTGTTTCTGCCTTCGAAAACTTCTGCTAGGCTCACGTGTTCCAGCTCATTGACAAAGTTTCGTCATACAGTATTTGACCGGTAATTCTTTCATTTACGGTTTACAATTATTTATATACGTAAATGATGAATGTCCCTGTGCATTGCTCCCTGGCCTGTACAACTTATCCCGGTGTATTTTAAAATGTATACCATCTCTCACTCCATATTTGAGCGCTGCCACGTGCTGGGAGTTCACGGTCGGCGGCCATTTTGTCAGGTTGCTAAGCGATCCAGCTCGGTATACCGTAATGTGCATAGACCTCGCTTATCCCAGTGTAATTGAGCTAGGGGATTGTGACGCTCCTTCAGCATTGCCCCCTGGAGTGTGAAATGTATGCCATACTGTATCTCACTACATATCCGAGCGCTGCCACGTGCTGGGAGTTCACGGTCGGCGGCCATTTTGTCAGGTTGCTAAGCGATCCAGCTCGGTATACCGTAATGTGCATAGACCTCGCTTATCCCAGTGTAATTGAGCTAGGGGATTGTGACGCTCCTTCAGCATTGCCCCCTGGAGTGTGAAATGTATGCCATACTGTATCTCACTACATATCCGAGCGCTGCCACGTGCTGGGAGTTCACGGTCGGCGGCCATTTTGTCAGGTTGCTAAGCGATCCAGCTCGGTATACCGTAATGTGCATAGACCTCGCTTATCCCAGTGTAATTGAGCTAGGGGATTGTGACGCTCCTTCAGCATTGCCCCCTGGAGTGTGAAATGTATGCCATACTGTATCTCACTACATATCCGAGCGCTGCCACGTGCTGGGAGTTCACGGTCGGCGGCCATTTTGTCAGGTTGCTAAGCGATCCAGCTCGGTATACCGTAATGTGCGTAGACCTCGCTTATCCCAGTGTAATTGAGCTAGGGGATTGTGACGCTCCTTCAGCATTGCCCCCTGGAGTGTGAAATGTATGCCATACTGTATCTCACTACATATCCGAGCGCTGCCACGTGCTGGGAGTTCACGGTCGGCGGCCATTTTGTCAGGTTGCTAAGCGATCCAGCTCGGTATACCGTAATGTGCATAGACCTCGCTTATCCCGGTGTAATTGAGCTAGGGGATTGTGACGCTCCTTCAGCATTGCCCCCTGGAGTGTGAAATGTATGCCATACTGTATCTCACTACATATCCGAGCGCTGCCACGTGCTGGGAGTTCACGGTCGGTGGCCATTTTGTCAGGTTGCTAAGCGATCCTGCTCGGTATACCGTAATGTGCATAGACCTCGCCGGTGTAATTGACAGGGCCGTCTTTTCATATGGGCTCAATGGGCTCTTGCCCAAGGGCCCCAGGAGTAAAAGGGACCTAGTCTGATAGCTGAGGGTCCCCTCTTTCCAGGGGTACCAGATTTTTGAAAATCGGCCCTGGGGAACCAGAGATAGCAGGCTTCAAAGCAGTGGTCCCCATCCAAACCTGTTAATTGTTTTTCACAGCCAGATATCTAGGTTTCTTTTTGCCTTAGAGTTTTTCGGAGGGTATACTCCAAAAGCTGTGACTCCCCCCTTTCAGTGGACACTGGCAGCTTGCCTCTACTATGCCCAGAACCAGAGATATCAGCCTTCAAGCAGCTGTTCCCTGCTCCAGCTCCACACTCCTACTGTAATATGCAGTTTTATATTTTTGTCGGTGGATTGCTCTGGCTTCTAAAGTCTGATCCCCAAGTCCCCAGTACGTCCTGACAGGTGTCCTCAGTATCTCCTGACAAGTGTCCCCAGTACCTCCTGACAGGTGGGACTCTAGTTTTTTTTTTCCCCATTAGAGCTAAGAAATCTACAGTATTTCCAGGAACTGGAGATATCTGCAGTAAAGCACGCTGCCCTGACCCCCGGAAAATGATGAATATTAAGCCCACTCCATTATCCACTCCTCCCCTGTGTATTAAACACCCCCTACCACCCTGGAAGTCATGTACCAGGGCCCCTTCATTCAGCACAATGCCCCCTTCTACAGTTTAGTGTTCTCCTTCCTGCCCCATCTGTGCAGTAAAGGAATAATTAGCAGAAATTATTTCTCCAGGTCCTACTGTACATACTGAGCGAAAGATAGAACCCCCCCTATCCCCCGCGGAACATCAAAGCTGCCGCTGATAGCTCCCCCCACCCCTTCCGCTGGTGGGTGGGTAGGGGCCCCAGTGCATTGCTGTGTCCAGGGGCCCACACTGCTGTTAAGATGGCTCTGGTAATTGAGCTAGGGGATTGTGACGCTCCTTCAGCATTGCCCCCTGGACTGTACCATACTGTATCTCACTCCATATCCAAGCGCTGCCACGTGCTGGGAGTTCACGGTCGGCGGCCATTTTGTCAGGTTGCTAAGCGATCCAGCTCGGTATAACGTAATGTACATAGACCTCGCTTATCCCGGTGTACTATGTGCAGTAGTACTGAATGATTGCTATCACTTGTGGTGAAACACCTATCTTATCAAATACAGTAACTACTGTACAGTATAGTTGTTCGCACAGGTGATGGTAATCATACTGTATATTTAAACTGAAGTCCGTAACAGAGCATTCTGTCCCTCCTGCAGAGGTTCATGTTGGGAGGCACAGGGAAAAAAGTATAATACTGTACAGTATTTGCACTTTACTGTTGTGCACTTTATTTGAAAATGTACAGTTGTTTGCTATTTTTAGCATGCTGTGCTTTACATGTTTTCTTATTGTGGTTTTTATATTTTTAGACAAAAGACAAAGAATGCAGACTACCAGATTTTACGGGAGTGCCAAAACCCACCCATCAGTGGCACAGAAACTTGCTGCAGTAGTCCCACAAAAGAAGAAGAAAACTGCCAAGGCGGCTCAGAAAGAAAATGTGGTGAAACCACGAAAAAATGCCAAGGCAAAGAATAATAAGTTGGAGCTGATATGTGGTGTGGCAAATGATGTAATTGTTCCATCTCCTGCAGATCACAGTGTTCAGCCAATGAATCTGGAAATACCGGTGCTAGAGGACGTGACAAACACGCTGCATCAGGAAGCTTCTTTTTTGGACCATGTAGCCACCCCTGGACAAGAAGACATGACACATTCACCACGAAGAAGGTTGCATTTCACAGATGTGAACACCAAAGTGCAGGACTGCCAGTGTACCTGTCCTGTTTTACTAAAGGAGCTACTCAGTAAGGTGACCAATATGGAGTCAGAAGTTGGTGGACAGGTCAATCAGCTGCAGACCGATGTGGCTGGCCTTAAAGAAGGCATAAAGGAACAGATGGTAGAAGCCATGAAGAAAGTCATTGAACAAACGAGGGAAGAATGGCAAGTTGGAGTTTGCCGCACCATAATTGCAACACACCACCAAGCGGTTCAAGTCAGCGGCCTGGACGACCGAGGCCTGGAGGACCGCAGAGGAGGCCTGGAAGACCGCAGAGGAGGCCTGGAGGACCGCAGCGGACTGGACGAAGTCAGCGGCTTGGACGACCGCAGAGGAGGCCTGGAGGACCGCAGAGGAGACCTGGACGACCGCAGAGGAGACCTGGACGACCGTAGAGGAGCCCTGGAGGACCGCAGAGGCCTGGACCACAGCAGCGGACTGGACGAAGTCAGCGGCTTGGACGACCGCAGAGGAGGCCTGGAGGACCGCAGAAGAGACCTGGAGGACCGCAGAGGAAACCTGGACGACCGCAGAGGAAACCTGGAGGACCGCAGAGGAGGCCTGGACGACCGTAGAGGAGGCCTGGACCACAGCAGCGGACTGGACGAAGTCAGCGACTTGGACGACCGCAGAGGAGGCCTGGAGGACCGCAGAAGAGACCTGGAGGACCGCAGAGGAAACCTGGAGGACCATAGAGGAGGCCTGGACGACCGTAGAGGAGGCCTGGACGACCGTAGAGGAGGCCTGGAGGACCGCAGAGGCCTGGACCACAGCAGCGGACTGGACGCAGTCAGCGGCTTGGACGACCGCAGAGGAGGCCTGGAGGACCGCAGAGGAAACCTGGACGACCGCAGAGGAAACCTGGACGACCGCAGAGGAAACCTGGAGGACCGCAGAGGAAACCTGGAGGACCGCAGAGGAAACCTGGAGGACCGCAGAGGCCTGGACCACAGCAGCGGACTGGACCACAGCAGCGGACTGGACGAAGTCAGCGACTTGGACGACCGCAGAGGAGGCCTGGAGGACCGCAGAAGAGACCTGGAGGACCGCAGAGGAAACCTGGAGGACCGCAGAGGAAACCTGGAGGACCGCAGAGGAGGCCTGGACGACCGTAGAGGAGGCCTGGACGACCGTAGAGGAGCCCTGGAGGACCGCAGAGGCCTGGACCACAGCAGCGGACTGGACGAAGTCAGCGGCTTGGACGACCGCAGAGGAGGCCTGGAGGACCGCAGAAGAGGCCTGGACGACCGCAGAGGAGGCCTGGACGACCGCAGAGGAGGCCTGGACGACCGCAGAGGAGGCCTGGACGACCGCAGAGGAAACCTGGACGACCGCAGAGGAAACCTGGACGACCGCAGAGGAAACCTGGAGGACCGCAGAGGAAACCTGGAGGACCGCAGAGGAAACCTGGAGGACCGCAGAGGAGGCCTGTAGGACCGCAGAGGAGGCCTGGAGGACCGCAGAGGAGGCCTGGAGGACCGCAGAGGGCTGGACGACCGCAGCGGGCTGGACGACCGCAGAGGCCTGGATTCAAGTGTGCTGTTGCCAGGAACACCAATGATGACCAGCACACCTGCTCACAGGCCACTTCTCAATACATTCGGAGGCTCTCTGAACAATATTGCCCTGGCTGTCATCTCAACTTCCCTGGACGACCATCTGTACAGAGCTTCAAATGGACATATTCAGAAATATGCATATTCTCTGTTCCAGCACCATGTACAGTACGACAAATACTTGACGTGGGCCAATCGTGTGAACTTTGATGGTTCCAAGGGCAAACTTCCGCTGCCCAAAAATCTGGTACATGACATCATGGCTAGGTGTGAACGCCGCGTGAGGATTGGTGATCCAGAAAAGAGGAAGATAAGGGATACCATAAACGCTGCGCTGAGAACGAAGAGGAAAATGACTTGGAAGCTCCACTATGATGAAACCAGATCATTACCTACCTCCTAGCTTCAGCACATCAGCTTCACACAGCTGAAGCTAAAAAATTGTGTCAATGTACCTGTATGACCTGTACATTTTCTGGGGCTGCATGCACTGTGCTGAATCCACTTGGAGCAGCTCGGTTACTCAAAGGGGAGTGCATGAACTTGGCTCACCACATTCCTGGTAATGTAAGGGCCTGGTACAAGTTGCCCCTTTTATTCCTGTTGATTTTTTGGGCGCTGCTGTATCTATCCAGTAGCAGCCGAGTCCATTGTGCTGTGTCCATCTGGGGCCTTGGGCTGCGTTTCCATCCAGGGGCTGCTGTTGTCAGTCCTCTATTCTGGTGTCCGTATGCGACAGTGTTAAAAAGCAAAAGACAAAAACGAAAAATAATTCAAAAAAGCAAAACCTAAAAATAAAGTACAAAAACCATTACCCCGCACCACCACCACAAAAAAATAAATTATAAAAATGTTAAAGTTGATATTGTTACTGTATTTGTGCTGTTACCTTTTGATTAAAGTACCGTACAGTATGTGTGATGTTGGCTTTCTTATTACAATACAGTATGTGTGATGTTACATGTTCCAAATGATTTTGTCCGTAAATAAAGTGTTTCTTAAAATAAACATGACGTGGTTTCCAATGTTTGTATTCCCAACTTCCTGTACTGTATAAATTAGTACTACTGTATGATGGGAATTCAATTAAGAGTGGTATACTGTATGTAAAACAACTTGGTTAGGCATCTTGCATTTCATATTTTAATAAAAACCACAGGAAACTTCTATTTTTAAAAGTTTATTGAAGAAAAAAAAGGTGTTTTTTTTAAATAAAGTTTGAAAGTTAATTAAAACAAAAAAGTAGTTTGTTCTTCGTTACATTCTTTTCTTGTGTATATAGATATCTGTGGGGGAAAAAAAAAAAAGTATTAAAGTAAAGACACTCATGTTCATTTGTTTTCCAAGAAAATTTGTGGAACCACACAGCCCAGCAATAAGTCATGCTGGGCTGTGTGGTTCCACAAAAGGCATGCGGTCCAAAGTGAAATAGTGGTGTCAGTGGTCAGCACTTTGACACGCTAACATTTGTGGAACCACACAGCCCAGCAATAAGTCATGCTGGGCTGTGTGGTTCCACAAAAGGCATGCGGTCCAAAGTGAAATACTGTAGTGGTGTCAGTGGTCAGCACTTTGACACGCTAACATTTGTGGAACCACACAGCAATGCCTGACACACACAAAATGCCTGACACACACAAAATGCCTGACACACACATGCTGGAGGGAAAACACATGTTTGCCAAACAGTCGACAGCACATGTCGGCCAGATGGCCGACCAAACTTGCTCCAAATCACCCCAAACTGGCCAGAAAGCACCCCAGCACACTCAGGAGGTACACCACAGCTAAATTAGGAGAGAATTTCATTACAAACAGCCAGATCTTGCAGATTATCTGCCAGATAATTGTATGGTGTACAGTATGCCTATCTTATACAGTAGAAAAAGATACTATACAATGGAGTACAATAACAAACATATTTATTAAAAAAAAAAAAAAATTAAAATGCTCTTAATAACAAATTAAAAAAGTGGTCCACTAAGAGGTGGACCACCACCCGCAGGAGCTGGATGGCACGCTGCAACTGTTCTGTGGGAAAAAAAGGACAGTATTACAAAACAAATACTGAATACTTTACAGTGTAGTAATGGCAATACAGTACTTTACTCTATATTAGACAATCTTGTTATTTACAATGTACAGTACTGTATTGTCAGTAGAGATGAGCGGGTTCGGTTTCTCTGAATCCGAACCCGCACGAACTTCATGTTTTTTTTCACGGGTCCGAGCGACTCGGATCTTCCCGCCTTGCTCGGTTAACCCGAGCGCGCCCGAACGTCATCATGACGCTGTCGGATTCTCGCGAGGCTCGGATTCTATCGCGAGACTCGGATTCTATATAAGGAGCCGCGCGTCGCCGCCATTTTCACACGTGCATTGAGATTGATAGGGAGAGGACGTGGCTGGCGTCCTCTCCATTTAGATTAGGGTTGAGAGAGAGAGAGAGAGATTGACCTGAGGCTGTGATACTGTAGAAGAGAGTGCAGAGTTTAGTGACTGACGACCACAGTGACCACCAGACAGTGCAGTTGTTTGTTTTATTTAATATATCCGTTCTCTGCCTGAAAAAAACGATACACACAGTGACTCAGTCACATACCATATCTGTGTGCACTGCTCAGCCCAGTGTGCTGCATCAATGTATATATATATCTGACTGTGCTCAGCTCACACAGCTTATAATTGTGGGGGAGACTGGGGAGCACTGCAGTGCCAGTTATAGGTTATAGCAGGAGCCAGGAGTACATAATATTATATTAAAATTAAACAGTGCACACTTTTGCTGCAGGAGTGCCACTGCCAGTGTGACTAGTGACCAGTGACCTGACCACCAGTATATATAATATTAGTAGTATACTATCTCTTTATCAACCAGTCTATATAAGCAGCAGACACAGTACAGTGCGGTAGTTCACGGCTGTGGCTACCTCTGTGTCGGCACTCGGCAGCCCGTCCATAATTGTATATACCACCTAACCGTGTTTTTTTTTTCTTTCTTTATAGTCATACTAGTTACGAGTATACTATCTCTTTATCAACCAGTCTATATTAGCAGCAGACACAGTACAGTGCGGTAGTTCACGGCTGTGGCTACCTCTGTGTCGGCACTCGGCAGCCCGTCCATAATTGTATATACCACCTAACCGTGGGTTTTTTTTCTTTCTTTATACATACATACTAGTTACGAGTATACTATCTCTTTATCAACCAGTCTATATTAGCAGCAGACACAGTACAGTGCGGTAGTTCACGGCTGTGGCTACCTCTGTGTCGGCACTCGGCAGCCCGTCCATAATTGTATATACCACCTAACCGTGGTTTTTTTTTCTTTCTTTATACATACATACTAGTTACGAGTATACTATCTCTTTATCAACCAGTCTATATATTAGCAGCAGACACAGTACAGTGCGGTAGTTCACGGCTGTGGCTACCTCTGTGTCGGCACTCGGCAGCCCGTCCATAATTGTATATACCACCTAACCGTGTTTTTTTTTTTCTTTCTTTATAGTCATACTAGTTACGAGTATACTATCTCTTTATCAACCAGTCTATATTAGCAGCAGACACAGTACAGTGCGGTAGTTCACGGCTGTGGCTACCTCTGTGTCGGCACTCGGCAGCCCGTCCATAATTGTATATACCACCTAACCGTGGTTTTTTTTTCTTTCTTTATACATACATACTAGTTACGAGTATACTATCTCTTTATCAACCAGTCTATATTAGCAGCAGACACAGTACAGTGCGGTAGTTCACGGCTGTGGCTACCTCTGTGTCGGCACTCGGCAGCCCGTCCATAATTGTATATACCACCTAACCGTGGTTTTTTTTTTCTTTCTTTATACATACATACTAGTTACGAGTATACTATCTCTTTATCAACCAGTCTATATTAGCAGCAGACACAGTACAGTGCGGTAGTTCACGGCTGTGGCTACCTCTGTGTCGGCACTCGGCAGCCCGTCCATAATTGTATATACCACCTAACCGTGGTTTTTTTTTCTTTCTTTATACATACATACTAGTTACGAGTATACTATCTCTTTATCAACCAGTCTATATATTAGCAGCAGACACAGTACAGTGCGGTAGTTCACGGCTGTGGCTACCTCTGTGTCGGCACTCGGCAGCCCGTCCATAATTGTATATACCACCTAACCGTGGTTTTTTTTTCTTTCTTTATACATACATACTAGTTACGAGTATACTATCTCTTTATCAACCAGTCTATATTAGCAGCAGACACAGTACAGTGCGGTAGTTCACGGCTGTGGCTACCTCTGTGTCGGCACTCGGCAGCCCGTCCATAATTGTATATACCACCTAACCGTGGTTTTTTTTTCTTTCTTTATACATACATACTAGTTACGAGTATACTATCTCTTTATCAACCAGTCTATATATTAGCAGCAGACACAGTACAGTGCGGTAGTTCACGGCTGTGGCTACCTCTGTGTCGGCACTCGGCAGCCCGTCCATAATTGTATATACCACCTAACCGTGGTTTTTTTTTCTTTCTTTATACATACATACTAGTTACGAGTATACTATCTCTTTATCAACCAGTCTATATATTAGCAGCAGACACAGTACAGTGCGGTAGTTCACGGCTGTGGCTACCTCTGTTTTGGCACTCGGCAGCCCGTCCATAATTGTATATACCACCTAACCGTGGTTTTTTTTTCTTTCTTTATAGTCATACTAGTTACGAGTATACTATCTCTTTATCAACCAGTCTATATTAGCAGCAGACACAGTACAGTGCGGTAGTTCACGGCTGTGGCTACCTCTGTGTCGGCACTCGGCAGCCCGTCCATAATTGTATATACCACCTAACCGTGGTTTTTTTTTTCTTTCTTTATACATACATACTAGTTACGAGTATACTATCTCTTTATCAACCAGTCTATATTAGCAGCAGACACAGTACAGTGCGGTAGTTCACGGCTGTGGCTACCTCTGTGTCGGCACTCGGCAGCCCGTCCATAATTGTATATACCACCTAACCGTGGTTTTTTTTTCTTTCTTTATACATACATACTAGTTACGAGTATACTATCTCTTTATCAACCAGTCTATATTAGCAGCAGACACAGTACAGTGCGGTAGTTCACGGCTGTGGCTACCTCTGTGTCGGCACTCGGCAGCCCGTCCATAATTGTATATACCACCTAACCGTGGTTTTTTTTTCTTTCTTTATACATACATACTAGTTACGAGTATACTATCTCTTTATCAACCAGTCTATATATTAGCAGCAGACACAGTACAGTGCGGTAGTTCACGGCTGTGGCTACCTCTGTGTCGGCACTCGGCAGCCCGTCCATAATTGTATATACCACCTAACCGTGTTTTTTTTTTCTTTCTTTATACATACATACTAGTTACGAGTATACTATCTCTTTATCAACCAGTATATATATTAGCAGCAGACACAGTACAGTGCGGTAGTTCACGGCTGTGGCTACCTCTATGTCGGCACTCGGCAGCCCGTCCATAATTGTATATACCACCTAACCGTGGTTTTTTTTTCTTTCTTTATACATACATACTAGTTACGAGTATACTATCTCTTTATCAACCAGTCTATATATTAGCAGCAGACACAGTACAGTGCGGTAGTTCACGGCTGTGGCTACCTCTGTGTCGGCACTCGGCAGCCCGTCCATATGATATGACGGGTTGGTTTGGACCCCCCCAAAAAATAGCAACAGTGTGCACATTCGGTGTGCATCCCAAAACGATGCATGTTCTTGCTGGGAAGGGGCATGGCCACACAGTAATTCCCCAATCTGAAATGACGCCACACAGTACTGCAACTTTATTCACAACATATCATGCAATAGTGTCTCTTATTCTCGTTACATCATATGGTAGTACCACATTACTCCTCAAAGTATTCCCACTTATTCACATTGCATCACATCATATTGCTCTTTGTTCACATTAGACCACACAGTAGTGCCCTTGCTACAGTATATGTTACACAACAAAGTACTGTATACACATAATGCTGCACATTAGTAATGCATTTTGTATGCACAGAATATACTGTAGGCATGCTGCATATCATATTAATCAGCAGAAGCTGCTTGTGCCCCTAGGCATTTGGCAAGTATGCCTATGCCTAGGGCAGGCTCAGACTGGAGATCAGTACGTAATCCCGCTGGACGGGATCCCGGCAGTCAAAATACAGACGCCGGAATCCCGACCACACAATCCCGACAGGGGCGGCGAGCGGAAAGCAGCCCCTTGCATGCTTGCTTCGCTCGCCACGCGGTGGGCACAGTGCCTCGCTACGCTCTACACACTATTATATCAGTAGTCAGGAAACGCAGCATGCATTTGTGTAGTGAAGAGGGTGAAAAAGGAGAGAAAGTACAGTATGTACTGTAAGGTTATGTCAGAGGGTGTGAAGATGATCAGCTCAGTGTTATACATGTTACAGTAAGTTAGAATACAGTACAGTGCATTATGTATTTCTATTTTATTACCAGGTGTCTCCTCCACTGGTTGGCGACGGACTGTAAAAAGATAAAATACAGTTAGTCATATCAGTTGGACTTAAAGTAATGTTGGAGAAAAAAAATACTGTAATTGCAGTACCAACTATTGCTACTGTACAGTATATTTATTTACCAAAATGGTATTCTGGCTCGTCGTCTGTGGGTAAAAGAGAAGAATATTATAAAATACAGTATACAGTAAAAAGTATAGTAATAGTACACTAGTGTCCAGGCCTAGTGACAGGTGGGTAAAAAAAGGTATGCTTGTGACAGGCATGGTGATTCCAAGGGACCCCACCGAGGCCATCAGAAAATTTGTGAGTGGCCCGTATGCCGGTGATTATGACTAGACTAAGGTAGCAACTCTTTTTTGCTTTGAATTATGCATACTGTACAGTACTGTACTGTATGTGCATATTGTACAGTACACTTAAAATATTTAGCAGTTACTGTAGTGGTAATTTTTGGGATGACAGTATCAGCATACTGTAAGCATCCAACTGCGGCCCCCAAACAGATGCCGCCCCTAGGTACAGTACGTGCCTCTCGTGCCTAATGGGAAATTCATCACTGACAGTATCTAGAGAGAGAGATGAATGGAGAGACAGTGACATGGGGGGAGAGAGAGAGAGAGAGAGAGAGATTTAGTAAGATGGGAGTTTTTTTTAGAACAGGTGATGTTATCCACAGAGGCAGAACTCTGGGAGGCAACGGAGTCATCTGCCGCCGGGCTCCTGCTCTGAAGGAGGGGAACCTCTCCTCCTATTCTGTGACACCATTGAATTAAGTTAATTGATAGCTGTCGCTGTCTTTTTAGTGGCAGACTTCCTCACTGGTCCACGCACCTTACAAGTCACACCCTCTTTATTATACTGAATATACACATTTTACAAGTATCACACCCAGGATTAGAAACCACAACCTATTACACTGGAAGCAGGAACCTCACTGATGAAGCGGTTTGCTCCTGTATAGCAAATATGAGAATTCGAACTACAGTATATGAAGATACTTCTCTGACAATTACAAATATTACCTACTGTACTGCATTATCGTCTGTAAGTGTAACTACTGTAGATAAATGTTAATGTGGAATGTGATTGGTTGCTACTGTATGGGCAATATCACCAGTTCAAACAAAAACAATCATCTAAAGTCCCCCATCCACTATTCCGATTTGTGCAATTTTTATGCGATTTCTACGCATTTTCCAGAAAAATCTGATGAAAAGTGCTACTCTGGTGGAATCAAATCAATGTCAGTGATAATTCTTACCACTAAATGCCGCCTCATCATCCTCATCATCCTCCTCCTCGGCGGCCTGTTCCAGTGTAGGGCCTGTGAAAAAACATTAATGAGAAAAAAAAGGTTCATTCCAGGAAATACACTACTTTACTATTTTAAACACAATGTTGTACTGTACTGTACATACAGAAACATTGAATTTGACGACAAATACTGTAAGAACCACTTTGCCCATCTAATCTGCCTCTTTTTTTTTTAACCATTTTTTACATCAAAGCTTATTTGATCTTTATTTCTTTGTAAGGATATCCTTATGTCTCTTCCATGCATGTTTAAATACTGTAGCTCTACTGTTTTAGGCTCTACCACCTCTGATGGGAGGCTATTCCACTTGTCCACTGCACTTTCTGTGAAGTATTTTTTCTTAAAATTCCCCCTGAACCTTCCCCCCTCCAGTCTCAGTGCACATCCTCGTGTCCTATTGCTTGCAGTACAGTGTCTTCATCAGGAGAATGTTTCCCTCCTGGACTTTATTAAAACTGGAGATGTGCACCGGAAATTTTTCGGGTTTTGTGTTTTGCTTTTGGATTCGGACTTGTTTTGGATCCTGGTGCTTTTTTTCAAAAACCTCTCAAAAACAGCTTAAATCGAAGAATTTAGGGGTATTTTTGATCCTACTGTATAGTGTTATTAACCTCAATGACCATCATTTCTACTCATTTCCAGTCTATTCTGAACACCGAGGTCGCTGGATGACTAAGCTAAGTGACCCAAGTGGTGCAAGATGGAATTGTGCTTGGGCCCTCCCACCCACCCTTATGTTGTATAAACAGGGTCTGCCACACGACTGTGGCTGAAATGACTGGTTGGTTTGGGCTCCCACCTAAAAAAGAAGCAATCAATCTCTCCTTGCTCAAACTGGCTCTTCAGAGGCAAGATGTACCGGACTGGACTTACTTAATGGGTGCAGTGTGGTGAGGGACAGAGAGTCCTGGTCCTCCTCCTCCGCCACCGCCTGTGACAGTGTAGGGCCTGTGAAAGCAAAAATTCCATGAAATATACTTTTGTATTCTGTGTTGAATACAGTAAAGCAAAAATTCAGTCAGGAATTGGAGGAGGAGAGTAGATTTCGCACACAGAGACGAGAATGTCGAGGCCAGAATCAGGGGGTAGTGGAGGAGGGTTAGGATACCGTACCTCACCCTGTTGGGATTGCTGCAATCAGGATGCCACTGTCGGTCACCTGACCGCTAGAATCCTGACTGCTGGTCATGCAAACCCAACCCATTGGTTTAACACAATGTACAGTACAGTACAATACTTTAGTTTACTTACCAAGTTGGGGAGAGGGCTTCTTCTCCCCTTCCTCCTCACTGTCAATAATTACTGAGTGGAAAATAAAAAAATATTATAAACAAAATACAGTAGAGTACAGTTACTACAAAATTGCACAGTAGTACAGTGCTACAGGAGGCAGAGATATATTCATAATACAGTAGGAGCAGAATGACTGTCCAGTGGTAGGGGACATACAGTACTGTACTGTGCCTGTATTTAACTCGTGTTGGAGGAGAGGCGATTTCGCACACAGAGGCGAAAAGGGGTCTTCACAGTGAGGGAAATACTGTACAGTACATGTTTGGAATTCCCTGCCTGAAAAGTAATAAAAGTGGACTTGGTCAATACTTTTAAGAATGGGCTTGAGAAAATCCTACTGTACTTACTATACTGTGGCTCCTCCGACTCAGAGTCCACGTAAGTGACATCTGTGTTGAATATAAAAAAAACAAAAAGAAAAGTCAATGGGATTTCTGCAATCAGGATACCGCTGTCGGTCACTTGACTGCTGGAATCCTGACCACTGGTCACGCAAACCCAAGCCATTGTACTGTTAATAAATCAATGAATGTAGAATGTAGAGTACTGTACAGTAGATTACAATTCTTACCAGGCTGGCCTGAAGGCTCCCACATTTCCTCCTCCTCCTCCTCTGGCTCCGTATCAATAACGAGGCGGTCTGTGTGTACAAGATAACAAGTATTGTAAAATAAAAAAATTACAGTAATACTGTAGGAAACTAGTGTGTCTGTAACAAAAATAATGATTACCACTTCCGGAGCTCTGCTGGTCAGACGGTGGTGGTGGTGGTGGTGGTGGTGGTGGTACTGTGAGAAAAAACAACAGTGCTGTAAGTGAAGCTGTCAATTTGTAACATGTACTATACAGTATCCAGGACACATGTACAGTAGTGTAATGATGACAGTCGCACCAGAATTCTCGTTACACAATACCTGGCAGTGCAGGTGGTGGTGGTGGTGGTGGTGGTGGTACTGTGAGAAAAAAAACAACAGTGCTGTAAGTGAAGCTGTCAATTTGTAACATGTACTATACAGTATCCAGGACACATGTACAGTAGTGTAACGATGACAGTCGCACCAGAATTCTCGTTACACAATACCTGGCAGTGCAGGTGGTGGTGGTGGTGGTGGTGGTGGTACTGTGAGAAAAAAAACAACAGTGCTGTAAGTGAAGCTGTCAATTTGTAACATGTACTATACAGTATCCAGGACACATGTACAGTAGTGTAACGATGACAGTCGCACCAGAATTCTCGTTACACAATACCTGGAAGCGCAGGTGGTGGTGGTGGTGGTGGTGGTGGTGGTGGTGGTGGTGGTACTGTGAGAAAAAAAACAACAGTGCTGTAAGTGAAGCTGTCAATTTGTAACATGTACTATACAGTATCCAGGACACATGTACAGTAGTGTAACGATGACAGTCGCACCAGAATTCTCGTTACACAATACCTGGAAGCGCAGGTGGTGGTGGTGGTGGTGGTGGTGGTGGTGGTGGTACTGTGAGAAAAAAAACAACAGTGCTGTAAGTGAAGCTGTCAATTTGTAACATGTACTATACAGTATCCAGGACACATGTACAGTAGTGTAATGATGACAGTCACACCAGAATTCTCGTTACACAATACCTGGCAGTGCAGGTGGTGGTGGTGGTGGTGGTACTGTGAGAAAAAAAACAACAGTGCTGTAAGTGAAGCTGTCAATTTGTAACATGTACTATACAGTATCCAGGACACATGTACAGTAGTGTAACGATGACAGTCGCACCAGAATTCTCGTTACACAATACCTGGCAGCGCAGGTGGTGGTGGTGGTGGTGGTGGTGGTGGTGGTGGTGGTACTGCGAGAAAAAAAATAACAGTGCTGTAAGTGAAGCTGTCAAACGTAAATTAACAAACAACTATCACTGTAATTTACCATCCTCATCCCGTAGCGCAGCACGGGTATTCAGCTATCTACAATGTTATTTATACTGTGTGTTTAATATTTACAGTTAGTTTTGTAAACAGACATTCTTAACATCACGGGCAACCAGATCTCACAGGAAGTGTCCCACCCTCTCTCCCATCCGGATTGCAGCGAGTTATCTGTGATGGTCAGGACAGGGGGGTGGGACTATAGAAATCACTATGTACTGTACACTACTGTATTTGACAATACTTACCAGCTTGGCGGCGCCTGTTCCGCCTCCTGTGCCGTCATGCTACCAGCCCTGTAAAAATATATATACAGTATAATGGCAGCATACTGTACAGTCAATGAAATTCAACATTGACAGCATCTTTATGACATCACAATCAATGGAATTGTTCATTCTAGTACCCTGCACCTAATCACTCAGGAGGGCATAGTGTACTGTACTGTTTTCAAAACTTAAGGGGGACATTTCTAAATGTGACATACAGTACACTTACAGTATCGCTACAGTACAGTAGGTCCAGGGTATTAGACAGAACACTACCTTTATAGACATTGTAACACACATTAGCATTGCCCTTATAAACATTATGACACACATCAGCATGCAGCCCTCCCACCCTTAACCATCTCAGTACTGTTCATTACAGTATAAATTGATTCCATGACAGATGATGCAGCACTCACCTGAATTCATCTTATTCACGTCATGTCACAGTAGTGCAGTTTATTCACGTCACAGTACTGTCCTTGATTCACGTTGTGTCACACAGTAGAGCACCGTATTCACGTCACAGTACTGTCCTTGATTCACGTTGTGTCACACAGTAGAGCACCTTATTCACGTTACTGTACTGTACGTCACAGTAGTGCAGTAGTATATCCACATTACGTCACAAAGTAGAGATCTGCCACAGTCATGAACCTTATAACACATTATGCAAGAGTAATGCACGTCAGAACACATTAGGCCACTGTAACATCCCTTAGAATAATTTCTGCCAAAGTAACATCCCTTAGAACACTGTACTATCTGAAACACAAATTTCTGCACACTGCACGACACACTGCAATTAAACCACACAATGCACTGCACGACACTGCATAGTGTATGCACTGCGTGATATGACAAACTGCACATTACACTGCACATTTCCCTGCAAAATATGATACAATGTACACTGCACAAAAAACTGCAATTACCACATGTGTATACAGTACACTGCACGACAGTGCTGGCCCTAGCCAGATACAGATACAGCCGCAGTCACGCAAAATATAGGCATGCCGCATATCATTTTAATCAGCAGAAGCTGCTGGTGCCCCTAAGCATAGCAAATGCCCTAGGCATTTGCCTATTGTAGTTTGCCTATGCCTAAGGCCGGCTCTGCTGCACGATGTGATTCACTATGCATTACACTCACTGCACAATACCATATACTGAATGTACACTGCATGACACGCTGCAATTACGCAGCACGATACACTGTGATACATTGCATATACTGTACACTGCATGATACTGTACACTGCACAATCGTAGACCACGTGGATTGTAAAGAACTACTGTATATACACAAGTTTAAAAAAATAACAATTGTTTTTGTAAAACGCATGTCGATCTTTTTCCATGTCAACTTAACGACCATGTCAACCTACAGTAACTGGTGTCAACCAATTTCAAAAGCCGCACCATCTAGGTCGACGCAAAAAAACAAATTGACCTTTTGACCCGGGTTAATGTTTGGTCCTTGTTTAACCATTTGTTTACCACAAATACTGTACAGTGCTGTATAGACCGGATACCTGCTGCTACAGCAGCCCCTGCTATAATGTACTGTACCTGTAACTACAGTAACTTAAAGTACAGTAATCTACAGTAATGTACTGTACTTACAATCCCTTATGGCCTGCAGGCGTCGTGGGGTCCTCCTCACGAGGTCACTCCATCTCCTCTGGAGTGACCTCACCGTTCTCCTCCGGTTGTAAGTCCGGAGGATATCCCTGCTGGCCCTCCTATAAGCTCTCACCTTCTCCTCGTTGCTGGCGAGAGTTCTGTCCCGCCAGCGAACGAGGAGACGCAGCTCACCCAGAGCATAGGGACGGTCCCGTACAGCAGCCATTACCATCCTTATGCTCAATGAGCGTCTCAGACGTCGTGCGCCTCAGACGTCGTGCGTCTCAGACGTCGTGCGTTCCAGGCATTCAACGTACAGTACTGTAGTTACTGTACTTTGTGACAGTTTCCCTTAGTTTTAAATATGCCCTTTCTTTGACCACAGTATTTTCCACTGTCTTGCCCTACGCCCTTCCCTCCTGGGAGCCTTCACAGGTCTTATGCAATACACAAATACCGAAGATGCACAGTCCGTCAGAATACACTCATTTCATTCCCGCTGTTTAGGTGCATTTAGCGTAAAGAATCGCTCCTGCAGATGTACTTTGATTTATGTGAAACCTGTGTGCATCCTTCCATTGACTGTCTTACAATGTAAATAAAATAATACAGTGCATTATTACAGAAAAAAAAAAAAAAAAAGAAAGAAAGCACATCAGGTCTCGAACCCAGGACCCCCAGCGAGGGAGGTGGGAGCCTTCACCCCTAGCCCACGACGCCTCATGAGAGATTTCCAATTTCATGTGTGAAAGTACTGCAAACAGCGCCCGGCCCCCGCCCCATTGCTGTTGGTTTATGCCTTAGAGGACTCGGACGCTCGCATTTGTAAAGCACGGTGTTTTCCTCCGCCTCCTGCTAGCCTGTTGCCCTTCCCCCATGGGAGCCTGCACAGATCATGCAGTAGACAGGGAGGGAATGCAGGTCATGTGCAATACACAAACGCCCACTGTAGTACTGTTTTGCTCACTTACAGTACTGTACTGTAGGTTGCATTTAGCGTAAAGAATCGCTCCTGCAGATGTACTTTGATTTATGTGAAACCTGTGTGCATCCTTCCATTGGATGTACTGTATTGGAGAGAAAAAAAAAATGTTACAGTGAATGTCACGGGAACACATTAAAAATAAGGTTGGCACTTCCTTCCCATTGGTGTTGGTTTACAGTATGCCGTAGTGTACTCGGACGCTCATGTAATTGCATTTCAAAGGCACAGTATTTTCCATTGTCTCCCCCCTACCCCCATCGCCCTTCCCCCCTGGGGGCCTGCACAGGGAGGAAATTCAGGTCCTGTGCAATACACAAACGCTGAAGATCTACAGTACTGTTTTGCTCAGTTGGTAGCGTCAGAATACACTCATTTCATTCCCGCTGTTTAGGTGCATTTAGCGTAAAGAATCGCTCCTGCAGATGTACTTTGATTTATGTGAAACCTGTGTGCATCCTTCCATTGACTGTCTTACAATGTAAATAAAATAATACAGTGCATTATTACAGCAAAAAAAAAAAAAAAAAAAGAAAGAAAGCACATCAGGTCTCGAACCCTGGACCCCCAGCGAGGGAGGTGGGAGCCTTCACCCCTAGCCCACGACGCCTCATGAGAGATTTCCAATTTCATGTGTGAAAGTACTGCAAACAGCGCCCGGCCCCCGCCCCATTGCTGTTGGTTTATGCCTTAGAGGACTCGGACGCTCGCATTTGTAAAGCACGGTGTTTTCCTCCGCCTCCTGCTAGCCTGTTGCCCTTCCCCCATGGGAGCCTGCACAGATCATGCAGTAGACAGGGAGGGAATGCAGGTCATGTGCAATACACAAATGCCCACTGTAGTACTGTTTTGCTCACTTACAGTACTGTACTGTAGGTTGCATTTAGCGTAAAGAATCGCTCCTGCAGATGTACTTTGATTTATGTGAAACCTGTGTGCATCCTTCCATTGACTGTCTTACAATGTAAATAAAATAATACAGTGCATTATTACAGAAAAAAAAAAAGAAAGAAAGCACATCAGGTCTCGAACCCTGGACCCCCAGCGAGGGAGGTGGGAGCCTTCACCCCTAGCCCACGACGCCTCATGAGAGATTTCCAATTTCATGTGTGAAAGTACTGCAAACAGCGCCCGGCCCCCGCCCCATTGCTGTTGGTTTATGCCTTAGAGGACTCGGACGCTCGCATTTGTAAAGCACGGTGTTTTCCTCCGCCTCCTGCTAGCCTGTTGCCCTTCCCCCATGGGAGCCTGCACAGATCATGCAGTAGACAGGGAGGGAATGCAGGTCATGTGCAATACACAAACGCCCACTGTAGTACTGTTTTGCTCACTTACAGTACTGTACTGTAGGTTGCATTTAGCGTAAAGAATCGCTCCTGCAGATGTACTTTGATTTATGTGAAACCTGTGTGCATCCTTCCATTGGATGTACTGTATTGGAGAGAAAAAAAAAATGTTACAGTGAATGTCACGGGAACACATTAAAAATAAGGTTGGCACTTCCTTCCCATTGGTGTTGGTTTACAGTATGCCGTAGTGTACTCGGACGCTCATGTAATTGCATTTCAAAGGCACAGTATTTTCCATCGTCTCCCCCCTACCCCCATCGCCCTTCCCCCCTGGGGGCCTGCACAGGGAGGAAATTCAGGTCCTGTGCAATACACAAACGCTGAAGATCTACAGTACTGTTTTGCTCAGTTGGTAGCGTCAGAATACACTCATTTCATTCCCGCTGTTTAGGTGCATTTAGCGTAAAGAATCGCTCCTGCAGATGTACTTTGATTTATGTGAAACCTGTGTGCATCCTTCCATTGACTGTCTTACAATGTAAATAAAATAATACAGTGCATTATTACAGAAAAAAAAAAAAGAAAGAAAGCACATCAGGTCTCGAACCCTGGACCCCCAGCGAGGGAGGTGGGAGCCTTCACCCCTAGCCCACGACGCCTCATGAGAGATTTCCAATTTCATGTGTGAAAGTACTGCAAACAGCGCCCGGCCCCCGCCCCATTGCTGTTGGTTTATGCCTTAGAGGACTCGGACGCTCGCATTTGTAAAGCACGGTGTTTTCCTCCGCCTTCTGCTAGTCCTCCATTCCCATTATGCATTAGCGAACTCAGACGCTCATATATTTTAAAAGCACGGTGTTTATACATTGTACTGTACATTCTTCCTTTTACACAATTACTGTAGTTGCGTCTCCATACACATACAGTACTCCATACTTTTTCCACCGCCTCCCGTTACGCCTACAGTATTGCCAGAGCTGTAGATCAATCCGCCGCTATACTGTACGATCGAAAGTACTGGATTAGTGGAGCATTAGCCACACAGTGGTGGAGATGTGTAATGCATGATGAGTATCTAGATCGCCTCAACGCGCCTGCCTGTGATTAAACTCAGCTATCGCATTAGCGTGACTAAACGCCCGTCTCGGCGGAGAAACAGTCAAGATAAAGGTGGCTACATCTGTACCAGCCAGTCAGCTCCTAACTGTCATTTTTCAAACCCAGCCTGTGACATGGCAATTAGGAGCTGATTGGCTGGTACTTTATCACCATGCAAATTATCATTTCACCAGGTTTAATAAATCGTCCGCTTATTCATTTATGTACGAGTAGTTAGAAGTAGAAGAACTCTAACAGAAACCACTAAGCTCATCTACAGCCACACCACACTGTATATGCCCAATATCACCTGATCTTAGGCCTGGTTTGTTCTTGGATGTGAGACCACCTGGGAATACCAGGTGCTGTAGGTAGTTTTATACTACCAACACCGTTCTCTTGATGCATTCTATTTTTAAACTTATTCATTGATGTAGAAGTTAGAAACAGCAAAAATCATCTACAGCCGCATCACACTGGATATGTCCAATCCAGTGGCGTAACTAGAAATTTTTCTCCCCCAAGCCAAAAAATTCTTCGGCGCCCCCCCCCCCCCTTCATGCTCCATAATTGGGAGCAAGAAAGGGATAAATATGCGCGCCTAAGGCGCGCGCGTCAAAAAAGGGGCGTGGTTTTGTTGGAGTGGGTGTGGTTTCGCATAAAGGGGCGTGGCATTGCAGGAAAAGACTACCTTATACCCCAGTTTTGCAACCTGCACGCCCATACGTTGGCCACCACAGGAAAGAAAAATAATCCTGATTCATGCCCCTTACATTATTTGTCATTTTTCCTCCTTATAGTAATGCCCAGTATACATTATGCCACATACTGCAATGGCCCTTAGACATTATGCCGCACACAATAATGCACGACACAATATGCACACACTGTAATGCCCCCGACACATTATGCCACACACCGTAATGTCTGTGACACATTATGCCACACACCGTAATGCCTGTGACACATTATGACAGGAATCGCAATGCCCGTTATACATTATGCTACACACTGCAATGCCCCTGATACATTATAGCACATACAATGTCTGTGACACATTATGACACACACCGCAATGTCCGTGATACATTATGCCACACACTGCAATGCCCGATACATTATAGCACATACAATGCCTGTGACACATTATGCCACACACTGCAATGACCTTGAGACATTATACCACAATGCCCGTGATATAGTATACCATACACCGTAATGCCTGTGACACATACCACAATGCCCTGCCCGTTATACCCTATGCCACACATCGCAATGCCCGTTATGTATTATGCCACACTGCAATGACCCTGAGACATTATACCACATACCACAATGCCCGTGATATGGTATACCACACACCGTAATGGCTGACACATTATGACACACACCGCAATGTCCGTGATACATTATGCCACACACTGCAATGACCCTGAGACATTATACCACATATCACAATGCCCGCGATATAGTATACCATACACCGTAATGCCTGCGACACATTATGACACACACCGCAATGTCCGTGATACATTATGCCACACACCGTAATGCCCATTACACATTAAGTCCTACAGTAAGGCTTCTAATTACTTTTCAATTACCTGCTCGTTGTCAGGGGTTTCATGCACTGGGTGTCATGCTCGTTGCCAGGGGTTTCATGCTCTTGGTTCCATGCACGGTGCCAGGGGTTTTCATGCTCAGGGTGTCATGCTCGTTGTCAGGGGTTTCATGCACTGGGTGTCATGCTCGTTGCCAGGTGTTTCATGCACTGGGTGTCATGCTCGTTGCCAGATGTTTCATGCACTGGGTGTCATGCTCGTTGCTAGGAGGTAGTCCTTGTTGCTAGGGCTGTGCTCCCAGTGCCACATATGTCCCCAGTGCCAGATATTCCCCCACTGTGCCAGGTACTTACATGCCCCAGTGCCAAATATAGTCGTCCCCCCACGTGCCAGGTACACATATGCCCCCAGTGCCAGATATTCCCCCCCAGTGCCATATATGCCCCCAGTGCCAGATATTCCCCCCAGTGCCATATATGCCCCCCGTGCCATATATGCCCCCAGTGCCAGATACCCCCCCCAGTGCCATATATGCCCCCAGTGCCAGATATTTCCCCCCAGTGCCATATATGCCCCAGTGCCAGATATCCCCCCCAGTGCCAGATATGCCCCCAGTGCCAGATATTCCCCCCAGTGCCAGAAATGCCCCAGTGCCAGATATTCCTCCCTCCCCCCCCCGTGCCATATATGCCCCCAGTGCCAGATATTTACCCCCCCCCCCCCCCCCCCGCCGTCGCTTTTTGGAGGGACACGGAGGGCACAGCTCGTCTCTCCTGTGTCCCTCCTGCTGCATCATCTCCGGCGGCCGCGGGTCTAATAGGGGGAAGTGCCGGTTCGTGAGCCAATTAGAGCTCACGGACGGCACTTCCCCCTATTAGACCCGCGGCCGCCGGAGATGATGCAGCAGGAGGGACACAGGGAGGCGCGCTGTGTGCCCTCCGTGTCCCTCCAAAAAGCGGCGGAGGGAAGGAGACTGCAGACTGACATGCGGACGCTCGTCCGCATGTCAGTCTGCTGTAAATCAGTGGCGCCCCCGCAGCCCCTCGCCCCCAAGCCACCGCGAGGACTGCGGGGGCAGTAGTTACGCCACTGGTCCAATCTCATCTGATGATGGAAGCTAAGCAGTGTTGTGCCTGGTTTGTTTTTGGATTTCAAGTCCTGCCTTCTGGTTTGGCCACGGCACCTCGGATATTCACCAAGGTCATGGCCGTGATGACGAACCTTCACCATCAGAGAATCAGGATCCTGCCAAATCTGGACGACTTGCTGATCCTGGTGAACTCCCAAGAGGTTCTCCACAGTTATCTGGAACTGGCGGTCCAATTCCTAAAAGTCCACGGGTGGCTCATCAACTGAAAAAAGTCCTCGCTGGTCCCTGCTCGGAACATTGTGCACCTAGGGGCACTGCTGGACACACACAGCCAACAATTGTTTCTGTCTCCAGAGAAAGTCCTGAAAATTCAGGACAGTATCGTCCTCTCTCGCCCAAGAGTGTTGATACACACGGCGATGCAAGTACTAGACCTCATGGTGTCGGCTTTCGATATGGTAGAGTACGCTCAATTTCATTACCGCCCTCTGCAGAGGTTAATCCTCTCCAAGTGGGACGGCCTGCCTCATCGGATGATGTCTCAAATGATCTCCTTGACTCCGGAGGTTCGTCTGACACTGAGCTGGTGGCTACAGGACCAACAGTTGAGCAGGGGCCATCCCTTCTGGATCTCCAACTGTGTCCTCCTGACAATGGATGCCAGTCTTTTGGGCTGGGCCATGGTGTTGGAGCAACACTTTCTACAGGGTCGGTGGACCAGGGAGGAATCTCTCCTCCTGATATACATTCTGGAATTGCAGGCAGTGTTCAATTAATTGACACTGGCCCTGCCTCTAGTACAGAACAGGCCTGTTCAAGTACAATCTGACAACGCCACCACGGTAGTGTACACAAATCATCAAGGCGGCACTCGAAACTGCATGGCAAAGCTGGAAGTATCAAAAATCCTCAGTTGGGTAGAAAGTCATCTGACAGCAATATCGGCAGTGTTCATTCCCGGAGTCCTCAACTAGGAAGCGGATTTCCTCAGTCGTCAGGACGTTCACGCTGGAGAGTGGAGAGGCCGCAGCAGAAATGTCTGCACTGGTGTCAGTAGGTGACTGAGGCAGGGATGACTGGGAGATAGTGGGTGACTGAAGCATGTATGAGTGGGAGATAGTGGGTGACTGAGGCCGGGGTGACTGGGAGATAGTGGGTGACAGGGAGATAGTGGGTTACTGAGGGAGGGGTGATAGGAAGGGGTTGGGTAAGTATGGGAAGAAAGTGGGTGACAGGTATAATAAATGACTAAGGCAGGGGTGATAGGGAGATAGTGGATGACTGTGGCAGGGGTGACAGGGACAGTAAGAGACTGAGGCAGGGGTGACAGGGATAGTGGCTGACTGAGGCAGGGGTGACTGGGAGATAGTGGGTGACTGAGGCAGGGTTGACAGGGATAGTGGGTGACTGAAGCAGGGGTGATAGGGTGACAGTGGGTGACTAAAGCAGGGGTGACTGGTATAGTGGGTGACTGAGGCAGGGATCGCAGATATAGTGGTTGACTGAGGCAGCGGTGACTGGGAGATAGTGGGTAACTGAGGCAGGGGTGACAGGGAAAGTGTGTGACTCAGGCAGGGGTGATAGGGAGATAGTGGGCTGCATATCTCTGCCTCACTGCAGCAGCACATTCCTGCTTCAATGACAGCAGCACATCCCTACCTCACATAGCAGCACATCCCTGCCTCGCTGACAGCAGCACATCCCTGCCTCGCTGACAGCAGCACATCCCTGCCTCGCTGACAGCAGCACATCCCTGCTTCGCTGACAGCAGCATATCCCTGCTTCGCTGACAGCAGCACATCCCTGCTTCGCTGACAGCAGCACATCCCTGCCTCGCTGACAGCAGCACATCCCTGTCTCGCTGACAGCAGCACAGCACTGCTTCGCTGACAGCAGCACATCACTGCTTCACTACCAGCAGCACATCCCTGCCTCACTGGCAGCAGCACATCCCTGCCTTACTGACAGCTGTATATAGGGCCTAATTCAGACCTGATCCCTGCTGTGCATATTCACACAACAGGAGATCAGGTCTGAAGTGCTTGTGTGCTAGTGCCGCAGTGCACCGGCACATGCCAGAGATGCGATCAGCATCTCTGCCCAGTGAGCGCCTCTGCCTGATTGACAGGCAGAGGCGGTCACTGGGCAGGAGGAGTCGGGCCAGCGGTGTTGTGCCGCCATTTTGGGGGCACAGTCAGGACATCGCAGACATGACCGGACCGTATGGGGGCGGGCCGTGACGGCTGCGTGACCCGGACAGCAACGGGCCTTATTTACTAAAATCTCAGATAAATTTTATGGCATTTATGTGCAGTCTAGTTTGCACAGTTGATAGTAGAGATGAGCGCCTGAAATTTTTCGGGTTTTGTGTTTTGGTTTTGGGTTCGGTTCCGCGGCCGTGTTTTGGGTTCGAACGCGTTTTGGCAAAACCTCACCGAATTATTTTTGTCGGATTCGGGTGTGTTTTGGATTCGGGTGTTTTTTTCAAAAAACCCTAAAAAACAGCTTAAATCATAGAATTTGGGGGTAATTTTGATCCCAAAGTATTATTAACCTCAAAAAACATAATTTACACTCATTTTCAGCCTATTCTGAACACATCACACCTCACAATATTATTTTTAGTCCTAAAATTTGCACCGAGGTCGCTGTGTGAGTAAGATAAGCGACCCTAGTGGCCGACACAAACACCGGGCCCATCTAGGAGTGGCACTGCAGTGTCACGCAGGATGTCCCTTCCAAAAAACCCTCCCCAAACAGCACATGACGCAAAGAAAAAAAGAGGCGCAATGAGGTAGCTGACTGTGTGAGAAAGATAAGCGACCCTAGTGGCCGACACAAACACCGGGCCCATCTAGGAGTGGCACTGCAGTGTCACGCAGGATGTCCCTTCCAAAAAACCCTCCCCAAACAGCACATGACGCAAAGAAAAAAAGAGGCGCAATGAGGTAGCTGTGTGAGAAAGATAAGCGACCCTAGTGGCCGACACAAACACCGGGCCCATCTAGGAGTGGCACTGCAGTGTCACGCAGGATGTCCCTTCCAAAAAACCCTCCCCAAACAGCACATGACGCAAAGAAAAAAAGAGGCGCAATGAGGTAGCTGTGTGAGTAAGATTAGCGACCCTAGTGGCCGACACAAACACCGGGCCCATCTAGGAGTGGCACTGCAGTGTCACGCAGGATGGCCCTTCCAAAAAACCCTCCCCAAACAGCACATGACGCAAAGAAAAAAAGAGGCGCAATGAGGTAGCTGTGTGAGTAAGATTAGCGACCCTAGTGGCCGACACAAACACCGGGCCCATCTAGGAGTGGCACTGCAGTGTCACGCAGGATGTCCCTTCCAAAAAACCCTCCCCAATCAGCACATGATGCAAAGAAAAAGAAAAGAAAAAAGAGGTGCAAGATGGAATTATCCTTGGGCCCTCCCACCCACCCTTATGTTGTATAAACAAAACAGGACATGCACACTTTAACCAACCCATCATTTCAGTGACAGGGTCTGCCACACGACTGTGACTGATATGACGGGTTGGTTTGGACCCCCCCCAAAAAAGAAGCAATTAATCTCTCCTTGCACAAACTGGCTCTACAGAGGCAAGATGTCCACCTCATCTTCACCCTCCGATATATCACCGTGTACATCCCCCTCCTCACAGATTATCAATTCGTCCCCACTGGAATCCACCATCTCAGCTCCCTGTGTACTTTGTGGAGGCAATTGCTGCTGGTCAATGTCTCCGCGGAGGAATTGATTATAATTCATTTTAATGAACATCATCTTCTCCACATTTTCTGGATGTAACCTCGTACGCCGATTGCTGACAAGGTGAGCGGCGGCACTAAACACTCTTTCGGAGTACACACTTGTGGGAGGGCAACTTAGGTAGAATAAAGCCAGTTTGTGCAAGGGCCTCCAAATTGCCTCTTTTTCCTGCCAGTATAAGTACGGACTGTGTGACGTGCCTACTTGGATGCGGTCACTCATATAATCCTCCACCATTCTATCAATGTTGAGAGAATCATATGCAGTGACAGTAGACGACATGTCCGTAATCGTTGTCAGGTCCTTCAGTCCGGACCAGATGTCAGCATCAGCAGTCGCTCCAGACTGCCCTGCATCACCGCCAGCGGGTGGGCTCGGAATTCTGAGCCTTTTCCTCGCACCCCCAGTTGCGGGAGAATGTGAAGGAGGAGATGTTGACAGGTCGCGTTCCGCTTGACTTGACAATTTTGTCACCAGCAGGTCTTTCAACCCCAGCAGACCTGTGTCTGCCGGAAAGAGAGATCCAAGGTAGGCTTTAAATCTAGGATCGAGCACGGTGGCCAAAATGTAGTGCTCTGATTTCAACAGATTGACCACCCGTGAATCCTTGTTAAGCGAATTAAGGGCTGCATCCACAAGTCCCACATGCCTAGCGGAATCGCTCCGTGTTAGCTCCTTCTTCAATGCCTCCAGCTTCTTCTGCAAAAGCCTGATGAGGGGAATGACCTGACTCAGGCTGGCAGTGTCTGAACTGACTTCACGTGTGGCAAGTTCAAAGGGCATCAGAACCTTGCACAACGTTGAAATCATTCTCCACTGCACTTGAGACAGGTGCATTCCATCTCCTATATCGTGCTCAATTGTATAGGCTTGAATGGCCTTTTGCTGCTCCTCCAACCTCTGAAGCATATAGAGGGTTGAATTCCACCTCGTTACCACTTCTTGCTTCAGATGATGGCAGGGCAGGTTCAGTAGTTTTTGGTGGTGCTCCAGTCTTCTGTACGTGGTGCCTGTACGCCGAAAGTGTCCCGCAATTTTTCTGGCCACCGACAGCATCTCTTGCACGCCCCTGTCGTTTTTTAAAAAATTCTGCACCACCAAATTCAAGGTATGTGCAAAACATGGGACGTGCTGGAATTTGCCCATATTTAATGCACACACAATATTGCTGGCGTTGTCCGATGCCACAAATCCACAGGAGAGTCCAATTGGGGTAAGCCATTCCGCGATGATCTTCCTCAGTTGCCGTAAGAGGTTTTCAGCTGTGTGCGTATTCTGGAAAGCGGTGATACAAAGCGTAGCCTGCCTAGGAAAGAGTTGGCGTTTGCGAGATGCTGCTACTGGTGACGCCGCTGCTGTTCTTGCGGCGGGAGTCCATACATCTACCCAGTGGGCTGTCACAGTCATATAGTCCTGACCCTGCCCTGCTCCACTTGTCCACATGTCCGTGGTTAAGTGGACATTGGGTACAACTGCATTTTTTAGGACACTGGTGAGTCTTTTTCTGACGTCCGTGTACATTCTCGGTATCGCCTGCCTAGAGAAGTGGAACCTAGATGGTATTTGGTAACGGGGGCACACTGCCTCAATAAATTGTCTAGTTCCCTGTGAACTAACGGCGGATACCGGACGCACGTCTAACACCAACATAGTTGTCAAGGACTCAGTTATCCGCTTTGCAGTAGGATGACTGCTGTGATATTTCATCTTCCTCGCAAAGGACTGTTGAACAGTCAATTGCTTACTGGAAGTAGTACAAGTGGGCTTAAGACTTCCCCTCTGGGATGACCATCGACTCCCAGCGGCAACAACAGCAGCGCCAGCAGCAGTAGGCGTTACACGCAAGGATGCATCGGAGGAATCCCAGGCAGGAGAGGACTCGTCAGACTTGCCAGTGACATGGCCTGCAGGACTATTGGCATTCCTGGGGAAGGAGGAAATTGACACTGAGGGAGTTGGTGGGGTGGTTTGCGTGAGCTTGGTTACAAGAGGAAGGGATTTACTGGTCAGTGGACTGCTTCCGCTGTCACCCAAAGTTTTTGAACTTGTCACTGACTTATTATGAATGCGCTGCAGGTGACGTATAAGGGAGGATGTTCCGAGGTGGTTAACGTCCTTACCCCTACTTATTACAGCTTGACAAAGGGAACACACGGCTTGACACCTGTTGTCCGCATTTCTGGTGAAATACCTCCACACCGAAGAGCTGATTTTTTTGGTATTTTCACCTGGCATGTCAACGGCCATATTCCTCCCACGGACAACAGGTGTCTCCCCGGGTGCCTGACTTAAACAAACCACCTCACCATCAGAATCCTCCTGGTCAATTTCCTCCCCAGCGCCAGCAACACCCATATCCTCCTCATCCTGGTGTACTTCAACACTGACATCTTCAATCTGACTATCAGGAACTGGACTGCGGGTGCTCCTTCCAGCACTTGCAGGGGGCATGCAAATAGTGGAAGGCGCATGCTCTTCACGTCCAGTGTTGGGAAGGTCAGGCATCGCAAACGACACAATTGGACTCTCCTTGTGGATTTGGGATTTCAAAGAACGCACAGTTCTTTGCGGTGCTTTTGCCAGCTTGAGTCTTTTCAGTTTTCTAGCGAGAGGCTGAGTGCTTCCATCCTCATGTGAAGCTGAACCACTAGCCATGAACATAGGCCAGGGCCTCAGCCGTTCCTTGCCACTCCGTGTGGTAAATGGCATATTGGCAAGTTTACGCTTCTCCTCCGACAATTTTATTTTAGGTTTTGGAGTCCTTTTTTTTCTGATATTTGGTGTTTTGGATTTGACATGCTCTGTACTATGACATTGGGCATCGGCCTTGGCAGACGACGTTGCTGGCATTTCATCGTCTCGGCCATGACTAGTGGCAGCAGCTTCAGCACGAGGTGGAAGTGGATCTTGATCTTTCCCTAATTTTGGAACCTCAACTTTTTTGTTCTCCATATTTTATAGGCAGAACTAAAAGGCACCTCAGGTAAACAATGGAGATGGATGGATTGGATACTAGTATACAATTATGGACGGACTGCCACGGTTAGGTGGTATAAAAAAACCACGGTTAGGTGGTATATATTATAATAATAATACAATTATGGATGGACGGACTGCCTGCCGACTGCCGACACAGAGGTAGCCACAGCCGTGAACTACCGCACTGTACACTGGTTGATAAAGAGATAGTAGTATACTCGTAACAACTAGTATGACACTATGACGACGGTATAAAGAATGGAAAAAAAACCACGGTTAGGTGGTATATATTATAATAATAATACAATTATGGATGGACGGACTGCCTGCCGACTGCCGACACAGAGGTAGCCACAGCCGTGAACTACCGCACTGTACACTGGTTGATAAAGAGATAGTAGTATACTCGTAACAACTAGTATGACACTATGACAACGGTATAAAGAATGAAAAAAAAACCACAGTTAGGTGGTATATATTATAATAATAATACAATTATGGATGGACGGACTGCCTGCCGACTGCCGACACAGAGGTAGCCACAGCCGTGAACTACCGCACTGTACACTGGTTGATAAAGAGATAGTAGTATACATGTAACAACTAGTATGACACTATGACGACGGTATAAAGAATGAAAAAAAAACCACGGTTAGGTGGTATATATTATAATAATAATACAATTATGGATGGACGGACTGCCTGCCGACTGCCGACACAGAGGTAGCCACAGCCGTGAACTACCGCACTGTACACTGGTTGATAAAGAGATAGTAGTATACTCGTAACAACTAGTATGACACTATGACGACGGTATAAAGAATGGAAAAAAAACCACGGTTAGGTGGTATATATTATAATAATAATACAATTATGGATGGACGGACTGCCTGCCGACTGCCGACACAGAGGTAGCCACAGCCGTGAACTACCGCACTGTACACTGGTTGATAAAGAGATAGTAGTATACTCGTAACAACTAGTATGACACTATGACGACGGTATAAAGAATGGAAAAAAAACCACGGTTAGGTGGTATATATTATAATAATAATACAATTATGGATGGACGGACTGCCTGCCGACTGCCGACACAGAGGTAGCCACAGCCGTGAACTACCGCACTGTACACTGGTTGATAAAGAGATAGTAGTATACTCGTAACAACTAGTATGACACTATGACGGTATAAAGAAAGAAAAAAAAATACCACGGTTAGGTGGTATATATTGTAATACAATTATGGATGGACGGACTGCCTGCCGAGTTCCGACTGCCGACACAGAGGTAGCCACAGCCGTGAACTACCGCACTGTACTGTGTCTGCTGCTAATATAGACTGGTTGATAAAGAGATAGTATACAATACATACAACAATATACTACTATACTGGTGGTCAGGCACTGGTCACCACTAGTCACACTGGCAGTGGCACTCCTGCAGCAAAAGTGTGCACTGTTTAATTTTAAATTAATATAATATTATGTACTCCTGGGGGCTCCTGCTATAACAACCTGCAGTGCTCCCCAGTCTCCCCCACAATTATTTTAAGCTTTGCCTTTTATACATTGATGTGCAGCACACTGGGCTGAGCTGAGTGCACACAGACTGAGTCACACTGTGTGACTGGCTGCTGCTGTGTATCGTTTTTTTTCAGGCAGAGAACGGATATAGCAGAGAACGGATATATATTAAAATAAATAAAAGTTAACTAACAACAACTGCACTGGTCACTGTGGTAAACTCTGTCTGACTCTGCACAATCTCTCTCTCTCTTCTAATCTAATTTCTAATGGAGAGGACGCCAGCCACGTCCTCTCCCTATCAATCTCAATGTACGTGTGAAAATGGCGGCGACGCGCGGCTCCTTATATAGAATCCGAGTCTCGCGAGAATCCGACAGCGTCATGATGACGTTCGGGCGCGCTCGGGTTAACCGAGCAAGGCGGGAGGATCCGAGTCTGCTCGGACCCGTGAAAAAAACATGAAGTTCGTGCGGGTTCGGTTTCAGAGAAACCGAACCCGCTCATCTCTAGTTGATAGAGTGTTGATCTTGCACTATCAATGTAAGCCTCACATAGGTTTGATACACATGTAAGTTTGTTTTTATTTTACTACATTGTGGTTTGTGGCTCTATACCATGTAATGCATGTCTTTTAACAGTAGTCAAGTCTTCCAATGTGCTTGTTAGTGAAACCCAATAGATAGCTTTATTTTATTTTGTTTCTTCAAATATTGAATGCATATGTCTTATAACTTTTTTTTTTTTCAATATACAGGTTGAGTATCTGTATATACATTTTTATTATAAGATTTTCAATGACACAAGTACATCCAAGTTGCAGATTATGGATTGTGAAGGACAAATCAACCATATAAACAATTTAAGCAATTTATATTGCATGCAGGTAGTAGAATATCAAACTCCTTGGATGAGAGTTGGTCGTAATAAACTAGGATAGAAAAGAATAAAGTAGAAAATAAGATTTTAAACCTACCGGTAAATCTTTTTCTCGTAGTCCGCAGAGGATGCTGGGGACTCCGTAAGGACCATGGGGATAGACGGGCTCCACAGGAGACATGGGCACTTTAAGAAAGACTTTAGTTCTGGGTGTGCACTGGCTCCTCCCTCTATGCCACAGTTAGAGAAACTGTGCCCAGAGGAGACGGACAGTATGAGGAAAGGATTTTGTTAATCCAGGGCAAGATTCATACCAGCCACACCAATCACACCGTATAACTTGTGATAAACTACCCAGTTATCAGTATGAAAAAACAACATAGCATCAGTGCAGGACCGATGCAACTATAACATAACCCTTATTGAAGCAATAACTATATACAAGTATTGCAGAAGTAGTCCGCACTTGGGACGGGCGCCCAGCATCCTCTACGGACTACGAGAAAAAGATTTACCAGTAGGTTTAAAATCTTATTTTCTCTAACGTCCTAGAGGATGCTGGGGACTCCGTAAGGACCATGGGGATTATACCAATGCTCCAAAACGGGCGGGAGAGTGCGGATGACTCTGCAGCACCGATTGAGCAAACATGAGTTCCTCCTCAGCCAGGGTATCAAACTTATAGTATTTTGCAAAGGTGTGTGAACCCGACCAAGTAGCAGCTTGACACAGCTGTAGTGCCGAGACCCCTCGGGCAGCCGCCCAAGAAGAGCCCACTTTCCTCGTGGAATGGGCCTTGACCGATTTCAGTAACTGCAATCCAGCCATAGAATGCGCTTGCTGAATCGTGTTACAAATCCGGCGAGCAATAGCCTGCTTTGAAGCAGGGGCACCAATCTTGTTGGTTGCATACAGGACAAACAGCGCTTCAGTTTTCCTGACTCTAGCCGTCCTGGCCACGTAAATTTTCAAAGCCCTAACCACATCAAGTAACTCGGAATCCTCCAAGTCACGCGTAGCCACAGGCACCACAATAGGTTGGTTCATATGAAAAGATGAGACCACTTTTGGTAGGAATTGAGGACGGGTCTGCAATTCCGCTCTATCCACATGGAATACCAAATATGGGCTTTTATGTGACAAAGCCGCTAATTCCGACACTCGCCTAGCCGAAGCCAAGGCTAATAACATGACCACCTTCCATGTGAGATATTTTAACTCCACTGTTTTAAGTGGTTCAAACCAGTGTAATTTTAGAAAACTTAACACCACGTTAAGGTCCCAAGGTGCCACCGGAGGCACAAAAGGAGGCTGAATATGCAGCACTCCTTTTACAAAAGTCTGAACTTCTGGAAGAGAAGCCAATTCTTTTTGAAAGAAAATGGATAAGGCCGAAATCTGGACCTTAATAGAGCCTAATTTTAGGCCCAAATTCACTCCAGTTTGTAGGAAGTGAAGGAAACGGCCCAGATGGAATTCTTCCGTAGGAGCATTCCTGGCCTCACACCAAGAAACATAATTTCGCCATATACGGTGTAATGTTTTAACGTTACATCCTTCCTAGCCTTTATCAGCGTAGGGATGACCTCAACCGGAATGCTAGGATCCGGCATTCAACCGCCATGCCGTCAAACGCAGCCGCGGTAAGTCTTGGAACAGACAGAGCCCCGGATGCAACAGGTCCTGTCTTAGAGGGAGAGGCCACAGATCTTCTGTGAGCATTTCCTGCAGATCCGGATACCAGGTCCTCCGTGGCCAATCTGGAACAATGAGGATTGTTCTCACTCCTCTTTGTCTTATTATCCTCAACACCTTGGGTATGAGAGGAAGAGGAGGAAATACATAGACCGACCGATACACCCACGGTGTCACTAGGGCGTCTACAGCTACTGCCTGAGGGTCTCTTGACCTTGCGCAATACCTCTGTAGCTTTTTGTTGAGCCGGGACGGCATCATGTCTATCTGTGGCAGTTCCCACCGACTTGTAATCTGTGCAAAGACTTCCTGATGAAGTCCCCACTCTCCCGGATGTAGGTCGTGTCTGCTGAGGATGTCTGCTTCCCAGTTGTCCACTCCTGGAATGAACACTGCTGACAGTGCACTTGCGTGATTCTCCACCCAGCAAAGAATTCTGGTGGCTTGTGCCATCGCCACTCTGCTTCTTGTGCCGCCTTGGCGGTTTACATGAGCCACTGCGGTGACGTTGTCTGACTGGATCAGAACCGGTTGGTCGCAAAGTAAGGTCTCCGCTTGACGTAGGGCATTGTATATGGCCCTTAGTTCCAGGATGTTGATGTGAAGACAAGTCTCTTGACTTGACCAAAGACCTTGGAAATTTCTTCCCTGTGTGACTGCTCCCCAACCTTGGAGGCTTGCGTCTGTGGTCACCAGGATCCAGCCCTGAATGCTGAATCTGCGTCCCTCGAGAAGGTGAGCACTCTGCAGCCACCACAAGAGTGATACCCTGACCCTGGGGGACAGGGTGATCAACCAATGCATCTGTAAATGTGACCCGGACCACTTGTCCAGTAGGTCCCATTGGAAAGTCCTCGCATGGAACCTGCCGAATGGAATGGCCTCGTATGATGCCACCATCTTTCCCAGGACTCGAGTGCAGTGATGCACTGACACCTGTTTTGGTTTCAATAGGTTCCTGACAAGAGTCATGAGTTCCTGGGCCTTTTCTATCAGGAGATAAACCCTCTTCTGGTCTGTGTCCAGAATCATGCCCAAGAAAGACAGACGAGTAGTAGGAATCAACTGCGACTTCGGGATATTGAGAATCCAGCCGTGTTGCTGTAACACTTTCAGTGAAAGTGATACGCTGTTCAGCAACTGCTCTCTTGATCTCGCTTTTATGAGATCGCCCAAGTACGGGATAATTGTGACACCTTGCTTGCACAGGAGCACCATCATTTCCGCCATTACCTTGGTGAAAATTCTCAGGGCCATGGAGAGACCAAACAGCAACGTCTGAAATTGGCAATGACAGTCCTGTACCGCAAATCTGAGTTACGCCTGATGAGGTGGATAAATGGGGACATGAAGGTATGCATCCTGTACACAAATGCGGACAACAGGTGTCAAGCCATGTGTTGCCTTTGTCAAGCTGTAATAAGTAGGGATAAGGACGTTAACCACCTCGGAACATCCTCCCTTATACGTCACCTGCAGCGCATTCATCATAAGTCAGTGACAAGTTCAAAAACTTTGGATGACAGCGGAAGCAGTCCACTAACCACTAAATCCCTTCCTCTTGTAACCAAGCTCCTGCAAACCACACCACCAACTCCCTCAGTGTCAATTTCCTCCTTAGACAGGAGAGCCAATAGTCCTGCAGGCCATGTCACTGGCAAGTCTGACGAGTCCTCTCCTGCCTGGGATTCCTCCGATGCATCCTTGAGTGTACCGCCTACTGCTGCTGGCGCTGCTGTTGTTGCTGCTGGGAGTCGATCGTCATCCCAGAGGGGAAGTCGGAAGACCACTTGTACTTCTTCCAGTAAGCAATTGACTGTCCAACAGTCCTTTGCGAGGAAGATGAAATATCACAGCAGTCATCCTGCTGCAAAGCGGATAACTCAGGTCTGGGTGGTGAGAAACGTGGTTCCGGCATCCATCGTTAATTTAGAGGCAACTAGAGACTTGATTGAGGTACTGTGTCCCCGGTACCAAATACCCTCTAGGTTCCATTTCTCTAGGCAGGCGATACCGAAAATGTACACAGACCTCAGAAAAAGAGTCACCAGTGTCCTAAAAAATGCAGTTGTACCCAATGTCCACTTGTCTGTGGTTAAGTGGAGCAGGGCAGACTCAGGAATATATGACTGTGACAGCCCACTGGGTAGATGTATTGCCTCCCGCAGCAAGAACAGCAGCGGCGGCACCAGTAGCAGCATCTCGCAATTGCCAACTCGTTCCTAGGCAGGCTACGCTTTGTATCACCGCTTTCCATAAGAGGCACACAGCTGACAACCTCTTACGGAAACTGAGGAACATCATCGCAGAATGGCTTACCCCAATTGAACTCTCCTAGGGATTTGTGACATCGGACAACGCCACCAATATTGTGCGTGCATTACATCTGGGCAAATTCCAGCACGTCCCATGTTTTGCACATACATTGAACTTGGTGGTGCAGAATTATTTAAAAAACGACAGGGGTGTGCAAGAGATGCTGTCGGTGGCCCGAAGAATTGCGGGCCACTTTCTACCTTCAGCCACCGCATGCCGAAGACTGGAGCACCACCAAACATTCCTGAACCTGCCCTGCCATCATCTGAAGCAAGAGGTGGTAACGAGGTGGAATTCAACCCTCTATATGCTTCAGAGGTTGGAGGAGCAGCAAAAGGCCATTCAAGCCTATACATCTGCCCACGATATAGGCAAAGGAGGGGGAATGCACCTGACTCAAGCGCAGTGGAGAATGATTTCAACGTTGTGCAAGGTTCTGCAACCCTTTGAACTTTCCACACGTGAAGTCAGTTCAGACACTGCCAGCCTGAGTCAGGTCATTCCCCTCATCAGGCTTTTGCAGAAGAAGCTGGAGACATTGAAGGAGGAGCTAAAACAGAGCGATTCAACTAGGCATGTGGGACTTGTGGATGGAGCCCTTAATTCGCTTAACCAGGATTCAATCTGTTGAAATCAGAGCACTACATTTTGGCCGCCGTGCTCGATCCTAGATTTAAAACCTACATTGTATCTCTCTTTCCGGCAGACACAAGTCTGCAGAGGTTCAAAGACCTGCTGGTGAGAAAATTGTCAAGTCAAGCGGAACGTGACCCGTCAACAGCTCCTCCTTCACATTCTCCCGCAACTGGGGGTGCGAGGAAAAGGCTAAGAATTCCGAGCCCACCCGCTGGCGGTGATGCAGGGCAGTCTGGAGTGAGTGCTGACATCTGGTCCAGACTGAAGGACCTGGCAACGATTACTGACATGTCGTCTACTGTCACTGCATATAATTCTGTCACCTTTGAAAGAATGGTGGAGAAAAAGAGGCAATTTGGAGGCCCTTGCACAAACTGGCTTTATTCTACCTAAATTGCCCTCCCTCCAGTGTGTACTCCGAAAGAGTGTTTAGTGCGGCCGCTCACCTTGTCAGCAATCGGCGTACAAGGTTACTTCCAGAAAATGTGGAGAAGATGATGATCATCAAAATTAATTATAATCAATTCCTCCGTGGAGACATTCACCAGCAATTGCCTCCAGAAAGTACACAGGGATCTGAGATGGTGGATTCCAGTGGGGACGAATTAATAATCTGTGAGGAGGGGGATGTACACAGTGAAAGGGGTGAGGAATCGGAGGATGATGAGGTGGACATCTTGCCTCTGTAGAGCCAGTTTGTGCAAGGAGAGATTGATTGATTCTTTTTTGGTGGGGGCCCAAACCAACCAGTCATTTCAGTCAGTCGTGTGGCAGACCCTGTCGCTGAAATGATGGGTTCGTCAATGTTTTTCTTTTCAATCTAAGCCCCTGCAGTTTTCTGTAAGCATCTGCTTCGCTATGATGATCAACAAGTCACAAGGGAAAACACTCAGGGCTGGAGGCGTAGATCTTAGGACCAGCTGCTACAAGCATGGCAGAGGTGTCACTATCACTGGTGACACCCAGAGAGGCGGCGAGGGAGATTGTAATGCAGTGCGCGCAGATAAGCAGCGCAATGGTAAAAAGGAGGCATGGTCTCATAGGTAGGGGCGTGGACTGAATCACCATTTTGTTGCTGCGGGTATCCCGGGGGTTGGGGGCTGTACCCGGGGACTAGTGTGTGAGTGGTGCTGGCTCCTGCACAGTGACAGAAACTGGGTGTTGCACGTAATGTCACAGTGAAACACCCATATTCTGTCACTGAAGAAGAGCCGGCACTTTGGTGTCACCCCACTTGGCGGGTGACACTCGGGTGTGTGCCGCAACCCCGTTGTGATGCCACTGACCCATGGGAAGCTTTACGTGGCTTACCCATGTGTTAGTAGCCCCAAGCATCTTTTGTGTTAGTCCCTGAAGAAAAACTTCAAATATTGTTTACAATTTTGTAATCAATGGCCTAATTCAGTAAGGATTGCAAATTCTGCTAAGTAACAGAATTTGCAATCCTTTGGTTCGCATGCTGGGGCCACCCATCACAGGGCATGGCCACCCAGCATGCCGCCTCTCTTCTTGACCACGCTGAAATTGCAGTCTCAGTGCAGTTCAGCGTGATCATAAAAAATGGGTTAGCCTCCTGTTGGTGCAGACTGTACGTGTGCGCAGGAAGCCGCCACCATTTTTGTGATCGCAACGGCTGCATGTGATGTCATGCAGCCGCTCTGACCACGCCTCCTGTTTCTCCGTTGAAGCCCTGCCCCTGCACCGCTCCATCTCCGACTTTGAAATGGAGTGTTGCTGACCCCCCCCGCACCGATTGACAGTCACAGAAAATGCAGGCGCATGCGTATGCTCTTAGCAATTTTTGCAGTTGGATTGCTTATTGTGATTGCAATCCAACCTGAATCAGGCTCTATTACCTATCACGATGCACTGCAGGTAGTACAAAATGGGGTTAATATAGGAGGAAAACCCCCAGAGCTGTGCTCCTTAACTGTCCCTGGTGGCTAGTGGAGCGGCTGCCCAGTAATCAGTGTCCACGCCAGTGCGCACACGGCCCGCCCCCTACAGCCACACTGGATCACGGTATAATGTGGGCACAGAAGCCCCTTACCTCCCTTTCATCAGCGGCCTCGTGATCCCGGAGGGCGGTGTGTGTGTGACTGACCTTAGGAAGTAACCGGAGCCTCCGCTGCAGTGACCCAGCAACCAGGGCACGGGAGTATACTGCGCTGCTGGGAGTGATGGAGCTGCAGTAAAGATGTCTATTAGACCTAGCCTGCTGCAGCCCTTGTACATTCTTATAAAAAAAGTTCTTCTTTTCTTGTCAAAATTAATAGCTAAGTATAGGCTGCCTGAGGCAGCCCCCTGTTAAGTGTCCTGCTACTGAAGGCACCAACTACAAACTGAGCTCCCTGTTCATGGAAGCGAGGTTATAGAGCAGGGGGCGCTGAGCATCTTGGGAACAGTCAAAAGCTTTGAGCCTGTTGGTGCCTCAGATCAAGATCCTACTCTACACCCCAATGTGAATCCTTGTGGAGTCCAGTGTACCCCACAGAAGAAATGAATGTGTCACACCCATTGGCAGCAACATTAGAATAGCTGCTGATGGGCACAATTGAGAAAGGAAGGGGGGAAAACATTTGAATCCAGCACATATATGTAATTTGAATATGTAATTTGTACCTTCCTACTTTAAAATGTAATGGATGAACCTCACCCTGTGAGAACTATCTTCATGATCAAGAGATCTCATATGCAAGATAAGTATGTGTTGGCAGAGGCGCTCACTGGGCAGAGATGCTGATCGCATCTCTGGCATGTGCCGGTGCACTGCGGCACCAGCACACACACACACACACTTCAGACCTGATCTCCTGTTGTGTGAATATGCACAGCAGAGATCAGGTCTGAATTAGGCCCTATATACAGCTGTCAGTAAGGCAGGGATCTGCAGCTGCCAGTGAGGCAGGGATGTGCTGCTGTCAGTGAAGCAGTGATCTGCTGCTGCCAGTGAGGCAGGGATCTGCTGCTGCCAGTGAGGCAGGGATGTGCTGCTATAAGTGAGGCAGGTATGTGCTGCTGTCAATGAGGCAGGGATGTGCTGCTGTCAGTGAAGCAGGGATGTGCTGCTGTCAGCGAGGCAGTGATCTGCTGCCCACTATCTCCCTATCACCCCTGCCTGAGTCACACACTTTCCCTGTCACCCCTGCCCCAGTTACCCACTATCTCCCAGTCACCGCTGCCTCAGTTAACCACTATACCTGCGACCCCTGCCTCAGTCACCCACTATACCAGTCACCCCTGCTTTAGTCACCCACTATCTCTGTCACCCCTGCCTCAGTCAACCACTATCTCCATATCACCCCTACCTCAGTCACCCACTATCCCTGTCACCTCTGCCTCAGTCACCCACTGTCACCCTATCACCCCTGCCTCAGTCACCCACTATCCCTGTCACCCCTGCCTCAGTCTCCTACTGTCCCTGTCACCCCTGCCACAGTCATCCACTATATCCCTATCACCCCTGCCTTAGTCACTGACTATCTCCCAGTCACCCCGGCCTCAGTCACCCACTATCTCCCAGTCATACATGCTTCAGTCACCCACTATCTCCCAGTCATCCCTGCCTCAGTCACCTACTGACACCAGTGCAGACATTTCTGCTGCGGCCTCTCCACTCTCCAGCGTGAACGTACTGACGACTGAGGAAATCCGCTTCCCAGTTGAGGACTCCGGGAATGAACACTGCCGATATTGCTGGCAGATGACGTTCTACCCAACTGAGGATTTTTGATACTTCCAGCTTTGCCATGCAATTTCGAGTGCCGCCTTGATGATTTGTGTACACTACCGTGGTGTCGTTGTCCGATTGTACTTGAACAGGCCTGTTCTGTACTAGAGGCAGGGCCAGTGTCAATGAATTGAACACTGCCCGCAATTCCAGAATGTTTATCGGGAGGAGAGATTCCTCCCTGGTCCACCGATGGTGAAGGGTCGTCATCACGGCCATGACCTTGGTGAATTTCCGAGGTGCCGTGGCCAAACCAGAAGGCAGGACCTGAAATCCAAAAACTAACCAGGCACAACACTGCTTAGCTTCCAACATCAGATGAGATTGGACATATCCAGTGTGATGCGGCTGTAGATGATTTTTGCTGTTTCTAACTTCTACTTCTAACTACTGGTACATCAATGAATAAGTTTAAAAATATAATGCATCAAGAGAACGGTGTTGGTAGTATAAAACTACCTACAGCACCTGGTATTCCCAGGTGGTCTCACATCAAAGAACAAACCAGGCCTAAAATCAGGTGATATTGGGCATATACAGTGTGGTGTGGCTGTAGATGAGCTTAGTGGTTTCTGTTAGAGTTCTTCTACTTCTAACTACTCGTACATAAATGAGTAAGCAGCCGATTTATTAAACCTGGTGAAATGATAATTTGCATGGTGATAAAGTACCAGCCAATCAGCTCCTAATTGCCATGTCACAGGCTGGGTTTGAAAAATGACAGTTAGGAGCTAACTGGCTGGTACTTTATCACCTTGCACTTTATTAGTTCACCAGGCTTAATAGATCTGCCCCAATGTTTCAAAATGCAATGCATCAAGAGAACGGTGTTGGTAGTATAAAACTACCTACAGCACCTGGTATTCCCAGGTGGTCTCACATCCAAGAACAAACCAGGCCTAAAATCAGGTGATATTGGGCATATACAGTGTGGTGTGGCTGTAGATGAGCTTAGTGGTTTCTGTTAGAGTTCTTCTACTTCTAACTACTCGTACATAAATGAGTAAGCAGCCGATTTATTAAACCTGGTGAAATGATAATTTGCATGGTGATAAAGTACCAGCCAATCAGCTCCTAATTGCCATGTCACAGGCTGGGTTTGAAAAATGACAGTTAGGAGCTGACTGGCTGGTACTTTATCACCTTGCACTTTATCAGTTCACCAGGCTTAATAGATCTGCCCCAATGTTTCAAAATGGAATGCATCAAGAGAACGGTGTTAGTATTGTAAAAATACACACAGCTCCTGGTATTTCCTTGTGGTCTCCCATCCAAGTACTAAAAGCAGGACCAACACTGCTCAGCTTCCATGATCAGGAGAGATTGGGCAAATCCAGTGTGCTGTGGCTGTAGATGAGCTGGTGGTTTCTGTTACAGCTCTTCTACTTCTAACTTCTGGTACATAAAAGAATACATGTAAAAATTAAATGTACCAAGAAAATGGTGTTGGTAGTTTAAAAACACCTAAAGAATCTGATACTACCAAGCAGTCTCCCATCCATGTATTAACAAAGTCCAATACTGCTTTGCTTCAAAAATCAAATGAGATTGGGCATATCCAGTGTGGTGTGGCTTTAGATAAGCTTTGTGGTTTCTGTTAGAGCTCTTCTACTTCTAACTACTGGTACATTAATGAATATGTATAAGGTTGTAGTTTATCCAATATGCCTTTACTACCTTACCTTTCAACCCCCCCTCCCTCCCCTCTTCTCCTTATAGCTTCCTTAGTTCTCTCCTCCTCGTGTGTGCGTTATTTGTTTTCTCATACGTCCTAGAGGATGCTGGGGTCACATTAAGAACCATGGGGTATAGACGGGATCCGCAGGAGACATGGGCACTTTAAGACTTTCAAAGGGTGTGAACTGTCTCCTCCCTCTATGCCCCTCCTCCAGACTCCAGTTTTAGTATTGTGCGCAGTGATACTGGATGCACTACAGGGGAGCTCTACTGAGTTTCTCTGAAAAGACTTGTTAGTTTTTTTTATTTTCAGGGAGGCTGCTGGCAACAGTCTCCCTGCTTCGTGGGACTTAGGGGAGAGAAGTATGACCAACTTCTAGTGAGTTCAATGGCTCTGCTTCAGGCTGACAGGACACCATTAGCTCCTGAGGGTGCTGATCGCTGGGTACGCCTAGATGCACACTCCCGCAGCCTGCCGTCACCCCCTTACAGAGCCAGAAGACAGGTGAGTAGCAGAAGAACAGAAGACTTCTTCAGTGACTGCATTCTGAGGTACCGAGCAGCGAGCGGAACGTTGCGCGCCATGCTCCCACACAAACACAGGCACTGCAGGGTGCAGGGCACGGGGGGGGGGCACCCTGGGCAGCATAAATTCCTCACAAAAGGCTGGAAAAAGTGGACATTTGTGCCTGGGCACTGTCCTTACCCCGCTAGCGTAATTAATTATTTCTGAGCGGGACAGATACGCGCCATTACAGCGGCGGGGCTTCTTCCTCACCTCACCAGAACATCTTTAGAGCATTACAAGTCTATCACTATAGAGTTTATTATTTCCCAGACTGTGTACTTTTGGCGCTGGATTGTGAGCTGAAAAATCCTCTGTGTCCCTCTGACAGATTTACTGACGGTCTGTCCCCCATAAGCCGGTGTGTCTGTGGGTACTTGGTATATGTGTGTCAACATGTCGGTGGCTGAATGTTTTTCCCAAGAGGAAACTATATTAGGAATGCAGACATATGATGGTGGCCCTGTTGGCACCACCAATAACTGACTGGGTAAATGTTTCAGTAATATCAGAGTAAGGTTGGATAAATCTGTGTCCCAGACACAGACGTAGAGAATAGATGTGATATTCATGGCTATGTTTCTTTTCCCTCAGGCCCCGCTGGGTCGCAAAAATGTTATTTTGCCCAGTTACTACACACTGATACTGACACGGATACTGATACTTATGTCGACCATAATGTTTCCTGATTAGATCCAATATTGGCAAGGAGCATTCAGTACATGATTGTGGATATTAAGGACATATTAAAATCACTGAAGACCCTGCTGTTCCTGACAAAGGGGTCTATATGTATGTATATATAGATATATAATGAAAGCTGATGTAACGTTCCTCCATCTCTGTTTGAGAAAGTCTGGGCCAGCTCGACAAGATGGTTTCAAATCCCCAAAAGGATTCTGGTTGTTTATTCATTTCCCGCCGCGGACAGAATAAAGTGGGAGTCACCCCCTGTTCTGCACGGGGCCCTGTCACAATGGTTCTGATGGTCTCGGTGGGGTCCCTTGGAATCACCATGCCTGTCACAAGCATACCTTTTTTTACCCACCTGTCACTAGGCCTGGACACTAGTGTACTATTACTATACTTTTTACTGTATACTGTATTTTATAATATTCTTCTCTTTTACCCACAGACGACGAGCCAGAATACCATTTTGGTAAATAAATATACTGTACAGTAGCAATAGTTGGTACTGCAATTACAGTATTTTTTTTCTCCAACATTACTTTAAGTCCAACTGATATGACTAACTGTATTTTATCTTTTTACAGTCCGTCGCCAACCAGTGGAGGAGACACCTGGTAATAAAATAGAAATACATAATGCACTGTACTGTATTCTAACTTACTGTAACATGTATAACACTGAGCTGATCATCTTCACACCCTCTGACATAACCTTACAGTACATACTGTACTTTCTCTCCTTTTTCACCCTCTTCACTACACAAATGCATGCTGCGTTTCCTGAGTACTGATATAATAGTGTGTAGAGCGTAGCGAGGCACCGTGCCCACCGCGTGGCGAGCGAAGCAAGCATGCAAGGGGCTGCTTTCCGCTCGCCGCCCCTGTCGGGATTGTGTGGTCGGGATTCCGGCATCTGTATTTTGACTGCCGGGATCCCGTCCAGCGGGATTACGTACTGATCTCCAGTCTGAGCCTGCCCTAGGCATAGGCATACTTGCCAAATGCCTAGGGGCACAAGCAGCTTCTGCTGATTAATATGATATGCAGCATGCCTACAGTATATTCTGTGCATACAAAATGCATTACTAATGTGCAGCATTATGTGTATACAGTACTTTGTTGTGTAACATATACTGTAGCAAGGGCACTACTGTGTGGTCTAATGTGAACAAAGAGCAATATGATGTGATGCAATGTGAATAAGTGGGAATACTTTGAGGAGTAATGTGGTACTATCATATGATGTAACGAGAATAAGAGACACTATTGCATGATATGTTGTGAATAAAGTTGCAGTACTGTGTGGCGTCATTTCAGATTGGGGAATTACTGTGTGGCCATGCCCCTTCCCAGCAAGAACATGCACCGTTTTGGGATGCACACCGAATGTGCACACTGTTGCTATTTTAAACATACAGTAGGTTGGAGGAGCACCAAAATGAGGACTGCTATGGTTGAGGGGTGATGGTGCTGGGAAAGGGGTACAGGGTCAGAGGCGGAAATAGCATCTGTGCAAGGGGGCAGCATCCAAAAACTTGACTAGGGAATCATATTATTTATGGCTGGCTCTGAGTACAGTCCACTATTATTGATAGTACTCCCTACAACACCACCTACAGTACTGTAACCCTCTTTTTTCTGAAGCGGTCATGAAATGTCATGACTGCTAATACATAAATGTCTACAGTATTTGTACTGTGGTGTTTTATTCCTTTGACAATTTGTTTATGACCTATTGAAGCTAAACTCTTGTACAGTACTTTATATTTTGAATACCAGCAATACAGTATAATACTGTACCTACAGTATACAGTAATAATTGTTTAGTATTTGAATGTGACTAAATGTTTTTTTTTCTCCAATATAGTGCCAATGATTTATGGGGGCCCCAGACAGGGGCAAGATAGGTGGGCTGGCCCAGAAGCGGGCAGGCAGCAGCCCACTTATACAAGAGGTAAACTAAAGCAATGTTTAAATTACCTCGACAGCATACAGTAGTGTTTGATTTACTGTACTGACAATTAGAGATGAGCGCCGGAAATTTTTCGGGTTTTGTGTTTTGGTTTTGGGTTCGGTTCCGCGGCCGTGTTTTGGGTTCGACCGCGTTTTGGCAAAACCTCACCGAATTTTTTTTGTCGGATTCGGGTGTGTTTTGGATTCGGGTGTTTTTTTCCAAAAAACCTAAAAAACAGCTTAAATCATAGAATTTGGCGGTCATTTTGATCCCAAAGTATTATTAACCTCAAAAACCATAATTTCCACTCATTTTCAGTCTATTCTGAATACCTCACACCTCACAATATTATTTTTAGTCCTAAAATTTGCACCGAGGTCGCTGTGTGAGTAAGATAAGCGACCCTAGTGGCCGACACAAACACCGGGCCCATCTAGGAGTGGCACTGCAGTGTCACGCAGGATGGCCCTTCCAAAAAACCCTCCCCAAACAGCACATGACGCAAAGAAAAAAAGAGGCACAATGAGGTAGCTGTGTGAGTAAGATTAGCGACCCTAGTGGCCGACACAAACACCGGGCCCATCTAGGAGTGGCACTGCAGTGTCACGCAGGATGTCCCTTCCAAAAAACCCTCCCCAAACAGCACATGACGCAAAGAAAAAAAGAGGCGCAATGAGGTAGCTGTGTGAGTAAGATAAGCGACCCTAGTGGCCGACACAAACACCGGGCCCATCTAGGAGTGTCACTGCAGTGTCACGCAGGATGTCCCTTCCAAAAAACCCTCCCCAAACAGCACATGACGCAAAGAAAAAAAGAGGCGCAATGAGGTAGCTGTGTGAGTAAGATAAGCGACCCTAGTGGCCGACACAAACACCGGGCCCATCTAGGAGTGGCACTGCAGTGTCACGCAGGATGTCCCTTCCAAAAAACCCTCCCCAAACAGCACATGACGCAAAGAAAAAGAAAAGAAAAAAGAGGTGCAAGATGGAATTGTCCTTGGGCCCTCCCACCCACCCTTATGTTGTATAAACAAAACAGGACATGCACACTTTAACCAACCCATCATTTCAGTGACAGGGTCTGCCACACGACTGTGACTGATATGACGGGTTGGTTTGGACCCCCCCCAAAAAAGAAGCAATTAATCTCTCCTTGCACAAACTGGCTCTACAGAGGCAAGATGTCCACCTCATCATCACCCTCCGATATATCACAATGTACATCCCCCTCCTCACAGATTATCAATTCGTCCCCACTGGAATCCACCATCTCAGCTCCCTGTGTACTTTGTGGAGGCAATTGCTGCTGGTCAATGTCTCCGCGGAGGAATTGATTATAATTCATTTTAATGAACATCATCTTCTCCACATTTTCTGGATGTAACCTCGTACGCCGATTGCTGACAAGGTGAGCGGCGGCACTAAACACTCTTTCGGAGTACACACTTGTGGGAGGGCAACTTAGGTAGAATAAAGCCAGTTTGTGCAAGGGCCTCCAAATTGCCTCTTTTTCCTGCCAGTATAAGTACGGACTGTGTGACGTGCCTACTTGGATGCGGTCACTCATATAATCCTCCACCATTCTATCAATGTTGAGAGAATCATATGCAGTGACAGTAGACGACATGTCCGTAATCGTTGTCAGGTCCTTCAGTCCGGACCAGATGTCAGCATCAGCAGTCGCTCCAGACTGCCCTGCATCACCGCCAGCGGGTGGGCTCGGAATTCTGAGCCTTTTCCTCGCACCCCCAGTTGCGGGAGAATGTGAAGGAGGAGATGTTGACAGGTCGCGTTCCGCTTGACTTGACAATTTTGTCACCAGCAGGTCTTTCAACCCCAGCAGACTTGTGTCTGCCGGAAAGAGAGATCCAAGGTAGGCTTTAAATCTAGGATCGAGCACGGTGGCCAAAATGTAGTGCTCTGATTTCAACAGATTGACCACCCGTGAATCCTTGTTAAGCGAATTAAGGGCTCCATCCACAAGTCCCACATGCCTAGCGGAATCGCTCCGTGTTAGCTCCTCCTTCAATGTCTCCAGCTTCTTCTGCAAAAGCCTGATGAGGGGAATGACCTGACTCAGGCTGGCAGTGTCTGAACTGACTTCACGTGTGGCAAGTTCAAAGGGCATCAGAACCTTGCACAACGTTGAAATCATTCTCCACTGCGCTTGAGACAGGTGCATTCCACCTACTATATCGTGCTCAATTGTATAGGCTTGAATGGCCTTTTGCTGCTCCTCCAACCTCTGAAGCATATAGAGGGTTGAATTCCACCTCGTTACCACTTCTTGCTTCAGATGATGGCAGGGCAGGTTCAGTAGTTTTTGGTGGTGCTCCAGTCTTCTGTACGTGGTGCCTGTACGCCGAAAGTGTCCCGCAATTCTTCTGGCCACCGACAGCATCTCTTGCACGCCCCTGTCGTTTTTTTAAAAATTCTGCACCACCAAATTCAAGGTATGTGCAAAACATGGGACGTGCTGGAATTTGCCCATATTTAATGCACACACAATATTGCTGGCGTTGTCCGATGCCACAAATCCACAGGAGAGTCCAATTTGGGTAAGCCATTCCGCGATGATCTTCCTCAGTTGCCGTAAGAGGTTTTCAGCTGTGTGCGTATTCTGGAAAGCGGTGATACAAAGCGTAGCCTGCCTAGGAAAGAGTTGGCGTTTGCGAGATGCTGCTACTGGTGCCGCCGCTGCTGTTCTTGTGGCGGGAGTCCATACATCTACCCAGTGGGCTGTCACAGTCATATAGTCCTCAGTCTGCCCTGCTCCACTTGTCCACATGTCCGTGGTTAAGTGGACATTGGGTACAACTGCATTTTTTAGGACACTGGTGAGTCTTTTTCTGACGTCCGTGTACATTCTCGGTATCGCCTGCCTAGAGAAGTGGAACCTAGATGGTATTTGGTAACGGGGGCACACTGCCTCAATAAATTGTCTAGTTCCCTGTGAACTAACGGCGGATACCGGACGCACGTCTAACACCAACATAGTTGTCAAGGCCTCAGTTATCCGCTTTGCAGCAGGATGACTGCTGTGATATTTCATCTTCCTCGCAAAGGACTGTTGAACAGTCAATTGCTTACTGGAAGTAGTACAAGTGGGCTTACGACTTCCCCTCTGGGATGACCATCGACTCCCAGCAGCAACAACAGCAGCGCCAGCAGCAGTAGGCGTTACACGCAAGGATGCATCGGAGAAATCCCAGGCAGGAGAGGACTCGTCAGAATTGCCAGTGACATTGCCTGCAGGACTATTGGCATTCCTGGGGAAGGAGGAAATTGACACTGAGGGAGTTGGTGGGGTGGTTTGCGTGAGCTTGGTTACAAGAGGAAGGGATTTACTGGTCAGTGGACTGCTTCCGCTGTCACCCAAAGTTTTTGAACTTGTCACTGACTTATTATGAATGCGCTGCAGGTGACGTATAAGGGAGGATGTTCCGAGGTGGTTAACGTCCTTACCCCTACTTATTACAGCTTGACAAAGGGAACACACGGCTTGACACCTGTTGTCCGCATTTCTGGTGAAATACTTCCACACCGAAGAGCTGATTTTTTTGGTATTTTCACCAGGCATGTCAACGGCCATATTCCTACCACGGACAACAGGTGTCTCCCCGGGTGCCTGACTTAAACAAACCACCTCACCATCAGAATCCTCCTGGTCAATTTCCTCCCCAGCGCCAGCAACACCCATATCCTCCTCATCCTGGTGTACTTCAACACTGACATCTTCAATCTGACTATCAGGAACTGGACTGCGGGTGCTCCTTCCATCACTTGCAGGGGGCGTGCAAATGGTGGAAGGCGCATGCTCTTCACGTCCAGTGTTGGGAAGGTCAGGCATCGCAACCGACACAATTGGAGTCGGACTCTCCTTGTGGATTTGGGATTTCGAAGAACGCACAGTTCTTTGCGGTGCTACTGCTTTTGCCAGCTTTAGTCTTTTCATTTTTCTAGCGAGAGGCTGAGTGCTTCCATCCTCATGTGAAGCTGAACCACTAGCCATGAACATAGGCCAGGGCCTCAGCCGTTCCTTGCCACTCCGTGTGGTAAATGGCATATTGGCAAGTTTACGCTTCTCCTCCGACAATTTTATTTTAGGTTTTGGAGTCCTTTTTTTACTGATATTTGGTGTTTTGGATTTGACATGCTCTGTACTATGACATTGGGCATCGGCCTTGGCAGACGACGTTGCTGGCATTTCATCGTCTCGGCCATGACTAGTGGCAGCAGCTTCAGCACGAGGTGGAAGTGGATCTTGATCTTTCCCTAATTTTGGAACCTCAACATTTTTGTTCTCCATATTTTAATAGGCACAACTAAAAGGCACCTCAGGTAAACAATGGAGATGGATGGATTGGATACTAGTATACAATTATGGACGGGCTGCCGAGTGCCGACACAGAGGTAGCCACAGCCGTGAACTACCGCACTGTACTGTGTCTGCTGCTAATATATAGACTGGTTGATAAAGAGATAGTATACTCGTAACTAGTATGTATGTCTAAAGAAAGAAAAAAAAACCACGGTTAGGTGGTATATACAATTATGGACGGGCTGCCGAGTGCCGACACAGAGGTAGCCACAGCCGTGAACTACCGCACTGTACTGTGTCTGCTGCTAATATAGACTGGTTGATAAAGAGATAGTATACTCGTAACTAGTATGTATGTATAAAGAAAGAAAAAAAAACCACGGTTAGGTGGTATATACAATTATGGACGGGCTGCGGAGTGCCGACACAGAGGTAGCCACAGCCGTGAACTACCGCACTGTACTGTGTCTGCTGCTAATATAGACTGGTTGATAAAGAGATAGTATACTCGTAACTAGTATGTATGTATAAAGAAAGAAAAAAAAACCACGGTTAGGTGGTATATACAATTATGGACGGGCTGCCGAGTGCCGACACAGAGGTAGCCACAGCCGTGAACTACCGCACTGTACTGTGTCTGCTGCTAATATAGACTGGTTGATAAAGAGATAGTATACTCGTAACTAGTATGACTATAAAGAAAGAAAAAAAAACCACGGTTAGGTGGTATATACAATTATGGACGGGCTGCCGAGTGCCGACACAGAGGTAGCCACAGCCGTGAACTACCGCACTGTACTGTGTCTGCTGCTAATATATAGACTGGTTGATAAAGAGATAGTATACTCGTAACTAGTATGTATGTATAAAGAAAGAAAAAAAAACCACGGTTAGGTGGTATATACAATTATGGACGGGCTGCCGAGTGCCGACACAGAGGTAGCCACAGCCGTGAACTACCGCACTGTACTGTGTCTGCTGCTAATATATAGACTGGTTGATAAAGAGATAGTATACTCGTAACTAGTATGTATGTATAAAGAAAGAAAAAAAAACCACGGTTAGGTGGTATATACAATTATGGACGGGCTGCCGAGTGCCGACACAGAGGTAGCCACAGCCGTGAACTACCGCACTGTACTGTGTCTGCTGCTAATATAGACTGGTTGATAAAGAGATAGTATACTCGTAACTAGTATGTATGTATAAAGAAAGAAAAAAAAACCACGGTTAGGTGGTATATACAATTATGGACGGGCTGCGGAGTGCCGACACAGAGGTAGCCACAGCCGTGAACTACCGCACTGTACTGTGTCTGCTGCTAATATAGACTGGTTGATAAAGAGATAGTATACTCGTAACTAGTATGTATGTATAAAGAAAGAAAAAAAAACCACGGTTAGGTGGTATATACAATTATGGACGGGCTGCCGAGTGCCGACACAGAGGTAGCCACAGCCGTGAACTACCGCACTGTACTGTGTCTGCTGCTAATATAGACTGGTTGATAAAGAGATAGTATACTCGTAACTAGTATGACTATAAAGAAAGAAAAAAAAACCACGGTTAGGTGGTATATACAATTATGGACGGGCTGCCGAGTGCCGACACAGAGGTAGCCACAGCCGTGAACTACCGCACTGTACTGTGTCTGCTGCTAATATATAGACTGGTTGATAAAGAGATAGTATACTCGTAACTAGTATGTATGTATAAAGAAAGAAAAAAAAACCACGGTTAGGTGGTATATACAATTATGGACGAGCTGCCGAGTGCCGACACAGAGGTAGCCACAGCCGTGAACTACCGCACTGTACTGTGTCTGCTGCTAATATATAGACTGGTTGATAAAGAGATAGTATACTCGTAACTAGTATGTATGTATAAAGAAAGAAAAAAAAACCACGGTTAGGTGGTATATACAATTATGGACGGGCTGCCGAGTGCCGACACAGAGGTAGCCACAGCCGTGAACTACCGCACTGTACTGTGTCTGCTGCTAATATAGACTGGTTGATAAAGAGATAGTATACTCGTAACTAGTATGTATGTATAAAGAAAGAAAAAAAAACCACGGTTAGGTGGTATATACAATTATGGACGGGCTGCCGAGTGCCGACACAGAGGTAGCCACAGCCGTGAACTACCGCACTGTACTGTGTCTGCTGCTAATATAGACTGGTTGATAAAGAGATAGTATACTCGTAACTAGTATGACTATAAAGAAAGAAAAAAAAACCACGGTTAGGTGGTATATACAATTATGGACGGGCTGCCGAGTGCCGACACAGAGGTAGCCACAGCCGTGAACTACCGCACTGTACTGTGTCTGCTGCTAATATATAGACTGGTTGATAAAGAGATAGTATACTCGTAACTAGTATGTATGTATAAAGAAAGAAAAAAAAAACACGGTTAGGTGGTATATACAATTATGGACGGGCTGCCGAGTGCCGACACAGAGGTAGCCACAGCCGTGAACTACCGCACTGTACTGTGTCTGCTGCTAATATAGACTGGTTGATAAAGAGATAGTATACTCGTAACTAGTATGTATGTATAAAGAAAGAAAAAAAAACCACGGTTAGGTGGTATATACAATTATGGACGGGCTGCCGAGTGCCGACACAGAGGTAGCCACAGCCGTGAACTACCGCACTGTACTGTGTCTGCTGCTAATATAGACTGGTTGATAAAGAGATAGTATACTCGTAACTAGTATGTATGTATAAAGAAAGAAAAAAAAAACACGGTTAGGTGGTATATACAATTATGGACGGGCTGCGGAGTGCCGACACAGAGGTAGCCACAGCCGTGAACTACCGCACTGTACTGTGTCTGCTGCTAATATAGACTGGTTGATAAAGAGATAGTATACTCGTAACTAGTATGACTATAAAGAAAGAAAAAAAAACCACGCTTAGGTGGTATATACAATTATGGACGGGCTGCCGAGTGCCGACACAGAGGTAGCCACAGCCGTGAACTACCGCACTGTACTGTGTCTGCTGCTAATATATAGACTGGTTGATAAAGAGATAGTATACTCGTAACTAGTATGTATGTATAAAGAAAGAAAAAAAAACCACGGTTAGGTGGTATATACAATTATGGACGGGCTGCCGAGTGCCGACACAGAGGTAGCCACAGCCGTGAACTACCGCACTGTACTGTGTCTGCTGCTAATATAGACTGGTTGATAAAGAGATAGTATACTCGTAACTAGTATGTATGTATAAAGAAAGAAAAAAAAAACACGGTTAGGTGGTATATACAATTATGGACGGGCTGCCGAGTGCCGACACAGAGGTAGCCACAGCCGTGAACTACCGCACTGTACTGTGTCTGCTGCTAATATAGATTGGTTGATAAAGAGATAGTATACTCGTAACTAGTATGACTATAAAGAAAGAAAAAAAAAACACGGTTAGGTGGTATATACAATTATGGACGGGCTGCCGAGTGCCGACACAGAGGTAGCCACAGCCGTGAACTACCGCACTGTACTGTGTCTGCTGCTAATATAGACTGGTTGATAAAGAGATAGTATACTACTAATATTATATATACTGGTGGTCAGGTCACTGGTCACTAGTCACACTGGCAGTGGCACTCCTGCAGCAAAAGTGTGCCCTGTTTAATTTTAATATAATATTATGTACTCCTGGCTCCTGCTATAACCTATAACTGGCACTGCAGTGCTCCCCAGTCTCCCCCACAATTATAAGCTGTGTGAGCTGAGCACAGTCTGATATATATATACATTGATGCAGCACACTGGGCTGAGCAGTGCACACAGATATGGTATGTGACTGAGTCACTGTGTGTATCGTTTTTTTCAGGCAGAGAACGGATATATTAACTAAAACAAACAACTGCACTGTCTGGTAGAGATGAGCGGGTTCGGTTTCTCTGAAACCGAACCCGCACGAACTTCATGTTTTTTTCACGGGTCCGAGCAGACTCGGATCCTCCCGCCTTGCTCGGTTAACCCGAGCGCGCCCGAACGTCATCATGACGCTGTCGGATTCTCGCGAGACTCGGATTCTATATAAGGAGCCGCGCGTCGCCGCCATTTTCACACGTGCATTGAGATTGATAGGGAGAGGACGTGGCTGGCGTCCTCTCCATTAGAAATTAGATTAGAAGAGAGAGAGAGATTGTGCAGAGTCAGACAGAGTTTACCACAGTGACCAGTGCAGTTGTTGTTAGTTAACTTTTATTTATTTTAATATATATCCGTTCTCTGCTATATCCGTTCTCTGCCTGAAAAAAAACGATACACAGCAGCAGCCAGTCACACAGTGTGACTCAGTCTGTGTGCACTCAGCTCAGCCCAGTGTGCTGCACATCAATGTATAAAAGGCAAAGCTTATAATAATTGTGGGGGAGACTGGGGAGCACTGCAGGTTGTTATAGCAGGAGCCCCCAGGAGTACATAATATTATATTAATTTAAAATTAAACAGTGCACACTTTTGCTGCAGGAGTGCCACTGCCAGTGTGACTAGTGGTGACCAGTGCCTGACCACCAGTATAGTAGTATATTGTTGTATGTATTGTATACTATCTCTTTATCAACCAGTCTATATTAGCAGCAGACACAGTACAGTGCGGTAGTTCACGGCTGTGGCTACCTCTGTGTCGGCAGTCGGAACTCGGCAGGCAGTCCGTCCATCCATAATTGTATTACAATATATACCACCTAACCGTGGTATTTTTTTTTCTTTCTTTATACCGTCATAGTGTCATACTAGTTGTTACGAGTATACTACTATCTCTTTATCAACCAGTGTACAGTGCGGTAGTTCACGGCTGTGGCTACCTCTGTGTCGGCAGTCGGCAGGCAGTCCGTCCATCCATAATTGTATTATTATTATAATATATACCACCTAACCGTGGTTTTTTTTCCATTCTTTATACCGTCGTCATAGTGTCATACTAGTTGTTACGAGTATACTACTATCTCTTTATCAACCAGTGTACAGTGCGGTAGTTCACGGCTGTGGCTACCTCTGTGTCGGCAGTCGGCAGGCAGTCCGTCCATCCATAATTGTATTATTATTATAATATATACCACCTAACCGTGGGTTTTTTTCCATTCTTTATACCGTCGTCATAGTGTCATACTAGTTGTTACGAGTATACTACTATCTCTTTATCAACCAGTGTACAGTGCGGTAGTTCACGGCTGTGGCTACCTCTGTGTCGGCAGTCGGCAGGCAGTCCGTCCATCCATAATTGTATTATTATTATAATATATACCACCTAACCGTGGTTTTTTTTCCATTCTTTATACCGTCGTCATAGTGTCATACTAGTTGTTACGAGTATACTACTATCTCTTTATCAACCAGTGTACAGTGCGGTAGTTCACGGCTGTGGCTACCTCTGTGTCGGCAGTCGGCAGGCAGTCCGTCCATCCATAATTGTATTATTATTATAATATATACCACCTAACCGTGGTTTTTTTTCCATTCTTTATACCGTCGTCATAGTGTCATACTAGTTGTTACGAGTATACTACTATCTCTTTATCAACCAGTGTACAGTGCGGTAGTTCACGGCTGTGGCTACCTCTGTGTCGGCAGTCGGCAGGCAGTCCGTCCATCCATAATTGTATTATTATTATAATATATACCACCTAACCGTGGTTTTTTTTCCATTCTTTATACCGTCGTCATAGTGTCATACTAGTTGTTACGAGTATACTACTATCTCTTTATCAACCAGTGTACAGTGCGGTAGTTCACGGCTGTGGCTACCTCTGTGTCGGCAGTCGGCAGGCAGTCCGTCCATCCATAATTGTATTATTATTATAATATATACCACCTAACCGTGGTTTTTTTTCCATTCTTTATACCGTCGTCATAGTGTCATACTAGTTGTTACGAGTATACTACTATCTCTTTATCAACCAGTGTACAGTGCGGTAGTTCACGGCTGTGGCTACCTCTGTGTCGGCAGTCGGCAGGCAGTCCGTCCATCCATAATTGTATTATTATTATAATATATACCACCTAACCGTGGTTTTTTTTCCATTCTTTATACCGTCGTCATAGTGTCATACTAGTTGTTACGAGTATACTACTATCTCTTTATCAACCAGTGTACAGTGCGGTAGTTCACGGCTGTGGCTACCTCTGTGTCGGCAGTCGGCAGGCAGTCCGTCCATCCATAATTGTATTATTATTATAATATATACCACCTAACCGTGGTTTTTTTTCCATTCTTTATACCGTCGTCATAGTGTTATACTAGTTGTTACGAGTATACTACTATCTCTTTATCAACCAGTGTACAGTGCGGTAGTTCACGGCTGTGGCTACCTCTGTGTCGGCAGTCGGCAGGCAGTCCGTCCATCCATAATTGTATTATTATTATAATATATACCACCTAACCGTGGTTTTTTTATACCACCTAACCGTGGCAGTCCGTCCATAATTGTATACTAGTAAACTATCCAATCCATCCATCTCCATTGTTTACCTGAGGTGCCTTTTAGTTCTGCCTATAAAATATGGAGAACAAAAAAGTTGAGGTTCCAAAATTAGGGAAAGATCAAGATCCACTTCCACCTCGTGCTGAAGCTGCTGCCACTAGTCATGGCCGAGACGATGAAATGCCAGCAACGTCGTCTGCCAAGGCCGATGCCCAATGTCATAGTACAGAGCATGTCAAATCCAAAACACCAAATATCAGAAAAAAAAGGACTCCAAAACCTAAAATAAAATTGTCGGAGGAGAAACGTAAACTTGCCAATATGCCATTTACCACACGGAGTGGCAAGGAACGGCTGAGGCCCTGGCCTATGTTCATGGCTAGTGGTTCAGCTTCACATGAGGATGGAAGCACTCAGCCTCTCGCTAGAAAACTGAAAAGACTCAAGCTGGCAAAAGCACCGCAAAGAACTGTGCGTTCTTTGAAATCCCAAATCCACAAGGAGAGTCCAATTGTGTCGTTTGCGATGCCTGACCTTCCCAACACTGGACGTGAAGAGCATGCGCCTTCCACTATTTGCATGCCCCCTGCAAGTGCTGGAAGGAGCACCCGCAGTCCAGTTCCTGATAGTCAGATTGAAGATGTCAGTGTTGAAGTACACCAGGATGAGGAGGATATGGGTGTTGCTGGCGCTGGGGAGGAAATTGACCAGGAGGATTCTGATGGTGAGGTGGTTTGTTTAAGTCAGGCACCCGGGGAGACACCTGTTGTCCGTGGGAGGAATATGGCCGTTGACATGCCAGGTGAAAATACCAAAAAAATCAGCTCTTCGGTGTGGAGGTATTTCACCAGAAATGCGGACAACAGGTGTCAAGCCGTGTGTTCCCTTTGTCAAGCTGTAATAAGTAGGGGTAAGGACGTTAACCACCTCGGAACATCCTCCCTTATACGTCACCTGCAGCGCATTCATAATAAGTCAGTGACAAGTTCAAAAACTTTGGGTGACAGCGGAAGCAGTCCACTGACCAGTAAATCCCTTCCTCTTGTAACCAAGCTCACGCAAACCACCCCACCAACTCCCTCAGTGTCAATTTCCTCCTTCCCCAGGAATGCCAATAGTCCTGCAGGCCATGTCACTGGCAAGTCTGACGAGTCCTTTCCTGCCTGGGATTCCTCCGATGCATCCTTGCGTGTAACGCCTACTGCTGCTGGCGCTGCTGTTGTTGCCGCTGGGAGTCGATGGTCATCCCAGAGGGGAAGTCGTAAGCCCACTTGTACTACTTCCAGTAAGCAATTGACTGTTCAACAGTCCTTTGCGAGGAAGATGAAATATCACAGCAGTCATCCTACTGCAAAGCGGATAACTGAGTCCTTGACAACTATGTTGGTGTTAGACGTGCGTCCGGTATCCGCCGTTAGTTCACAGGGAACTAGACAATTTATTGAGGCAGTGTGCCCCCGTTACCAAATACCATCTAGGTTCCACTTCTCTAGGCAGGCGATACCGAGAATGTACACGGACGTCAGAAAAAGACTCACCAGTGTCCTAAAAAATGCAGTTGTACCCAATGTCCACTTAACCACGGACATGTGGACAAGTGGAGCAGGGCAGGGTCAGGACTATATGACTGTGACAGCCCACTGGGTAGATGTATGGACTCCCGCCGCAAGAACAGCAGCGTCGGCACCAGTAGCAGCATCTCGCAAACGCCAACTCTTTCCTAGGCAGGCTACGCTTTGTATCACCGCTTTCCAGAATACGCACACAGCTGAAAACCTCTTACGGCAACTGAGGAAGATCATCGCGGAATGGCTTACCCCAATTGGACTCTCCTGTGGATTTGTGGCATCGGACAACGCCAGCAATATTGTGTGTGCATTAAATATGGGCAAATTCCAGCACGTCCCATGTTTTGCACATACCTTGAATTTGGTGGTGCAGAATTTTTTAAAAAACGACAGGGGCGTGCAAGAGATGCTGTCGGTGGCCAGAAGAATTGCGGGACACTTTCGGCGTACAGGCACCACGTACAGAAGACTGGAGCACCACCAAAAACTACTGAACCTGCCCTGCCATCATCTGAAGCAAGAAGTGGTAACGAGGTGGAATTCAACCCTCTATATGCTTCAGAGGTTGGAGGAGCAGCAAAAGGCCATTCAAGCCTATACAATTGAGCACGATATAGGAGATGGAATGCACCTGTCTCAAGTGCAGTGGAGAATGATTTCAACGTTGTGCAAGGTTCTGATGCCCTTTGAACTTGCCACACGTGAAGTCAGTTCAGACACTGCCAGCCTGAGTCAGGTCATTCCCCTCATCAGGCTTTTGCAGAAGAAGCTGGAGGCATTGAAGAAGGAGCTAACACGGAGCGATTCCGCTAGGCATGTGGGACTTGTGGATGCAGCCCTTAATTCGCTTAACAAGGATTCACGGGTGGTCAATCTGTTGAAATCAGAGCACTACATTTTGGCCACCGTGCTCGATCCTAGATTTAAAGCCTACCTTGGATCTCTCTTTCCGGCAGACACAGGTCTGCTGGGGTTGAAAGACCTGCTGGTGACAAAATTGTCAAGTCAAGCGGAACGCGACCTGTCAACATCTCCTCCTTCACATTCTCCCGCAACTGGGGGTGCGAGGAAAAGGCTCAGAATTCCGAGCCCACCCGCTGGCGGTGATGCAGGGCAGTCTGGAGCGACTGCTGATGCTGACATCTGGTCCGGACTGAAGGACCTGACAACGATTACGGACATGTCGTCTACTGTCACTGCATATGATTCTCTCAACATTGATAGAATGGTGGAGGATTATATGAGTGACCGCATCCAAGTAGGCACGTCACACAGTCCGTACTTATACTGGCAGGAAAAAGAGGCAATTTGGAGGCCCTTGCACAAACTGGCTTTATTCTACCTAAGTTGCCCTCCCACAAGTGTGTACTCCGAAAGAGTGTTTAGTGCCGCCGCTCACCTTGTCAGCAATCGGCGTACGAGGTTACATCCAGAAAATGTGGAGAAGATGATGTTCATTAAAATGAATTATAATCAATTCCTCCGCGGAGACATTGACCAGCAGCAATTGCCTCCACAAAGTACACAGGGAGCTGAGATGGTGGATTCCAGTGGGGACGAATTGATAATCTGTGAGGAGGGGGATGTACACGGTGATATATCGGAGGGTGAAGATGAGGTGGACATCTTGCCTCTGTAGAGCCAGTTTGTGCAAGGAGAGATTAATTGCTTCTTTTTTGGGGGGGGTCCAAACCAACCCGTCATATCAGTCACAGTCGTGTGGCAGACCCTGTCACTGAAATGATGGGTTGGTTAAAGTGTGCATGTCCTGTTTTGTTTATACAACATAAGGGTGGGTGGGAGGGCCCAAGGATAATTCCATCTTGCACCTCTTTTTTCTTTTCTTTTTCTTTGCATCATGTGCTGATTGGGGAGGGTTTTTTGGAAGGGACATCCTGCGTGACACTGCAGTGCCACTCCTAGATGGGCCCGGTGTTTGTGTCGGCCACTAGGGTCGCTAATCTTACTCACACAGCTACCTCATTGCGCCTCTTTTTTTCTTTGCGTCATGTGCTGTTTGGGGAGGGTTTTTTGGAAGGGACATCCTGCGTGACACTGCAGTGCCACTCCTAGATGTGCCCGGTGTTTGTGTCGGCCACTAGGGTCGCTAATCTTACTCACACAGTCAGCTACCTCATTGCGCCTCTTTTTTTCTTTGCGTCATGTGCTGTTTGGGGAGGGTTTTTTGGAAGGGCCATCCTGCGTGACACTGCAGTGCCACTCCTAGATGGGCCCGGTGTTTGTGTCGGCCACTAGGGTCGCTAATCTTACTCACACAGCTACCTCATTGCGCCTCTTTTTTTCTTTGCGTCATGTGCTGTTTGGGGAGGGTTTTTTGGAAGGGCCATCCTGCGTGACACTGCAGTGCCACTCCTAGATGGGCCCGGTGTTTGTGTCGGCCACTAGGGTCGCTAATCTTACTCACACAGCTACCTCATTGCGCCTCTTTTTTTCTTTGCGTCATGTGCTGTTTGGGGAGGGTTTTTTGGAAGGGACATCCTGCGTGACACTGCAGTGCCACTCCTAGATGGGCCCGGTGTTTGTGTCGGCCACTAGGGTCGCTTATCTTACTCACACAGCGACCTCGGTGCAAATTTTAGGACTAACAATAATATTGTGAGGTGTGATGTGTTCAGAATAGGCTGAAAATGAGTGTAAATTATGTTTTTTGAGGTTAATAATACTTTGGGATCAAAATTACCCCCAAATTCTATGATTTAAGCTGTTTTTTAGGGTTTTTTGAAAAAAACACCCGAATCCAAAACACACCCGAATCCGACAAAAATAATTCGGTGAGGTTTTGCCAAAACGCGTTCGAACCCAAAACACGGCCGCGGAACCGAACCCAAAACCAAAACACAAAACCCGAAAAATTTCAGGCGCTCATCTCTACTGTCTGGTGGTCACTGTGGTCGTCAGTCACTAAACTCTGCACTCTCTTCTACAGTATCACAGCCTCAGGTCAATCTCTCTCTCTCTCTCTCAACCCTAATCTAAATGGAGAGGACGCCAGCCACGTCCTCTCCCTATCAATCTCAATGCACGTGTGAAAATGGCGGCGACGCGCGGCTCCTTATATAGAATCCGAGTCTCGCGATAGAATCCGAGCCTCGCGAGAATCCGACAGCGTCATGATGACGTTCGGGCGCGCTCGGGTTAACCGAGCAAGGCGGGAAGATCCGAGTCGCTCGGACCCGTGAAAAAAAACATGAAGTTCGTGCGGGTTCGGATTCAGAGAAACCGTACCCGCTCATCTCTACTGACAATACAGTACTGTGCATTGTAAATAACAAGATTGTCTAATATAGAGTAAAGTACTGTATTGCCATTACTACACTGTAAAGTATTCAGTATTTGTTTTGTAATACTGTCCTTTTTTTCCCACAGAACAGTTGCAGCGTGCCATCCAGCTCCTGCGGGTGGTGGTCCACCTCTTAGTGGACCACTTTTTTAATTTGTTATTAAGAGCATTTTAATTTTTTTTTTTTTTTTTTTTATAAATATGTTTGTTATTGTACTCCATTGTATAGTATCTTTTTCTACTGTATAAGATAGGCATACTGTACACCATACAATTATCTGGCAGATAATCTGCAAGATCTGGCTGTTTGTAATGAAATTCTCTCCTAATTTAGCTGTGGTGTACCTCCTGAGTGTGCTGGGGTGCTTTCTGGCCAGTTTGGGGTGATTTGGAGCAAGTTTGGTCGGCCATCTGGCCGACATGTGCTGTCGACTGTTTGGCAAACATGTGTTTTCCCTCCAGCATGTGTGTGTCAGGCATTTTGTGTGTGTCAGGCATTTTGTGTGTGTCAGGCATTGCTGTGTGGTTCCACAAATGTTAGCGTGTCAAAGTGCTGACCACTGACACCACTACAGTATTTCACTTTGGACCGCATGCCTTTTGTGGAACCACACAGCCCAGCATGACTTATTGCTGGGCTGTGTGGTTCCACAAATGTTAGCGTGTCAAAGTGCTGACCACTGACACCACTATTTCACTTTGGACCGCATGCCTTTTGTGGAACCACACAGCCCAGCATGACTTATTGCTGGGCTGTGTGGTTCCACAAATTTTCTTGGAAAACAAATGAACATGAGTGTCTTTACTTTAATACTTTTTTTTTTTTCCCCCACAGATATCTATATACACAAGAAAAGAATGTAACGAAGAACAAACTACTTTTTTGTTTTAATTAACTTTCAAACTTTATTTAAAAAAAACACCTTTTTTTTCTTCAATAAACTTTTAAAAATAGAAGTTTCCTGTGGTTTTTATTAAAATATGAAATGCAAGATGCCTAACCAAGTTGTTTTACATACAGTATACCACTCTTAATTGAATTCCCATCATACAGTAGTACTAATTTATACAGTACAGGAAGTTGGGAATACAAACATTGGAAACCACGTCATGTTTATTTTAAGAAACACTTTATTTACGGACAAAATCATTTGGAACATGTAACATCACACATACTGTATTGTAATAAGAAAGCCAACATCACACATACTGTACGGTACTTTAATCAAAAGGTAACAGCACAAATACAGTAACAATATCAACTTTAACATTTTTATAATTTATTTTTTTGTGGTGGTGGTGCGGGGTAATGGTTTTTGTACTTTATTTTTAGGTTTTGCTTTTTTGAATTATTTTTCGTTTTTGTCTTTTGCTTTTTAACACTGTCGCATACGGACACCAGAATAGAGGACTGACAACAGCAGCCCCTGGATGGAAACGCAGCCCAAGGCCCCAGATGGACACAGCACAATGGACTCGGCTGCTACTGGATAGATACAGCAGCGCCCAAAAAATCAACAGGAATAAAAGGGGCAACTTGTACCAGGCCCTTACATTACCAGGAATGTGGTGAGCCAAGTTCATGCACTCCCCTTTGAGTAATCGAGCTGCTCCAAGTGGATTCAGCACAGTGCATGCAGCCCCAGAAAATGTACAGGTCATACAGGTACATTGACACAATTTTTTAGCTTCAGCTGTGTGAAGCTGATGTGCTGAAGCTAGGAGGTAGGTAATGATCTGGTTTCATCATAGTGGAGCTTCCAAGTCATTTTCCTCTTCGTTCTCAGCGCAGCGTTTATGGTATCCCTTATCTTCCTCTTTTCTGGATCACCAATCCTCACGCGGCGTTCACACCTAGCCATGATGTCATGTACCAGATTTTTGGGCAGCGGAAGTTTGCCCTTGGAACCATCAAAGTTCACACGATTGGCCCACGTCAAGTATTTGTCGTACTGTACATGGTGCTGGAACAGAGAATATGCATATTTCTGAATATGTCCATTTGAAGCTCTGTACAGATGGTCGTCCAGGGAAGTTGAGATGACAGCCAGGGCAATATTGTTCAGAGAGCCTCCGAATGTATTGAGAAGTGGCCTGTGAGCAGGTGTGCTGGTCATCATTGGTGTTCCTGGCAACAGCACACTTGAATCCAGGCCTCTGCGGTCGTCCAGCCCGCTGCGGTCGTCCAGCCCTCTGCGGTCCTCCAGGCCTCCTCTGCGGTCCTCCAGGCCTCCTCTGCGGTCGTCCAGGCCTCCTCTGCGGTCGTCCAGGCCTCCTCTGCTGTCGTCCAGGCCTCTTCTGCGGTCCTCCAGGCCTCCTCTGCGGTCGTCCAAGCCGCTGACTTCGTCCAGTCCGCTGCTGTGGTCCAGGCCTCTGCGGTCCTCCAGGGCTCCTCTACGGTCGTCCAGGCCTCCTCTACGGTCGTCCAGGCCTCCTCTGCGGTCCTCCAGGTTTCCTCTGCGGTCCTCCAGGTTTCCTCTGCGGTCCTCCAGGTCTCTTCTGCGGTCCTCCAGGCCTCCTCTGCGGTCGTCCAAGTCGCTGACTCCGTCCAGTCCGCTGCTGTGGTCCAGTCCGCTGCTGTGGTCCAGGCCTCTGCGGTCCTCCAGGTTTCCTCTGCGGTCCTCCAGGTTTCCTCTGCGGTCCTCCAGGTTTCCTCTGCGGTCGTCCAGGCCTCCTCTGCGGTCGTCCAGGCCTCCTCTGCGGTCGTCCAGGCCTCCTCTGCGGTCGTCCAGGCCTCTTCTGCGGTCCTCCAGGCCTCCTCTGCGGTCGTCCAAGCCGCTGACTTCGTCCAGTCCGCTGCTGTGGTCCAGGCCTCTGCGGTCCTCCAGGGCTCCTCTACGGTCGTCCAGGCCTCCTCTACGGTCGTCCAGGCCTCCTCTGCGGTCCTCCAGGTTTCCTCTGCGGTCCTCCAGGTTTCCTCTGCGGTCCTCCAGGTCTCTTCTGCGGTCCTCCAGGCCTCCTCTGCGGTCGTCCAAGTCGCTGACTCCGTCCAGTCCGCTGCTGTGGTCCAGTCCGCTGCTGTGGTCCAGGCCTCTGCGGTCCTCCAGGTTTCCTCTGCGGTCCTCCAGGTTTCCTCTGCGGTCCTCCAGGTTTCCTCTGCGGTCCTCCAGGTTTCCTCTGCGGTCGTCCAGGTTTCCTCTGCGGTCGTCCAGGTTTCCTCTGCGGTCCTCCAGGCCTCCTCTGCGGTCGTCCAAGCCGCTGACTGCGTCCAGTCCGCTGCTGTGGTCCAGGCCTCTGCGGTCCTCCAGGCCTCCTCTACGGTCGTCCAGGCCTCCTCTACGGTCGTCCAGGCCTCCTCTATGGTCCTCCAGGTTTCCTCTGCGGTCCTCCAGGTCTCTTCTGCGGTCCTCCAGGCCTCCTCTGCGGTCGTCCAAGTCGCTGACTTCGTCCAGTCCGCTGCTGTGGTCCAGGCCTCCTCTACGGTCGTCCAGGCCTCCTCTGCGGTCCTCCAGGTTTCCTCTGCGGTCGTCCAGGTTTCCTCTGCGGTCCTCCAGGTCTCTTCTGCGGTCCTCCAGGCCTCCTCTGCGGTCGTCCAAGCCGCTGACTTCGTCCAGTCCGCTGCTGTGGTCCAGGCCTCTGCGGTCCTCCAGGGCTCCTCTACGGTCGTCCAGGTCTCCTCTGCGGTCGTCCAGGTCTCCTCTGCGGTCCTCCAGGCCTCCTCTGCGGTCGTCCAAGCCGCTGACTTCGTCCAGTCCGCTGCGGTCCTCCAGGCCTCCTCTGCGGTCCTCCAGGCCTCATCTGCGGTCCTCCAGGCCTCGGTCGTCCAGGCCGCTGACTTGAACCGCTTGGTGGTGTGTTGCAATTATGGTGCGGCAAACTCCAACTTGCCATTCTTCCCTCGTTTGTTCAATGACTTTCTTCATGGCTTCTACCATCTGTTCCTTTATGCCTTCTTTAAGGCCAGCCACATCGGTCTGCAGCTGATTGACCTGTCCACCAACTTCTGACTCCATATTGGTCACCTTACTGAGTAGCTCCTTTAGTAAAACAGGACAGGTACACTGGCAGTCCTGCACTTTGGTGTTCACATCTGTGAAATGCAACCTTCTTTGTGGTGAATGTGTCATGTCTTCTTGTCCAGGGGTGGCTACATGGTCCAAAAAAGAAGCTTCCTGATGCAGCGTGTTTGTCACGTCCTCTAGCACCGGTATTTCCAGATTCATTGGCTGAACACTGTGATCTGCAGGAGATGGAACAATTACATCATTTGCCACACCACATATCAGCTCCAACTTATTATTCTTTGCCTTGGCATTTTTTCGTGGTTTCACCACATTTTCTTTCTGAGCCGCCTTGGCAGTTTTCTTCTTCTTTTGTGGGACTACTGCAGCAAGTTTCTGTGCCACTGATGGGTGGGTTTTGGCACTCCCGTAAAATCTGGTAGTCTGCATTCTTTGTCTTTTGTCTAAAAATATAAAAACCACAATAAGAAAACATGTAAAGCACAGCATGCTAAAAATAGCAAACAACTGTACATTTTCAAATAAAGTGCACAACAGTAAAGTGCAAATACTGTACAGTATTATACTTTTTTCCCTGTGCCTCCCAACATGAACCTCTGCAGGAGGGACAGAATGCTCTGTTACGGACTTCAGTTTAAATATACAGTATGATTACCATCACCTGTGCGAACAACTATACTGTACAGTAGTTACTGTATTTGATAAGATAGGTGTTTCACCACAAGTGATAGCAATCATTCAGTACTACTGCACATAGTACACCGGGATAAGCGAGGTCTATGTACATTACGTTATACCGAGCTGGATCGCTTAGCAACCTGACAAAATGGCCGCCGACCGTGAACTCCCAGCACGTGGCAGCGCTTGGATATGGAGTGAGATACAGTATGGTACAGTCCAGGGGGCAATGCTGAAGGAGCGTCACAATCCCCTAGCTCAATTACCAGAGCCATCTTAACAGCAGTGTGGGCCCCTGGACACAGCAATGCACTGGGGCCCCTACCCACCCACCAGCGGAAGGGGTGGGGGGAGCTATCAGCGGCAGCTTTGATGTTCCGCGGGGGATAGGGGGGGTTCTATCTTTCGCTCAGTATGTACAGTAGGACCTGGAGAAATAATTTCTGCTAATTATTCCTTTACTGCACAGATGGGGCAGGAAGGAGAACACTAAACTGTAGAAGGGGGCATTGTGCTGAATGAAGGGGCCCTGGTACATGACTTCCAGGGTGGTAGGGGGTGTTTAATACACAGGGGAGGAATGGATAATGGAGTGGGCTTAATATTCATCATTTTCCGGGGGTCAGGGCAGCGTGCTTTACTGCAGATATCTCCAGTTCCTGGAAATACTGTAGATTTCTTAGCTCTAATGGGGGAAAAAAAAACTAGAGTCCCACCTGTCAGGAGGTACTGGGGACACTTGTCAGGAGATACTGGGGACACCTGTCAGGACGTACTGGGGACTTGGGGATCAGACTTTAGAAGCCAGAGCAATCCACCGACAAAAATATAAAACTGCATATTACAGTAGGAGTGTGGAGCTGGAGCAGGGAACAGCTGCTTGAAGGCTGATATCTCTGGTTCTGGGCATAGTAGAGGCAAGCTGCCAGTGTCCACTGAAAGGGGGGAGTCACAGCTTTTGGAGTATACCCTCCGAAAAACTCTAAGGCAAAAAGAAACCTAGATATCTGGCTGTGAAAAACAATTAACAGGTTTGGATGGGGACCACTGCTTTGAAGCCTGCTATCTCTGGTTCCCCAGGGCCGATTTTCAAAAATCTGGTACCCCTGGAAAGAGGGGACCCTCAGCTATCAGACTAGGTCCCTTTTACTCCTGGGGCCCTTGGGCAAGAGCCCATTGAGCCCATATGAAAAGACGGCCCTGTCAATTACACCGGCGAGGTCTATGCACATTACGGTATACCGAGCTGGATCGCTTAGCAACCTGACAAAATGGCCGCCGACCGTGAACTCCCAGCACGTGGCAGCGCTCGGATATGTAGTGAGATACAGTATGGCATACATTTCACACTCCAGGGGGCAATGCTGAAGGAGCGTCACAATCCCCTAGCTCAATTACACCGGGATAAGCGAGGTCTATGCACATTACGGTATACCGAGCTGGATCGCTTAGCAACCTGACAAAATGGCCGCCGACCGTGAACTCCCAGCACGTGGCAGCGCTCGGATATGTAGTGAGATACAGTATGGCATACATTTCACACTCCAGGGGGCAATGCTGAAGGAGCGTCACAATCCCCTAGCTCAATTACACTGGGATAAGCGAGGTCTATGCACATTACGGTATACCGAGCTGGATCGCTTAGCAACCTGACAAAATGGCCGCCGACCGTGAACTCCCAGCACGTGGCAGCGCTCGGATATGTAGTGAGATACAGTATGGCATACATTTCACACTCCAGGGGGCAATGCTGAAGGAGCGTCACAATCCCCTAGCTCAATTACACTGGGATAAGCGAGGTCTATGCACATTACGGTATACCGAGCTGGATCGCTTAGCAACCTGACAAAATGGCCGCCGACCGTGAACTCCCAGCACGTGGCAGCGCTCGGATATGTAGTGAGATACAGTATGGCATACATTTCACACTCCAGGGGGCAATGCTGAAGGAGCGTCACAATCCCCTAGCTCAATTACACTGGGATAAGCGAGGTCTATGCACATTACGGTATACCGAGCTGGATCGCTTAGCAACCTGACAAAATGGCCGCCGACCGTGAACTCCCAGCACGTGGCAGCGCTCGGATATGTAGTGAGATACAGTATGGCATACATTTCACACTCCAGGGGGCAATGCTGAAGGAGCGTCACAATCCCCTAGCTCAATTACACTGGGATAAGCGAGGTCTATGCACATTACGGTATACCGAGCTGGATCGCTTAGCAACCTGACAAAATGGCCGCCGACCGTGAACTCCCAGCACGTGGCAGCGCTCAAATATGGAGTGAGAGATGGTATACATTTTAAAATACACCGGGATAAGTTGTACAGGCCAGGGAGCAATGCACAGGGACATTCATCATTTACGTATATAAATAATTGTAAACCGTAAATGAAAGAATTACCGGTCAAATACTGTATGACGAAACTGTGTCAATGAGCTGGAACACGTGAGCCTAGCAGAAGTTTTCGAAGGCAGAAACAGAGAGCAAATTATCAGGAGATTTCTGAAAGGTCGGAGAAGATCCAGACAGCAAGTCTGCCTACGAGGAAACAGCTTTGCAAAGTGGGTAGCGGGCGGTGACTGAGACGCTCTTTTATTCACATTCAAAAGTACAGTATGCTCTGTGATTGGTGTAAGGATGAATGCGCCTATATTGGCACCAATCACAGCGGTAAGAATTCCTTTTGTGTGAATGTGAATAAAAGAGCGTCTCAGTCACCGCCCCGCTACCCACTTTGCAAAGCTGTTTCCTCGTAAGCAGACTTGCTGTGTGGATCTTCTCCGACCTTTCAGAAATCTCCTGATAATTTGCTCTCTGTTTCTGCCTTCGAAAACTTCTGCTAGGCTCACGTGTTCCAGCTCATTGACACAGTTTCGTCATACAGTATTTGACCGGTAATTCTTTCATTTACGGTTTACAATTATTTATATACGTAAATGATGAATGTCCCTGTGCATTGCTCCCTGGCCTGTACAACTTATCCCGGTGTATTTTAAAATGTATACCATCTCTCACTCCATATTTGAGCGCTGCCACGTGCTGGGAGTTCACGGTCGGCGGCCATTTTGTCAGGTTGCTAAGCGATCCAGCTCGGTATACCGTAATGTGCATAGACCTCGCTTATCCCAGTGTAATTGAGCTAGGGGATTGTGACGCTCCTTCAGCATTGCCCCCTGGAGTGTGAAATGTATGCCATACTGTATCTCACTACATATCCGAGCGCTGCCACGTGCTGGGAGTTCACGGTCGGCGGCCATTTTGTCAGGTTGCTAAGCGATCCAGCTCGGTATACCGTAATGTGCATAGACCTCGCTTATCCCAGTGTAATTGAGCTAGGGGATTGTGACGCTCCTTCAGCATTGCCCCCTGGAGTGTGAAATGTATGCCATACTGTATCTCACTACATATCCGAGCGCTGCCACGTGCTGGGAGTTCACGGTCGGCGGCCATTTTGTCAGGTTGCTAAGCGATCCAGCTCGGTATACCGTAATGTGCATAGACCTCGCTTATCCCAGTGTAATTGAGCTAGGGGATTGTGACGCTCCTTCAGCATTGCCCCCTGGACTGTGAAATGTATGTCATACTGTATCTCACTACATATCCGAGCGCTGCCACCTGCTGGGAGTTCACGGTCGGCGGCCATTTTGTCAGGTTGCTAAGCGATCCAGCTTGGTATACCGTAATGTGCATAGACCTCGCTTATCCCGGTGTAATTGAGCTAGGGGATTGTGACGCTCCTTCAGCATTGCCCCCTGGACTGTGAAATGTATGCTATACTGTATCTCACTACATATCCGAGCGCTGCCACGTGCTGGGGGTTCACGGTCGGTGGCCATTTTTAGTGTGCATAGAACTCGCTTATCCACATAGGCCCCTGTGTTTTTAACTACTATATTGAGATGCACATTTCTAGGCCTACAGTATTTAATATACAGTAAGCAGCATTGTTGTTAGGCAATAATTGAAGAATTTACATACAGTACTGACATGTACTGTATGTAATGCTTGTACATCATGTCAGTCGACCCTTATGCTGTACACTACTGTAAGTCTCACAGGGCCCATGCACTTCCAAGGAGGGTTATTTACTGTACTGTATCTGTTTCATACAGGAAACTAATTGCAGTCCATAACACTGAAGTGGTATTTTCAGTACTGTACAGTATACAATACTTAAATTTGAACATCAGGTACTGGATAGTAAACATGTACAGTATTAACTTCTATCATAAAACTCTTATGCATTTTCAGATGTGTAAATTTTAGACTACAGTATTCACAAATGTTTTTTCTCCATACAGGAATTATAGTTGGACAACATGCCAGTAACTATCAACAAAACGATGAGCAAGATAATCGCCAACATGAAAAAAGAAAATAAAACCATCAAAGAGATCCATGCATGGCTCAAGGAAAGTGGCATTATAGTCACTTTAGAAACGGTGCGCTATCATGCATTCGAGAGAACAACGCCCAGATTTGTATTTCCTACAAAATGCACATGGTACGTACACTACTGTAATGTTTAAATGACTTGCTTTATACCATAAACAATTTTTTTGAATTAAAATAAAAACTTCATCAATTGTAACTGTGATTGTGCTGTTCATGAATTCATATTTTTCATACTGTATTGTACTGTAGGAGAGTGCAACAAATTGTGGAGGAACTAACTCGTGAGGATGATGAGCGTACTGCTCTGCAAATAAAACGAATTCTCCATTCCAAGTATGACCTGGACATATCGGCCACCAGCATCAGAAGGATGCGACGGAAAATGGGATGGACCTTTGGCGCAACAAGGTAAAATACTGAAAGCAGTATAAACCATACAGTAAATGCACTGTTAATAATCCCTTGATACGTGATATAATAATGCCATAAATCATTATACAGAGTGTGTACTTTATACTATATACAGTATGTGTGTGTGTATATACTGTATATATTCTATCCCAAAAGAGATACCTACTGTATAGGCACTCAGAGACAGCAATGAAGCATTGCCTGCTTATTGTGATGATTACATACTGTATACTGTGTGTGTGTGTGTGTGTGTGTGTGTGTGTGTGTGTGTGTGTGTGTGTGTATGTACAGTATGTATATATATATTACTCTGTATGTACCTTAATGTACTGTATGTACAGTTTAATGTATACAGTAGGTATATAATACAGTATACTGCACATACAGTCTACTGTATATACAGTAATCTGTAAATCTGTAATTTCATAACTGTATCTGATTTCATTATTTTTGGCTCTTCACAGGATATCTCCAATGATAAGAGATGTGAATAAAGAAAAGAGAGTGGAACAGGCACGGCGATGGATTGAGAGTGGTGAAACATTTGATGATGTCATTTTCACAGATGAATCGTCTGTTGCCCTTGAGCGGTTCTCCAGAATGTCATTCAGGAAACGTAACCATATCTCTTTAAAACCACGCCCAAAGCATCCATTGAAAGTCCATGTATGGGGAGGCATATCACGATTAGGAGCTGGTCCCCTATTATTTTTCGAAGGTACAGTACTATACTTTATTCTGTGCCTGTGTTCTGTAAAAATACATGCTGTACTGTAGAGTACGTGTAACTGCACAATAAAAGGAGTTGCTTATTAATGAACAACATTTTTTGATTTCTGTAGGAATCATGGATAAGAAATTTTTCCAAGAAACAATAGTAGAGGAATGTATGGTGCCATTTGTGAATAAATATTACCCAACTCACCATAGGATATTCCAAGACAATGATCCTAAACACTCCGCCTCAGCCAAATTTATGGAAGAGAAAGGTATGAATTGGGAACGCACACCACCAGAGTGAGTATTCTTTCAACAGTGTACAAGTAAAATTTTGGATAGCACTCTAGTACTGTAAAAAAAAAATTTGTTTAATAAACAGTACAATATTGTATGTTTAATTTTCTCTATTTACTGTAATGTAATTAATTTTTTCTATACGCTTTTTTTTAATTTTTATATAGATCACCAGACATGAACCCAATCGAATTAGTGTGGGCTCAATTGAAGAGGTACGTTAGGAGTGTTGCAAAGCCAACAACAAAACAGCAACTGGTGGATGGGATAAAGAAATTTTGGCTAGAAGTACTCACACCTGAACATTGTAATAATTATATAAATCACCTGTATAAAGTATTACCTGTTGTAGTCGAAAGAAATGGTCAAGCCACAAATATGTAGTTCTGTACTGTATTTTCTGTTTAAAATTTTAAATTGGTGCATTATTAAAAAAAATTATAAAATTGCCTTTGTCTGATTATTGCATAAACTAATGTAGAATATTATACAGTAGTAATGTTATTGATGTGTATGAACAGTTATTTTCAGTTTTATAAGTCCTGAATAAGAGTACTGTACATTTTGATCAGTGCAGTACATGGAATCGGATGTTGTAATACTTTTTTTTTACATTAATATTGATGTTTTTCCAATAAATATTCAATTTTACAGTATGGTACGGTACAGTACATGAGGGTACCTGTACAGTATGATACATCATTATGGGGGAGAAATACTGTATCCACTAAATGTACAGCAAAATGTTTTTTTCTTATTACAAACACACAAATGCATCTCAGATGGAAATATGCTATACACAGCAGACAGCTTATGGTGACAGAACTTCCCTACTGTATCCCCACCCATAGTCGTGGTATATTTTAGATTGCCTAATGAGACACTCCTGCAGCATTGCCAATGATTCATGTAAAACCTGTGTGCAAACAGTATCTGTATTGAATGCAAAGTACAGTAAGAGTACAGTATACAGTATTATCAGAGCCAAACCTGACCAACATGATGCCCTAGGCTAGATTTTGGCTGATGCCCTCTTGCACAGATGCTACGTAGTTCCGCCTCTAACCCTGCACCCCTTTCCCAGCACCATCACCCATTTTGGCGCTCCTACCCCCTATAATCTAAATAAGAACAATGTGCACATTTAGTGCCAGCCCAAAACAGTGTACAGTATGTTCTTGCTGGGAAGGGGCATGGTAACACAATAATACCCGAAGATGAAATGACACAACACAGTACTGCAACTTTATTCACATTATATCATGCAGTGGTGTCTCTTATTCTCATGACATCATATCATAGTACCACATTACTCCTAACAGTAATGCCCCTTATTCACATTACACCCCACCACATTCATCTTTATTTACATTAGACCACAGGTTCTCAAACTCAGTCCTCAGGACCCCACACAGTGCAGGTTTTGCAGGTCTCACAGAATCACAAGTGAAAAAATTAGCTCCACCTACTGTATGGACCTTCTAAAATGTGTCAGTTAGTAATGAATACATCTGTGCACTTGCTGGTTTACCTGCAAAACATGCACTGTGTGGGGTCCTGAGGACCAAGTTTGAGAACCACTGCATTAGACCATGCAGTAGTGCCCTTTCCTTATGTTACACCAGAAAATATTGTAGTACACCTTATACACATACAGTACAGTAATGCCACACATTAGTAATGCATTTCATATTTAAATTTTCTGATTTAATTTCATAGAGCCGCAGTCACTCACAGAATATAGGCATGTACTGTAGCATCTCATTTTATTCAGCAGAAGCTGATTATTCCCGTTTGGCTAGTTTGCCGCCTCTGTACAGTATATTACAATAGAAAAAAGTTATAGTGTCAGTGAAAAAAGCACCTCATGACAGATACTGTACACAAGCTCATGTCTAAATACTGTATACTGTAAGCAGTGACATTAAGGGGTACAGTACTGTATATGCAATTGCGGTCGAATTCCGGCAGGAATACGGAAAAAATGGACACGGGATCCCCCATCTTTTTAGAACCAGCACCGGGCTCTGCGCCTGGTCCTGGTGCAAAAAATAAGGGGGACAAAAAAGCGTAGGGGTTCCCCATATTTTTTGAATCAGCACTGGGCTCCACTAGCTGGACAGATAATGCACAGCCGGGGGACACTTTTATACCGGTCCCTGCGGCCATGGAATTAAATACCCAACTAGTCACACCTGGCCGGAGTACCCTGGAGGAGTGGGGGCCCCTTAAATCAAGGGGACCCCCCTCCAGCCACTCGATTATCTCTATCACCCCTGTGTATTGTAGCTAGGGGATTGTGACGCTCCTTCAGCATTGCCCCGTAGCCTGCAAAATCTGTGCTGTTATTTGCTCCATAGCTGAGTGCCTCCTAGGAGTTAGGAGTCACAGGCGGTAGCCATTTCAATTGAGTCTGCCCTGCTATAGAATTGTATGTGTACATTACCGTACGGTGCATAGAACCTTTACAGTAGAAACTCTCCTGCAGCTTTGGCCTGCTTTACTGTATGTACTGTAAAACTTGTGTTTTGTCAGTTTGCTATGCGACCGAGCCCGGTGTAACGTACTGTAATGTGCATAGACCTCGCTTATCTCTGTGTATTTTGGCTAGGGGATTGTGACGCTCCTTCAGCATCGCCCCGTAGCCTGCACAGCTTATGCCATTTCTCATTCCATACCCAACTGCTGCCTGCCACGAGGTGGGGGTTCAGGAGGTGGGGGTTCATGGGTAGTGGTCGTTTTGACAGTGTGCTATGCGATTGAGTCCGGTGTACCGTAATACTGTATGCAATCCTACAGTAGCTTATCCCTATCTCCCCTGTGTATTTTGGTTAGGGGATTGTGACGCTCCTTCAGCATTGCCCCATAACCTGCACAAGGGTTCAGGGGCGGCGGCCATTTTGCCAGTGTGCTACAGTATGTGATCGAGTCCGGTGTACCATAATGTGCATACTGTGTATTTTAGCTAGGGGATTGTGACGCTCCTTCAGCATTGCCCCCTGGAGTGTGAAATGTATGCCATACTGTATCTCACTACATATCCGAGCGCTGCCACGTGCTGGGAGTTCACGGTCGGCGGCCATTTTGTCAGGTTGCTAAGCGATCCAGCTCGGTATACCGTAATGTGCATAGACCTCGCTTATCCCAGTGTAATTGAGCTAGGGGATTGTGACGCTCCTTCAGCATTGCCCCATAGTCTGTACAATCTGGACTATTACTTGCTCCGTAGCCTAGGGCCTCTGTGGGGCAAGGAGTCATAGGTGGTAGCCATTTCTATTCAGTCTGCCCAGCTACAGAATTGTACAGTATGTGTACTGTACGGAGCATAGAACCTTAACCTGCATAGAACCTGCACACCGGACTCGATCGCATAGAACCGCTCATGCAGCTTTGCCCTGGTTTATGTGAATAAAAAAAATAATAAAGTGTCTGAAAAAAACTAACATGCATTCGTACTTAAGGAATCGAACCCTGGACTCTGAGTATAGGAAGCGAAACACTTCACCACTTCGCCGCAGACAAATGTATAAATCCGTTGGTTTTGATTATGCTGTAATGGCTACGGGATTAGGACGATAACATACTGTACAAAATTCCTAATCTTGAGAGGCAATAGTGAACTTGTAACACACATCCATTTGCGACAGTGTACACTACTGGTTTTACAGTACTGTATGTTTTGTCTGCGGGACTTGGACGCTCACATACAGTATTCATAAAGTATTGTAGATGGATCATATACTGTATGCTGTACTATTTGCGTCGGTGTCGTATATACAGTACTGTATTAAATAATGCAGCGTAATGAGTACAGTATTTACTGTATGCAGCGTAATGAGACACCTTAGTAAAGTAGGCCTTATTATGTATTTCAGTATTGTATTTTACGGGAGACCACACGCATGCGCAGTGGTGATTGTAAAAAGCGACATCTGGTGGCTGATCGCAGGTATTACACGTAAAGGTAACGCCAAACGTCAAATGTCTGTCTCCGTGCGATTAGATAGCCTCTCTGTGACTAGGCGCGCCTCGCTACGCCCCAGTACGCTGCGTATGGTCGAACGGGACAAACGCCGCAGCCACTCAAGATAAAGGTGGCTACATCTGTACTTTATCACCTTGCACTTTATCAGTTCACCAGGCTTAATAGATCTGCCCCAATGTTTCAAAATGGAATGCATCAAGAGAACGGTGTTGGTATTGTAAAAATACACACAGCTCCTGGTATTTCCTGGTGGTCTCCCATCCAAGTACTAAAACCAGGACCAACACTGCTCAGCTTCCATGATCAGGAGAGATTGGGCAAATCCAGTGTGCTGTGGCTGTAGATGAGCTCGTGGTTTCTGTTAGAGCTCTTCTACTTCTAACTTCTGGTACATAAAAGAATATGTGTAAAAATTAAATGTACAGTACCAAGAAAAGGGTGTTGGTAGTTTAAAAACACCTAAAGAATCTGATAATACATGGATGGGAGACTGCTTGGTAGTAACAAAGTCCAATACTGCTTTGCTTCAAAGATCAAATGAGATTGGGCATATCCAGTGTGGTGTGGCTTTAGATAAGCTTTGTGGTTTCTGTTAGAGCTCTTCTACTTCTAACTACTGGTACATTAATGAATATGTATAAGGTTGTAGTTTATCCAATATCCCTTTACTACCTTACCTCCCCCCCCCCCTCCCCTCCCCTCCCCTCCCCTCCTTATAGCTTCCTTTGTTCTCTCCTCCTCGTGTGTGCGTTATTTGTTTTCTCATACGTCCTAGAGGATGCTGGGATCACATTAAGAACCATGGGGTATAGACGGGATCCGCAGGAGACATGGGCACTTTAAGACTTTCAAAGGGTGTGAACTGTCTCCTCCCTCTATGCCCCTCCTCCAGACTCCAGTTTTAGAATTGTGCCCAGTGAGACTGGATGCACTACAGGGGAGCTCTACTGAGTTTCTCTGAAAAGACTTATGTTAGTTTTTCTTATTTTCAGGGAGGCTGCTGGCAACAGTCTCCCTGCTTCGTGGAACTTAGGGGAGAGAAGTATGACCAACTTCTAGTGAGTTCAATGGCTCTGCTTCTGGCTGACAGGACACCATTAGCTCCTGAGGGTGCTGATCGCTGGGTACGCCTAGATGCCCACTCCCGTAGCCTGCCATCACCCCCTTACAGAGCCAGAAGTCAGAAGACAGGCGAGTAGCAGAAGAACAGAAGACTTCTTCTCCAGTGACGGCATTCTGAGGTACCACGCAGCGAGCGGAATGCTGTGCGCCATGCTTCCACACAAACACAGGCACTGCAGGGTGCAGGGCATGTGGGTGGGTGGGGGGGGGGGCACCCTGGGCAGCATAAATTCCTCACAAAAGGCTGGCAAAAGTGGACATTAGTGCCTGGGCACTGTCCTTACCCCGCCAGCGTAATTAATTATTTGTTTCTGAGCGGGACAGAAGCGTGCCATTACAGCGGCGGGGCTTCTTCCTCACCTCACCAGCACATCTATAGAGCGTTACAAGTCTATCACTATAGAGTTTATTATTTCCCAGACTGTGTACTTTTGGCGCTGGGTTGTGAGCTGAAAAATCCTCTCTGTCCCTCTGACAGATTTACTGTAGGTCTATCCCCCATAAGCCGATGTGTCTGTGGGTACTTGGTACATGTGTGTCAACATGTCGGTGGCTGAATGTTTTTCCCAAGAGGAAACTATATTAGGAATGCAGACATATGATGGTGGCCCTGTTGGCACCACCAATAACTGACTGGGTGAAAGTTTCAATAATATCAGAGTGAGGTTGGATAAATCTGTGTCCCAGACACAGACGTAGAGAATAGATGTGATGTTCATGGCTATGCTTCTTTTCCCTCAGGCCCGCAAAAATGTTACTACACACTGATACTGACTCGGATACTGATTCCTATGTCGACCATAATATTTCCTGATTAGATCCAATATTGGCAAGGAGCATTCAGTACATGATTGTGGATATTAAGGACATATTAACATCACTGAGGACCCTGCTGTTCCTGACAAAGGGGTCTATATGTATGTATATATAGATATATAATGAAAGCTGATGTAACGTTCCTCCATCCCTGTTTGAGAAAGTCTGGGCCAGCTCGACAAGATGGTTTCAAATCCCCAAAAAGTTTCCGATTGTTTATTCATTTCCTGCTGCGGACAGAATAAAGTGGGAGTCACCCCCTGTTCTGCACGGGGCCCTGTCACAAATCCAGCGGATCGTATGCAGGAAGCTACATTATTTCTAGTTATGTAACCACGGGTACATTACTTAGACCTGCCATTACATGCGCATGGGTGAGTAGTAGTATTCAAGAATTGGTCGAATACCTTGTCTTCCGATATAGATATCTTGGAGAGATGGGATACTCCTTACGTTGGATCATATCAAGGACACTGCAGCATACTTACGACTGCAAGGGATATAGGACTCTTGAGTTCACGGGCCAATTTCATGGCAGTCTCGGATAGGAGGGCATTGTGGATTCACCAAGGGAATGCTGATGCTGACTCCAAGAAGAGAGGGAGTCTCTTCACTATGAAGGTGAAGCCTTGTTTGGCAACGGCCTAGTTAATTTGATCTCGGCAGCTCCCGCAGGTAAGTCAACCTTCTTGCCCTATGTTCCCTCTCAACGGATGAAGACGCATCATTGTCTAACGCAGTCATTTTGTCCCAATAGATATGCAAGAAGTTAAGATTCCCCTTTCTTTGCAGGTAGAGGAAGGAGAAGAGGGAAGAGGTCTGTAGCCTCTTCAAGATCGCAGGAGCAGAGATCGTCCTCTGCTTCTGCCAAATCCACTGCATGACGCTGGGGCTCTCTTGCAGGAGCCCACACCAGTGGGGGCACGTCTAAAACACTTCAGTCAGTTCTGGATTAATTTGGACCTGGACTCGTGGGTTTTACAAATAGTGTCACAAGGGTACAAACTGGGGTTTCAAGACGTTCCCCCTCACCGATTGTTCAAATCGGCCTTAGTCAGCAGGGAGAAGGTTTTTATTCAAGCCTCTTCGTGCTCCCGAAGCCGGACGGCTCAGTCAGACCAATCTTAAATCTGAAATCCCTCAATTTCTCCCTAAAGAAATTCAATTTCAAGATGGAATCTCTCAGGGTAGGGATCTCCAGTCCGGAGGAAGGAGATTTCATGGTTTTGGTAGACATAAGGATGCCTAATTACATGTTCCCGTTTAGCCACTGCATCAAGCTACCTGAGGTTTGCAATTCAGGATTGTCATTACCAATTTCAGACGTTGCCGTTTGGTCTGTCCACGGCTCCGAGGATTTTCACCTGGGTGATGGTGGAAATGATGGTTCTCCTTCGCAAGCAAGGAGTCACAATTATGCCGTACTTGGATGATCTCCTGATAAAGGCGAGATCCAGGGACCAGTTGGTGCAAAACATCTACTCTCCCTGACAGTTCTTCAACAACATGGTTGGCTCCTAAACTTGCCAAAATCGCAGTTGGTCCCAATAACGTGGTTGTTGTTTCTGGGAGTCATACTGGACACAGAAGAGGCTTTCTTCCAGTGGAAAGGCTATGGAGTTCCAGAGTCTGGTCAAACAAATTCTGAAACCAGCAAGAGTGTTAATCCATCAATGCATTCTGTTGCTGGGGAAGATGGTTGCGGCCTACGAGGCCATTCAGTTTGGCAGGTTCCATGCCAGAGTGTTCCAGTGGGACCTGTTGGACAAGTGGTCCGGATCCCACCTACACATGCACCGGAGGATAATCCTGTCTTCCAAGACCAGAATCTTACTCCATTGGTGGCTGCACAGTTCTCACCTCCTAGAGGGGCGATGGTTCGGGATCCAGGACTGGATCCTAGGGACCATGGATGCAACCCTCCGAGGCTGGGGAGCAGTCACACAGGGGGAAAACATCCAAGGAAGATGGTCAAGTCAGGAAAGTTTTCTCCACATAAATGTTCTGGAGTTAAGGGCCATTTAATAACTGCAGACACAGTACACACTGGGGCGGGTGCCCAGCATCCTCTACGGACTAAGAGAAAAGGATTTACCGGTAGGTATTAAAATCCTATTTTCTCTAACGTCCTAGAGGATGCTGGGGACTCCGTAAGGACCATGGGGATAGATAGGCTCCGCAGGAGACATGGGTACTTTAAGAAAGACTTTAGTTCTGGGTGTGCACTGGCTCCTCCCTCTATGCCCCTCCTCCAGACCTCAGTTTGATACTGTGCCCGGTGGAGACTGGGTGCTTTTCAGGAGCTCTCCTGAGCTTTCTGACAGAAAGTATTTTGTTAGGTTTTTAATTTTCAGGGAGCACTGCTGGCAACAGACTCCCTCATCGAGGGACTGAGGGGAGAGAAGCAGCCCTACTCTCTGAGTTGCAAGGTCCTGCTTCTTAGGCTACTGGACACCATTAGCTCCAGAGGGATTGGTACGCATGATCTCACCCTCGCCGTCCGTCCCAGAGCCGCGCCTCCGTCCCCCTTGCAGAGCCGGAAGATAGAAGCCGGGTGAGTATGAGAAGAAAAGAAGACTTCAGAGGCGGCAGAAGACTTCATGATCTTCACTGAAGTAACGCACAGCACTGCAGCTGTGCGCCATTGCTCCCATACACCTCACACACTCCGGTCACTGTAAGGGTGCAGGGCGCAGGGGGGGGGGGCACCCTGGGCAGCAATATAAACCTCTTTTTGGCAAAAATATAACACATATACAGCGGGGCACTGTATATATGTATGAGCCCCCGCCAATTTTACAGTTTAAGCGGGACAGAAGCCTGCCGCCGAGGGTGCGGGGCTTCTCCCTCAGCACTCACCAGCGCCATTTTTTCTTCACAGCACCGCTGAGAGGAAGCTCCCCGGACTCTCCCCTGCTTATACCACGGTAGACAAGAGAGTTGAAAAGAGGGGGGGGGGGGGGCACATAATTTGGCGCAAATTACATACAGCAGTACTACTGGGCAAACATTAAGTTACTGTGTATTCCTGGGTTATATAGCGCTATGGTGTGTGCTGGCATACTCTCTCTCTGTCTCTCCAAAGGGCCTTGTGGGGAAACTGTCTTCAGAAAAAGCATTCCCTGTGTGTGTGGTGTGTCGGTACACGTGTGTCGACATGTCTGAGGAAGAAGGCTATATTAGAGAGGAGCAGGAGCAAATGAATGTGGTGTCTCCGCCGACAGCTGATTGGATGGATATGTGGAATGTTTTAAATGCTAGTGTAAACTCATTGCACAAAAGATTAGACAAGGCTGAAGCTTTGGGACAGTCAGGGTCTCAACCCATGCCTGATCCTATGTTGCAGGGACTGTCAGGGTCTCATAAGCGCCCACTATCCCAGATTGTTGACACAGATACAGACACGGATTCTGACTCCAGTGTCGATTACGATGATGCAAAGTTACAGCCAAAATTGGCAAAATCCATTCGATATATGATTATGGCAATAAAAGATGTTTTGCACATCAGAGAGGAACCCCCTGTCCCTGACAAGAGGGTACATATGTACAAGGTGAAAAAGCCTGAGGTAACCTTTGAGGGGGTCACACGAGCTGAACGAGTTATGTGAAAAAGCTTGGGAATCTCCAGATAAAAGACTGCAGATTTCCAAAAGGATTCTTATGGCGTATCCTTTCCCATCAATGGATAGGTTACGATGGGAATCCTCCCCTAGGGTGGACAAAGCATTAACACGCTTATCCAAGAAGGTAGCCCTCCCGTCCCAGTATACGGCTACCCTCAAAGAGTCTGCTGACCGCAAACAGGAGATTACCCTGAAGTCCATTTATACACATTCAGGTACCTTACTCAGACCGGCAATTGCGTCGGCCTGGGTGTGTAGTGCTGTAGCGGCATGGACGGATACCTTATCTGAGGGGATGGATACCCTAGATAAAGATACTATTTTATTGACCCTGGGGCATATAAGAGATGCTGTCCTATATATGTGTGTATGCAAACTACAGGTGGTGCTGCAGGGCTCACACCCTTTTACTTGTCTTGTAGAGCAACTCTGGAGCTGTTTCTGGGTCCAGCTGCTGCAAGAAATCAGCTTGAATGCTTCAGGGGCTGGGGCATGGCCAACATGAGCCCACACTGATGGGGGGTGGGGGTGTATAAAGCGATTTAGGGGTCATCTAAGCGCAACCCCACAAAGGCCGCCATGCCCTGCGTGACCCTTTTCTCTTTTCATATGCAGACGAGGGTTGCAGCCAACTATGCCCACTGCTTGGATGACATCACTATATGCAAATCCATCTGCTTCAGGCCTTCCCCCAGGAATGCTTGCAGTAGTTGTTGCATTTGGTTTGTTGTTTGGGGGTGCTTCAGTATTAGGCAGCCTTCTGCCCTCCCACATTCGTCTGAAAATGTGTTCTCCCTGCAGTTGTTGTTCCCAGATGAGAGTTCCCTTGTGCTTCCTCAGTTGAATCTCCTTAACTTGACAGGGGTGTGCCCGAGCAGCCGCCCTCCACAGCCCTATCCCAACACATACTTATCTTGCATATGAGATCTCTTGATCATGAAGATAGTTCTCACAGGGTGAGGTTCATCCATTACATTTTAAAGTAGGAAGGTACAAATTACATATTCAAATTACATATATGTGCTGGATTCAAATGTTTCCCCCCCTTCCTTTCTCAATTGTGCCCATCAGCATCTATTCTAATGTTGCTGCCAATGGGTGTGACGCATTCATTTCTTCTGTGGGGTACACTGGACTCCACAAGGATTCACATTGTATATGTACACCAGAGTAGGATCTTGATCTGAGGCACCAACAGGCATAAAGCTTTTGACTGTTCCCAAGATGCTCAGCGCCCCCTCCTCTATAACCTCGCTTCCATGAACAGGGAGCTCAGTTTGTAGTTGGTGCCTTCAGTAGCAGGCCACTTAACAGGGGGCTGCCTCAGGCAGCCTATTCTTAGCTATTAATTTTGGCAAGAAAAGAAGAACTTTTTTTATAAGAATCTATAAGGGCTGCAGCAGGCTAGGTCTAATAGACCTCTTTACTGCAGCTCCATCACTCCCAGTGGCGCAGTATACTCCCGTGCCCCGGTTGCTGGGTCACTGCAGCGGAGGCTCCGGTTTCTTCCTAAGGTCAGTCACACACACACCGCCCTCCGGGATCACGAGGCCGCTGATGGGGGCGGGCCGTGTGCGCACTGGCGTGGACACTGATTACTGGGCAGCCGCTCCACTAGCCACCAGGGACAGTTAAGGAGCACAGCTCTGGGGTTTTTTCTCCTATATTAACCCCATTTTGTACTACCCGCAGTGCATTGTGATAGGTAATGGGGCCTGATTCAGGTTGGATCGCAATCCAACTGCAAAAACTGCTAAGAGCATACGCATCCGCCTGCATTTTCTGGGGCACCCCGCAGATAATGCGATCACCTCTGCCTGTGAATCGGTGAAGGGGGGGGGGGAGGGGGGTCAACAACACTCCATTTCCAAGTCGGAGATGGAGCGGTGCGGGGGCACGGTTTCAAAATGGGGTCGGCAACGGAGAAACAGGAGGCGTGGTCAGAGCAGCTGCATGACATCACATGGGCCGGACTCTGCCAGTGGAGCCCCAGCGTCATGAGGTAGATTTTGTAGAGGCCGGGGAGGACTTCTGTTCCTGGGAACTAGCTGTGTTGTGCAGCTTTATTCCTCTGCCCCTACCTCTGGCAAGAAAGGACGCACCTCGCACTTTCTTGTTTCTTTGTGACCGAAAGGACTGCATTTGATAATGCTGTTTCTTATGCTGTGAGGGAACATAAGGTAAAAAATTTGATTTTCCAACTGTAGCTGTGCGTGTTAATGCTTTGTCCATCCTACGGGAGGATTTCCATCGTAACCTATCCGTTGATGGAAAAGGATACGCCATAAGAATCCTTTTGGAAATCTGCAGTCTTTTATCTGGAGATTCCCAAGCTTTTTCACATAACTCGTTCAGCTCGTGTGACCCCCTCAAAGGTTACCTCAGGCTTCTTTCCCTTGTACATATGTACCCTCTTGTCAGGGACAGGGGGTTCCTCTGTGATGTGCAAAACATCTTTTATTGCCATAATCATATATCGAATGGATTTTGCCAATTTTGGCTGTAACTTTGCATCATCGTAATCGACACTGGAGTCAGAATCCGTGTCGGTATCTGTGTCAACAATCTGGGATAGTGGGCGCTTATGAGACCCTGACAGTCCCTGCAACATAGGATCAGGCATGGGTTGAGTCCCTGACTGTCCCAAAGCTTCAGCCTTGTCTAATCTTTTGTACAATGAGTTTACACTAGCATTTAAAACATTCCACATATCCATCCAATCAGGTGTCAGCGGAGACACCACATTCATTTGCTCCCGCTCCTCTCTAATATAGCCTTCTTCCTCAGACATGTCGACACACGTGTACCGACACACCACACACACAGGGAATACTTTTTCTGAAGACAGTTTCCCCACAAGGCCCTTTGGAGAGACAGAGAGAGAGTATGCCAGCACACTCCCCAGCGCTATATAACCCAGGAATAACACAGTAACTTAATGTTTGTCCAGTAGCGCTGCTGTATGTAATTTGCGCCGAATTATGTGCCCCCCCTCTCTTTTCAACCCTCTTCTCTACCGTGGTATAAGCAGGGGAGAGTCCGGGGAGCTTCCTCTCAGCGGTGCTGTGGAGAAAAAATGGCGCTGGTGAGTGCTGAGGGAGAAGCCCCGCCCCCTCGGCGGCAGGCTTCTGTCCCGCTTAAACTGTAAAATTGGTGGGGGCTCATACATATATACAGTGCCCAGCTGTATATATGTTATATTTTTGCCAAAAAGAGGTTTATATTGCTGCCCAGGGCGCCCCCCCTGCGCCCTGCACCCTTACAGTGACCGGAGTATGTGAGGTGTATGGGAGCAATGGCGCACAGCTGCAGTGCTGTGCGCTACCTCAGTGAAGATCATGAACTCTGTGGAGCCCGTCTATCCCCATGGTCCTTACGGAGTCCCCAGCATCCTCTAGGACGTTAGAGAAACTAGGATTTTAATACCTACCGGTAAATCCTTTTCTCTTAGTCTGTTGAGGATGCTGGGCACCCGTCCCAGTGAGTACTGTGTCTGCAGTTATTAAATGGCCCTTAACTCCAGAACATTTATGTGGAGACAACTTTCCTGACTTGACCATCTTCCTTGGACGTTTTCCCCCTGTGTGACTGCTCCCCAGCCTCGGAGGGTTGCATCTGTGGTCCCTAGGATTCAGTCCTGGATCCCGTACCATCGCCCCTCTAGGAGGTGAGAACTGTGCAGCCACCAATGGAGTGAGATTCTGGTCTTGGAAGACAGGATTATCCTCCGGTGCATGTGTAGGTGGGATCCGGACCAATTGTCCAACAGGTCCCACTGGAACACTCTGGCATGGAACCTGCCAAACTGAATGGCCTCGTAGGCCACAACAATCTTCCCCAGCAACTGAATGCATTGATGGATTAACACTCTTGCTGGTTTCAGAATTTGTTTGACCAGACTCTGGATCTCCATAGCCTTTCCACTGGAAGAAAACCTCTTCTGTGTCCAGTATGTGTTATAATTCCAGCACTCTGGTCAGAGAAGATCTTATGGCAAGGACCGGAGCACTGGAACGGAATGCTGGGGAAGGGAGCAGGACAGGAAAATAGCCCCTGGCGCCCTAACTCTGTTGTCTCACCCGTGTTGTCAGAAATCCCCTGCGAGACTATGGTTTCTTGAGCCCTTGGCAGCCGCGTTTGAAGGGCGGATTATGTCTGCCCAACTTCGATGCCCCCCGGTCTTAATGAGAGACAAAGGGAAACCCGAGACAGGGTGATAACAAGAGGCCCTCTAACTAAACAACCTGGCCAGGGGATAAGCAAACTCAAAACTATAATATGTGCGGAGAAACCGCCAGGAAAAAGGACAACCAAAATATCCACTTGTCCAATTCTCCTACCTGGCACCGCCGAGTACCAGAGAGGACTTGTGGAAGCGGAACCCTCCGCAAATGCTCCAAACACAAAATATAAAAGGTAAAGCGGCTGAGCCGCAACACACGGCAGAGCCGCAACTCACGAACACCACTGGATATAAAACGGTGATCAGTCAGGACTCCAGGGAACCAAACGACCTCTTGGGATGAGATGACAACTCCCGAATACCGGACTTCTGCGGACTGGAATGACCGGATACAGCAGGACTGGAAACAGACTCTCAGCAAACAAAGGCAGCATGCAGGAAGCTATTACCGGCATCTGTGAGAAGCCCTGGGAGTGTATTTAACAAGGAGTCCTCCAATCAGCTGCTAATGGCTGATTAGAATAAATGCCGTGCAGCTGCCTTGCTGCACGGCCAGAGAGCAGGTGAATATCTTAATTTCCTAAAGCCTAGCAACGGGGAACGCGGTCCGCCAGTGGCGTCCCCGTTGCTATGGTCCGTGCGGCTCAGCGCGCCCGGCGTCTAGCGTTGCTAGGGAGCCGGCGGCTGTACGTGCACAGCATCTCTAGTTGCTAGGCGCCGGGCCGCGCAGACCATCAAGCGGACCCCGGCGCCTAACAGTACCCCCTCTTGAGGAGGGGTCAAGGAACCCCTAAAGCCAGGTTTCTGAGGAAATTCCCAAAAAAATGCCCTCTTGAGCCTCGGGGCATGAAGATCCTTATCCAGGACCCAAGACCTTTCCTCCGGACCATAGCCTTTCCAGTGAACCAGAAAATACAGCCGATCCCGGGACAATTTGGAATCGAGAACCTTCTCTACCAAGAACTCCTGTTGTCCCTGTACATCCACTGGAGATCTACCCTGAGAGATCTTCCGAGGAAATCTACTGGAAGAAACGTATTGTTTCAACAGGGAACAATGAAACGTATTTCCAATCCTGAGAGATCTTGGTAAACGTAACCGAAAGGCAACTGGGTTGACTCTTTTAATAATAAGAAATGGCCCAATAAATTTGGGTCCCAGTCTAGCTGAGGATTGTCGAAGCCTGATGTTGCGAGTCGACAACCACACCCTATCTCCCACCTTAAAAGTGCAAGGACGTCGGAGCCTGTCAGAAAATTTCTTCTCTCGAAAGGCCGCTTTTCTGAGAGCAAGGTGCACCTTTTTCCAAATGGCTCTGAGATGGGAGGTTAAGGTAAGCGAGGAGACTGAGGAATGATGAAAAAAAGAATTAGCTCTGGGGTGAAAACCAAAAACTGAAAAGAATGGAGACTCTTTAGTGGAGGAATGACAAGAATTATTGTAAGCAAATTCAGCCAACGGAAGAAACTCGGACCAATCATTCTGGAGTTTGGCTGAATACAAGCGCAAATATTGTTTCAATGATTGGTTAACTCGTTCGGTTTGCCCGTTGGATTGTGGGTGGTAACCGGATGTTAACGACAATTTCATCTTCAATGAGGCACAAAAACATTTCCAGAATTGTGCGATGAATTGTGGACCCCGATCAGAAACAATATCAGTAGGCAACCCATGAAGCCTGAATACATGGCGGAGAAACAAAACTGCCAACCCTTGGGCAGAAGGCAATCGGGGAAGAGCAATAAAATGAGCCATTTTACTAAAACGTTCCACTACCACCCATATGACTCGGAATCCGGCTGAAAGGGGAAGGTCAACCACAAAATCCATGAAATACGAGACCACGGCCTGAGAGGAACATTTAAGGGCATAAGTTGCCCGATGGGCAAGGAACGGGGAACTTTATGCTGTGCACAAACCTGACATGAATAAACAAATTCCTTGACGTCTTTAGAAAGACCAGGCCACCATACTGAGCGAGAGACTAACTCCAATGTCTTAGAGACTCCTGGATGCCCTGAAACTTTGTTATCATGGAATTCCGTTAAAACAGTAACTCTCAAAAACTCAGGGACGTAAAGACGACCAGCAGGAGTAATTCTAGGAGCTTGGTGTTGAAGCTGTTTTAACTGGGTAAATAAATCTTGTGTGAGGCCCGCCCAGATGACCGAAGATGGAAGTATGGGGGTAACAGGATTGTTATTGTGAACCGGAAGAAAGCTATGTGACAGGGCATCAGCCTTAGTATTCTTGGAACCAGGCCTGAAAGTGATTATAAATTTGAAACGCGTAAAAAATAATGCCCAACGTGCCTGCCGGGCATTAAGCCGCTTAGCCGATTCAATGTATTGCAGGTTCTTATGGTCAGTCAATACCGAAATAGTATGTTTTGCTCCCTCCAGCCAATGCCTCCACTCCTCGAAAGCCCATTTTACCGCCAGTAACTCCCGATTACCAACGTCATAGTTGGATTCAGCGGAGGAGAATTTCCTGGACATAAAGGCACAAGGATGTAACTCCAGAGACTCCGGATCCTTTTGAGAAAGGATAGCCCCCACTCCAACCTCCGAGGCATCAACCTCCACCACAAAGGGCAATTCCGGATTAGGATGTCTGAGGACTGGAGCCGAGACAAAGGCTTGTTTCAAGGCCCGGAAGGACAACTCAGCTTCACGCGACCAGTTGGTAGGATCCGCTCCTTTCTTTGTCAGAGCTACAATGGGAGCAACCAGGTCAGAAAAAGAATGAATGAACCTCCTATAATAATTCGCAAACCCTAAAAAACGCTGAATTGCTTTTAAATTGGTGGGTTGCGCCCAACTAAGGATGGCCTGGAGTTTCTTTGGTTCCATGGAAAATCCCTGAGGGGAAATTATGTACCCTAAAAAAGATACTTCCGTGACATGAAACTCACACTTCTCCAGCTTGGCATATAAATGATTCTCACATAACTTTTGAAGAACCAGACGCACCTGGGTAACATGTTGTTCCATTGATTTAGAAAAAATCAGGATGTCGTCTAAGTAAACGACCACGAATTTCCCTAGGAAGTCACGGAGCACATCGTTAATGAGGTCTTGAAAAACTGCCGGAGCATTGGACAGGCCGAACGGCATCACCAGGTATTCGTAGTGACCCGACTGAGTACTGAAGGCCGTTTTCCACTCATCTCCAGATTTAATTCGGATGAGGTTGTACGCTCCTCTAAGGTCAATTTTAGAAAAAATCACAGCAGAACGTAACTGATCAAAGAGTACAGAAATCAACGGCAAAGGATAGGTGTTTTTAACTGAGATCTTATTCAGGGCTCTAAAATCAATGCAAGGTCTAAGCGAGCCATCCTTTTTCTCCACAAAGAAGAAGCCTGCACTTAAAGGAGATTTTGATGGTCTAATAAATCCTTTCTCAAGGCTCTCCTTTACATAATCATTCATAGCCGCAGTTTCTGGCCCGGATAATGCATATAATCTTCCCTTTGGCAATGCGGCACCAGGAATTAACTCAATAGCACAATCATAAGGCCGATGGGGAGGCAGAATGTCCGCATTGCCTTTGGAGAAAACATCAGCAAACTCCTGGTATTCCACCGGAATGAGTTCTGGAATGATAGCTGCTACTCTGACTGGAAACGTGATACATTCCTTATCACAAAAAGTACCCCAATGTGAAATTTCCCCCGACCGCCAATCAATGGTGGGATTATGAAAGGCCAGCCAAGGGTGACCCAGAACAACTGGAACTGCTGGGCAATGTGTAAGAAAGAACTCGATTTTCTCGGAATGTAGAGCTCCTACTGTAAGTAGTACAGGGGGTGTACGGAGAGAAATAATCCCATTAGACAGCGGACTCCCATCTAAGCCGTGCATGGTGACACACCTACCCAAAGGTAACTGAGGAATGCCTAAGGCCTTAGCCCAAGTTAAATCCATAAAGTTTCCTGCAGCTCCACTGTCAACAAAAGCCGACACCGAAGAACTGAGGCTGCCAAAGGAAACTTTAACTGGGACTAAAAGGGAGTTATTCGAGGAGATAAGCTGCAGACCTAGGTGAACCCCCTCACAATTCACCTGGTCAAAGCGTTTCCCGACTTGTTCGGACAATTACGAGCAAAATGTCCCTTACCCCCACAGTACAGACAAAGACCAGAATTTTGCCTTCTGGCTCTTTCTTCAGGAGACAGCCGGGAGAGACCCATCTGCATGGTCTCCTCTACGTCTTCAGGAATGGAATATACACACGGACTTGACCTTACAGGTGCTCCTTTTTCAGCCCTCCGCTCTCTGAGACGACGATCAATCTTAATAGAAAGCTCCATGAGTTTATCGAGAGTCTCAGGAGCGGGGTACTGAAGGAGACTGTCTTTTATAGACTCTGATAAGCCGAGGCGAAACTGACTGCGCAGGGCTGGGTCATTCCAGCCACAGTCGTTCGACCAACGGCGAAACTCCGTACAATAAACCTCTGCAGGATTTCTACCCTGTCTGAGAGCGCGCAACTGACTTTCAGCGGACGCCTCTCTATCAGGGTCATCATACAAGAGCCCTAAAGACTCAAAAAAAGCGTCAACTGACAACAATGCCGGATCCTCTGCTCTTAAACCAAATGCCCAGGTCTGAGGATCCCCCTGGAGCAAAGAAATAATAAACCCGACCCGCTGAGATTCAGTACCCGAGGAAGTCGGTCTTAAACGAAAATAAAGTTTACAGGATTCTTTAAAATTAAAAAACTCTTTTCTATCACCAGAAAAATGGTCAGGCAAATGCATCTTTGGTTCAGGGACTACCCTTGGGGAAGCTCGCAAAAGATCTTCCTGCGACTTCACCCGAAGAGAAAGATCCTGAACCATCTGAGTAAGTTCTTGAATCTGGCTGACTAAGAGCTGACCAGGATTTGGCCCTAAACCTGTTGGATTCATGAGGCCGATAAACTCTCACAAAACTGAATGAGAAAAAATTAAAACCCGTTTAATTTTAAGTTTTGGTATGGCCGGTAATAATGTTATGATTCCAGCACTCTGGTCAGAGAAGATCTTATGGCAAGGACTGGAGCACTGGAACGGAATGCTGGGGAAGGGAGCAGGACAGGAAAATAGCCCCTGACGCCCTAACTCTGTTGTCTCACCCGTGATGTCAGAAATCCCCTGCGAGACTATGGTTTCTTGAGCCCTTGGCAGCCGCGTTTGAAGGGCGGATTATGTCTGCCCAACTTCGATGCCCCCCGGTCTTAATGAGAGACAAAGGGAAACCCGAGACAGGGTGATAACAAGAGGCCCTCTAACTAAACAACCAGGCCAGGGGCTAAGCAAACTCAAAACTATAATATGTGCGGAGAAACCGCCAGGAAAAAGGACAACCAAAATATCCACTTGTCCAATTCTCCTACCCGGCACCGCCAAGTACCAGAGAGGACTTGTGGAAGCGGAACCCTCCGCAAATGCTCCAAACACAAAATATAAAAGGTAAAGCGGCTGAGCCGCAACACACGGCAGAGCCGCAACTCACGAACACCACTGGATATAAAACGGTGATCAGTCAGGACTCCAGGGAACCAAACGACCTCTTGGGATGAGATGACAACTCCCGAATACCGGACTTCTGCGGACTGGAATGACCGGATACAGCAGGACTGGAAACAGACTCTCAGCAAACAAAGGCAGCATGCAGGAAGCTATTACCGGCGTCTGTGAGAAGCCCTGGGAGTGTATTTAACAAGGAGTCCTCCAATCAGCTGCTAATGGCTGATTAGAATAAATGCCGTGCAGCTGCCTTGCTGCACGGCCAGAGAGCAGGTGAATATCTTAATTTCCTAAAGCCTAGCAACGGGGAACGCGGTCCGCCAGTGGCGTCCCCGTTGCTATGGTCCATGCGGCTCAGCGCGCCCGGTGTCTAGCGTTGCTTCGGAGCCGGCGGCTGTACGTGCACGGCGTCTCTAGTTGCTAGGCGCCGGGCCGCGCAGACCATCAAGCGGACCCCGGCGCCTAACAGTATGACTCCCAAAAACAACAACCGCGTCATTGGGACCAACTGCGATTTTGGCAAGTTTAGGAGCCAACCATGTTGTTGAAGAACTGTCAGGGAGAGTGCAATGTTTTGCACCAACTGGTCCCTGGATCTCGCCTTTATTAGGAGATCATCCAAGTATGGGATAATTGTGACTCCTTGCTTGCGAAGGAGAACCATAATTTCCGCCATCACCCTGGTGAAAATCCTCGGAGCCGTGGACAGACCAAATGGCAATGTCTGAAATTGGTAATGACAATCCTGAATTGCAAACCTTAGGTAGCTTGAGGCAGTGGCTAAATGGGAACATGTAAGTAGGCATCCTTTATGTCTACCAAAACCATGAAATCTCCGTCCTCCGGACTGGAGATCACTGCCCTGAGAAATTCCATCTTGAAATTGAATTTCTTTAGGAAGAAATTGAGGGATTTCAGATTTAAGATTGGTCTGACTGAGCCGTCCGGCTTCGGGACCACGAAGAGGCTTGAATAAAAACCTTCTCCCTGCTGACTAAGGCCAATTTGAACAATCGGTGAGGGGGAACGTCTTGAAACCCCAGTTTGTACCCTTGGGACACTATTTGTAAAACCCACGAGTCCAGGTCCGAATGAATCCAGAACTGACTGAAGAGTTTTAGACGTGCCCCCACTGGTGTGGGCTCCTGCAAGAAAGCCCCAGTGTCATGCAGTGGATTTGGCAGAAGCAGAGGACAATCTCTGGTCCTGCGATCTTGAAGAGGCTACAGACTTCTTCCTTTTCCTTCCTCTACCTGCAAAGAAAGGGGAATCTTAACTTCTTGCATATCTATTGGGCCAAAATGACTGCGGTAGATAATGATGCGTCTTCATCCGTTGAGAGGGAACATAGGGCAAGAAGGTTGACTTACCATTGAAATGAGGATGCATCTTGCTGCCTTTCCAATGAAGCAAGTTTAATTTAGTAATAGGTGAAAAACCATCCTTACAAAGGTGTTAATCAGAGACTTGGCTTTGTGGACACTTTTCAGAGAACAAATTTGTTAGCATAAAAATAAAGCCAGAAAATGAAGAGCTGTTTAATCACTCAATTGGATTTTTCTGCCAGCATATTTTTTTTCTCTGCAACCCACTGCTAAATTGTGCTTCCTAGCTGTTTTTATAAAATCACTGAATCAAATCTAACTCTGATTACATCAGAGAAGGCCAGGTACCCTACACCATAACAGGGGGTTTGAAATTTTGACTTGTCTACTTAAAGATCACCAAAATCTGATAACAAGGTCAATTAGGTCCCTGGGTGGGATTGAACCACCAACCTTATGGTTAATAGCCGTACATACTAACTGATTGCGCCACAGAGACACTTTGCGAAAGTCTATACTGACAAAGGCTAATAAGCATTCATCTAAAACGTTTCCTAGAAAAACTTTAAAAAGTCAATAATCTGGAGAGTTTTTGTAAGATGTTTCTTCCATCAACCAACGAAGAAACACATTGGTACTTTCCCATGATGAGTGAGTGCTTCAGGATCTCTTGCACTTACATGTGCAGCAGAGTACAGCAATGGAAGCATGCTGGGCCCATAACCCAGAGGTAGGCAGATTGAAACTATCCTCTGCTATATGCATTTTTTTTGTTAATTAAAGTAATCCAAAACTGGGATTGATATTTTGTCTCTTTTATTTTTACTTAAAGTACAATAACTTTTACCATTTTAATTTGTTTTAATAGTATATTGACAGTATTGTTTTCTTTCAAAAATCCACTTCATTTTCTTTACCCTATTATTAAAATGGTAATTGACAAAAACAAACTACATTGTCACCAGAAGAGCAATACAAAATGTACAAGTGATATATTAAAATCATCTTTCCAGCTTGAATTTCAATGATGCATTGGGTCAACAATTTTGTGAGAAACATCTTCACCCTTAAATAAAGATTTTCTTAATTCCTTACCTGTGTGCTAATTAGATATCACCTTGTTTTCACATTAAACAGACTTCCACATGAGAAAGCAGCAAGGATGCAGTGGCGTTAATGATTCCTGGTGTCAACCTGTATTATTTCAGTAGACATTGAAATGACGATACATCTTGCTGCCTTTCCAATGAAGCAAGTTTAATTTAGTAATAGGTGAAAAACCATCCCTACAAAGGTGTTAATCAGAGACTTGGCTTTGTGGACACTTTTCAGAGAACAAATTTGTTAGCATAAAAATAAAGCCAGAAAATGAAGAGCTGTTTAATCACGCAATTTGATTTTTTTGCCAGCATATTTCTTTTTCTCTGCAACCCACTGCTAAATTGTGCTTCCTAGATGTTTTTATAAAATCACTGAATCAAATCTAACTCTGATTACATCAGAGAAGGCCAGGTACCCTACACCATAACAGAGGGTACGAAATTTGACTTGTCTACTTAAAGATCACCAAAATCTGATAACAAGGTCAATTACGTCCCTGGGTGGGATTGAACCACCAACCTTTTGGTTAATAGCCGTACACACTAACTGATTGCGCCACAGAGACACTTTGCAAAAGTACATACTGACAAATGCTAATAAGCATTCATCTAAAACATTTCCTAGAAAAACTTAAAAAAGTCAATAATCTGGAGAGTTTTTGTAAGATGTTTCTTCTATCAACCAACGAAGAAACACATTGGTACTTTCCCATGATGATTGAGTGCTTCAGGATCTCTCGCACTTACATGTGCAGCAGAGTACAGCAATGGAAGTATGCTGGGCCCATAACCCAGAGGTAGGCAGATTGAAACTATCCTCTGCTATATGCATTGTTTTGTTTGTTAATTAAAGTAATCCAAAACTGGGATTGATATTTTGGCTCTTTTATTTTTACTTAAAGTACAATAACTTTTACCATTTTAATTTGTTTTAATAGTATATTGACAGTATTGTTTTCTTTCAAAAATCCACTTAATTTTCTTTACCCTATTATTAAAATGGTAATTGACAAAAACAAACTACATTGTCACCAGAAGAGCAATACAAAATGTACAAGTGATATATTAAAATCATCTTTCCAGCTTGAATTTCAATGATGCATTGGGGCAACGATTTTGTGAGAAACATCTTCACCCTTAAATAAAGATTTTCTTAATTCCTTACCTGTGTGCTAATTAGATATCACCTTGTTTTCACATTAAACAGACTTCCACATGAGAAAGCAGCAAGGATGCAGTGGCGTTAATGTTTCCTGGTGTCAACCTGTATTATTTCAGTAGACATTGAAATAAGGATGCATCTTGCTGCCTTTCCAATGAAGCAAGTTTAAATTAGTAATAGGTGAAAAACCATCCTTACAAAGGTGTTAATCAGAGACTTGGCTTTGTGGACACTTTTCAGAGAACAAATTTGTTAGCATAAAAATAAAGCCAGAAAATAAAGAGCTGTTTAATCACTCAATTGGATTTTTCTGCCAGCATATTTTTTTTCTCTGCAACCCACTGCTAAATTGTGCTTCCTAGCTGTTTTTATAAAATCACTGAATCAAATCTAACTCTGATTACATCAGAGAAGGCCAGGTACCCTACACCATAACAGGGGGTTTGAAATTTTGACTTGTCTACTTAAAGATCACCAAAATCTGATAATAAGGTCAATTAGGTCCCTGGGTGGGATTGAACCACCAACCTTTTGGTTAATAGCCATACATACTAACTGATTGCGCCACAGAGACACTTTGCAAATGTACATACTGACAAAGGCTAATAAGCATTCATCTAAAACGTTTCCTAGCAAAACTTTAAAAAGTCAATAATCTGGAGAGTTTTTGTAAGATGTTTCTTCCATCAACCAACGAAGAAACACATTGGTACTTTCCCATGATGAGTGAGTGCTTCAGGATCTCTTGCACTTACATGTGCAGCAGAGTACAGCAATGGAAGCATGCTGGGCCCATAACCCAGAGGTAGGCAGATTGAAACTATCCTCTGCTATATGCATTTTTTTTTGTTAATTAAAGTAATCCAAAACTGGGATTGATATTTTGGCTCTTTTATTTTTACTTAAAGTACAACAACTTTTACCATTTTAATTTGTTTTAATAGTATATTGACAGTATTGTTTTCTTTCAAAAATCCACTTCATTTTCTTTACCCTATTATTAAAATGGTAATTGTCCAAAACAAACTACATTGTCACCAGAAGAGCAATACAAAATGTACAAGTGATATATTAAAATCATATTTCCAGCTTGAATTTCAATGATGCATTGGGGCAACGATTTTGTGAGAAACATCTTCACCCTTAAATAAAGATTTTCTTAATTCCTTACCTGTGTGCTAATTAGATATCACCTTGTTTTCATATTAAACAGACTTCCACATGAGAAAGCAGCAAGGATGCAGTGGCGTTAATGTTTCCTGGTGTCAAATTGTATTATTTCAGTAGACATTGAAATGAGGATGCATCTTGCTGCCTTTCCAATGAAGCAAGTTTAAATTAGTAATAGGTGAAAAACCATCCTTACAAAGGTGTTAATCAGAGACTTGGCTTTGTGGACACTTTTCAGAGAACAAATTTGTTAGCATAAAAATAAAGCCAGAAAATGAAGAGCTGTTAAATCACTCAATTGGATTTTTCTGCCAGCATATTTTTTTTCTCTGCAACCCACTGCTAAATTGTGCTTCCTAGATGTTTTTATAAAATCACTGAATCAAATCTAACTCTGATTACATCAGAGAAGGCCAGGTACCCTACACCATAACAGGGGGTATGAAATTTGACTTGTCTACTTAAAGATCACCAAAATCTGATAACAAGGTCAATTACGTCCCGGGGTGGGATTGAACCACCAACCTTTTGGTTAATAGCCGTACACACTAACTGATTGCGCCACAGAGACACTTTGCAAAAGTACATACTGACAAATGCTAATAAGCATTCATCTAAAACGTTTCCTAGAAAAACTTAAAAAAGTCAATAATCTGGAGCGTTTTTGTAAGATGTTTCTTCTATCAACCAACGAAGAAACACATTGGTACTTTCCCATGATGAGTGAGTGCTTCAGGATCTCTTGCACTTACATGTGCAGCAGAGTACAGCAATGGAAGCATGCTGGGCCCATAACCCAGAGGTAGGCAGATTGAAACTATCCTCTGCTATATGCATTTTTTTGTTTGTTAATTAAAGTAATCCAAAACTGGGATTGATATTTTGGCTCTTTTATTTTTACTTAAAGTACAATAACTTTTACCATTTTAATTTGTTTTAATAGTATATTGACAGTATTGTTTTCTTTCAAAAATCCACTTAATTTTCTTTACCCTATTATTAAAATGGTAATTGACAAAAACAAACTACATTGTCACCAGAAGAGCAATACAAAATGTACAAGTGATATATTAAAATCATCTTTCCAGCTTGAATTTCAATGATGCATTGGGGCAACGATTTTGTGAGAAACATCTTTACCCTTAAATAAAGATTTTATTAATTCCTTACCTGTGTGCTAATTAGATATCACCTTGTTTTCACATTAAACAGACTTCCACATGAGAAAGCAGCAAGGATGCAGTGGCGTTAATGTTTCCTGGTGTCAACCTGTATTATTTCAGTAGACATTGAAATGAGGATGCATCTTGCTGCCTTTCCAATGAAGCAAGTTTAATTTAGTAATAGGTGAAAAACCATCCTTACAAAGGTGTTAATCAGAGACTTGGCTTTGTGGACACTTTTCAGAGAACAAATTTGTTAGCATAAAAATAAAGCCAGAAAATAAAGAGCTGTTTAATCACTCAATTGGATTTTTCTGCCAGCATATTTTTTTTCTCTGCAACCCACTGCTAAATTATGCTTCCTAGCTGTTTTTATAAAATCACTGAATCAAATCTAACTCTGATTACATCAGAGAAGGCCAGGTACCCTACACCATAACAGGGGGTTTGAAATTTTGACTTGTCTACTTAAAGATCACCAAAATCTGATAACAAGGTCAATTAGGTCCCTGGGTGGGATTGAACCACCAACCTTTTGGTTAATAGCCGTACATACTAACTGATTGCGCCACAGAGACACTTTGCAAATGTACATACTGACAAAGGCTAATAAGCATTCATCTAAAACGTTTCCTAGCAAAACTTTAAAAAGTCAATAATCTGGAGAGTTTTTGTAAGATGTTTCTTCCATCAACCAACGAAGAAACACATTGGTACTTTCCCATGATGAGTGAGTGCTTCAGGATCTCTTGCACTTACATGTGCAGCAGAGTACAGCAATGGAAGCATGCTGGGCCCATAACCCAGAGGTAGGCAGATTGAAACTATCCTCTGCTTTATGCATTTTTTTTTGTTAATTAAAGTAATCCAAAACTGGGATTGATATTTTGGCTCTTTTATTTTTACTTGAAGTACAACAACTTTTACCATTTTAATTTGTTTTAATAGTATATTGACAGTATTGTTTTCTTTCAAAAATCCACTTCATTTTCTTTACCCTATTATTAAAATGGTAATTGACAAAAACAAACTACATTGTCACCAGAAGAGCAATACAAAATGTACAAGTGATATATTAAAATCATATTTCCAGCTTGAATTTCAATGATGCATTGGGGCAACGATTTTGTGAGAAACATCTTCACCCTTAAATAAAGATTTTCTTAATTCCTTACCTGTGTGCTAATTAGATATCACCTTGTTTTCATATTAAACAGACTTCCACATGAGAAAGCAGCAAGGATGCAGTGGCGTTAATGTTTCCTGGTGTCAAATTGTATTATTTCAGTAGACATTGAAATGAGGATGCATCTTGCTGCCTTTCCAATGAAGCAAGTTTAAATTAGTAATAGGTGAAAAACCATCCTTACAAAGGTGTTAATCAGAGACTTGGCTTTGTGGACACTTTTCAGAGAACAAATTTGTTAGCATAAAAATAAAGCCAGAAAATGAAGAGCTGTTAAATCACTCAATTGGATTTTTCTGCCAGCATATTTTTTTTCTCTGCAACCCACTGCTAAATTGTGCTTCCTAGATGTTTTTATAAAATCACTGAATCAAATCTAACTCTGATTACATCAGAGAAGGCCAGGTACCCTACACCATAACAGGGGGTATGAAATTTGACTTGTCTACTTAAAGATCACCAAAATCTGATAACAAGGTCAATTACGTCCCTGGGTGGGATTGAACCACCAACCTTTTGGTTAATAGCCGTACACACTAACTGATTGCGCCACAGAGACACTTTGCAAAAGTACATACTGACAAATGCTAATAAGCATTCATCTAAAACGTTTCCTAGAAAAACTTAAAAAAGTCAATAATCTGGAGCGTTTTTGTAAGATGTTTCTTCTATCAACCAACGAATAAACACATTGGTACTTTCCCATGATGAGTGAGTGCTTCAGGATCTCTTGCACTTACATGTGCAGCAGAGTACAGCAATGGAAGCATGCTGGGCCCATAACCCAGAGGTAGGCAGATTGAAACTATCCTCTGCTATATGCATTTTTTTGTTTGTTAATTAAAGTAATCCAAAACTGGGATTGATATTTTGGCTCTTTTATTTTTACTTAAAGTACAATAACTTTTACCATTTTAATTTGTTTTAATAGTATATTGACAGTATTGTTTTCTTTCAAAAATCCACTTAATTTTCTTTACCCTATTATTAAAATGGTAATTGACAAAAACAAACTACATTGTCACCAGAAGAGCAATACAAAATGTACAAGTGATATATTAAAATCATCTTTCCAGCTTGAATTTCAATGATGCATTGGGGCAACGATTTTGTGAGAAACATCTTTACCCTTAAATAAAGATTTTATTAATTCCTTACCTGTGTGCTAATTAGATATCACCTTGTTTTCACATTAAACAGACTTCCACATGAGAAAGCAGCAAGGATGCAGTGGCGTTAATGTTTCCTGGTGTCAACCTGTATTATTTCAGTAGACATTGAAATGAGGATGCATCTTGCTGCCTTTCCAATGAAGCAAGTTTAATTTAGTAATAGGTGAAAAACCATCCTTACAAAGGTGTTAATCAGAGACTTGGCTTTGTGGACACTTTTCAGAGAACAAATTTGTTAGCATAAAAATAAAGCCAGAAAATAAAGAGCTGTTTAATCACTCAATTGGATTTTTCTGCCAGCATATTTTTTTTCTCTGCAACCCACTGCTAAATTGTGCTTCCTAGCTGTTTTTATAAAATCACTGAATCAAATCTAACTACATCAGAGAAGGCCAGGTACCCTACACCATAACAGGGGGTTTGAAATTTTGACTTGTCTACTTAAAGATCACCAAAATCTGATAACAAGGTCAATTAGGTCCCTGGGTGGGATTGAACCACCAACCTTTTGGTTAATAGCCGTACATACTAACTGATTGCGCCACAGAGACACTTTGCAAAAGTCTATACTGACAAAGGCTAATAAGCATTCATCTAAAACGTTTCCTAGAAAAACTTTAAAAAGTCAATAATCTGGAGAGTTTTTGTAAGATGTTTCTTCCATCAACCAACGAAGAAACACATTGGTACTTTCCCATGATGAGTGAGTGCTTCAGGATCTCTTGCACTTACATGTGCAGCAGAGTACTGCAATGGAAGCATGCTGGGCCCATAACCCAGAGGTAGGCAGATTGAAACTATCCTCTGCTATATGCATTTTTTTTTGTTAAAGTAATCCAAAACTGGGATTGATATTTTGTCTCTTTTATTTTTACTTAAAGTACAATAACTTTTACCATTTTAATTTGTTTTAATAGTATATTGACAGTATTGTTTTCTTTCCAAAATCCACTTCATTTTCTTTACCCTATTATTAAAATGGTAATTGACAAAAACAAACTACATTGTCACCAGAAGAGCAATACAAAATGTACAAGTGATATATTAAAATCATCTTTCCAGCTTGAATTTCAATGATGCATTGGGTCAACAAATTTGTGAGAACATCTTCACCCTTAAATAAAGATTTTCTTAATTCCTTACCTGTGTGCTAATTAGATATCACCTTGTTTTCACATTAAACAGACTTCCACATGAGAAAGCAGCAAGGAAGCAGTGGCGTTAATGTTTCCTGGTGTCAACTTGTATTATTTCAGTAGACATTGAAATGAGGATGCATCTTGCTGCCTTTCCAATGAAGCAAGTTTAATTTAGTAACAGGTGAAAAACCATCCTTACAAAGGTGTTAATCAGAGACTTGGCTTTGTGGACACTTTTCAGAGAACAAATTTGTTAGCATAAAAATAAAGCCAGAAAATGAAGAGCTGTTTAATCACTCGATTGGATTTTTCTGCCAGCATATTTTTTTTCTCTGCAACCCACTGCTAAATTGTGCTTCCTAGCTGTTTTTTATAAAATCACTGAATCAAATCTAACTCTGATTACATCAGAGAAGGCCATGTACCCTACACCATAAGAGGGGGTTTGAAATTTTGACTTGTCTACTTAAATATCACCAAAATCTGATCACAAGTTTAATTACATCCCTGGGTGGGATTGAACCACCAACCTTTTGGTTAATAGCCGAACACACTAACCGATTGCGCCACAGAGACACTTTGCAAAAAGTGCATACTGACAAAGGCTAATAAGCATACATCTAGAACGTTTCCTAGAAAAACATTAAAAAATCAATAATCTGGAGAGTTTTTGTAAGATGTTTCTTCCATCAACCAACGAATAAACACATTGGTACTTTCCCATGATGAGTGAGTGCTTCAGGATCTCTTGCACTTACATGTGCAGCAGAGTACTGCAATGGAAGCATGCTGGACCCATAACCCAGAGGTAGGCAGATTGAAACTATCCTTTGCTATATGCATTTTTTTTGTTAATTTAAGTAATCAAAACTGGGATTGATATTTTTGCTCTTTTATTTTTACTTAAAGTACAATAACTTTTACCATTTTAATTTGTTTTAATAGTATATTGACAGTATAGTTTTCTTTCAAAAATCCACTTAATTTTCTTTACCCTGTTATTAAAATGGTAATTGACAAAAAAAACTACATTGTCACCAGAAGAGCAATACAAAATGTACAAGTGATATATTAAAATCATCTTTCCAGCTTGAATTTCAATGATGCATTGGGGCAACAATTTTGTGAGAAACATCTTCACCCTTAAATAAAGATTTTCGTAATTCCTTACCTGTGTGCTAATTAGATATCACCTTGTTTTCACATTAAACAGACTTTCACATGAGAAAGCAGCAAGGATGCAGTGGCGTTAATGTTTCCTGGTGTCAACCTGTATTATTTCAGTAGACATTGAAATGAGGATGCATCTTGCTGCCTTTCCAATGAAGCAAGTTTAATTTAGTAATAGGTGAAAAACCATCCCTACAAAGGTGTTAATCAGAGACTTGGCTTTGTGGACACTTTTCAGAGAACAAATTTGTTAGCATAAAAATAAAGCAAGAAAATTAAGAGCTGTTTAATCACGCAATTTGATTTTTTTGCCAGCATATTTCTTTTTCTCTGCAACCCACTGCTAAATTGTGCTTCCTAGATGTTTTTATAAAATCACTGAATCAAATCTAACTCTGATTACATCAGAGAAGGCCAGGTACCCTACACCATAACAGGGGGTATGAAATTTGACTTGTCTACTTAAAGATCACCAAAATCTGATAACAAGGTCAATTACGTCCCTGGGTGGGATTGAACCACCAACCTTTTGGTTAATAGCCGTACACACTAACTGATTGCGCCACAGAGACACTTTGCAAAAGTACATACTGACAAAGGCTAATAAGCATTCATCTAAAACGTTTCCTAGAAAAACTTAAAAAAGTCAATAATCTGGAGAGTTTTTGTAAGATGTTTCTTCTATCAACCAACGAAGAAACACATTGGTACTTTCCCATGATGAGTGAGTGCTTCAGGATCTCTTGCACTTACATGTGCAGCAGAGTATAGCAATGGAAGCATGCTGGGCCCATAACCCAGAGGTAGGCAGATTGAAAATATCCTCTGCTATATGCATTTTTTTGTTTGTTAATTAAAGTAATCCAAAACTGGGATTGATATTTTGGCTCTTTTATTTTTACTTAAAGTACAATAACTTTTACCATTTTAATTTGTTTTAATAGTATATTGACAGTATTGTTTTCTTTCAAAAATCCACTTAATTTTCTTTACCCTATTATTAAAATGGTAATTGACAAAAACAAACTACATTGTCACCAGAAGAGCAATACAAAATGTACAAGTGATATATTAAAATCATCTTTCCAGCTTGAATTTCAATGATGCATTGGGGCAACGATTTTGTGAGAAACATATTCACCCTTAAATAAAGATTTTCTTAATTCCTTACCTGTGTGCTAATTAGATATCACCTTGTTTTCACATTAAACAGACTTCCACATGAGAAAGCAGCAAGGATGCAGTGGCGTTAATGTTTCCTGGTGTCAACCTGTATTATTTCAGTAGACATTGAAATGAGGATGCATCTTGCTGCCTTTCCAATGAAGCAAGTTTAATTTAGTAATAGGTGAAAAACCATCCTTACAAAGGTGTTAATCAGAGACTTGGCTTTGTGGACACTTTTCAGAGAACAAATTTGTTAGCATAAAAATAAAGCCAGAAAATAAAGAGCTGTTTAATCACTCAATTGGATTTTTTTGCCAGCATATTTTTTTTCTCTGCAACCCACTGCTAAATAGTGCTTCCTAGCTGTTTTTATAAAATCACTGAATCAAATCTAACTCTGATTACATCAGAGAAGGCCAGGTACCCTACACCATAACAGGGGGTTTGAAATTTTGACTTGTCTACTTGAAGATCACCAAAATCTGATAACAAGGTCAATTAGGTCCCTGGGTGGGATTGAACCACCAACCTTTTGGTTAATCGCCGTACATACTAACTGATTGCGCCACAGAGACACTTTGCAAAAGTCCATACTGACAAAGGCTAATAAGCATTCATCTAAAACGTTTCCTAGAAAAACTTTAAAAAGTCAATAATCTGGAGAGTTTTTGTAAGATGTTTCTTCCATCAACCAACGAAGAAACACATTGGTACTTTCCCATGATGAGTGAGTGCTTCAGGATCTCTTGCACTTACATGTGCAGCAGAGTACTGCAATGGAAGCATGCTGGGCCCATAACCCAGAGGTAGGCAGATTGAAACTATCCTCTGCTATATGCATTTTTTTTTGTTAATTAAAGTAATCCAAAACTGGGATTGATATTTTGTCTCTTTTATTTTTACTTAAAGTACAATAACTTTTACCATTTTAATTTGTTTTAATAGTATATTGACAGTATTGTTTTCTTTCAAAAATCCACTTAATTTTCTTTACCCTATTATTAAAATGGTAATTGACAAAAACAAACTACATTGTCACCAGAAGAGCAATACAAAATGTACAAGTGATATATTAAATTCATCTTTCCAGCTTGAATTTCAATGATGCATTGGGTCAACAATTTTGTGAGAAACATCTTCACCCTTAAATAAAGATTTTCTTAATTCCTTACCTGTGTGCTAATTAGATATCACCTTGTTTTCACATTAAACAGACTTCCACATGAGAAAGCAGCAAGGATGCAGTGGCGTTAAAGTTTCCTGGTGTCAACTTGTATTATTTCAGTAGACATTGAAATGAGGATGCATCTTGCTGCCTTTCCAATGAAGCAAGTTTAATTTAGTAATAGGTGAAAAACCATCCTTACAAAGGTGTTAATCAGAGACTTGGCTTTGTGGACACTTTTCAGAGAACAAATTTGTTAGCATAAAAATAAAGCCAGAAAATGAAGAGCTGTTTAATCACTCAATTGGATTTTTCTGCCAGCATATTTTTTTTCTCTGCAACCCACTGCTAAATTGTGCTTCCTAGCTGTTTTTTATAAAATCACTGAATCAAATCTAACTCTGATTACATCAGAGAAGGCCAGGTACCCTACACAATAAGAGGGGGTTTGAAATTTTGACTTGTCTACTTAAATATCACCAAAATCTGATCACAAGGTCAATTACGTCCCTGGGTGGGATTGAACCACCAACCTTTTGGTTAATAGCCGAACACACTAACCGATTGCGCCACAGAGACACTTTGCAAAAAGTACATACTGACAAAGGCTAATAAGCATACATCTAGAACGTTTCCTAGAAAAACATTAAAAAATCAATAATCTGGAGAGTTTTTGTAAGATGTTTCTTCCATCAACCAACGAATAAACACATTGGTACTTTCCCATGATGAGTGAGTGCTTCAGGATCTCTTGCACTTACATGTGCAGCAGAGTACTGCAATGGAAGCATGCTGGACCCATAACCCAGAGGTAGGCAGATTGAAACTATCCTTTGCTATATGCATTTTTTTTTGTTAATTTAAGTAATCAAAACTGGGATTGATATTTTTGCTCTTTTATTTTTACTTAAAGTACAATAACTTTTACCATTTTAATTTGTTTTAATAGTATATTGACAGTATAGTTTTCTTTCAAAAATCCACTTAATTTTCTTTACCCTATTATTAAAATGGTAATTGACAAAAAAAACTACATTGTCACCAGAAGAGAAATACAAAATGTACAAGTGATATATTAAAATCATCTTTCCAGCTTGAATTTCAATGATCCATTGGGGCAACAATTTTGTGAGAAACATCTTCACCCTTAAATAAAGATTTTCGTAATTCCTTACCTGTGTGCTAATTAGATATCACCTTGTTTTCACATTAAACAGACTTCCACATGAGAAAGCAGCAAGGATGCAGTGGCGTTAATGTTTCCTGGTGTCAACTTGTATTATTTCAGTAGACATTGAAATGAGGATGCATCTTGCTGCCTTTCCAATGAAGCAAGTTTAATTTAGTAATAGGTGAAAAACCATCCTTACAAAGGTGTTAATCAGAGACTTGGCTTTGTGGACACTTTTCAGAGAACAAATTTGTTAGCATAAAAATAAAGCCAGAAAATGAAGAGCTGTTTAATCACTCAATTGGATTTTTCTGCCAGCATATTTTTTTTCTCTGCAAACCACTGCTAAATTGTGCTTCCTAGCTGTTTTTATAAAATCAATGAATCAAATCTAACTCTGATTACATCAGAGAAGGCCAGGTACCCTACACCATAAGAGGGGGTTTGAAATTTTGACTTGTCTACTTAAAGATCACCAAAATCTGATAACAAGGTCAATTACATCCCTGGGTGGGATTGAACCACCAACCTTTTAGTTAATAGCCGTACACACTAACTGATTGCGCCACAGAGACACTTTGCGAAAGTGCATACTGACAAAGGCTAATAAGCATTCATCTAAAACGTTTCCTAGAAAAACTTTAAAAAGTCAATAATCTGGAGAGTTTTTGTAAGATGTTTCTTCCATCAACCAACGAAGAAACACATTGGTACTTTCCCATGATGAGTGAGTGCTTCAGGATCTCTTGCACTTACATGTGCAGCAGAGTAAACATAGAAACATAGAATTTGACGGCAGATAAGAACCACTTGGCCCATCTAGTCTGCCCCTTTTTTATTTTATCCTTTAGGCAATCTCAACCCTTTTTTAACCTTGATTCTTTGTAAGGATATTCATATGCCTGTCCCAAGCATGTTTAAATTGCCCTACAGTCTTAGCCTCTACCACCTCTGATGGGAGGCTATTCCACTTATCCACTACCCTTTCTGTGAAGTAATTTTTCCTTAAATTTCCCCTGAACCTCCCCCCCTCCAGTCTCAATGTATGCCCTCGAGTTCTAATGCTTCTTTTCCTTTGAAGAATGTTTCCCTCCTGAACTTTGTTAAGACCCTTTATATATTTGAAAGTTTCTATCATGTCTCCCCTTTCCCTTCTCTCCTCCAAACTATACATGTTAAGATCTTTTAGCCTTTCCGGGTAAGTTTTGTGATGTAGGCCATGCACCATTTTAGTTGCCCTTCTTTGTACACTCTCTAATGTATTTATATCCTTCTGGAGATAGGGTCTCCAGAACTGGACACAGTATTCCAGATGGGGCCTTACCAATGACCGATACAGTGGCATTATCACTTCTTTTTTCCTGCTACTGATTCCTCTCCCTATGCAACCAAGCATCTGACTTGCCTTTCTCATTGCTTTGTTGCATTGCTTTCCTGCCTTCAAGTCACTTGAAATAGTGACTCCTAAATCTCTTTCCTCCTCAGTAGTTTCCATTATAGTACCCTTGATACTATACTTAGCCTTTGGGTTTTTGAGACCCAAGTGCATGATTTTGCATTTTTTAGCATTAAACTGTAGTTGCCACGTTCTTGACCATTTCTCAAGCCTACCTAGGTCATCAATCATTTGTTTGACCGCTCCCGGTGTGTGTACCCTGTTGCATATCTTTGTATCATCTGCAAAAAGGCATATCTTCCCTTCAATACCATCTGCAATGTCACCAACAAAGATATTAAAGAGAACTGGACCAAGTACAGATCCCTGGGGTACTCCACTGGTAACATTTCCTTCCATAGATTGCACTCCATTAACTACAACTGTCTGTTTCCTATCCTGCAACCAGGTTCTTATCCATTTCACTAATTTATAATCCACCCCCAGGCTTTCAAGTTTATTTAGCAGTCTGTGATGTGGGACAGTGTCAAATGCCTTACTAAAGTCTAGATATGCTACATCTACAGCTCCCCCTTGATCTATTATTTTCATCACAGAGTCAAAAAAAGTCAATAAGATTTGTTTGGCATGATCTCCCACCAGTAAATCCATGCTGTTTTGGATCCTGTAAGTTGTTTGATTTAAGATATTCCACTACTCTTTCTTTTAATAGTTTTTCCATTACTTTCCCTACTACTGATGTAAGGCTTACTGGTCTGTAGTTACTTGCTTCTTCCTTGCTTCCACTTTTGTGCAGTGGAACTACATTTGCTCTTTTCCAGTCCTCTGGAATATCACCTGTATTTAGTGACTGGTTAAATAATTCTGTTAAAGGTGTAACCAGGACATCTTTTAGCTCTTTGAGTATCCTTGGGTGTATTCCATCTGGTCCCATTGATTTATCCACTTTTAGTTTTGAAAGTTCTGTTAGGACCTTCTCCTCTGTAAATGTATTTTCATCTACCTTATTTTTATGAATGTCCTTGCAATTTAACTGTGGCCCCATCCCTTCTTCTGTAGTAAATACTGAGCAAAAATAATTATTTAGGTGATCTGCTATTGCCTTGTCTCCCTCCACCAAATGCCCACTCTCTGTCTTAAGTCTTATTATTCCTCCATTTGATTTTCTCCTTTCACTTATATACTTAAAAAAAGTTTTGCCCCCTTTATCTACTGACTGGGCCATTTTCTCCTCAGCTTCTGCCTTTGCACGTCTGATCACTTTCTTAGCATCCTTCCGTCTGTCCAGATACTCCTCTTTGTCGTTATTATTTTGAGTCTGTTTGTATTTCCTAAAAGCCATCTTTTTTGCTTTCACACTAGTTGATACTACTTTTGTGAACCACACTGGCTTCCTTTTCCTGGTGCTTTTCCTAACCATTTTGATACAAAGGTCTGTTACACTTAGTAATGCACTTTTAATTTTTTTCCACCTCTCCTGCACCCCTTCCAAGTTCCTCCAGTCTGCCAATGAATCACTTAAACATCTCCCCATTTTTGCAAAGTCTGCATTTCTAAAATCCAACACCTTTGTTTTTGTGTGAGAGGAGTTGGATCCTGTCTTTATACTAAACCATACTGCTTGATGATCACTGGATCCCAGGTGCTCACCCACATATATATCAGATATTCTATCACCATTTGTAAGAATTAGATCTAATATTGAGTCTTTGCGAGTGGGCTCCCTCACCAATTGCTTGAGAGATGCTCCCTGTAAGGAATGTAGAAATTTGCCACTTGTAGCTGAACTTGCAAAAGACCCCTCCCAATTTACATCAGGTAAATTAAAGTCTCCCATGATTATGACTTCTCCCTTAAAAGCCATTTTAGAGATGTCCAACAATAGGTTCCTGTCCAAATCCTGCCCCTGGCCTGGTGATCTATAGATCACCCCAATGCGAATAATGTCATTCTTCCCAGTTTCTATGGTGACCCAAAGGGCCTCAGTTTTGGCTTCAATATTTTGTATTAAAGTGGCATTTATGCTTTTTTTCACATACATTGCTACCCCTCCTCCTATTCTTCCTATTCTATCTTTCCTAAATAAATTGTATCCTGGTATAGTTAAGTCCCAGTCATGATTCTCATTGCACCAAGACTCTGTAATAGCCACAAAATCCAGGTTATCCCTTGTCATTATCGCAATTAGCTCTGGAATTTTGTCTCCTAAGCTCCTAGCATTTGCAGACATAGCTTTAAAAAATGTTTCTGTGGATTTGTTAGTAGTAGCCATGTCCAGAGCGTACAAAATAAATGACAAGTTTAAAGTTGAAATTACCTGTTTGGGGATGTTGCTCAGTATTTGTTTTCTTTTACTAATCAGTAATCATACTCTGTCCTTTACACCACGACTATACCTTACTAAATATAAAGACATAGTACACCTGACCACAATGGGTTAATGTTCAAAAGAGGTAATCACCAGTTAGTATGCAATACTAAACTGTTTCACTGAGCAACTTCCCCACACATGCAATGACATTTTCAAGAAATCATTACATAAAGAAACATACATAAGTTTGCATAAGAGAGAACTGTAGTGAGCAGATTGGGGATGCCTTTTCCTAGGTTTTGTAAAAACGGATGATATGCATAAGATGAATTACATACTTTTGAGCATTAAGGCAGTCCTTTTGTGGTAGTGTTGGTGTGTTGATGTTTTCCTTCTGGTTTTCTTCGGTTTAACGCAGGTATAACGCTATTTTTATAATAACACTTTTATGTCAGCACTTCTATGAAAGCACTGCCAGCCGACGTCTATCCAGCCGTATACTAGACTTCAAATAGGAACAATATCCATGTGAATGCAATGATTGCAAACTCCACCCAAGACCATCCCCCTTTAAACTAAGGCCATAAATTAGCTTAGAAAAACAGACATTACATGCCAATAAGGCAGCCAACTATATCTCTACAAAGAGAAAAACATACAAGAAAAAAAACAAAAAAACCCGTATTCAATATACCTAGACTATTCAAACATGAAATTCATTTGGCATAATCAGCAAATGCAGTACAACTTGCTGGGATGTGTAGTTCAACGAATCATACCTAGACTATTCAAACATGAAATTCATTTGGCATAATCAGCAAATGCAGTACAACTTGCTGGGATGTGTAGTTCAACGAATCATACCTAGACTATTCAAACATGAAATTCATTTGGCATAATCAGCAAATGCAGTACAACTTGCTGGGATGTGTAGTTCAACGAATCATACCTAGACTATTCAAACATGAAATTCATTTGGCATAATCAGCAAATGCAGTACAACTTGCTGGGATGTGTAGTTCAACGAATCATACCTAGACTATTCAAACATGAAATTCATTTGGCATAATCAGCAAATGCAGTACAACTTGCTGGGATGTGTAGTTCAACGAATCATACCTAGACTATTCAAACATGAAATTCATTTGGCATAATCAGCAAATGCAGTACAACTTGCTGGGATGTGTAGTTCAATGAATCATACCTAGACTATTCAAACATGAAATTAATTTGGCATAATCAGCAAATGCAGTACAACTTGCTGGGATGTGTAGTTCAACGAATCATACCTGTTGAGCACAAAGAGTGATGAGGAGTTGGTTCACAAGTTCACAATTGACAACAGCTGATGATATAACTTAACGCAGGTATAACGCTATTTTTATAATAACACTTTTATGTCAGCACTTCTATGAAAGCACTGCCAGCCGACGTCTATCCAGCCGTATACAGCAATGGAAGCATGCTGGGCTCATAACCCAGAGGTAGGCAGATTGAAACTATCCTCTGCTGTATGCATTTTTTTTTTAATTAAAGTAATCCAAAACTGGGATTGATATTTTGGCTCTTTTATTTTTACTTAAAGTACAATAACTCTTACCATTTTAATTTGTTTTAATAGTATATTGACAGTATTGTTTTCTTTCAAAAATCCAAATAATTTTCTTTACCCTATTATTAAAATGGTAATTGACAAAAACAAACTACATTGTCACCAGAAGAGCAATACAAAATGTACAAGTGATATATTAAAATCATCTTTCCAGCTTGAATTTCAATGATCCATTGGGGCAACAATTTTGTGAGAAACATCTTCACCCTTAAATAAAGATTTTCGTAATTCCTTACCTGTGTGCTAATTAGATATCACCTTGTTTTCACATTAAACAGACTTCCACATGAGAAAGCAGCAAGGATGCAGTGGCGTTAATGTTTCCTGGTGTCAACTTGTATTATTTCAGTAGACATTGAAATGAGGATGCATCTTGCTGCCTTTCCAATGAAGCAAGTTTAATTTAGTAATAGGTGAAAAACCATCCTTACAAAGGTGTTAATCAGAGACTTGGCTTTGTGGACACTTTTCAGAGAACAAATTTGTTAGCATAAAAATAAAGCCAGAAAATGAAGAGCTGTTTAATCACTCAATTGGATTTTTCTGCCAGCATATTTTTTTTCTCTGCAAACCACTGCTAAATTGTGCTTCCTAGCTGTTTTTATAAAATCAATGAATCAAATCTAACTCTGATTACATCAGAGAAGGCCAGGTACCCTACACCATAAGAGGGGGTTTGAAATTTTGACTTGTCTACTTAAAGATCACCAAAATCTGATAACAAGGTCAATTACATCCCTGGGTGGGATTGAACCACCAACCTTTTAGTTAATAGCCGTACACACTAACTGATTGCGCCACAGAGACACTTTGCGAAAGTGCATACTGACAAAGGCTAATAAGCATTCATCTAAACCGTTTCCTAGAAAAACTTTAAAAAGTCAATAATCTGGAGAGTTTTTGTAAGATGTTTCTTCCATCAACCAACGAAGAAACACATTGGTACTTTCCCATGATGAGTGAGTGCTTCAGGATCTCTTGCACTTACATGTGCAGCAGAGTAAACATAGAAACATAGAATTTGACGGCAGATAAGAACCACTTGGCCCATCTAGTCTGCCCCTTTTTTATTTTATCCTTTAGGCAATCTCAACCCTTTTTTAACCTTGATTCTTTGTAAGGATATTCATATGCCTGTCCCAAGCATGTTTAAATTGCCCTACAGTCTTAGCCTCTACCACCTCTGATGGGAGGCTATTCCACTTATCCACTACCCTTTCTGTGAAGTAATTTTTCCTTAAATTTCCCCTGAACCTCCCCCCCTCCAGTCTCAATGTATGCCCTCGAGTTCTAATGCTTCTTTTCCTTTGAAGAATGTTTCCCTCCTGAACTTTGTTAAGACCCTTTATATATTTGAAAGTTTCTATCATGTCTCCCCTTTCCCTTCTCTCCTCCAAACTATACATGTTAAGATCTTTTAGCCTTTCCGGGTAAGTTTTGTGATGTAGGCCATGCACCATTTTAGTTGCCCTTCTTTGTACACTCTCTAATGTATTTATATCCTTCTGGAGATAGGGTCTCCAGAACTGGACACAGTATTCCAGATGGGGCCTTACCAATGACCGATACAGTGGCATTATCACTTCTTTTTTCCTGCTACTGATTCCTCTCCCTATGCAACCAAGCATCTGACTTGCCTTTCTCATTGCTTTGTTGCATTGCTTTCCTGCCTTCAAGTCACTTGAAATAGTGACTCCTAAATCTCTTTCCTCCTCAGTAGTTTCCATTATAGTACCCTTGATACTATACTTAGCCTTTGGGTTTTTGAGACCCAAGTGCATGATTTTGCATTTTTTAGCATTAAACTGTAGTTGCCACGTTCTTGACCATTTCTCAAGCCTACCTAGGTCATCAATCATTTGTTTGACCGCTCCCGGTGTGTGTACCCTGTTGCATATCTTTGTATCATCTGCAAAAAGGCATATCTTCCCTTCAATACCATCTGCAATGTCACCAACAAAGATATTAAAGAGAACTGGACCAAGTACAGATCCCTGGGGTACTCCACTGGTAACATTTCCTTCCATAGATTGCACTCCATTAACTACAACTGTCTGTTTCCTATCCTGCAACCAGGTTCTTATCCATTTCACTAATTTATAATCCACCCCCAGGCTTTCAAGTTTATTTAGCAGTCTGTGATGTGGGACAGTGTCAAATGCCTTACTAAAGTCTAGATATGCTACATCTACAGCTCCCCCTTGATCTATTATTTTCATCACAGAGTCAAAAAAAGTCAATAAGATTTGTTTGGCATGATCTCCCACCAGTAAATCCATGCTGTTTTGGATCCTGTAAGTTGTTTGATTTAAGATATTCCACTACTCTTTCTTTTAATAGTTTTTCCATTACTTTCCCTACTACTGATGTAAGGCTTACTGGTCTGTAGTTACTTGCTTCTTCCTTGCTTCCACTTTTGTGCAGTGGAACTACATTTGCTCTTTTCCAGTCCTCTGGAATATCACCTGTATTTAGTGACTGGTTAAATAATTCTGTTAAAGGTGTAACCAGGACATCTTTTAGCTCTTTGAGTATCCTTGGGTGTATTCCATCTGGTCCCATTGATTTATCCACTTTTAGTTTTGAAAGTTCTGTTAGGACCTTCTCCTCTGTAAATGTATTTTCATCTACCTTATTTTTATGAATGTCCTTGCAATTTAACTGTGGCCCCATCCCTTCTTCTGTAGTAAATACTGAGCAAAAATAATTATTTAGGTGATCTGCTATTGCCTTGTCTCCCTCCACCAAATGCCCACTCTCTGTCTTAAGTCTTATTATTCCTCCATTTGATTTTCTCCTTTCACTTATATACTTAAAAAAAGTTTTGCCCCCTTTATCTACTGACTGGGCCATTTTCTCCTCAGCTTCTGCCTTTGCACGTCTGATCACTTTCTTAGCATCCTTCCGTCTGTCCAGATACTCCTCTTTGTCGTTATTATTTTGAGTCTGTTTGTATTTCCTAAAAGCCATCTTTTTTGCTTTCACACTAGTTGATACTACTTTTGTGAACCACACTGGCTTCCTTTTCCTGGTGCTTTTCCTAACCATTTTGATACAAAGGTCTGTTACACTTAGTAATGCACTTTTAATTTTTTTCCACCTCTCCTGCACCCCTTCCAAGTTCCTCCAGTCTGCCAATGAATCACTTAAACATCTCCCCATTTTTGCAAAGTCTGCATTTCTAAAATCCAACACCTTTGTTTTTGTGTGAGAGGAGTTGGATCCTGTCTTTATACTAAACCATACTGCTTGATGATCACTGGATCCCAGGTGCTCACCCACATATATATCAGATATTCTATCACCATTTGTAAGAATTAGATCTAATATTGAGTCTTTGCGAGTGGGCTCCCTCACCAATTGCTTGAGAGATGCTCCCTGTAAGGAATGTAGAAATTTGCCACTTGTAGCTGAACTTGCAAAAGACCCCTCCCAATTTACATCAGGTAAATTAAAGTCTCCCATGATTATGACTTCTCCCTTAAAAGCCATTTTAGAGATGTCCAACAATAGGTTCCTGTCCAAATCCTGCCCCTGGCCTGGTGATCTATAGATCACCCCAATGCGAATAATGTCATTCTTCCCAGTTTCTATGGTGACCCAAAGGGCCTCAGTTTTGGCTTCAATATTTTGTATTAAAGTGGCATTTATGCTTTTTTTCACATACATTGCTACCCCTCCTCCTATTCTTCCTATTCTATCTTTCCTAAATAAATTGTATCCTGGTATAGTTAAGTCCCAGTCATGATTCTCATTGCACCAAGACTCTGTAATAGCCACAAAATCCAGGTTATCCCTTGTCATTATCGCAATTAGCTCTGGAATTTTGTCTCCTAAGCTCCTAGCATTTGCAGACATAGCTTTAAAAAATGTTTCTGTGGATTTGTTAGTAGTAGCCATGTCCAGAGCGTACAAAATAAATGACAAGTTTAAAGTTGAAATTACCTGTTTGGGGATGTTGCTCAGTATTTGTTTTCTTTTACTAATCAGTAATCATACTCTGTCCTTTACACCACGACTATACCTTACTAAATATAAAGACATAGTACACCTGACCACAATGGGTTAATGTTCAAAAGAGGTAATCACCAGTTAGTATGCAATACTAAACTGTTTCACTGAGCAACTTCCCCACACATGCAATGACATTTTCAAGAAATCATTACATAAAGAAACATACATAAGTTTGCATAAGAGAGAACTGTAGTGAGCAGATTGGGGATGCCTTTTCCTAGGTTTTGTAAAAACGGATGATATGCATAAGATGAATTACATACTTTTGAGCATTAAGGCAGTCCTTTTGTGGTAGTGTTGGTGTGTTGATGTTTTCCTTCTGGTTTTCTTCGGTTTAACGCAGGTATAACGCTATTTTTATAATAACACTTTTATGTCAGCACTTCTATGAAAGCACTGCCAGCCGACGTCTATCCAGCCGTATACTAGACTTCAAATAGGAACAATATCCATGTGAATGCAATGATTGCAAACTCCACCCAAGACCATCCCCCTTTAAACTAAGGCCATAAATTAGCTTAGAAAAACAGACATTACATGCCAATAAGGCAGCCAACTATATCTCTACAAAGAGAAAAACATACAAGAAAAAAAACAAAAAAACCCGTATTCAATATACCTAGACTATTCAAACATGAAATTCATTTGGCATAATCAGCAAATGCAGTACAACTTGCTGGGATGTGTAGTTCAACGAATCATACCTAGACTATTCAAACATGAAATTCATTTGGCATAATCAGCAAATGCAGTACAACTTGCTGGGATGTGTAGTTCAACGAATCATACCTAGACTATTCAAACATGAAATTCATTTGGCATAATCAGCAAATGCAGTACAACTTGCTGGGATGTGTAGTTCAACGAATCATACCTAGACTATTCAAACATGAAATTCATTTGGCATAATCAGCAAATGCAGTACAACTTGCTGGGATGTGTAGTTCAACGAATCATACCTAGACTATTCAAACATGAAATTCATTTGGCATAATCAGCAAATGCAGTACAACTTGCTGGGATGTGTAGTTCAACGAATCATACCTAGACTATTCAAACATGAAATTCATTTGGCATAATCAGCAAATGCAGTACAACTTGCTGGGATGTGTAGTTCAATGAATCATACCTGTTGAGCACAAAGAGTGATGAGGAGTTGGTTCACAAGTTCACAATTGACAACAGCTGATGATATAACTTAACGCAGGTATAACGCTATTTTTATAATAACACTTTTATGTCAGCACTTCTATGAAAGCACTGCCAGCCGACGTCTATCCAGCCGTATACTAGACTTCAAATAGGAACAATATCCATGTGAATGCAATGATTGCAAACTCCACCCAAGACCATCCCCCTTTAAACTAAGGCCATAAATTAGCTTAGAAAAACAGACATTACATGCCAATAAGGCAGCCAACTATATCTCTACAAAGAGAAAAACATACAAGAAAAAAAACAAAAAAACCCGTATTCAATATACCTAGACTATTCAAACATGAAATTCATTTGGCATAATCAGCAAATGCAGTACAACTTGCTGGGATGTGTAGTTCAACGAATCATACCTAGACTATTCAAACATGAAATTCATTTGGCATAATCAGCAAATGCAGTACAACTTGCTGGGATGTGTAGTTCAACGAATCATACCTAGACTATTCAAACATGAAATTCATTTGGCATAATCAGCAAATGCAGTACAACTTGCTGGGATGTGTAGTTCAACGAATCATACCTAGACTATTCAAACATGAAATTCATTTGGCATAATCAGCAAATGCAGTACAACTTGCTGGGATGTGTAGTTCAACGAATCATACCTAGACTATTCAAACATGAAATTCATTTGGCATAATCAGCAAATGCAGTACAACTTGCTGGGATGTGTAGTTCAACGAATCATACCTAGACTATTCAAACATGAAATTCATTTGGCATAATCAGCAAATGCAGTACAACTTGCTGGGATGTGTAGTTCAACGAATCATACCTAGACTATTCAAACATGAAATTCATTTGGCATAATCAGCAAATGCAGTACAACTTGCTGGGATGTGTAGTTCAATGAATCATACCTAGACTATTCAAACATGAAATTAATTTGGCATAATCAGCAAATGCAGTACAACTTGCTGGGATGTGTAGTTCAACGAATCATACCTGTTGAGCACAAAGAGTGATGAGGAGTTGGTTCACAAGTTCACAATTGACAACAGCTGATGATATAACTTAACGCAGGTATAACGCTATTTTTATAATAACACTTTTATGTCAGCACTTCTATGAAAGCACTGCCAGCCGACGTCTATCCAGCCGTATACTAGACTTCAAATAGGAACAATATCCATGTGAATGCAATGATTGCAAACTCCACCCAAGACCATCCCCCTTTAAACTAAGGCCATAAATTAGCTTAGAAAAACAGACATTACATGCCAATAAGGCAGCCAACTATATCTCTACAAAGAGAAAAACATACAAGAAAAAAAACAAAAAAACCCGTATTCAATATACCTAGACTATTCAAACATGAAATTCATTTGGCATAATCAGCAAATGCAGTACAACTTGCTGGGATGTGTAGTTCAACGAATCATACCTAGACTATTCAAACATGAAATTCATTTGGCATAATCAGCAAATGCAGTACAACTTGCTGGGATGTGTAGTTCAACGAATCATACCTAGACTATTCAAACATGAAATTCATTTGGCATAATCAGCAAATGCAGTACAACTTGCTGGGATGTGTAGTTCAACGAATCATACCTAGACTATTCAAACATGAAATTCATTTGGCATAATCAGCAAATGCAGTACAACTTGCTGGGATGTGTAGTTCAACGAATCATACCTAGACTATTCAAACATGAAATTCATTTGGCATAATCAGCAAATGCAGTACAACTTGCTGGGATGTGTAGTTCAACGAATCATACCTAGACTATTCAAACATGAAATTCATTTGGCATAATCAGCAAATGCAGTACAACTTGCTGGGATGTGTAGTTCAATGAATCATACCTAGACTATTCAAACATGAAATTAATTTGGCATAATCAGCAAATGCAGTACAACTTGCTGGGATGTGTAGTTCAACGAATCATACCTGTTGAGCACAAAGAGTGATGAGGAGTTGGTTCACAAGTTCACAATTGACAACAGCTGATGATATAACTTAACGCAGGTATAACGCTATTTTTATAATAACACTTTTATGTCAGCACTTCTATGAAAGCACTGCCAGCCGACGTCTATCCAGCCGTATACAGCAATGGAAGCATGCTGGGCTCATAACCCAGAGGTAGGCAGATTGAAACTATCCTCTGCTGTATGCATTTTTTTTTTAATTAAAGTAATCCAAAACTGGGATTGATATTTTGGCTCTTTTATTTTTACTTAAAGTACAATAACTCTTACCATTTTAATTTGTTTTAATAGTATATTGACAGTATTGTTTTCTTTCAAAAATCCAAATAATTTTCTTTACCCTATTATTAAAATGGTAATTGACAAAAACAAACTACATTGTCACCAGAAGAGCAATACAAAATGTACAAGTGATATATTAAAATCATCTTTCCAGCTTGAATTTCAATGATGCATTGGGGCAACAATTTTGTGAGAAACATCTTCACCCTTAAATAAAGATTTTCTTAATTCCTTACCTGTGTGCTAATTAGATATCACCTTGTTTTCGCATTAAACAGACTTCCACATGAGAAAGCAGCAAGGATGCAGTGGCGTTAATGTTTCCTGGTGTCAACTTGTATTATTTCAGTAGACATTGAAATGAGGATGCATCTTACTGCCTTTCCAATGAAGCAAGTTTAATTTAGTAATAGGTGAAAAACCATCCCTACAAAGGTGTTAATCAGAGACTTGGCTTTGTGGACACTTTTCAGAGAACAAATTTGTTAGCATAAAAATAAAGCCACAAAATGAAGAGCTGTTTAATCACTCAATTGGATTATTTTTGCCAGCATATTTTTTTTCTCTGGAACCCACTGCTAAATTGTGCTTCCTAGCTGTTTTTTATAAAATCACTGAATCAAATCTAACTCTGATTACATCAGAGAAGGCCAGGTACCCTACACAATAAGAGGGGGTTTGAAATTTTGACTTGTCTACTTAAATATCACCAAAATCTGATCACAAGGTCAATTACGTTCCTGGCTGGGATTGAACCACCAACCTTTTGGTTAATAGCCTTACACACTAACCAATTGCACCACAGAGACACTTTGCAAAAAGTATATACTGACAAAGGCTAATAAGCATTCATCAAGAACGTTTCCTAGAAAAACTTTAAAAAGTCAATAATCTGGAGAGTTTTTGTAAGATGTTTCTTCCATCAACCAATGAAGAAACACATTGGTACTTTCCCATGATGAGTGAGTGCTTCAGGATCTCTTGCACTTACATATGCAGCAGAGTACTGCAATGGAAGCATGCTGGGCCCATAACCCAGAGGTAGGCAGATTGAAACTATCCTTTGCTATATGAATTTTTTTTGTTAATTAAAGTAATCCAAAACTGGGATTGATATTTTGGCTCTTTTATTTTTACTTAAAGTACAATAACTTTTACCATTTTAATTTGTTTTGATAGTATATTGACAGTATTGTTTTCTTTCAAAAATCCACTTAATTTTCTTTACCCTATTATTAAAATGGTAATTGACAAAAACAAACTACATTGTCACCAGAAGAGCAATACAAAATGTACAAGTGATATATTAAAATCATCTTTCCAGCTTGAATTTCAATGATGCATTGGGGCAACGATTTTGTGAGAAACATCTTCACCCTTAAATAAAGATTTTCTTAATTCCTTACCTGTGTGCTAATTAGATATCACCTTGTTTTCACATTAAACAGACTTCCACATGAGAAAGCAGCAAGGATGCAGTGGCGTTAATGTTTCCTGGTGTCAACCTGTATTATTTCAGTAGACATTGAAATGAGGATGCATCTTGCTGCCTTTCCAATGAAGCAAGTTTAATTTAGTAATAGGTGAAAAACCATCCCTACAAAGGTGTTAATCAGAGACTTGGCTTTGTGGACACTTTTCAGAGAACAAATTTGTTAGCATAAAAATAAAGCCAGAAAATGAAGAGCTGTTTAATCACTCAATTGTATTTTTTTGCCAGCATATTTTTTTTATCTGCAACCCACTGCTAAATTGTGCTTCCTAGCTGTTTTTTATAAAATCACTGAATCAAATCTAACTCTGATTACATCAGAGAAGGCCAGGTACCCTACACAATAAGAGGGGGTTTGAAATTTTGACTTGTCTACTTAAATATCACCAAAATCTGATCACAAGGTCAATTACATTCCTGGGTGGGATTGAACCACCAACCTTTTGGTTAATAGCCTTACACACTAACCAATTGCGCCACAGAGACACTTTGCAAAAGTACATACTGACAAATGCTAATAAGCATTCATCTAAAACGTTTCCTAGAAAAACTTAAAAAAGTCAATAATCTGGAGAGTTTTTGTAAGATGTTTCTTCTATCAACCAACGAAGAAACACATTGGTACTTTCCCATGATGAGTGAGTGCTTCAGGATCTCTTGCACTTACATGTGCAGCAGAGTACAGCAATGGAAGCATGCTGGGCCCATAACCCAGAGGTAGGCAGATTGAAACTATCCTCTGCTATATGCATTTTTTTGTTTGTTAATTAAAGTAATCCAAAACTGGGATTGATATTTTGGCTCTTTTATTTTTACTTAAAGTACAATAACTTTTACCATTTTAATTTGTTTTAATAGTATATTGACAGTATTGTTTTCTTTCAAAAATCCACTTAATTTTCTTTACCCTATTATTAAAATGGTAATTGACAAAAGCAAACTACATTGTCACCAGAAGAGCAATACAAAATGTACAAGTGATATATTAAAATCATCTTTCCAGCTTGAATTTCAATGATGCATTGGGGCAACGATTTTGTGAGAAACATCTTTACCCTTAAATAAAGATTTTCTTAATTCATTACCTGTGTGCTAATTAGATATCACCTTGTTTTCGCATTAAACAGACTTCCACATGAGAAAGCAGCAAGGATGCAGTGGCGTTAATGTTTCCTGGTGTCAACTTGTATTATTTCAGTAGACATTGAAATGAGGATGCATCTTGCTGCCTTTCCAATGAAGCAAGTTTAATTTAGTAATAGGTGAAAAACCATCCCTACAAAGGTGTTAATCAGAGACTTGGCTTTGTGGACACTTTTCAGAGAACAAATTTGTTAGCATAAAAATAAAGCCAGAAAATGAAGAGCTGTTTAATCACTCAATTGGATTTTTTTTGCCAGCATATTTTTTTTCTCTGCAACCCACTGCTAAATTGTGCTTCCTAGCTGTTTTTTATAAAATCACTGAATCAAATCTAACTCTGATTACATCAGAGAAGGCCAGGTACCCTACACAATAAGAGGGGGTTTGAAATTTTGACTTGTCTACTTAAATATCACCAAAATCTGATCACAAGGTCAATTACGTTCCTGGGTGGGATTGAACCACCAACCTTTTGGTTAATAGCCTTACACACTAAACAATTGCACCACAGAGACACTTTGCAAAAAGTATATACTGACAAAGGCTAATAAGCATTCATCAAGAACGTTTCCTAGAAAAACTTTAAAAAGTCAATAATCTGGAGAGTTTTTGTAAGATGTTTCTTCCATCAACCAATGAAGAAACACATTGGTACTTTCCCATGATGAGTGAGTGCTTCAGGATCTCTTGCACTTACATGTGCAGCAGAGTACTGCAATGGAAGCATGCTGGACCCATAACCCAGAGGTAGGCAGATTGAAACTATCCTTTGCTATATGCATTTTTTTTTGTTAATTTAAGTAATCAAAACTGGGATTGATATTTTTGCTCTTTTATTTTTACTTAAAGTACAATAACTTTTACCATTTTAATTTGTTTTAATAGTATATTGACTATAGTTTTCTTTCAAAAATCCACTTAATTTTCTTTACCCTGTTATTAAAATGGTAATTGACAAAAAAAACTACATTGTCACCAGAAGAGCAATACAAAATGTACAAGTGATATATTAAAATCATCTTTCCAGCTTGAATTTCAATGATGCATTGGGGCAACAATTTTGTGAGAAACATCTTCACCATTAAATCAAGATTTTCGTAATTCCTTACCTGTGTGCTAATTAGATATCACCTTGTTTTCACATTAAACAGACTTTCACATGAGAAAGCAGCAAGGATGCAGTGGCGTTAATGTTTCCTGGTGTCAACCTGTATTATTTCAGTAGACATTGAAATGAGGATGCATCTTGCTGCCTTTCCAATGAAGCAAGTTTAATTTAGTAATAGGTGAAAAACCATCCCTACAAAGGTGTTAATCAGAGACTTGGCTTTGTGGACACTTTTCAGAGAACAAATTTGTTAGCATAAAAATAAAGCCAGAAATGAAGAGCTGTTTAATCACGCAATTTGATTTTTTTGCCAGCATATTTCTTTTTCTCTGCAGCCCACTGCTAAATTGTGCTTCCTAGCTGTTTTTATAAAATCACTGAATCAAATCTAACTCTGATTACATCAGAGAAGGCCAGGTACCCTACACCATAACAGGGGGTTTGAAATTTTGACTTGTCTACTTAAAGATCATCAAAATCTGATAACAAGGTCAATTACGTAATATCTCTCTTTTGCAAAGAGCTGCGCATTGGAAAATTCATGGCTATGCCGTGTAGATGATGGTCTAACAGGAGGCTTTAAAATTTTCTTTCTAGTGTCCTTCGTTTGGGAGAAAAATGCAAAGGTACAAGATAGCTTTTCCTTGCCAATATCTCTCTTTTGCAAAGAGCTGCGCATTGGAAAATTCAGGGCTATGTCGTGTAGATGATGGCCTAAAGGAGGCTTTAAAATTTTCTTTCTTGTGTCCTTCGTTTGGGAGAAAAATGCAAAGGTACAAGACAGCTTTTCCTTGCCAATATCTCTCTTTTGCAAAGAGCTGTGCATTGGAAAATTCAGGTCTATATCGTGTAGATGATGGCCTAACAGGAGGCTTTAAAATTTAAATTCTAGTGTCCTTCGTTTGGGAGAAAATTGCAAAGGTACAAGACAGCTTTTCCTTGCCAATATCTCTCTTTTGCAAAGAGCTGCGCATTGGAAAATTCATGGCTATGCCGTGTAGATGATGGCCTAACAGGAGGCTTTAAAATTTTAATTCTAGTGTCCTTCGTTTGGGAGAAAAATGCAAAGGTACAAGACAGCTTTTCCTTGCCAATATCTCTCTTTTGCAAAGAGCTGCGCATTGGAAAATTCAGGGCTATGTCGTGTAGATGATGGCCTAACAGGAGGCTTTAAAATTTTAATTCTAGTGTCCTTCGTTTGGGAGAAAAATGCAAAGGTACCTGACAGCTTTTCCTTGCCAATATCTCTCTTTTGCAAAGAGCTGCGCATTGGAAAATTCAGGGATATGTCGTGTAGATGATGGCAAAACAGGAGGCTTTAAAATTTTAATTCTAGTGTCCTTCGTTTGGGAGAAAAATGCAAAGGTACAAGACAGCTTTTCCTTGCCAATATCTCTCTTTTGCAAAGAGCTGCGCATTGGAAAATTCAGGGCTATGTCGTGTAGATGATGGCCTAACAGGAGGCTGTAAAATTTTAATTCTAGTGTCCTTCGTTTGGGAGAAAAATGCAAAGGTACAAGACAGCTTTTCCTTGCCAATATCTCTCTTTTGCAAAGAGCTGCGCATTGGAAAATTCAGGGCTATGTCGTGTAGATGATGGCCTAACAGGAGGCTTTAAAATTTTCTTTCTAGTGTCCTTCGTTTGGGAAAAAAATGCAATGGTACAAGACAGCTTTTCCTTGCCAATATCTCTCTTTTGCAAAGAGCTGCGCATTGGAAAAATCAGGGCTATGTCGTGTAGATGATGGCCTAACAGGAGGCTTTAAAATTTTCTTTCTAGTGTCCTTCGTTTGGGAGAAAAATGCAAAGGTACAAGACAGCTTTTCCTTGCCAATATCTCTCTTTTGCAAAGAGCTACGCATTGGAAAATTCAGGGCTATGTCGTGTAGATGATGGCCTAACAGGAGGCTTTAAAATTTTCTTTCTAGTGTCCTTCGTTTGGGAAAAAAATGCAATGGTACAAGACAGCTTTTCCTTGCCAATATCTCTCTTTTGCAAAGAGCTGCGCATTGGAAAAATCAGGGCTATGTCGTGTAGATGATGGCCTAACAGGAGGCTTTAAAATTTTCTTTCTAGTGTCCTTCGTTTGGGAGAAAAATGCAAAGGAACCTGACAGCTTTTCCTTGCCAATATCTCTCTTTTGCAAAGAGCTGCGCATTGGAAAATTCAGGGCTATGTCGTGTAGATGATGGCCTAACAGGAGGCTTTAAAATTTTCTTTCTAGTGACCTTCGTTTGGGAGAAAAATGCAAAGGTACAAGACAGCTTTTCCTTGCCAATATCTCTCTTTTGCAAAGAGCTGCGCATTGGAAAATTCAGGGCTATGTCGTGTAGATGATGGCCTAACAGGAGGCTTTACAATTTTAATTCTAGTGTCCTTCGTTTGGGAGAAAAATGCAAAGGTACCTGACAGCTTTTCCTTGCCAATATCTCTCTTTTGCAAAGAGCTGCGCATTGGAAAATTCAGGGCTATGTCGTGTAGATGATGGCATAACAGGAGGCTTTAAAATTTTAATTCTAGTGTCCTTCGTTTGGGAGAAAAATGCAAAGGTACAAGACAGCTTTTCCTTGCCAATATCTCTCTTTTGCAAAGAGCTGCGCATTGGAAAATTCAGGGCTATGTCGTGTAGATGATGGCCTAACAGGAGGCTTTAAAATTTTAATTCTAGTGTCCTTCGTTTGGGAGAAAAATGCAAAGGTACAAGACAGCTTTTCCTTGCCAATATCTCTCTTTTGCAAAGAGCTGCGCATTGGAAAATTCATGGCTATGCCGTGTAGATGATGGTCTAACAGGAGGCTTTAAAATTTTCTTTCTAGTGTCCTTCGTTTGGGAGAAAAATGCAAAGGTACAAGATAGCTTTTCCTTGCCAATATCTCTCTTTTGCAAAGAGCTGCGCATTGGAAAATTCAGGGCTATGTCGTGTAGATGATGAACTAAAGGAGGCTTTAAAATTTTCTTTCTTGTGTCCTTCGTTTGGGAGAAAAATGCAAAGGTACAAGACAGCTTTTCCTTGCCAATATCTCTCTTTTGCAAAGAGCTGCGCATTGGAAAATTCAGGGCTATGTCGTGTAGATGATGGCCTAACAGGAGGCTTTAAAATTTTCTTTCTAGTGTCCTTCGTTTGGGAGAAAAATGCAATGGTACAAGACAGCTTTTCCTTGCCAATATCTCTCTTTTGCAAAGAGCTGCGCATTGGAAAAATCAGGGCTATGTCGTGTAGATGATGGCCTAACAGGAGGCTTTAAAATTTTCTTTCTAGTGTCCTTCGTTTGGGAGAAAAATGCAAAGGTACAAGACAGCTTTTCCTTGCCAATATCTCTCTTTTGCAAAGAGCTACGCATTGGAAAATTCAGGGCTATGTCGTGTAGATGATGGCCTAACAGGAGGCTTTAAAATTTTCTTTCTAGTGTCCTTCGTTTGGGAGAAAAATACAAAGGTACAAGACAGCTTTTCCTTGCCAATATCTCTCTTTTGCAAAGAGCTGCGCATTGGAAAATTCAGGGCTATGTCGTGTAGATGATGGCCTAACAGGAGGCTTTAAAATTTTCTTTCTAGTGTCCTTCGTTTGGGAGAAAAATGCAATGGTACAAGACAGCTTTTCCTTGCCAATATCTCTCTTTTGCAAAGAGCTGCGCATTGGAAAATTCAGGGCTATGTCGTGTAGATGATGGCCTAACAGGAGGCTTTAAAATTTTAATTCTAGTGTCCTTCGTTTGGGAGAAAAATGCAAAGGTACAAGATAGCTTTTCCTTGCCAATATCTCTCTTTTGCAAAGAGCTACGCATTGGAAAATTCAGGGCTATGTCGTGTAGATGATGGCCTAACAGGAGGCTTTAAAATTTTCTTTCTAGTGACCTTCGTTTGGGAGAAAAATGCAAAGGTACAAGACAGTTTTTCCTTGCCAATATCTCTCTTTTGCAAAGAGCTGCGCATTGGAAAATTCAGGGCTATGTCGTGTAGATGATGGCCTAACAGGAGGCTTTAAAATTTTAATTCTAGTGTCCTTCGTTTGGGAGAAAAATGCAAAGGTACCTGACAGCTTTTCCTTGCCAATATCTCTCTTTTGCAAAGAGCTGCGCATTGGAAAATTCAGGGATATGTCGTGTAGATGATGGCATAACAGGAGGCTTTAAAATTTTAATTCTAGTGTCCTTCGTTTGGGAGAAAAATGCAAAGGTACAAGACAGCTTTTCCTTGCCAATATCTCTCTTTTGCAAAGAGCTGCGCATTGGAAAATTCAGGGCTATGTCGTGTAGATGATGGCATAACAGGAGGCTGTAACATTTTAATTCTAGTGTCCTTCGTTTGGGAGAAAAATGCAAAGGTACAAGACAGCTTTTCCTTGCCAATATCTCTCTTTTGCAAAGAGCTGCGCATTGGAAAATTCAGGGCTATGTCGTGTAGATGATGGCCTAACAGGAGGCTTTAAAATTTTAATTCTAGTGTCCTTCGTTTGGGAGAAAAATGCAAAGGTACAAGACAGCTTTTCCTTGCCAATATCTCTCTTTTGCAAAGAGCTGCGCATTGGAAAATTCAGGGCTATGTCGTGTAGATGATGGCCTAACAGGAGGCTTTAAAATTTTCTTTCTAGTGTCCTTCGTTTGGGAGAAAAATGCAATGGTACAAGACAGCTTTTCCTTGCCAATATCTCTCTTTTGCAAAGAGCTGCGCATTGGAAAAATCAGGGCTATGTCGTGTAGATGATGGCCTAACAGGAGGCTTTAAAATTTTCTTTCTAGTGTCCTTCGTTTGGGAGAAAAATGCAAAGGTACAAGACAGCTTTTCCTTGCCAATATCTCTCTTTTGCAAAGAGCTACGCATTGGAAAATTCAGGGCTATGTCGTGTAGATGATGGCCTAACAGGAGGCTTTAAAATTTTCTTTCTAGTGTCCTTCGTTTGGGAGAAAAATGCAAAGGTACAAGACAGCTTTTTCTTGCCAATATCTCTCTTTTGCAAAGAGCTGCGCATTGGAAAATTCAGGGCTATGTCGTGTAGATGATGGCCTAACAGGAGGCTTTAAAATTTTCTTTCTAGTGTCCTTCGTTTGGGAGAAAAATGAAATGGTACAAGACAGCTTTTCCTTGCCAATATCTCTCTTTTGCAAAGAGCTGCGCATTGGAAAATTCAGGGCTATGTCGTGTAGATGATGGCCTAACAGGAGGCTTTAAAATTTTAATTCTAATGTCCTTCGTTTGGGAGAAAAATGCAAAGGTACAAGATAGCTTTTCCTTGCCAATATCTCTCTTTTGCAAAGAGCTACGCATTGGAAAATTCAGGGCTATGTCGTGTAGATGATGGCCTAACAGGAGGCTTTAAAATTTTCTTTCTAGTGACCTTCGTTTGGGAGAAAAATGCAAAGGTACAAGACAGCTTTTCCTTGCCAATATCTCTCTTTTGCAAAGAGCTGCGCATTGGAAAATTCAGGGCTATGTCGTGTAGCTGATGGCCTAACAGGAGGCTTTAAAATTTTAATTCTAGTGTCCTTCGTTTGGGAGAAAAATGCAAAGGTACAAGACAGCTTTTCCTTGCCAATATCTCTCTTTTGCAAAGAGCTACGCATTGGAAAATTCAGGGCTATGTCGTGTAGATGATGGCCTAACAGGAGGCTTTAAAATTTTAATTCTAGTGTCCTTCGTTTGGGAGAAAAATGCAAAGGTACAAGACAGCTTTTCCTTGCCAATATCTCTCTTTTGCAAAGAGCTGCGCATTGGAAAATTCAGGGCTATGTCGTGTAGATGATGGCCTAACAGGAGGCTTTAAAATTTTAATTCTAGTGTCCTTCGTTTGGGAGAAAAATGCAAAGGTACAAGACAGCTTTTCCTTGCCAATATCTCTCTTTTGCAAAGAGCTGCGCATTGGAAAATTCAGGGCTATGTCGTGTAGATGATGGCCTAACAGGAGGCTTTAAAATTTTCTTTCTAGTGTCCTTCGTTTGGGAGAAAAATGCAATGGTACAAGACAGCATTTCCTTGCCAATATCTCTCTTTTGCAAAGAGCTGCGCATTGGAAAAATCAGGGCTATGTCGTGTAGATGATGGCCTAACAGGAGGCTTTAAAATTTTCTTTCTAGTGTCCTTCGTTTGGGAGAAAAATGCAAAGGTACAAGACAGCTTTTCCTTGCCAATATCTCTCTTTTGCAAAGAGCTACGCATTGGAAAATTCAGGGCTATGTCGTGTAGATGATGGCCTAACAGGAGGCTTTAAAATTTTAATTCTAGTGTCCTTCGTTTGGGAGAAAAATGCAAAGGTACAAGACAGCTTTTCCTTGCCAATATCTCTCTTTTGCAAAGAGCTGCGCATTGGAAAATTCAGGGCTATGTCGTGTAGATGATGGCCTAACAGGAGGCTTTAAAATTTTAATTCTAGTGTCCTTCGTTTGGGAGAAAAATGCAAAGGTACAAGATAGCTTTTCCTTGCCAATATCTCTCTTTTGCAAAGAGCTGCGCATTGGAAAATTCATGGCTATGCCGTGTAGATGATGGTCTAACAGGAGGCTTTAAAATTTTCTTTCTAGTGTCCTTCGTTTGGGAGAAAAATGCAAAGGTACACGATAGCTTTTCCTTGCCAATATCTCTCTTTTGCAAAGAGCTGCGCATTGGAAAATTCAGGGCTATGTCGTGTAGATGATGGCCTAAAGGAGGCTTTAAAATTTTCTTTCTTGTGTCCTTCGTTTGGGAGAAAAATGCAAAGGTACAAGACAGCTTTTCCTTGCCAATATCTCTCTTTTGCAAAGAGCTGTGCATTGGAAAATTCAGGGCTATATCGTGTAGATGATGGCCTAACAGGAGGCTTTAAAATTTTAATTCTAGTGTCCTTCGTTTGGGAGAAAAATGCAAAGGTACAAGACAGCTTTTCCTTGCCAATATCTCTCTTTTGCAAAGAGCTGCGCATTGGAAAATTCAGGGCTATGTCGTGTAGATGATGGCCTAACAGGAGGCTTTAAATTTTTCTTTCTAGTGTCCTTCGTTTGGGAGAAAAATGCAATGGTACAAGACAGCTTTTCCTTGCCAATATCTCTCTTTTGCAAAGAGCTGCGCATTGGAAAATTCAGGTCTATGTCGTGTAGATGATGGCCTAACAGGAGGCTTTAAAATTTTAATTCTAGTGTCCTTCGTTTGGGAGAAAAATGCAAAGGTACAAGATAGCTTTTCCTTGCCAATATCTCTCTTTTGCAAAGAGCTACGCATTGGAAAATTCAGGGCTATGTCGTGTAGATGATGGCCTAACAGGAGGCTTTAAAATTTTAATTCTAGTGTCCTTCGTTTGGGAGAAAAATGCAAAGGTACAAGACAGCTTTTCCTTGCCAATATCTCTCTTTTGCAAAGAGCTGCGCATTGGAAAATTCAGGGCTATGTCGTGTAGATGATGGCATAACAGGAGGCTGTAAAATTTTAATTCTAGTGTCCTTCGTTTGGGAGAAAAATGCAAAGGTACAAGACAGCTTTTCCTTGCCAATATCTCTCTTTTGCAAAGAGCTGCGCATTGGAAAATTCAGGGCTATGTCGTGTAGATGATGGCCTAACAGGAGGCTTTAAATTTTTCTTTCTAGTGTCCTTCGTTTGGGAGAAAAATGCAATGGTACAAGACAGCTTTTCCTTGCCAATATCTCTCTTTTGCAAAGAGCTGCGCATTGGAAAATTCAGGTCTATGTCGTGTAGATGATGGCCTAACAGGAGGCTTTAAAATTTTAATTCTAGTGTCCTTCGTTTGGGAGAAAAATGCAAAGGTACAAGATAGCTTTTCCTTGCCAATATCTCTCTTTTGCAAAGAGCTACGCATTGGAAAATTCAGGGCTATGTCGTGTAGATGATGGCCTAACAGGAGGCTTTAAAATTTTAATTCTAGTGTCCTTCGTTTGGGAGAAAAATGCAAAGGTACAAGACAGCTTTTCCTTGCCAATATCTCTCTTTTGCAAAGAGCTGCGCATTGGAAAATTCAGGGCTATGTCGTGTAGATGATGGCATAACAGGAGGCTATAAAATTTTAATTCTAGTGTCCTTCGTTTGGGAGAAAAATGCAAAGGTACAAGACAGCTTTTCCTTGCCAATATCTCTCTTTTGCAAAGAGCTGCGCATTGGAAAATTCAGGGCTATGTCGTGTAGATGATGGCCTAACAGGAGGCTTTAAAATTTTAATTCTAGTGTCCTTCGTTTGGGAGAAAAATGCAAAGGTACAAGACAGCTTTTCCTTGCCAATATCTCTCTTTTGCAAAGAGCTGCGCATTGGAAAATTCAGGGCTATGTCGTGTAGATGATGGCCTAACAGGAGGCTTTAAAATTTTCTTTCTAGTGTCCTTCGTTTGGGAGAAAAATGCAATGGTACAAGACAGCTTTTCCTTGCCAATATCTCTCTTTTGCAAAGAGCTGCGCATTGGAAAAATCAGGGCTATGTCGTGTAGATGATGGCCTAACAGGAGGCTTTAAAATTTTCTTTCTAGTGTCCTTCGTTTGGGAGAAAAATGCAAAGGTACAAGACAGCTTTTCCTTGCCAATATCTCTCTTTTGCAAAGAGCTACGCATTGGAAAATTCAGGGCTATGTCGTGTAGATGATGGCCTAACAGGAGGCTTTAAAATTTTCTTTCTAGTGTCCTTCGTTTGGGAGAAAAATGCAAAGGTACAAGACAGCTTTTTCTTGCCAATATCTCTCTTTTGCAAAGAGCTGCGCATTGGAAAATTCAGGGCTATGTCGTGTAGATGATGGCCTAACAGGAGGCTTTAAAATTTTCTTTCTAGTGTCCTTCGTTTGGGAGAAAAATGCAATGGTACAAGACAGCTTTTCCTTGCCAATATCTCTCTTTTGCAAAGAGCTGCGCATTGGAAAATTCAGGGCTATGTCGTGTAGATGATGGCCTAACAGGAGGCTTTAAAATTTTAATTCTAATGTCCTTCGTTTGGGAGAAAAATGCAAAGGTACAAGATAGCTTTTCCTTGCCAATATCTCTCTTTTGCAAAGAGCTACGCATTGGAAAATTCAGGGCTATGTCGTGTAGATGATGGCCTAACAGGAGGCTTTAAAATTTTCTTTCTAGTGACCTTCGTTTGGGAGAAAAATGCAAAGGTACAAGACAGCTTTTCCTTGCCAATATCTCTCTTTTGCAAAGAGCTGCGCATTGGAAAATTCAGGGCTATGTCGTGTAGCTGATGGCCTAACAGGAGGCTTTAAAATTTTAATTCTAGTGTCCTTCGTTTGGGAGAAAAATGCAAAGGTACCTGACAGCTTTTCCTTGCCAATATCTCTCTTTTGCAAAGAGCTGCGCATTGGAAAATTCAGGGCTATGTCGTGTAGATGATGGCATAACAGGAGGCTTTAAAATTTTAATTCTAGTGTCCTTCGTTTGGGAGAAAAATGCAAAGGTACAAGACAGCTTTTCCTTGCCAATATCTCTCTTTTGCAAAAAGCTGCGCATTGGAAAATTCAGGGCTATGTCGTGTAGATGATGGCCTAACAGGAGGCTTTAAAATTTTAATTCTAGTGTCCTTCGTTTGGGAGAAAAATGCAAAGGTACAAGACAGCTTTTCATTGCCAATATCTCTCTTTTGCAAAGAGCTGCGCATTGGAAAATTCAGGGCTATGTCGTGTAGATGATGGCCTAACAGGAGGCTTTAAAATTTTCTTTCTAGTGTCCTTCGTTTGGGAGAAAAATGCAAAGGTACAAGACAGCATTTCCTTGCCAATATCTCTCTTTTGCAAAGAGCTGCGCATTGGAAAAATCAGGGCTATGTCGTGTAGATGATGGCCTAACAGGAGGCTTTAAAATTTTCTTTCTAGTGTCCTTCGTTTGGGAGAAAAATGCAAAGGTACAAGACAGCTTTTCCTTGCCAATATCTCTCTTTTGCAAAGAGCTACGCATTGGAAAATTCAGGGCTATGTCGTGTAGATGATGGCCTAACAGGAGGCTTTAAAATTTTAATTCTAGTGTCCTTCGTTTGGGAGAAAAATGCAAAGGTACAAGACAGCTTTTCCTTGCCAATATCTCTCTTTTGCAAAGAGCTGCGCATTGGAAAATTCAGGGCTATGTCGTGTAGATGATGGCCTAACAGGAGGCTTTAAAATTTTAATTCTAGTGTCCTTCGTTTGGGAGAAAAATGCAAAGGTACAAGATAGCTTTTCCTTGCCAATATCTCTCTTTTGCAAAGAGCTGCGCATTGGAAAATTCATGGCTATGCCGTGTAGATGATGGTCTAACAGGAGGCTTTAAAATTTTCTTTCTAGTGTCCTTCGTTTGGGAGAAAAATGCAAAGGTACACGATAGCTTTTCCTTGCCAATATCTCTCTTTTGCAAAGAGCTGCGCATTGGAAAATTCAGGGCTATGTCGTGTAGATGATGGCCTAAAGGAGGCTTTAAAATTTTCTTTCTTGTGTCCTTCGTTTGGGAGAAAAATGCAAAGGTACAAGACAGCTTTTTCTTGCCAATATCTCTCTTTTGCAAAGAGCTGCGCATTGGAAAATTCAGGGCTATGTCGTGTAGATGATGGCCTAACAGGAGGCTTTAAAATTTTCTTTCTAGTGTCCTTCGTTTGGGAGAAAAATGCAATGGTACAAGACAGCTTTTCCTTGCCAATATCTCTCTTTTGCAAAGAGCTGCGCATTGGAAAATTCAGGGCTATGTCGTGTAGATGATGGCCTAACAGGAGGCTTTAAAATTTTAATTCTAATGTCCTTCGTTTGGGAGAAAAATGCAAAGGTACAAGATAGCTTTTCCTTGCCAATATCTCTCTTTTGCAAAGAGCTACGCATTGGAAAATTCAGGGCTATGTCGTGTAGATGATGGCCTAACAGGAGGCTTTAAAATTTTCTTTCTAGTGACCTTCGTTTGGGAGAAAAATGCAAAGGTACAAGACAGCTTTTCCTTGCCAATATCTCTCTTTTGCAAAGAGCTGCGCATTGGAAAATTCAGGGCTATGTCGTGTAGCTGATGGCCTAACAGGAGGCTTTAAAATTTTAATTCTAGTGTCCTTCGTTTGGGAGAAAAATGCAAAGGTACAAGACAGCTTTTCCTTGCCAATATCTCTCTTTTGCAAAGAGCTACGCATTGGAAAATTCAGGGCTATGTCGTGTAGATGATGGCCTAACAGGAGGCTTTAAAATTTTAATTCTAGTGTCCTTCGTTTGGGAGAAAAATGCAAAGGTACAAGACAGCTTTTCCTTGCCAATATCTCTCTTTTGCAAAGAGCTGCGCATTGGAAAATTCAGGGCTATGTCGTGTAGATGATGGCCTAACAGGAGGCTTTAAAATTTTAATTCTAGTGTCCTTCGTTTGGGAGAAAAATGCAAAGGTACAAGACAGCTTTTCCTTGCCAATATCTCTCTTTTGCAAAGAGCTGCGCATTGGAAAATTCAGGGCTATGTCGTGTAGATGATGGCCTAACAGGAGGCTTTAAAATTTTCTTTCTAGTGTCCTTCGTTTGGGAGAAAAATGCAATGGTACAAGACAGCATTTCCTTGCCAATATCTCTCTTTTGCAAAGAGCTGCGCATTGGAAAAATCAGGGCTATGTCGTGTAGATGATGGCCTAACAGGAGGCTTTAAAATTTTCTTTCTAGTGTCCTTCGTTTGGGAGAAAAATGCAAAGGTACAAGACAGCTTTTCCTTGCCAATATCTCTCTTTTGCAAAGAGCTACGCATTGGAAAATTCAGGGCTATGTCGTGTAGATGATGGCCTAACAGGAGGCTTTAAAATTTTAATTCTAGTGTCCTTCGTTTGGGAGAAAAATGCAAAGGTACAAGACAGCTTTTCCTTGCCAATATCTCTCTTTTGCAAAGAGCTGCGCATTGGAAAATTCAGGGCTATGTCGTGTAGATGATGGCCTAACAGGAGGCTTTAAAATTTTAATTCTAGTGTCCTTCGTTTGGGAGAAAAATGCAAAGGTACAAGATAGCTTTTCCTTGCCAATATCTCTCTTTTGCAAAGAGCTGCGCATTGGAAAATTCATGGCTATGCCGTGTAGATGATGGTCTAACAGGAGGCTTTAAAATTTTCTTTCTAGTGTCCTTCGTTTGGGAGAAAAATGCAAAGGTACACGATAGCTTTTCCTTGCCAATATCTCTCTTTTGCAAAGAGCTGCGCATTGGAAAATTCAGGGCTATGTCGTGTAGATGATGGCCTAAAGGAGGCTTTAAAATTTTCTTTCTTGTGTCCTTCGTTTGGGAGAAAAATGCAAAGGTACAAGACAGCTTTTCCTTGCCAATATCTCTCTTTTGCAAAGAGCTGTGCATTGGAAAATTCAGGGCTATATCGTGTAGATGATGGCCTAACAGGAGGCTTTAAAATTTTAATTCTAGTGTCCTTCGTTTGGGAGAAAAATGCAAAGGTACAAGACAGCTTTTCCTTGCCAATATCTCTCTTTTGCAAAGAGCTGCGCATTGGAAAATTCAGGGCTATGTCGTGTAGATGATGGCCTAACAGGAGGCTTTAAATTTTTCTTTCTAGTGTCCTTCGTTTGGGAGAAAAATGCAATGGTACAAGACAGCTTTTCCTTGCCAATATCTCTCTTTTGCAAAGAGCTGCGCATTGGAAAATTCAGGTCTATGTCGTGTAGATGATGGCCTAACAGGAGGCTTTAAAATTTTAATTCTAGTGTCCTTCGTTTGGGAGAAAAATGCAAAGGTACAAGATAGCTTTTCCTTGCCAATATCTCTCTTTTGCAAAGAGCTACGCATTGGAAAATTCAGGGCTATGTCGTGTAGATGATGGCCTAACAGGAGGCTTTAAAATTTTAATTCTAGTGTCCTTCGTTTGGGAGAAAAATGCAAAGGTACAAGACAGCTTTTCCTTGCCAATATCTCTCTTTTGCAAAGAGCTGCGCATTGGAAAATTCAGGGCTATGTCGTGTAGATGATGGCATAACAGGAGGCTGTAAAATTTTAATTCTAGTGTCCTTCGTTTGGGAGAAAAATGCAAAGGTACAAGACAGCTTTTCCTTGCCAATATCTCTCTTTTGCAAAGAGCTGCGCATTGGAAAATTCAGGGCTATGTCGTGTAGATGATGGCCTAACAGGAGGCTTTAAATTTTTCTTTCTAGTGTCCTTCGTTTGGGAGAAAAATGCAATGGTACAAGACAGCTTTTCCTTGCCAATATCTCTCTTTTGCAAAGAGCTGCGCATTGGAAAATTCAGGTCTATGTCGTGTAGATGATGGCCTAACAGGAGGCTTTAAAATTTTAATTCTAGTGTCCTTCGTTTGGGAGAAAAATGCAAAGGTACAAGATAGCTTTTCCTTGCCAATATCTCTCTTTTGCAAAGAGCTACGCATTGGAAAATTCAGGGCTATGTCGTGTAGATGATGGCCTAACAGGAGGCTTTAAAATTTTAATTCTAGTGTCCTTCGTTTGGGAGAAAAATGCAAAGGTACAAGACAGCTTTTCCTTGCCAATATCTCTCTTTTGCAAAGAGCTGCGCATTGGAAAATTCAGGGCTATGTCGTGTAGATGATGGCATAACAGGAGGCTATAAAATTTTAATTCTAGTGTCCTTCGTTTGGGAGAAAAATGCAAAGGTACAAGACAGCTTTTCCTTGCCAATATCTCTCTTTTGCAAAGAGCTGCGCATTGGAAAATTCAGGGCTATGTCGTGTAGATGATGGCCTAACAGGAGGCTTTAAAATTTTAATTCTAGTGTCCTTCGTTTGGGAGAAAAATGCAAAGGTACAAGACAGCTTTTCCTTGCCAATATCTCTCTTTTGCAAAGAGCTGCGCATTGGAAAATTCAGGGCTATGTCGTGTAGATGATGGCCTAACAGGAGGCTTTAAAATTTTCTTTCTAGTGTCCTTCGTTTGGGAGAAAAATGCAATGGTACAAGACAGCTTTTCCTTGCCAATATCTCTCTTTTGCAAAGAGCTGCGCATTGGAAAAATCAGGGCTATGTCGTGTAGATGATGGCCTAACAGGAGGCTTTAAAATTTTCTTTCTAGTGTCCTTCGTTTGGGAGAAAAATGCAAAGGTACAAGACAGCTTTTCCTTGCCAATATCTCTCTTTTGCAAAGAGCTACGCATTGGAAAATTCAGGGCTATGTCGTGTAGATGATGGCCTAACAGGAGGCTTTAAAATTTTCTTTCTAGTGTCCTTCGTTTGGGAGAAAAATGCAAAGGTACAAGACAGCTTTTTCTTGCCAATATCTCTCTTTTGCAAAGAGCTGCGCATTGGAAAATTCAGGGCTATGTCGTGTAGATGATGGCCTAACAGGAGGCTTTAAAATTTTCTTTCTAGTGTCCTTCGTTTGGGAGAAAAATGCAATGGTACAAGACAGCTTTTCCTTGCCAATATCTCTCTTTTGCAAAGAGCTGCGCATTGGAAAATTCAGGGCTATGTCGTGTAGATGATGGCCTAACAGGAGGCTTTAAAATTTTAATTCTAATGTCCTTCGTTTGGGAGAAAAATGCAAAGGTACAAGATAGCTTTTCCTTGCCAATATCTCTCTTTTGCAAAGAGCTACGCATTGGAAAATTCAGGGCTATGTCGTGTAGATGATGGCCTAACAGGAGGCTTTAAAATTTTCTTTCTAGTGACCTTCGTTTGGGAGAAAAATGCAAAGGTACAAGACAGCTTTTCCTTGCCAATATCTCTCTTTTGCAAAGAGCTGCGCATTGGAAAATTCAGGGCTATGTCGTGTAGCTGATGGCCTAACAGGAGGCTTTAAAATTTTAATTCTAGTGTCCTTCGTTTGGGAGAAAAATGCAAAGGTACCTGACAGCTTTTCCTTGCCAATATCTCTCTTTTGCAAAGAGCTGCGCATTGGAAAATTCAGGGCTATGTCGTGTAGATGATGGCATAACAGGAGGCTTTAAAATTTTAATTCTAGTGTCCTTCGTTTGGGAGAAAAATGCAAAGGTACAAGACAGCTTTTCCTTGCCAATATCTCTCTTTTGCAAAAAGCTGCGCATTGGAAAATTCAGGGCTATGTCGTGTAGATGATGGCCTAACAGGAGGCTTTAAAATTTTAATTCTAGTGTCCTTCGTTTGGGAGAAAAATGCAAAGGTACAAGACAGCTTTTCCTTGCCAATATCTCTCTTTTGCAAAGAGCTGCGCATTGGAAAATTCAGGGCTATGTCGTGTAGATGATGGCCTAACAGGAGGCTTTAAAATTTTCTTTCTAGTGTCCTTCGTTTGGGAGAAAAATGCAAAGGTACAAGACAGCATTTCCTTGCCAATATCTCTCTTTTGCAAAGAGCTGCGCATTGGAAAAATCAGGGCTATGTCGTGTAGATGATGGCCTAACAGGAGGCTTTAAAATTTTCTTTCTAGTGTCCTTCGTTTGGGAGAAAAATGCAAAGGTACAAGACAGCTTTTCCTTGCCAATATCTCTCTTTTGCAAAGAGCTACGCATTGGAAAATTCAGGGCTATGTCGTGTAGATGATGGCCTAACAGGAGGCTTTAAAATTTTAATTCTAGTGTCCTTCGTTTGGGAGAAAAATGCAAAGGTACAAGACAGCTTTTCCTTGCCAATATCTCTCTTTTGCAAAGAGCTGCGCATTGGAAAATTCAGGGCTATGTCGTGTAGATGATGGCCTAACAGGAGGCTTTAAAATTTTAATTCTAGTGTCCTTCGTTTGGGAGAAAAATGCAAAGGTACAAGATAGCTTTTCCTTGCCAATATCTCTCTTTTGCAAAGAGCTGCGCATTGGAAAATTCATGGCTATGCCGTGTAGATGATGGTCTAACAGGAGGCTTTAAAATTTTCTTTCTAGTGTCCTTCGTTTGGGAGAAAAATGCAAAGGTACACGATAGCTTTTCCTTGCCAATATCTCTCTTTTGCAAAGAGCTGCGCATTGGAAAATTCAGGGCTATGTCGTGTAGATGATGGCCTAAAGGAGGCTTTAAAATTTTCTTTCTTGTGTCCTTCGTTTGGGAGAAAAATGCAAAGGTACAAGACAGCTTTTCCTTGCCAATATCTCTCTTTTGCAAAGAGCTGTGCATTGGAAAATTCAGGGCTATATCGTGTAGATGATGGCCTAACAGGAGGCTTTAAAATTTTAATTCTAGTGTCCTTCGTTTGGGAGAAAAATGCAAAGGTACAAGACAGCTTTTCCTTGCCAATATCTCTCTTTTGCAAAGAGCTGCGCATTGGAAAATTCAGGGCTATGTCGTGTAGATGATGGCCTAACAGGAGGCTTTAAATTTTTCTTTCTAGTGTCCTTCGTTTGGGAGAAAAATGCAATGGTACAAGACAGCTTTTCCTTGCCAATATCTCTCTTTTGCAAAGAGCTGCGCATTGGAAAATTCAGGTCTATGTCGTGTAGATGATGGCCTAACAGGAGGCTTTAAAATTTTAATTCTAGTGTCCTTCGTTTGGGAGAAAAATGCAAAGGTACAAGATAGCTTTTCCTTGCCAATATCTCTCTTTTGCAAAGAGCTACGCATTGGAAAATTCAGGGCTATGTCGTGTAGATGATGGCCTAACAGGAGGCTTTAAAATTTTAATTCTAGTGTCCTTCGTTTGGGAGAAAAATGCAAAGGTACAAGACAGCTTTTCCTTGCCAATATCTCTCTTTTGCAAAGAGCTGCGCATTGGAAAATTCAGGGCTATGTCGTGTAGATGATGGCCTAACAGGAGGCTTTAAATTTTTCTTTCTAGTGTCCTTCGTTTGGGAGAAAAATGCAATGGTACAAGACAGCTTTTCCTTGCCAATATCTCTCTTTTGCAAAGAGCTGCGCATTGGAAAATTCAGGTCTATGTCGTGTAGATGATGGCCTAACAGGAGGCTTTAAAATTTTAATTCTAGTGTCCTTCGTTTGGGAGAAAAATGCAAAGGTACAAGATAGCTTTTCCTTGCCAATATCTCTCTTTTGCAAAGAGCTACGCATTGGAAAATTCAGGGCTATGTCGTGTAGATGATGGCCTAACAGGAGGCTTTAAAATTTTAATTCTAGTGTCCTTCGTTTGGGAGAAAAATGCAAAGGTACAAGACAGCTTTTCCTTGCCAATATCTCTCTTTTGCAAAGAGCTGCGCATTGGAAAATTCAGGGCTATGTCGTGTAGATGATGGCCTAACAGGAGGCTTTAAAATTTTCTTTCTAGTGTCCTTCGTTTGGGAGAAAAATGCAATGGTACAAGACAGCTTTTCCTTGCCAATATCTCTCTTTTGCAAAGAGCTGCGCATTGGAAAAATCAGGGCTATGTCGTGTAGATGATGGCCTAACAGGAGGCTTTAAAATTTTCTTTCTAGTGTCCTTCGTTTGGGAGAAAAATGTAAAGGTACAAGACAGCTTTTCCTTGCCAATATCTCTCTTTTGCAAAGAGCTGCGCATTGGAAAATTCAGGGCTATGTCGTGTAGATGATGGCCTAACAGGAGGCTTTAAAATTTTAATTCTAATGTCCTTCGTTTGGGAGAAAAATGCAAAGGTACAAGATAGCTTTTCCTTGCCAATATCTCTCTTTTGCAAAGAGCTACGCATTGGAAAATTCAGGGCTATGTCGTGTAGATGATGGCCTAACAGGAGGCTTTAAAATTTTCTTTCTAGTGACCTTCGTTTGGGAGAAAAATGCAAAGGTACAAGACAGCTTTTCCTTGCCAATATCTCTCTTTTGCAAAGAGCTGCGCATTGGAAAATTCAGGGCTATGTCGTGTAGCTGATGGCCTAACAGGAGGCTTTAAAATTTTAATTCTAGTGTCCTTCGTTTGGGAGAAAAATGCAAAGGTACCTGACAGCTTTTCCTTGCCAATATCTCTCTTTTGCAAAGAGCTGCGCATTGGAAAATTCAGGGCTATGTCGTGTAGATGATGGCATAACAGGAGGCTTTAAAATTTTAATTCTAGTGTCCTTCGTTTGGGAGAAAAATGCAAAGGTACAAGACAGCTTTTCCTTGCCAATATCTCTCTTTTGCAAAAAGCTGCGCATTGGAAAATTCAGGGCTATGTCGTGTAGATGATGGCCTAACAGGAGGCTTTAAAATTTTAATTCTAGTGTCCTTCGTTTGGGAGAAAAATGCAAAGGTACAAGACAGCTTTTCCTTGCCAATATCTCTCTTTTGCAAAGAGCTGCGCATTGGAAAATTCAGGGCTATGTCGTGTAGATGATGGCCTAACAGGAGGCTTTAAAATTTTCTTTCTAGTGTCCTTCGTTTGGGAGAAAAATGCAATGGTACAAGACAGCATTTCCTTGCCAATATCTCTCTTTTGCAAAGAGCTGCGCATTGGAAAAATCAGGGCTATGTCGTGTAGATGATGGCCTAACAGGAGGCTTTAAAATTTTCTTTCTAGTGTCCTTCGTTTGGGAGAAAAATGCAAAGGTACAAGACAGCTTTTCCTTGCCAATATCTCTCTTTTGCAAAGAGCTACGCATTGGAAAATTCAGGGCTATGTCGTGTAGATGATGGCCTAACAGGAGGCTTTAAAATTTTAATTCTAGTGTCCTTCGTTTGGGAGAAAAATGCAAAGGTACAAGACAGCTTTTCCTTGCCAATATCTCTCTTTTGCAAAGAGCTGCGCATTGGAAAATTCAGGGCTATGTCGTGTAGATGATGGCCTAACAGGAGGCTTTAAAATTTTAATTCTAGTGTCCTTCGTTTGGGAGAAAAATGCAAAGGTACAAGATAGCTTTTCCTTGCCAATATCTCTCTTTTGCAAAGAGCTGCGCATTGGAAAATTCATGGCTATGCCGTGTAGATGATGGTCTAACAGGAGGCTTTAAAATTTTCTTTCTAGTGTCCTTCGTTTGGGAGAAAAATGCAAAGGTACACGATAGCTTTTCCTTGCCAATATCTCTCTTTTGCAAAGAGCTGCGCATTGGAAAATTCAGGGCTATGTCGTGTAGATGATGGCCTAAAGGAGGCTTTAAAATTTTCTTTCTTGTGTCCTTCGTTTGGGAGAAAAATGCAAAGGTACAAGACAGCTTTTCCTTGCCAATATCTCTCTTTTGCAAAGAGCTGTGCATTGGAAAATTCAGGGCTATATCGTGTAGATGATGGCCTAACAGGAGGCTTTAAAATTTTAATTCTAGTGTCCTTCGTTTGGGAGAAAAATGCAAAGGTACAAGACAGCTTTTCCTTGCCAATATCTCTCTTTTGCAAAGAGCTGCGCATTGGAAAATTCAGGGCTATGTCGTGTAGATGATGGCCTAACAGGAGGCTTTAAATTTTTCTTTCTAGTGTCCTTCGTTTGGGAGAAAAATGCAATGGTACAAGACAGCTTTTCCTTGCCAATATCTCTCTTTTGCAAAGAGCTGCGCATTGGAAAATTCAGGTCTATGTCGTGTAGATGATGGCCTAACAGGAGGCTTTAAAATTTTAATTCTAGTGTCCTTCGTTTGGGAGAAAAATGCAAAGGTACAAGATAGCTTTTCCTTGCCAATATCTCTCTTTTGCAAAGAGCTACGCATTGGAAAATTCAGGGCTATGTCGTGTAGATGATGGCCTAACAGGAGGCTTTAAAATTTTAATTCTAGTGTCCTTCGTTTGGGAGAAAAATGCAAAGGTACAAGACAGCTTTTCCTTGCCAATATCTCTCTTTTGCAAAGAGCTGCGCATTGGAAAATTCAGGGCTATGTCGTGTAGATGATGGCCTAACAGGAGGCTTTAAAAGTTTCTTTCTAGTGTCCTTCGTTTGGGAGAAAAATGCAATGGTACAAGACAGCTTTTCCTTGCCAATATCTCTCTTTTGCAAAGAGCTACGCATTGGAAAATTCAGGGCTATGTCGTGTAGATGATGGCCTAACAGGAGGCTTTAAAATTTTAATTCTAGTGTCCTTCGTTTGGGAGAAAAATGCAAAGGTACAAGACAGCTTTTCCTTGCCAATATCTCTCTTTTGCAAAGAGCTACGCATTGGAAAATTCAGGGCTATGTCGTGTAGATGATGGCCTAACAGGAGGCTTTAAAATTTTAATTCTAGTGTCCTTCGTTTGGGAGAAAAATGCAAAGGTACAAGACAGCTTTTCCTTGCCAATATCTCTCTTTTGCAAAGAGCTACGCATTGGAAAATTCAGGGCTATGTCGTGTAGATGATGGCCTAACAGGAGGCTTTAAAAGTTTCTTTCTAGTGTCCTTCGTTTGGGAGAAAAATGCAATGGTACAAGACAGCTTTTCCTTGCCAATATCTCTCTTTTGCAAAGAGCTACGCATTGGAAAATTCAGGGCTATGTCGTGTAGATGATGGCCTAACAGGAGGCTTTAAAATTTTAATTCTAGTGTCCTTCGTTTGGGAGAAAAATGCAAAGGTACAAGACAGCTTTTCCTTGCCAATATCTCTCTTTTGCAAAGAGCTACGCATTGGAAAATTCAGGGCTATGTCGTGTAGATGATGGCCTAACAGGAGGCTTTAAAATTTTAATTCTAGTGTCCTTCGTTTGGGAGAAAAATGCAAAGGTACAAGATAGCTTTTCCTTGCCAATATCTCTCTTTTGCAAAGAGCTGCGCATTGGAAAATTCAGGGCTATGTCGTGTAGATGATGGCCTAAACGAGGCTTTAAAATTTTCTTTCTTGTGTCCTTCGTTTGGGAGAAAAATGCAATGGTACAAGACAGCTTTTCCTTGCCAATATCTCTCTTTTGCAAAGAGCTACGCATTGGAAAATTCAGGGCTATGTCGTGTAGATGATGGCCTAACAGGAGGCTTTAAAATTTTAATTCTAGTGTCCTTCGTTTGGGAGAAAAATGCAAAGGTACCTGACAGCTTTTCCTTGCCAATATCTCTCTTTTGCAAAGAGCTGCGCATTGGAAAATTCAGGGATATGTCGTGTAGATGATGGCCTAACAGGAGGCTTTAAAATTTTAATTCTAGTGTCCTTCGTTTGGGAGAAAAATGCAAAGGTACAAGATAGCTTTTCCTTGCCAATATCTCTCTTTTGCAAAGAGCTACGCATTGGAAAATTCAGGGCTATGTCGTGTAGATGATGGCCTAACAGGAGGCTTTAAAATTTTCTTTCTAGTGACCTTCGTTTGGGAGAAAAATGCAAAGGTACAAGACAGCTTTTCCTTGCCAATATCTCTCTTTTGCAAAGAGCTGCGCATTGGAAAATTCAGGGCTATGTCGTGTAGATGATGGCCTAACAGGAGGCTTTAAAATTTTAATTCTAGTGTCCTTCGTTTGGGAGAAAAATGCAAAGGTACCTGACAGCTTTTCCTTGCCAATATCTCTCTTTTGCAAAGAGCTGCGCATTGGAAAATTCAGGGATATGTCGTGTAGATGATGGCATAACAGGAGGCTTTAAAATTTTAATTCTAGTGTCCTTCGTTTGGGAGAAAAATGCAAAGGTACAAGACAGCTTTTCCTTGCCAATATCTCTCTTTTGCAAAGAGCTGCGCATTGGAAAATTCAGGGCTATGTCGTGTAGATGATGGCATAACAGGAGGCTGTAAAATTTTAATTCTAGTGTCCTTCGTTTGGGAGAAAAATGCAAAGGTACAAGACAGCTTTTCCTTGCCAATATCTCTCTTTTGCAAAGAGCTGCGCATTGGAAAATTCAGGGCTATGTCGTGTAGATGATGGCCTAACAGGAGGCTTTAAAATTTTAATTCTAGTGTCCTTCGTTTGGGAGAAAAATGCAAAGGTACCTGACAGCTTTTCCTTGCCAATATCTCTCTTTTGCAAAGAGCTGCGCATTGGAAAATTCAGGGCTATGTCGTGTAGATGATGGCCTAACAGGAGGCTTTAAAATTTTCTTTCTAGTGTCCTTCGTTTGGGAGAAAAATGCAAAGGTACAAGACAGCTTTTCCTTGCCAATATCTCTCTTTTGCAAAGAGCTGCGCATTGGAAAATTCAGGGCTATGTCGTGTAGATGATGGCCTAACAGGAGGCTTTAAAATTTTCTTTCTAGTGTCCTTCGTTTGGGAGAAAAATGCAATGGTACAAGACAGCTTTTCCTTGCCAATATCTCTCTTTTGCAAAGAGCTGCGCATTGGAAAATTCAGGGCTATGTCGTGTAGATGATGGCCTAACAGGAGGCTTTAAAATTTTCTTTCTAGTGACCTTCGTTTGGGAGAAAAATGCAAAGGTACAAGACAGCTTTTCCTTGCCAATATCTCTCTTTTGCAAAGAGCTGCGCATTGGAAAATTCAGGGCTATGTCGTGTAGATGATGGCCTAACAGGAGGCTTTAAAATTTTAATTCTAGTGTCCTTCGTTTGGGAGAAAAATGCAAAGGTACCTGACAGCTTTTCCTTGCCAATATCTCTCTTTTGCAAAGAGCTGCGCATTGGAAAATTCAGGGCTATGTCGTGTAGATGATGGCATAACAGGAGGCTTTAAAATTTTAATTCTAGTGTCCTTCGTTTGGGAGAAAAATGCAAAGGTACAAGACAGCTTTTCCTTGCCAATATCTCTCTTTTGCAAAGAGCTGCGCATTGGAAAATTCAGGGCTATGTCGTGTAGATGATGGCCTAACAGGAGGCTTTAAAATTTTAATTCTAGTGTCCTTCGTTTGGGAGAAAAATACAAAGGTACAAGACAGCTTTTCCTTGCCAATATCTCTCTTTTGCAAAGAGCTACGCATTGGAAAATTCAGGGCTATGTCGTGTAGATGATGGCCTAACAGGAGGCTTTAAAATTTTAATTCTAGTGTCCTTCGTTTGGGAGAAAAATGCAAAGGTACAAGATAGCTTTTCCTTGCCAATATCTCTCTTTTGCAAAGAGCTGCGCATTGGAAAATTCAGGGCTATGTCGTGTAGATGATGGCCTAAACGAGGCTTTAAAATTTTCTTTCTTGTGTCCTTCGTTTGGGAGAAAAATGCAATGGTACAAGACAGCTTTTCCTTGCCAATATCTCTCTTTTGCAAAGAGCTACGCATTGGAAAATTCAGGGCTATGTCGTGTAGATGATGGCCTAACAGGAGGCTTTAAAATTTTCTTTCTAGTGTCCTTCGTTTGGGAGAAAAATGCAATGGTACAAGACAGCTTTTCCTTGCCAATATCTCTCTTTTGCAAAGAGCTGCACATTGGAAAATTCAGGGCTATGTCGTGTAGATGATGGCATAACAGGAGGCTGTAAAATTTTAATTCTAGTGTCCTTCGTTTGGGAGAAAAATGCAAAGGTACAAGACAGCTTTTCCTTGCCAATATCTCTCTTTTGCAAAGAGCTGCGCATTGGAAAATTCAGGGCTATGTCGTGTAGATGATGGCCTAACAGGAGGCTTTAAAATTTTAATTCTAGTGTCCTTCGTTTGGGAGAAAAATGCAAAGGTACCTGACAGCTTTTCCTTGCCAATATCTCTCTTTTGCAAAGAGCTGCGCATTGGAAAATTCAGGGCTATGTCGTGTAGATGATGGCCTAACAGGAGGCTTTAAAATTTTCTTTCTAGTGTCCTTCGTTTGGGAGAAAAATGCAAAGGTACAAGACAGCTTTTCCTTGCCAATATCTCTCTTTTGCAAAGAGCTGCGCATTGGAAAATTCAGGGCTATGTCGTGTAGATGATGGCCTAACAGGAGGCTTTAAAATTTTCTTTCTAGTGTCCTTCGTTTGGGAGAAAAATGCAATGGTACAAGACAGCTTTTCCTTGCCAATATCTCTCTTTTGCAAAGAGCTGCGCATTGGAAAATTCAGGGCTATGTCGTGTAGATGATGGCCTAACAGGAGGCTTTAAAATTTTCTTTCTAGTGACCTTCGTTTGGGAGAAAAATGCAAAGGTACAAGACAGCTTTTCCTTGCCAATATCTCTCTTTTGCAAAGAGCTGCGCATTGGAAAATTCAGGGCTATGTCGTGTAGATGATGGCCTAACAGGAGGCTTTAAAATTTTAATTCTAGTGTCCTTCGTTTGGGAGAAAAATGCAAAGGTACCTGACAGCTTTTCCTTGCCAATATCTCTCTTTTGCAAAGAGCTGCGCATTGGAAAATTCAGGGCTATGTCGTGTAGATGATGGCATAACAGGAGGCTTTAAAATTTTAATTCTAGTGTCCTTCGTTTGGGAGAAAAATGCAAAGGTACAAGACAGCTTTTCCTTGCCAATATCTCTCTTTTGCAAAGAGCTACGCATTGGAAAATTCAGGGCTATGTCGTGTAGATGATGGCCTAACAGGAGGCTTTAAAATTTTAATTCTAGTGTCCTTCGTTTGGGAGAAAAATGCAAAGGTACAAGACAGCTTTTCCTTGCCAATATCTCTCTTTTGCAAAGAGCTACGCATTGGAAAATTCAGGGCTATGTCGTGTAGATGATGGCCTAACAGGAGGCTTTAAAAGTTTCTTTCTAGTGTCCTTCGTTTGGGAGAAAAATGCAATGGTACAAGACAGCTTTTCCTTGCCAATATCTCTCTTTTGCAAAGAGCTACGCATTGGAAAATTCAGGGCTATGTCGTGTAGATGATGGCCTAACAGGAGGCTTTAAAATTTTAATTCTAGTGTCCTTCGTTTGGGAGAAAAATGCAAAGGTACAAGACAGCTTTTCCTTGCCAATATCTCTCTTTTGCAAAGAGCTACGCATTGGAAAATTCAGGGCTATGTCGTGTAGATGATGGCCTAACAGGAGGCTTTAAAATTTTAATTCTAGTGTCCTTCGTTTGGGAGAAAAATGCAAAGGTACAAGATAGCTTTTCCTTGCCAATATCTCTCTTTTGCAAAGAGCTGCGCATTGGAAAATTCAGGGCTATGTCGTGTAGATGATGGCCTAAACGAGGCTTTAAAATTTTCTTTCTTGTGTCCTTCGTTTGGGAGAAAAATGCAATGGTACAAGACAGCTTTTCCTTGCCAATATCTCTCTTTTGCAAAGAGCTACGCATTGGAAAATTCAGGGCTATGTCGTGTAGATGATGGCCTAACAGGAGGCTTTAAAATTTTAATTCTAGTGTCCTTCGTTTGGGAGAAAAATGCAAAGGTACCTGACAGCTTTTCCTTGCCAATATCTCTCTTTTGCAAAGAGCTGCGCATTGGAAAATTCAGGGATATGTCGTGTAGATGATGGCCTAACAGGAGGCTTTAAAATTTTAATTCTAGTGTCCTTCGTTTGGGAGAAAAATGCAAAGGTACAAGATAGCTTTTCCTTGCCAATATCTCTCTTTTGCAAAGAGCTACGCATTGGAAAATTCAGGGCTATGTCGTGTAGATGATGGCCTAACAGGAGGCTTTAAAATTTTCTTTCTAGTGACCTTCGTTTGGGAGAAAAATGCAAAGGTACAAGACAGCTTTTCCTTGCCAATATCTCTCTTTTGCAAAGAGCTGCGCATTGGAAAATTCAGGGCTATGTCGTGTAGATGATGGCCTAACAGGAGGCTTTAAAATTTTAATTCTAGTGTCCTTCGTTTGGGAGAAAAATGCAAAGGTACCTGACAGCTTTTCCTTGCCAATATCTCTCTTTTGCAAAGAGCTGCGCATTGGAAAATTCAGGGATATGTCGTGTAGATGATGGCATAACAGGAGGCTTTAAAATTTTAATTCTAGTGTCCTTCGTTTGGGAGAAAAATGCAAAGGTACAAGACAGCTTTTCCTTGCCAATATCTCTCTTTTGCAAAGAGCTGCGCATTGGAAAATTCAGGGCTATGTCGTGTAGATGATGGCATAACAGGAGGCTGTAAAATTTTAATTCTAGTGTCCTTCGTTTGGGAGAAAAATGCAAAGGTACAAGACAGCTTTTCCTTGCCAATATCTCTCTTTTGCAAAGAGCTGCGCATTGGAAAATTCAGGGCTATGTCGTGTAGATGATGGCCTAACAGGAGGCTTTAAAATTTTAATTCTAGTGTCCTTCGTTTGGGAGAAAAATGCAAAGGTACCTGACAGCTTTTCCTTGCCAATATCTCTCTTTTGCAAAGAGCTGCGCATTGGAAAATTCAGGGCTATGTCGTGTAGATGATGGCCTAACAGGAGGCTTTAAAATTTTCTTTCTAGTGTCCTTCGTTTGGGAGAAAAATGCAAAGGTACAAGACAGCTTTTCCTTGCCAATATCTCTCTTTTGCAAAGAGCTGCGCATTGGAAAATTTAGGGCTATGTCGTGTAGATGATGGCCTAACAGGAGGCTTTAAAATTTTCTTTCTAGTGTCCTTCGTTTGGGAGAAAAATGCAATGGTACAAGACAGCTTTTCCTTGCCAATATCTCTCTTTTGCAAAGAGCTGCGCATTGGAAAATTCAGGGCTATGTCGTGTAGATGATGGCCTAACAGGAGGCTTTAAAATTTTCTTTCTAGTGACCTTCGTTTGGGAGAAAAATGCAAAGGTACAAGACAGCTTTTCCTTGCCAATATCTCTCTTTTGCAAAGAGCTGCGCATTGGAAAATTCAGGGCTATGTCGTGTAGATGATGGCCTAACAGGAGGCTTTAAAATTTTAATTCTAGTGTCCTTCGTTTGGGAGAAAAATGCAAAGGTACCTGACAGCTTTTCCTTGCCAATATCTCTCTTTTGCAAAGAGCTGCGCATTGGAAAATTCAGGGCTATGTCGTGTAGATGATGGCATAACAGGAGGCTTTAAAATTTTAATTCTAGTGTCCTTCGTTTGGGAGAAAAATGCAAAGGTACAAGACAGCTTTTCCTTGCCAATATCTCTCTTTTGCAAAGAGCTGCGCATTGGAAAATTCAGGGCTATGTCGTGTAGATGATGGCCTAACAGGAGGCTTTAAAATTTTAATTCTAGTGTCCTTCGTTTGGGAGAAAAATACAAAGGTACAAGACAGCTTTTCCTTGCCAATATCTCTCTTTTGCAAAGAGCTACGCATTGGAAAATTCAGGGCTATGTCGTGTAGATGATGGCCTAACAGGAGGCTTTAAAATTTTAATTCTAGTGTCCTTCGTTTGGGAGAAAAATGCAAAGGTACAAGATAGCTTTTCCTTGCCAATATCTCTCTTTTGCAAAGAGCTGCGCATTGGAAAATTCAGGGCTATGTCGTGTAGATGATGGCCTAAACGAGGCTTTAAAATTTTCTTTCTTGTGTCCTTCGTTTGGGAGAAAAATGCAATGGTACAAGACAGCTTTTCCTTGCCAATATCTCTCTTTTGCAAAGAGCTACGCATTGGAAAATTCAGGGCTATGTCGTGTAGATGATGGCCTAACAGGAGGCTTTAAAATTTTCTTTCTAGTGTCCTTCGTTTGGGAGAAAAATGCAATGGTACAAGACAGCTTTTCCTTGCCAATATCTCTCTTTTGCAAAGAGCTGCACATTGGAAAATTCAGGGCTATGTCGTGTAGATGATGGCATAACAGGAGGCTGTAAAATTTTAATTCTAGTGTCCTTCGTTTGGGAGAAAAATGCAAAGGTACAAGACAGCTTTTCCTTGCCAATATCTCTCTTTTGCAAAGAGCTGCGCATTGGAAAATTCAGGGCTATGTCGTGTAGATGATGGCCTAACAGGAGGCTTTAAAATTTTAATTCTAGTGTCCTTCGTTTGGGAGAAAAATGCAAAGGTACCTGACAGCTTTTCCTTGCCAATATCTCTCTTTTGCAAAGAGCTGCGCATTGGAAAATTCAGGGCTATGTCGTGTAGATGATGGCCTAACAGGAGGCTTTAAAATTTTCTTTCTAGTGTCCTTCGTTTGGGAGAAAAATGCAAAGGTACAAGACAGCTTTTCCTTGCCAATATCTCTCTTTTGCAAAGAGCTGCGCATTGGAAAATTCAGGGCTATGTCGTGTAGATGATGGCCTAACAGGAGGCTTTAAAATTTTCTTTCTAGTGTCCTTCGTTTGGGAGAAAAATGCAATGGTACAAGACAGCTTTTCCTTGCCAATATCTCTCTTTTGCAAAGAGCTGCGCATTGGAAAATTCAGGGCTATGTCGTGTAGATGATGGCCTAACAGGAGGCTTTAAAATTTTCTTTCTAGTGACCTTCGTTTGGGAGAAAAATGCAAAGGTACAAGACAGCTTTTCCTTGCCAATATCTCTCTTTTGCAAAGAGCTGCGCATTGGAAAATTCAGGGCTATGTCGTGTAGATGATGGCCTAACAGGAGGCTTTAAAATTTTAATTCTAGTGTCCTTCGTTTGGGAGAAAAATGCAAAGGTACCTGACAGCTTTTCCTTGCCAATATCTCTCTTTTGCAAAGAGCTGCGCATTGGAAAATTCAGGGCTATGTCGTGTAGATGATGGCATAACAGGAGGCTTTAAAATTTTAATTCTAGTGTCCTTCGTTTGGGAGAAAAATGCAAAGGTACAAGACAGCTTTTCCTTGCCAATATCTCTCTTTTGCAAAGAGCTGCGCATTGGAAAATTCAGGGCTATGTCGTGTAGATGATGGCCTAACAGGAGGCTTTAAAATTTTAATTCTAGTGTCCTTCGTTTGGGAGAAAAATACAAAGGTACAAGACAGCTTTTCCTTGCCAATATCTCTCTTTTGCAAAGAGCTGCGCATTGGAAAATTCAGGGCTATGTCGTGTAGATGATGGCCTAACAGGAGGCTTTAAAATTTTCTTTCTAGTGTCCTTCGTTTGGGAGAAAAATGCAATGGTACAAGACAGCTTTTCCTTGCCAATATCTCTCTTTTGCAAAGAGCTGCGCATTGGAAAATTCAGGGCTATGTCGTGTAGATGATGGCCTAACAGGAGGCTTTAAAATTTTCTTTCTAGTGACCTTCGTTTGGGAGAAAAATGCAAAGGTACAAGACAGCTTTTCCTTGCCAATATCTCTCTTTTGCAAAGAGCTGCGCATTGGAAAATTCAGGGCTATGTCGTGTAGATGATGGCCTAACAGGAGGCTTTAAAATTTTAATTCTAGTGTCCTTCGTTTGGGAGAAAAATGCAAAGGTACCTGACAGCTTTTCCTTGCCAATATCTCTCTTTTGCAAAGAGCTGCGCATTGGAAAATTCAGGGCTATGTCGTGTAGATGATGGCATAACAGGAGGCTTTAAAATTTTAATTCTAGTGTCCTTCGTTTGGGAGAAAAATGCAAAGGTACAAGACAGCTTTTCCTTGCCAATATCTCTCTTTTGCAAAGAGCTGCGCATTGGAAAATTCAGGGCTATGTCGTGTAGATGATGGCCTAACAGGAGGCTTTAAAATTTTAATTCTAGTGTCCTTCGTTTGGGAGAAAAATGCAAAGGTACCTGACAGCTTTTCCTTGCCAATATCTCTCTTTTGCAAAGAGCTGCGCATTGGAAAATTCAGGGCTATGTCGTGTAGATGATGGCATAACAGGAGGCTGTAAAATTTTAATTCTAGTGTCCTTCGTTTGGGAGAAAAATGCAAAGGTACAAGACAGCTTTTCCTTGCCAATATCTCTCTTTTGCAAAGAGCTGCGCATTGGAAAATTCAGGGCTATGTCGTGTAGATGATGGCCTAACAGGAGGCTTTAAAATTTTAATTCTAGTGTCCTTCGTTTGGGAGAAAAATGCAAAGGTACCTGACAGCTTTTCCTTGCCAATATCTCTCTTTTGCAAAGAGCTGCGCATTGGAAAATTCAGGGCTATGTCGTGTAGATGATGGCCTAACAGGAGGCTTTAAAATTTTCTATCTAGTGTCCTTCGTTTGGGAGAAAAATGCAAAGGTACAAGACAGCTTTTCCTTGCCAATATCTCTCTTTTGCAAAGAGCTGCGCATTGGAAAATTCAGGGCTATGTCGTGTAGATGATGGCCTAACAGGAGGCTTTAAAATTTTCTTTCTAGTGTCCTTCGTTTGGGAGAAAAATGCAATGGTACAAGACAGCTTTTCCTTGCCAATATCTCTCTTTTGCAAAGAGCTGCGCATTGGAAAATTCAGGGCTATGTCGTGTAGATGATGGCCTAACAGGAGGCTTTAAAATTTTCTTTCTAGTGACCTTCGTTTGGGAGAAAAATGCAAAGGTACAAGACAGCTTTTCCTTGCCAATATCTCTCTTTTGCAAAGAGCTGCGCATTGGAAAATTCAGGGCTATGTCGTGTAGATGATGGCATAACAGGAGGCTTTAAAATTTTAATTCTAGTGTCCTTCGTTTGGGAGAAAAATGCAAAGGTACAAGACAGCTTTTCCTTGCCAATATCTCTCTTTTGCAAAGAGCTGCGCATTGGAAAATTCAGGGCTATGTCGTGTAGATGATGGCCTAACAGGAGGCTTTAAAATTTTAATTCTAGTGTCCTTCGTTTGGGAGAAAAATACAAAGGTACAAGACAGCTTTTCCTTGCCAATATCTCTCTTTTGCAAAGAGCTACGCATTGGAAAATTCAGGGCTATGTCGTGTAGATGATGGCCTAACAGGAGGCTTTAAAATTTTAATTCTAGTGTCCTTCGTTTGGGAGAAAAATGCAAAGGTACAAGATAGCTTTTCCTTGCCAATATCTCTCTTTTGCAAAGAGCTGCGCATTGGAAAATTCAGGGCTATGTCGTGTAGATGATGGCCTAAACGAGGCTTTAAAATTTTCTTTCTTGTGTCCTTCGTTTGGGAGAAACATGCAATGGTACAAGACAGCTTTTCCTTGCCAATATCTCTCTTTTGCAAAGAGCTACGCATTGGAAAATTCAGGGCTATGTCGTGTAGATGATGGCCTAACAGGAGGCTTTAAAATTTTCTTTCTAGTGTCCTTCGTTTGGGAGAAAAATGCAATGGTACAAGACAGCTTTTCCTTGCCAATATCTCTCTTTTGCAAAGAGCTGCGCATTGGAAAATTCAGGGCTATGTCGTGTAGATGATGGCCTAACAGTAGGCTTTAAAATTTTAATTCTAGTGTCCTTCGTTTGGGAGAAAAATGCAAAGGTACCTGACAGCTTTTCCTTGCCAATATCTCTCTTTTGCAAAGAGCTGCGCATTGGAAAATTCAGGGATATGTCGTGTAGATGATGGCATAACAGGAGGCTTTAAAATTTTAATTCTAGTGTCCTTCGTTTGGGAGAAAAATGCAAAGGTACAAGATAGCTTTTCCTTGCCAATATCTCTCTTTTGCAAAGAGCTACGCATTGGAAAATTCAGGGCTATGTCGTGTAGATGATGGCCTAACAGGAGGCTTTAAAATTTTCTTTCTAGTGACCTTCGTTTGGGAGAAAAATGCAAAGGTACAAGACAGCTTTTCCTTGCCAATATCTCTCTTTTGCAAAGAGCTGCGCATTGGAAAATTCAGGGCTATGTCGTGTAGATGATGGCCTAACAGGAGGCTTTAAAATTTTAATTCTAGTGTCCTTCGTTTGGGAGAAAAATGCAAAGGTACCTGACAGCTTTTCCTTGCCAATATCTCTCTTTTGCAAAGAGCTGCGCATTGGAAAATTCAGGGATATGTCGTGTAGATGATGGCATAACAGGAGGCTTTAAAATTTTAATTCTAGTGTCCTTCGTTTGGGAGAAAAATGCAAAGGTACAAGACAGCTTTTCCTTGCCAATATCTCTCTTTTGCAAAGAGCTGCGCATTGGAAAATTCAGGGCTATGTCGTGTAGATGATGGCATAACAGGAGGCTGTAAAATTTTAATTCTAGTGTCCTTCGTTTGGGAGAAAAATGCAAAGGTACAAGACAGCTTTTCCTTGCCAATATCTCTCTTTTGCAAAGAGCTGCGCATTGGAAAATTCAGGGCTATGTCGTGTAGATGATGGCCTAACAGGAGGCTTTAAAATTTTAATTCTAGTGTCCTTCGTTTGGGAGAAAAATGCAAAGGTACAAGACAGCTTTTCCTTGCCAATATCTCTCTTTTGCAAAGAGCTGCGCATTGGAAAATTCAGGGCTATGTCGTGTAGATGATGGCCTAACAGGAGGCTTTAAAATTTTCTTTCTAGTGTCCTTCGTTTGGGAGAAAAATGCAAAGGTACAAGACAGCTTTTCCTTGCCAATATCTCTCTTTTGCAAAGAGCTGCGCATTGGAAAATTCAGGGCTATGTCGTGTAGATGATGGCCTAACAGGAGGCTTTAAAATTTTCTTTCTAGTGTCCTTCGTTTGGGAGAAAAATGCAAAGGTACAAGACAGCTTTTCCTTGCCAATATCTCTCTTTTGCAAAGAGCTGCGCATTGGAAAATTCAGGGCTATGTCGTGTAGATGATGGCCTAACAGGAGGCTTTAAAATTTTCTTTCTAGTGTCCTTCGTTTGGGAGAAAAATGCAATGGTACAAGACAGCTTTTCCTTGCCAATATCTCTCTTTTGCAAAGAGCTGCGCATTGGAAAATTCAGGGCTATGTCGTGTAGATGATGGCCTAACAGGAGGCTTTAAAATTTTCTTTCTAGTGACCTTCGTTTGGGAGAAAAATGCAAAGGTACAAGACAGCTTTTCCTTGCCAATATCTCTCTTTTGCAAAGAGCTGCGCATTGGAAAATTCAGGGCTATGTCGTGTAGATGATGGCCTAACAGGAGGCTTTAAAATTTTAATTCTAGTGTCCTTCGTTTGGGAGAAAAATGCAAAGGTACAAGACAGCTTTTCCTTGCCAATATCTCTCTTTTGCAAAGAGCTGCGCATTGGAAAATTCAGGGCTATGTCGTGTAGATGATGGCCTAACAGGAGGCTTTAAAATTTTAATTCTAATGTCCTTCGTTTGGGAGAAAAATGCAAAGGTACAAGATAGCTTTTCCTTGCCAATATCTCTCTTTTGCAAAGAGCTACGCATTGGAAAATTCAGGGCTATGTCGTGTAGATGATGGCCTAACAGGAGGCTTTAAAATTTTCTTTCTAGTGACCTTCGTTTGGGAGAAAAATGCAAAGGTACAAGACAGCTTTTCCTTGCCAATATCTCTCTTTTGCAAAGAGCTGCGCATTGGAAAATTCAGGGCTATGTCGTGTAGATGATGGCCTAACAGGAGGCTTTAAAATTTTCTTTCTAGTGTCCTTCGTTTGGGAGAAAAATGCAATGGTACCTGACAGCTTTTCCTTGCCAATATCTCTCTTTTGCAAAGAGCTGCGCATTGGAAAATTCAGGGCTATGTCGTGTAGATGATGGCATAACAGGAGGCTTTAAAATTTTAATTCTAGTGTCCTTCGTTTGGGAGAAAAATGCAAAGGTACAAGACAGCTTTTCCTTGCCAATATCTCTCTTTTGCAAAGAGCTGCGCATTGGAAAATTCAGGGCTATGTCGTGTAGATGATGGCCTAACAGGAGGCTTTAAAATTTTAATTCTAGTGTCCTTCGTTTGGGAGAAAAATGCAAAGGTACAAGACAGCTTTTCCTTGCCAATATCTCTCTTTTGCAAAGAGCTGCGCATTGGAAAATTCATGGCTATGCCGTGTAGATGATGGTCTAACAGGAGGCTTTAAAATTTTCTTTCTACTGTCCTTCGTTTGGGAGAAAAATGCAAAGGTACAAGATAGCTTTTCCTTGCCAATATCTCTCTTTTGCAAAGAGCTGCGCATTGGAAAATTCAGGGCTATGTCGTGTAGATGATGAACTAAAGGAGGCTTTAAAATTTTCTTTCTTGTGTCCTTCGTTTGGGAGAAAAATGCAAAGGTACAAGACAGCTTTTCCTTGCCAATATCTCTCTTTTGCAAAGAGCTGCGCATTGGAAAATTCAGGGCTATGTCGTGTAGATGATGGCCTAACAGGAGGCTTTAAAATTTTCTTTCTAGTGTCCTTCGTTTGGGAGAAAAATGCAATGGTACAAGACAGCTTTTCCTTGCCAATATCTCTCTTTTGCAAAGAGCTGCGCATTGGAAAAATCAGGGCTATGTCGTGTAGATGATGGCCTAACAGGAGGCTTTAAAATTTTCTTTCTAGTGTCCTTCGTTTGGGAGAAAAATGCAAAGGTACAAGACAGCTTTTCCTTGCCAATATCTCTCTTTTGCAAAGAGCTGCGCATTGGAAAATTCAGGGCTATGTCGTGTAGATGATGGCCTAACAGGAGGCTTTAAAATTTTAATTCTAGTGTCCTTCGTTTGGGAGAAAAATGCAAAGGTACCTGACAGCTTTTCCTTGCCAATATCTCTCTTTTGCAAAGAGCTGCGCATTGGAAAATTCAGGGCTATGTCGTGTAGATGATGGCCTAACAGGAGGCTTTAAAATTTTCTTTCTAGTGTCCTTCGTTTGGGAGAAAAATGCAAAGGTACAAGACAGCTTTTCCTTGCCAATATCTCTCTTTTGCAAAGAGCTGCGCATTGGAAAATTCAGGGCTATGTCGTGTAGATGATGGCCTAACAGGAGGCTTTAAAATTTTCTTTCTAGTGTCCTTCGTTTGGGAGAAAAATGCAATGGTACAAGACAGCTTTTCCTTGCCAATATCTCTCTTTTGCAAAGAGCTGCGCATTGGAAAATTCAGGGCTATGTCGTGTAGATGATGGCCTAACAGGAGGCTTTAAAATTTTCTTTCTAGTGACCTTCGTTTGGGAGAAAAATGCAAAGGTACAAGACAGCTTTTCCTTGCCAATATCTCTCTTTTGCAAAGAGCTGCGCATTGGAAAATTCAGGGCTATGTCGTGTAGATGATGGCCTAACAGGAGGCTTTAAAATTTTAATTCTAGTGTCCTTCGTTTGGGAGAAAAATGCAAAGGTACCTGACAGCTTTTCCTTGCCAATATCTCTCTTTTGCAAAGAGCTGCGCATTGGAAAATTCAGGGCTATGTCGTGTAGATGATGGCATAACAGGAGGCTTTAAAATTTTAATTCTAGTGTCCTTCGTTTGGGAGAAAAATGCAAAGGTACAAGACAGCTTTTCCTTGCCAATATCTCTCTTTTGCAAAGAGCTGCGCATTGGAAAATTCAGGGCTATGTCGTGTAGATGATGGCCTAACAGGAGGCTTTAAAATTTTAATTCTAGTGTCCTTCGTTTGGGAGAAAAATACAAAGGTACAAGACAGCTTTTCCTTGCCTATATCTCTCTTTTGCAAAGAGCTACGCATTGGAAAATTCAGGGCTATGTCGTGTAGATGATGGCCTAACAGGAGGCTTTAAAATTTTAATTCTAGTGTCCTTCGTTTGGGAGAAAAATGCAAAGGTACAAGATAGCTTTTCCTTGCCAATATCTCTCTTTTGCAAAGAGCTGCGCATTGGAAAATTCAGGGCTATGTCGTGTAGATGATGGCCTAAACGAGGCTTTAAAATTTTCTTTCTTGTGTCCTTCGTTTGGGAGAAAAATGCAATGGTACAAGACAGCTTTTCCTTGCCAATATCTCTCTTTTGCAAAGAGCTACGCATTGGAAAATTCAGGGCTATGTCGTGTAGATGATGGCCTAACAGGAGGCTTTAAAATTTTCTTTCTAGTGTCCTTCGTTTGGGAGAAAAATGCAATGGTACAAGACAGCTTTTCCTTGCCAATATCTCTCTTTTGCAAAGAGCTGCGCATTGGAAAATTCAGGGATATGTCGTGTAGATGATGGCATAACAGGAGGCTTTAAAATTTTAATTCTAGTGTCCTTCGTTTGGGAGAAAAATGCAAAGGTACAAGATAGCTTTTCCTTGCCAATATCTCTCTTTTGCAAAGAGCTACGCATTGGAAAATTCAGGGCTATGTCGTGTAGATGATGGCCTAACAGGAGGCTTTAAAATTTTCTTTCTAGTGACCTTCGTTTGGGAGAAAAATGCAAAGGTACAAGACAGCTTTTCCTTGCCAATATCTCTCTTTTGCAAAGAGCTGCGCATTGGAAAATTCAGGGCTATGTCGTGTAGATGATGGCCTAACAGGAGGCTTTAAAATTTTAATTCTAGTGTCCTTCGTTTGGGAGAAAAATGCAAAGGTACCTGACAGCTTTTCCTTGCCAATATCTCTCTTTTGCAAAGAGCTGCGCATTGGAAAATTCAGGGATATGTCGTGTAGATGATGGCATAACAGGAGGCTTTAAAATTTTAATTCTAGTGTCCTTCGTTTGGGAGAAAAATGCAAAGGTACAAGACAGCTTTTCCTTGCCAATATCTCTCTTTTGCAAAGAGCTGCGCATTGTAAAATTCAGGGCTATGTCGTGTAGATGATGGCATAACAGGAGGCTGTAAAATTTTAATTCTAGTGTCCTTCGTTTGGGAGAAAAATGCAAAGGTACAAGACAGCTTTTCCTTGCCAATATCTCTCTTTTGCAAAGAGCTGCGCATTGGAAAATTCAGGGCTATGTCGTGTAGATGATGGCCTAACAGGAGGCTTTAAAATTTTAATTCTAGTGTCCTTCGTTTGGGAGAAAAATGCAAAGGTACAAGACAGCTTTTCCTTGCCAATATCTCTCTTTTGCAAAGAGCTGCGCATTGGAAAATTCAGGGCTATGTCGTGTAGATGATGGCCTAACAGGAGGCTTTAAAATTTTCTTTCTAGTGTCCTTCGTTTGGGAGAAAAATGCAAAGGTACAAGACAGCTTTTCCTTGCCAATATCTCTCTTTTGCAAAGAGCTGCGCATTGGAAAATTCAGGGCTATGTCGTGTAGATGATGGCCTAACAGGAGGCTTTAAAATTTTCTTTCTAGTGTCCTTCGTTTGGGAGAAAAATGCAATGGTACAAGACAGCTTTTCCTTGCCAATATCTCTCTTTTGCAAAGAGCTGCGCATTGGAAAATTCAGGGCTATGTCGTGTAGATGATGGCCTAACAGGAGGCTTTAAAATTTTCTTTCTAGTGACCTTCGTTTGGGAGAAAAATGCAAAGGTACAAGACAGCTTTTCCTTGCCAATATCTCTCTTTTGCAAAGAGCTGCGCATTGGAAAATTCAGGGCTATGTCGTGTAGATGATGGCCTAACAGGAGGCTTTAAAATTTTAATTCTAGTGTCCTTCGTTTGGGAGAAAAATGCAAAGGTACCTGACAGCTTTTCCTTGCCAATATCTCTCTTTTGCAAAGAGCTGCGCATTGGAAAATTCAGGGCTATGTCGTGTAGATGATGGCATAACAGGAGGCTTTAAAATTTTAATTCTAGTGTCCTTCGTTTGGGAGAAAAATGCAAAGGTACAAGACAGCTTTTCCTTGCCAATATCTCTCTTTTGCAAAGAGCTGCGCATTGGAAAATTCAGGGCTATGTCGTGTAGATGATGGCCTAACAGGAGGCTTTAAAATTTTAATTCTAGTGTCCTTCGTTTGGGAGAAAAATGCAAAGGTACAAGACAGCTTTTCCTTGCCAATATCTCTCTTTTGCAAAGAGCTGCGCATTGGAAAATTCATGGCTATGCCGTGTAGATGATGGTCTAACAGGAGGCTTTAAAATTTTCTTTCTAGTGTCCTTCGTTTGGGAGAAAAATGCAAAGGTACAAGATAGCTTTTCCTTGCCAATATCTCTCTTTTGCAAAGAGCTGCGCATTGGAAAATTCAGGGCTATGTCGTGTAGATGATGGCCTAAACGAGGCTTTAAAATTTTCTTTCTTGTGTCCTTCGTTTGGGAGAAAAATGCAATGGTACAAGACAGCTTTTCCTTGCCAATATCTCTCTTTTGCAAAGAGCTACGCATTGGAAAATTCAGGGCTATGTCGTGTAGATGATGGCCTAACAGGAGGCTTTAAAATTTTCTTTCTAGTGTCCTTCGTTTGGGAGAAAAATGCAATGGTACAAGACAGCTTTTCCTTGCCAATATCTCTCTTTTGCAAAGAGCTGCGCATTGGAAAATTCAGGGCTATGTCGTGTAGATGATGGCCTAACAGGAGGCTTTAAAATTTTAATTCTAGTGTCCTTCGTTTGGGAGAAAAATGCAAAGGTACCTGACAGCTTTTCCTTGCCAATATCTCTCTTTTGCAAAGAGCTGCGCATTGGAAAATTCAGGGATATGTCGTGTAGATGATGGCATAACAGGAGGCTTTAAAATTTTAATTCTAGTGTCCTTCGTTTGGGAGAAAAATGCAAAGGTACAAGATAGCTTTTCCTTGCCAATATCTCTCTTTTGCAAAGAGCTACGCATTGGAAAATTCAGGGCTATGTCGTGTAGATGATGGCCTAACAGGAGGCTTTAAAATTTTCTTTCTAGTGACCTTCGTTTGGGAGAAAAATGCAAAGGTACAAGACAGCTTTTCCTTGCCAATATCTCTCTTTTGCAAAGAGCTGCGCATTGGAAAATTCAGGGCTATGTCGTGTAGATGATGGCCTAACAGGAGGCTTTAAAATTTTAATTCTAGTGTCCTTCGTTTGGGAGAAAAATGCAAAGGTACCTGACAGCTTTTCCTTGCCAATATCTCTCTTTTGCAAAGAGCTGCGCATTGGAAAATTCAGGGATATGTCGTGTAGATGATGGCATAACAGGAGGCTTTAAAATTTTAATTCTAGTGTCCTTCGTTTGGGAGAAAAATGCAAAGGTACAAGACAGCTTTTCCTTGCCAATATCTCTCTTTTGCAAAGAGCTGCGCATTGGAAAATTCAGGGCTATGTCGTGTAGATGATGGCATAACAGGAGGCTGTAAAATTTTAATTCTAGTGTCCTTCGTTTGGGAGAAAAATGCAAAGGTACAAGACAGCTTTTCCTTGCCAATATCTCTCTTTTGCAAAGAGCTGCGCATTGGAAAATTCAGGGCTATGTCGTGTAGATGATGGCCTAACAGGAGGCTTTAAAATTTTAATTCTAGTGTCCTTCGTTTGGGAGAAAAATGCAAAGGTACAAGACAGCTTTTCCTTGCCAATATCTCTCTTTTGCAAAGAGCTGCGCATTGGAAAATTCAGGGCTATGTCGTGTAGATGATGGCCTAACAGGAGGCTTTAAAATTTTCTTTCTAGTGTCCTTCGTTTGGGAGAAAAATGCAAAGGTACAAGACAGCTTTTCCTTGCCAATATCTCTCTTTTGCAAAGAGCTGCGCATTGGAAAATTCAGGGCTATGTCGTGTAGATGATGGCCTAACAGGAGGCTTTAAAATTTTCTTTCTAGTGTCCTTCGTTTGGGAGAAAAATGCAAAGGTACAAGACAGCTTTTCCTTGCCAATATCTCTCTTTTGCAAAGAGCTGCGCATTGGAAAATTCAGGGCTATGTCGTGTAGATGATGGCCTAACAGGAGGCTTTAAAATTTTCTTTCTAGTGTCCTTCGTTTGGGAGAAAAATGCAATGGTACAAGACAGCTTTTCCTTGCCAATATCTCTCTTTTGCAAAGAGCTGCGCATTGGAAAATTCAGGGCTATGTCGTGTAGATGATGGCCTAACAGGAGGCTTTAAAATTTTCTTTCTAGTGACCTTCGTTTGGGAGAAAAATGCAAAGGTACAAGACAGCTTTTCCTTGCCAATATCTCTCTTTTGCAAAGAGCTGCGCATTGGAAAATTCAGGGCTATGTCGTGTAGATGATGGCCGAACAGGAGGCTTTAAAATTTTAATTCTAGTGTCCTTCGTTTGGGAGAAAAATGCAAAGGTACAAGACAGCTTTTCCTTGCCAATATCTCTCTTTTGCAAAGAGCTGCGCATTGGAAAATTCATGGCTATGCCGTGTAGATGATGGTCTAACAGGAGGCTTTAAAATTTTCTTTCTAGTGTCCTTCGTTTGGGAGAAAAATGCAAAGGTACAAGATAGCTTTTCCTTGCCAATATCTCTCTTTTGCAAAGAGCTGCGCATTGGAAAATTCAGGGCTATGTCGTGTAGATGATGAACTAAAGGAGGCTTTAAAATTTTCTTTCTTGTGTCCTTCGTTTGGGAGAAAAATGCAAAGGTACAAGACAGCTTTTCCTTGCCAATATCTCTCTTTTGCAAAGAGCTGCGCATTGGAAAATTCAGGGCTATGTCGTGTAGATGATGGCCTAACAGGAGGCTTTAAAATTTTCTTTCTAGTGTCCTTCGTTTGGGAGAAAAATGCAATGGTACAAGACAGCTTTTCCTTGCCAATATCTCTCTTTTGCAAAGAGCTGCGCATTGGAAAAATCAGGGCTATGTCGTGTAGATGATGGCCTAACAGGAGGCTTTAAAATTTTCTTTCTAGTGTCCTTCGTTTGGGAGAAAAATGCAAAGGTACAAGACAGCTTTTCCTTGCCAATATCTCTCTTTTGCAAAGAGCTACGCATTGGAAAATTCAGGGCTATGTCGTGTAGATGATGGCCTAACAGGAGGCTTTAAAATTTTCTTTCTAGTGTCCTTCGTTTGGGAGAAAAATACAAAGGTACAAGACAGCTTTTCCTTGCCAATATCTCTCTTTTGCAAAGAGCTGCGCATTGGAAAATTCAGGGCTATGTCGTGTAGATGATGGCCTAACAGGAGGCTTTAAAATTTTCTTTCTAGTGTCCTTCGTTTGGGAGAAAAATGCAATGGTACAAGACAGCTTTTCCTTGCCAATATCTCTCTTTTGCAAAGAGCTGCGCATTGGAAAATTCAGGGCTATGTCGTGTAGATGATGGCCTAACAGGAGGCTTTAAAATTTTAATTCTAGTGTCCTTCGTTTGGGAGAAAAATGCAAAGGTACAAGATAGCTTTTCCTTGCCAATATCTCTCTTTTGCAAAGAGCTACGCATTGGAAAATTCAGGGCTATGTCGTGTAGATGATGGCCTAACAGGAGGCTTTAAAATTTTCTTTCTAGTGACCTTCGTTTGGGAGAAAAATGCAAAGGTACAAGACAGCTTTTCCTTGCCAATATCTCTCTTTTGCAAAGAGCTGCGCATTGGAAAATTCAGGGCTATGTCGTGTAGATGATGGCCTAACAGGAGGCTTTAAAATTTTAATTCTAGTGTCCTTCGTTTGGGAGAAAAATGCAAAGGTACCTGACAGCTTTTCCTTGCCAATATCTCTCTTTTGCAAAGAGCTGCGCATTGGAAAATTCAGGGATATGTCGTGTAGATGATGGCATAACAGGAGGCTTTAAAATTTTAATTCTAGTGTCCTTCGTTTGGGAGAAAAATGCAAAGGTACAAGACAGCTTTTCCTTGCCAATATCTCTCTTTTGCAAAGAGCTGCGCATTGGAAAATTCAGGGCTATGTCGTGTAGATGATGGCATAACAGGAGGCTGTAAAATTTTAATTCTAGTGTCCTTCGTTTGGGAGAAAAATGCAAAGGTACAAGACAGCTTTTCCTTGCCAATATCTCTCTTTTGCAAAGAGCTGCGCATTGGAAAATTCAGGGCTATGTCGTGTAGATGATGGCCTAACAGGAGGCTTTAAAATTTTAATTCTAGTGTCCTTCGTTTGGGAGAAAAATGCAAAGGTACAAGACAGCTTTTCCTTGCCAATATCTCTCTTTTGCAAAGAGCTGCGCATTGGAAAATTCAGGGCTATGTCGTGTAGATGATGGCCGAACAGGAGGCTTTAAAATTTTAATTCTAGTGTCCTTCGTTTGGGAGAAAAATGCAAAGGTACAAGACAGCTTTTCCTTGCCAATATCTCTCTTTTGCAAAGAGCTGCGCATTGGAAAATTCATGGCTATGCCGTGTAGATGATGGTCTAACAGGAGGCTTTAAAATTTTCTTTCTAGTGTCCTTCGTTTGGGAGAAAAATGCAAAGGTACAAGATAGCTTTTCCTTGCCAATATCTCTCTTTTGCAAAGAGCTGCGCATTGGAAAATTCAGGGCTATGTCGTGTAGATGATGAACTAAAGGAGGCTTTAAAATTTTCTTTCTTGTGTCCTTCGTTTGGGAGAAAAATGCAAAGGTACAAGACAGCTTTTCCTTGCCAATATCTCTCTTTTGCAAAGAGCTGCGCATTGGAAAATTCAGGGCTATGTCGTGTAGATGATGGCCTAACAGGAGGCTTTAAAATTTTCTTTCTAGTGTCCTTCGTTTGGGAGAAAAATGCAATGGTACAAGACAGCTTTTCCTTGCCAATATCTCTCTTTTGCAAAGAGCTGCGCATTGGAAAAATCAGGGCTATGTCGTGTAGATGATGGCCTAACAGGAGGCTTTAAAATTTTCTTTCTAGTGTCCTTCGTTTGGGAGAAAAATGCAAAGGTACAAGACAGCTTTTCCTTGCCAATATCTCTCTTTTGCAAAGAGCTACGCATTGGAAAATTCAGGGCTATGTCGTGTAGATGATGGCCTAACAGGAGGCTTTAAAATTTTCTTTCTAGTGTCCTTCGTTTGGGAGAAAAATACAAAGGTACAAGACAGCTTTTCCTTGCCAATATCTCTCTTTTGCAAAGAGCTGCGCATTGGAAAATTCAGGGCTATGTCGTGTAGATGATGGCCTAACAGGAGGCTTTAAAATTTTCTTTCTAGTGTCCTTCGTTTGGGAGAAAAATGCAATGGTACAAGACAGCTTTTCCTTGCCAATATCTCTCTTTTGCAAAGAGCTGCGCATTGGAAAATTCAGGGCTATGTCGTGTAGATGATGGCCTAACAGGAGGCTTTAAAATTTTAATTCTAGTGTCCTTCGTTTGGGAGAAAAATGCAAAGGTACAAGATAGCTTTTCCTTGCCAATATCTCTCTTTTGCAAAGAGCTACGCATTGGAAAATTCAGGGCTATGTCGTGTAGATGATGGCCTAACAGGAGGCTTTAAAATTTTCTTTCTAGTGACCTTCGTTTGGGAGAAAAATGCAAAGGTACAAGACAGCTTTTCCTTGCCAATATCTCTCTTTTGCAAAGAGCTGCGCATTGGAAAATTCAGGGCTATGTCGTGTAGATGATGGCCTAACAGGAGGCTTTAAAATTTTAATTCTAGTGTCCTTCGTTTGGGAGAAAAATGCAAAGGTACCTGACAGCTTTTCCTTGCCAATATCTCTCTTTTGCAAAGAGCTGCGCATTGGAAAATTCAGGGATATGTCGTGTAGATGATGGCATAACAGGAGGTTTAAAAATTTTAATTCTAGTGTCCTTCGTTTGGGAGAAAAATGCAAAGGTACAAGACAGCTTTTCCTTGCCAATATCTCTCTTTTGCAAAGAGCTGCGCATTGGAAAATTCAGGGCTATGTCGTGTAGATGATGGCATAACAGGAGGCTGTAAAATTTTAATTCTAGTGTCCTTCGTTTGGGAGAAAAATGCAAAGGTACAAGACAGCTTTTCCTTGCCAATATCTCTCTTTTGCAAAGAGCTGCGCATTGGAAAATTCAGGGCTATGTCGTGTAGATGATGGCCTAACAGGAGGCTTTAAAATTTTAATTCTAGTGTCCTTCGTTTGGGAGAAAAATGCAAAGGTACAAGACAGCTTTTCCTTGCCAATATCTCTCTTTTGCAAAGAGCTGCGCATTGGAAAATTCAGGGCTATGTCGTGTAGATGATGGCCTAACAGGAGGCTTTAAAATTTTCTTTCTAGTGTCCTTCGTTTGGGAGAAAAATGCAATGGTACAAGACAGCTTTTCCTTGCCAATATCTCTCTTTTGCAAAGAGCTGCGCATTGGAAAAATCAGGGCTATGTCGTGTAGATGATGGCCTAACAGGAGGCTTTAAAATTTTCTTTCTAGTGTCCTTCGTTTGGGAGAAAAATGCAAAGGTACAAGACAGCTTTTCCTTGCCAATATCTCTCTTTTGCAAAGAGCTGGCCATTGGAATATTCAGGGCTATGTCGTGTAGATGATGGCCTAACAGGAGGCTTTAAAATTTTCTTTCTAGTGTCCTTCGTTTGGGAGGAAAATGCAATGGTACAAGACAGCTTTTCCTTGCCAATATCTCTCTTTTGCAAAGAGCTGCGCATTGGAAAATTCAGGGCTATGTCGTGTAGATGATGGCCTAACAGGAGGCTTTAAAATTTTCTTTCTAGTGTCCTTCGTTTGGGAGAAAAATGCAATGGTACAAGACAGCTTTTCCTTGCCAATATCTCTCTTTTGCAAAGAGCTGCGCATTGGAAAAATCAGGGCTATGTCGTGTAGATGATGGCCTAACAGGAGGCTTTAAAATTTTCTTTCTAGTGTCCTTCGTTTGGGAGAAAAATGCAAAGGTACAAGACAGCTTTTCCTTGCCAATATCTCTCTTTTGCAAAGAGCTACGCATTGGAAAATTCAGGGCTATGTCGTGTAGATGATGGCCTAACAGGAGGCTTTAAAATTTTCTTTCTAGTGTCCTTCGTTTGGGAGAAAAATGCAAAGGTACAAGACAGCTTTTCCTTGCCAATATCTCTCTTTTGCAAAGAGCTGCGCATTGGAAAATTCAGGGCTATGTCGTGTAGATGATGGCATAACAGGAGGCTGTAAAATTTTAATTCTAGTGTCCTTCGTTTGGGAGAAAAATGCAAAGGTACAAGACAGCTTTTCCTTGCCAATATCTCTCTTTTGCAAAGAGCTGCGCATTGGAAAATTCAGGGCTATGTCGTGTAGATGATGGCCTAACAGGAGGCTTTAAAATTTTAATTCTAGTGTCCTTCGTTTGGGAGAAAAATGCAAAGGTACAAGACAGCTTTTCCTTGCCAATATCTCTCTTTTGCAAAGAGCTGCGCATTGGAAAATTCAGGGCTATGTCGTGTAGATGATGGCCTAACAGGAGGCTTTAAAATTTTCTTTCTAGTGTCCTTCGTTTGGGAGAAAAATGCAATGGTACAAGACAGCTTTTCCTTGCCAATATCTCTCTTTTGCAAAGAGCTGCGCATTGGAAAAATCAGGGCTATGTCGTGTAGATGATGGCCTAACAGGAGGCTTTAAAATTTTCTTTCTAGTGTCCTTCGTTTGGGAGAAAAATGCAAAGGTACAAGACAGCTTTTCCTTGCCAATATCTCTCTTTTGCAAAGAGCTACGCATTGGAAAATTCAGGGCTATGTCGTGTAGATGATGGCCTAACAGGAGGCTTTAAAATTTTCTTTCTAGTGTCCTTCGTTTGGGAGAAAAATGCAAAGGTACAAGACAGCTTTTCCTTGCCAATATCTCTCTTTTGCAAAGAGCTGCGCATTGGAAAATTCAGGGCTATGTCGTGTAGATGATGGCCTAACAGGAGGCTTTAAAATTTTAATTCTAGTGTCCTTCGTTTGGGAGAAAAATGCAAAGGTACCTGACAGCTTTTCCTTGCCAATATCTCTCTTTTGCAAAGAGCTGCGCATTGGAAAATTCAGGGCTATGTCGTGTAGATGATGGCATAACAGGAGGCTTTAAAATTTTAATTCTAGTGTCCTTCGTTTGGGAGAAAAATGCAAAGGTACAAGACAGCTTTTCCTTGCCAATATCTCTCTTTTGCAAAGAGCTGCGCATTGGAAAATTCAGGGCTATGTCGTGTAGATGATGGCCTAACAGGAGGCTTTAAAATTTTAATTCTAGTGTCCTTCGTTTGGGAGAAAAATGCAAAGGTACAAGACAGCTTTTCCTTGCCAATATCTCTCTTTTGCAAAGAGCTGCGCATTGGAAAATTCAGGGCTATGTCGTGTAGATGATGGCCTAACAGGAGGCTTTAAAATTTTCTTTCTAGTGTCCTTCGTTTGGGAGAAAAATGCAATGGTACAAGACAGCTTTTCCTTGCCAATATCTCTCTTTTGCAAAGAGCTGCGCATTGGAAAAATCAGGGCTATGTCGTGTAGATGATGGCCTAACAGGAGGCTTTAAAATTTTCTTTCTAGTGTCCTTCGTTTGGGAGAAAAATGCAAAGGTACAAGACAGCTTTTCCTTGCCAATATCTCTCTTTTGCAAAGAGCTACGCATTGGAAAATTCAGGGCTATGTCGTGTAGATGATGGCCTAACAGGAGGCTTTAAAATTTTCTTTCTAGTGTCCTTCGTTTGGGAGAAAAATGCAAAGGTACAAGACAGCTTTTCCTTGCCAATATCTCTCTTTTGCAAAGAGCTGCGCATTGGAAAATTCAGGGCTATGTCGTGTAGATGATGGCATAACAGGAGGCTGTAAAATTTTAATTCTAGTGTCCTTCGTTTGGGAGAAAAATGCAAAGGTACAAGACAGCTTTTCCTTGCCAATATCTCTCTTTTGCAAAGAGCTGCGCATTGGAAAATTCAGGGCTATGTCGTGTAGATGATGGCCTAACAGGAGGCTTTAAAATTTTAATTCTAGTGTCCTTCGTTTGGGAGAAAAATGCAAAGGTACAAGACAGCTTTTCCTTGCCAATATCTCTCTTTTGCAAAGAGCTGCGCATTGGAAAATTCAGGGCTATGTCGTGTAGATGATGGCCTAACAGGAGGCTTTAAAATTTTCTTTCTAGTGTCCTTCGTTTGGGAGAAAAATGCAATGGTACAAGACAGCTTTTCCTTGCCAATATCTCTCTTTTGCAAAGAGCTGCGCATTGGAAAAATCAGGGCTATGTCGTGTAGATGATGGCCTAACAGGAGGCTTTAAAATTTTCTTTCTAGTGTCCTTCGTTTGGGAGAAAAATGCAAAGGTACAAGACAGCTTTTCCTTGCCAATATCTCTCTTTTGCAAAGAGCTACGCATTGGAAAATTCAGGGCTATGTCGTGTAGATGATGGCCTAACAGGAGGCTTTAAAATTTTCTTTCTAGTGTCCTTCGTTTGGGAGAAAAATGCAAAGGTACAAGACAGCTTTTCCTTGCCAATATCTCTCTTTTGCAAAGAGCTGCGCATTGGAAAATTCAGGGCTATGTCGTGTAGATGATGGCCTAACAGGAGGCTTTAAAATTTTAATTCTAGTGTCCTTCGTTTGGGAGAAAAATGCAAAGGTACCTGACAGCTTTTCCTTGCCAATATCTCTCTTTTGCAAAGAGCTGCGCATTGGAAAATTCAGGGCTATGTCGTGTAGATGATGGCATAACAGGAGGCTTTAAAATTTTAATTCTAGTGTCCTTCGTTTGGGAGAAAAATGCAAAGGTACAAGACAGCTTTTCCTTGCCAATATCTCTCTTTTGCAAAGAGCTGCGCATTGGAAAATTCAGGGCTATGTCGTGTAGATGATGGCCTAACAGGAGGCTTTAAAATTTTCTTTCTAGTGTCCTTCGTTTGGGAGAAAAATGCAATGGTACAAGACAGCTTTTCCTTGCCAATATCTCTCTTTTGCAAAGAGCTGCGCATTGGAAAAATCAGGGCTATGTCGTGTAGATGATGGCCTAACAGGAGGCTTTAAAATTTTCTTTCTAGTGTCCTTCGTTTGGGAGAAAAATGCAAAGGTACAAGACAGCTTTTCCTTGCCAATATCTCTCTTTTGCAAAGAGCTACGCATTGGAAAATTCAGGGCTATGTCGTGTAGATGATGGCCTAACAGGAGGCTTTAAAATTTTCTTTCTAGTGTCCTTCGTTTGGGAGAAAAATGCAAAGGTACAAGACAGCTTTTCCTTGCCAATATCTCTCTTTTGCAAAGAGCTGCGCATTGGAAAATTCAGGGCTATGTCGTGTAGATGATGGCCTAACAGGAGGCTTTAAAATTTTCTTTCTAGTGTCCTTCGTTTGGGAGAAAAATGCAATGGTACAAGACAGCTTTTCCTTGCCAATATCTCTCTTTTGCAAAGAGCTGCGCATTGGAAAATTCAGGGCTATGTCGTGTAGATGATGGCCTAACAGGAGGCTTTAAAATTTTAATTCTAGTGTCCTTCGTTTGGGAGAAAAATGCAAAGGTACCTGACAGCTTTTCCTTGCCAATATCTCTCTTTTGCAAAGAGCTGCGCATTGGAAAATTCAGGGCTATGTCGTGTAGATGATGGCATAACAGGAGGCTTTAAAATTTTAATTCTAGTGTCCTTCGTTTGGGAGAAAAATGCAAAGGTACAAGACAGCTTTTCCTTGCCAATATCTCTCTTTTGCAAAGAGCTGCGCATTGGAAAATTCAGGGCTATGTCGTGTAGATGATGGCCTAACAGGAGGCTTTAAAATTTTAATTCTAGTGTCCTTCGTTTGGGAGAAAAATGCAAAGGTACAAGACAGCTTTTCCTTGCCAATATCTCTCTTTTGCAAAGAGCTGCGCATTGGAAAATTCAGGGCTATGTCGTGTAGATGATGGCCTAACAGGAGGCTTTAAAATTTTCTTTCTAGTGTCCTTCGTTTGGGAGAAAAATGCAATGGTACAAGACAGCTTTTCCTTGCCAATATCTCTCTTTTGCAAAGAGCTGCGCATTGGAAAAATCAGGGCTATGTCGTGTAGATGATGGCCTAACAGGAGGCTTTAAAATTTTCTTTCTAGTGTCCTTCGTTTGGGAGAAAAATGCAAAGGTACAAGACAGCTTTTCCTTGCCAATATCTCTCTTTTGCAAAGAGCTACGCATTGGAAAATTCAGGGCTATGTCGTGTAGATGATGGCCTAACAGGAGGCTTTAAAATTTTCTTTCTAGTGTCCTTCGTTTGGGAGAAAAATGCAATGGTACAAGACAGCTTTTCCTTGCCAATATCTCTCTTTTGCAAAGAGCTGCGCATTGGAAAATTCAGGGCTATGTCGTGTAGATGATGGCCTAACAGGAGGCTTTAAAATTTTCTTTCTAGTGACCTTCGTTTGGGAGAAAAATGCAAAGGTACAAGACAGCTTTTCCTTGCCAATATCTCTCTTTTGCAAAGAGCTGCGCATTGGAAAATTCAGGGCTATGTCGTGTAGATGATGGCCGAACAGGAGGCTTTAAAATTTTAATTCTAGTGTCCTTCGTTTGGGAGAAAAATGCAAAGGTACAAGACAGCTTTTCCTTGCCAATATCTCTCTTTTGCAAAGAGCTGCGCATTGGAAAATTCATGGCTATGCCGTGTAGATGATGGTCTAACAGGAGGCTTTAAAATTTTCTTTCTAGTGTCCTTCGTTTGGGAGAAAAATGCAAAGGTACAAGATAGCTTTTCCTTGCCAATATCTCTCTTTTGCAAAGAGCTGCGCATTGGAAAATTCAGGGCTATGTCGTGTAGATGATGAACTAAAGGAGGCTTTAAAATTTTCTTTCTTGTGTTCTTCGTTTGGGAGAAAAATGCAAAGGTACAAGACAGCTTTTCCTTGCCAATATCTCTCTTTTGCAAAGAGCTGCGCATTGGAAAATTCAGGGCTATGTCGTGTAGATGATGGCCTAACAGGAGGCTTTAAAATTTTCTTTCTAGTGTCCTTCGTTTGGGAGAAAAATGCAATGGTACAAGACAGCTTTTCCTTGCCAATATCTCTCTTTTGCAAAGAGCTGCGCATTGGAAAAATCAGGGCTATGTCGTGTAGATGATGGCCTAACAGGAGGCTTTAAAATTTTCTTTCTAGTGTCCTTCGTTTGGGAGAAAAATGCAAAGGTACAAGACAGCTTTTCCTTGCCAATATCTCTCTTTTGCAAAGAGCTACGCATTGGAAAATTCAGGGCTATGTCGTGTAGATGATGGCCTAACAGGAGGCTTTAAAATTTTCTTTCTAGTGTCCTTCGTTTGGGAGAAAAATGCAAAGGTACAAGACAGCTTTTCCTTGCCAATATCTCTCTTTTGCAAAGAGCTGCGCATTGGAAAATTCAGGGCTATGTCGTGTAGATGATGGCCTAACAGGAGGCTTTAAAATTTTCTTTCTAGTGTCCTTCGTTTGGGAGAAAAATGCAATGGTACAAGACAGCTTTTCCTTGCCAATATCTCTCTTTTGCAAAGAGCTGCGCATTGGAAAATTCAGGGCTATGTCGTGTAGATGATGGCCTAACAGGAGGCTTTAAAATTTTAATTCTAGTGTCCTTCGTTTGGGAGAAAAATGCAAAGGTACAAGATAGCTTTTCCTTGCCAATATCTCTCTTTTGCAAAGAGCTACGCATTGGAAAATTCAGGGCTATGTCGTGTAGATGATGGCCTAACAGGAGGCTTTAAAATTTTCTTTCTAGTGACCTTCGTTTGGGAGAAAAATGCAAAGGTACAAGACAGCTTTTCCTTGCCAATATCTCTCTTTTGCAAAGAGCTGCGCATTGGAAAATTCAGGGCTATGTCGTGTAGATGATGGCCTAACAGGAGGCTTTAAAATTTTAATTCTAGTGTCCTTCGTTTGGGAGAAAAATGCAAAGGTACCTGACAGCTTTTCCTTGCCAATATCTCTCTTTTGCAAAGAGCTGCGCATTGGAAAATTCAGGGATATGTCGTGTAGATGATGGCATAACAGGAGGCTTTAAAATTTTAATTCTAGTGTCCTTCGTTTGGGAGAAAAATGCAAAGGTACAAGACAGCTTTTCCTTGCCAATATCTCTCTTTTGCAAAGAGCTGCGCATTGGAAAATTCAGGGCTATGTCGTGTAGATGATGGCATAACAGGAGGCTGTAAAATTTTAATTCTAGTGTCCTTCGTTTGGGAGAAAAATGCAAAGGTACAAGACAGCTTTTCCTTGCCAATATCTCTCTTTTGCAAAGAGCTGCGCATTGGAAAATTCAGGGCTATGTCGTGTAGATGATGGCCTAACAGGAGGCTTTAAAATTTTAATTCTAGTGTCCTTCGTTTGGGAGAAAAATGCAAAGGTACAAGACAGCTTTTCCTTGCCAATATCTCTCTTTTGCAAAGAGCTGCGCATTGGAAAATTCAGGGCTATGTCGTGTAGATGATGGCCTAACAGGAGGCTTTAAAATTTTCTTTCTAGTGTCCTTCGTTTGGGAGAAAAATGCAATGGTACAAGACAGCTTTTCCTTGCCAATATCTCTCTTTTGCAAAGAGCTGCGCATTGGAAAAATCAGGGCTATGTCGTGTAGATGATGGCCTAACAGGAGGCTTTAAAATTTTCTTTCTAGTGTCCTTCGTTTGGGAGAAAAATGCAAAGGTACAAGACAGCTTTTCCTTGCCAATATCTCTCTTTTGCAAAGAGCTGGCCATTGGAATATTCAGGGCTATGTCGTGTAGATGATGGCCTAACAGGAGGCTTTAAAATTTTCTTTCTAGTGTCCTTCGTTTGGGAGGAAAATGCAATGGTACAAGACAGCTTTTCCTTGCCAATATCTCTCTTTTGCAAAGAGCTGCGCATTGGAAAATTCAGGGCTATGTCGTGTAGATGATGGCCTAACAGGAGGCTTTAAAATTTTCTTTCTAGTGTCCTTCGTTTGGGAGAAAAATGCAAAGGTACAAGACAGCTTTTCCTTGCCAATATCTCTCTTTTGCAAAGAGCTGGCCATTGGAATATTCAGGGCTATGTCGTGTAGATGATGGCCTAACAGGAGGCTTTAAAATTTTCTTTCTAGTGTCCTTCGTTTGGGAGGAAAATGCAATGGTACAAGACAGCTTTTCCTTGCCAATATCTCTCTTTTGCAAAGAGCTGCGCATTGGAAAATTCAGGGCTATGTCGTGTAGATGATGGCCTAACAGGAGGCTTTAAAATTTTCTTTCTAGTGTCCTTCGTTTGGGAGAAAAATGCAATGGTACAAGACAGCTTTTCCTTGCCAATATCTCTCTTTTGCAAAGAGCTGCGCATTGGAAAAATCAGGGCTATGTCGTGTAGATGATGGCCTAACAGGAGGCTTTAAAATTTTCTTTCTAGTGTCCTTCGTTTGGGAGAAAAATGCAAAGGTACAAGACAGCTTTTCCTTGCCAATATCTCTCTTTTGCAAAGAGCTACGCATTGGAAAATTCAGGGCTATGTCGTGTAGATGATGGCCTAACAGGAGGCTTTAAAATTTTCTTTCTAGTGTCCTTCGTTTGGGAGAAAAATGCAAAGGTACAAGACAGCTTTTCCTTGCCAATATCTCTCTTTTGCAAAGAGCTGCGCATTGGAAAATTCAGGGCTATGTCGTGTAGATGATGGCATAACAGGAGGCTGTAAAATTTTAATTCTAGTGTCCTTCGTTTGGGAGAAAAATGCAAAGGTACAAGACAGCTTTTCCTTGCCAATATCTCTCTTTTGCAAAGAGCTGCGCATTGGAAAATTCAGGGCTATGTCGTGTAGATGATGGCCTAACAGGAGGCTTTAAAATTTTAATTCTAGTGTCCTTCGTTTGGGAGAAAAATGCAAAGGTACAAGACAGCTTTTCCTTGCCAATATCTCTCTTTTGCAAAGAGCTGCGCATTGGAAAATTCAGGGCTATGTCGTGTAGATGATGGCCTAACAGGAGGCTTTAAAATTTTCTTTCTAGTGTCCTTCGTTTGGGAGAAAAATGCAATGGTACAAGACAGCTTTTCCTTGCCAATATCTCTCTTTTGCAAAGAGCTGCGCATTGGAAAAATCAGGGCTATGTCGTGTAGATGATGGCCTAACAGGAGGCTTTAAAATTTTCTTTCTAGTGTCCTTCGTTTGGGAGAAAAATGCAAAGGTACAAGACAGCTTTTCCTTGCCAATATCTCTCTTTTGCAAAGAGCTACGCATTGGAAAATTCAGGGCTATGTCGTGTAGATGATGGCCTAACAGGAGGCTTTAAAATTTTCTTTCTAGTGTCCTTCGTTTGGGAGAAAAATGCAAAGGTACAAGACAGCTTTTCCTTGCCAATATCTCTCTTTTGCAAAGAGCTGCGCATTGGAAAATTCAGGGCTATGTCGTGTAGATGATGGCCTAACAGGAGGCTTTAAAATTTTCTTTCTAGTGTCCTTCGTTTGGGAGAAAAATGCAATGGTACAAGACAGCTTTTCCTTGCCAATATCTCTCTTTTGCAAAGAGCTGCGCATTGGAAAATTCAGGGCTATGTCGTGTAGATGATGGCCTAACAGGAGGCTTTAAAATTTTAATTCTAGTGTCCTTCGTTTGGGAGAAAAATGCAAAGGTACCTGACAGCTTTTCCTTGCCAATATCTCTCTTTTGCAAAGAGCTGCGCATTGGAAAATTCAGGGCTATGTCGTGTAGATGATGGCATAACAGGAGGCTTTAAAATTTTAATTCTAGTGTCCTTCGTTTGGGAGAAAAATGCAAAGGTACAAGACAGCTTTTCCTTGCCAATATCTCTCTTTTGCAAAGAGCTGCGCATTGGAAAATTCAGGGCTATGTCGTGTAGATGATGGCCTAACAGGAGGCTTTAAAATTTTAATTCTAGTGTCCTTCGTTTGGGAGAAAAATGCAAAGGTACAAGACAGCTTTTCCTTGCCAATATCTCTCTTTTGCAAAGAGCTGCGCATTGGAAAATTCAGGGCTATGTCGTGTAGATGATGGCCTAACAGGAGGCTTTAAAATTTTCTTTCTAGTGTCCTTCGTTTGGGAGAAAAATGCAATGGTACAAGACAGCTTTTCCTTGCCAATATCTCTCTTTTGCAAAGAGCTGCGCATTGGAAAAATCAGGGCTATGTCGTGTAGATGATGGCCTAACAGGAGGCTTTAAAATTTTCTTTCTAGTGTCCTTCGTTTGGGAGAAAAATGCAAAGGTACAAGACAGCTTTTCCTTGCCAATATCTCTCTTTTGCAAAGAGCTACGCATTGGAAAATTCAGGGCTATGTCGTGTAGATGATGGCCTAACAGGAGGCTTTAAAATTTTCTTTCTAGTGTCCTTCGTTTGGGAGAAAAATGCAAAGGTACAAGACAGCTTTTCCTTGCCAATATCTCTCTTTTGCAAAGAGCTGCGCATTGGAAAATTCAGGGCTATGTCGTGTAGATGATGGCCTAACAGGAGGCTTTAAAATTTTCTTTCTAGTGTCCTTCGTTTGGGAGAAAAATGCAATGGTACAAGACAGCTTTTCCTTGCCAATATCTCTCTTTTGCAAAGAGCTGCGCATTGGAAAATTCAGGGCTATGTCGTGTAGATGATGGCCTAACAGGAGGCTTTAAAATTTTAATTCTAGTGTCCTTCGTTTGGGAGAAAAATGCAAAGGTACCTGACAGCTTTTCCTTGCCAATATCTCTCTTTTGCAAAGAGCTGCGCATTGGAAAATTCAGGGCTATGTCGTGTAGATGATGGCATAACAGGAGGCTTTAAAATTTTAATTCTAGTGTCCTTCGTTTGGGAGAAAAATGCAAAGGTACAAGACAGCTTTTCCTTGCCAATATCTCTCTTTTGCAAAGAGCTGCGCATTGGAAAATTCAGGGCTATGTCGTGTAGATGATGGCCTAACAGGAGGCTTTAAAATTTTAATTCTAGTGTCCTTCGTTTGGGAGAAAAATGCAAAGGTACAAGACAGCTTTTCCTTGCCAATATCTCTCTTTTGCAAAGAGCTGCGCATTGGAAAATTCAGGGCTATGTCGTGTAGATGATGGCCTAACAGGAGGCTTTAAAATTTTCTTTCTAGTGTCCTTCGTTTGGGAGAAAAATGCAATGGTACAAGACAGCTTTTCCTTGCCAATATCTCTCTTTTGCAAAGAGCTGCGCATTGGAAAAATCAGGGCTATGTCGTGTAGATGATGGCCTAACAGGAGGCTTTAAAATTTTCTTTCTAGTGTCCTTCGTTTGGGAGAAAAATGCAAAGGTACAAGACAGCTTTTCCTTGCCAATATCTCTCTTTTGCAAAGAGCTACGCATTGGAAAATTCAGGGCTATGTCGTGTAGATGATGGCCTAACAGGAGGCTTTAAAATTTTCTTTCTAGTGTCCTTCGTTTGGGAGAAAAATGCAATGGTACAAGACAGCTTTTCCTTGCCAATATCTCTCTTTTGCAAAGAGCTGCGCATTGGAAAATTCAGGGCTATGTCGTGTAGATGATGGCCTAACAGGAGGCTTTAAAATTTTCTTTCTAGTGACCTTCGTTTGGGAGAAAAATGCAAAGGTACAAGACAGCTTTTCCTTGCCAATATCTCTCTTTTGCAAAGAGCTGCGCATTGGAAAATTCAGGGCTATGTCGTGTAGATGATGGCCGAACAGGAGGCTTTAAAATTTTAATTCTAGTGTCCTTCGTTTGGGAGAAAAATGCAAAGGTACAAGACAGCTTTTCCTTGCCAATATCTCTCTTTTGCAAAGAGCTGCGCATTGGAAAATTCATGGCTATGCCGTGTAGATGATGGTCTAACAGGAGGCTTTAAAATTTTCTTTCTAGTGTCCTTCGTTTGGGAGAAAAATGCAAAGGTACAAGATAGCTTTTCCTTGCCAATATCTCTCTTTTGCAAAGAGCTGCGCATTGGAAAATTCAGGGCTATGTCGTGTAGATGATGAACTAAAGGAGGCTTTAAAATTTTCTTTCTTGTGTCCTTCGTTTGGGAGA